>NC_031480.1:3777528-4377528 GCF_000006565.2 Toxoplasma gondii ME49
CAAAGTGCGTGGTGTCATTTTATCACTCATAATGGCGCTTTCAAGTGGCATTGAATAGGACGTTAAACGGTTTTTTCTCGCGAACACGAGCATCTGTGACGGAAACGTGTGGAAGCAGCGCTTGCTTGACGCCACAGGAATTTTGTGAAGAATTAGCAATTCAGGGGATGGTTGCCAAAACAGGAGTTGCTTTTTTTTAAGCAGCTGACTCAGGCTGTGGGTCAAGGAGATCTCACTAATTTTTTGCGTCAACTGCGCCATCAAAGAGGTCTGCGAGGCAACGTTCGGTAGATGATTAGTTCTCGCACGTCAAATGCAGCAAGAGGAGGCGAACGCTGCAGACATCCGAGAACCACGGAACAATCTGAAAATCTGGTTTTCTGAAGAAGCCATTCGAGCACCTTAGCTCTTACGAGTGAAAACGTCGTGGTCGGCGAACCAGTCATGGTGGAAGTTCGTGTCATGATGGCGTCGCGAAATCGAATGGCGTATTTCTGAGGAAGCGGTTCTGTCAGTGTACGGTTATTGAGTCAACATTGTTCGTGACGTTTCGGTGTACAGTTCTGGAACAGACGGTGGCTGGGGTGTTAGAACAAATGTGTACGATTATTTCATGGGCGCTTTTAGCAACTTTATGTTGTCCCGAATTTCAATGCCAATGCACGACGGTCGCAACACGAGGCCGGCGCCCGATGCAGGCCTGCAACTGAATGTGCTGGTAAAAATGCGAAGAAAATCCAAAACGGGCTCTTGCATATTCCTGCAGCGCTCTGTGACGATTTTTGAGTCCTTGGTCGTGCAAGCTCCACTGAACAATCTTCAGCCTCCTGTGACCGCACGGTGGTTGCTCGCCATGGTGCAGGAGAACCGCATTCATCACGGAGCCCTTGAGAAACGGGCGACCCAGGAAGCTCCTTGTCCTCTTTTATCGAGTTGTATGTTCATCTGCTAAAGATGGATGGCGGGCCTCAGCGTGTCGCTGAGAAGCAAGCCATCTTCATGTCGCCGTTTCGGTTGGTGTCAAAGCACCTCTGCAGCTTTCCCACGAGCTCTGTCACTGGACTATGTAGAGAGTCGCAGTGCTACAGAGCAAGGCCAACTGAACAGAGTGGAGGCTATTTCCACTTCAACACTTCAACTAGCGAGCCTGTAGTGCTCGCTCCAGACGAAACACTTGCCATGTCTACAGGTGGTCAGCCACTCAAGAGTAACAGGAGTCGCGTCAGTGCTGAAAAAAAACGGTCTGGGCAAACGCCCTTACCACGATGTAATATCACCAGAGGTCTTCATCTGTGATGTTTTCTCTTGACGCAGTTTGCTTCAGTAGAATGATGCATATCTCGCATACTGTTAACCCGATATCACAGTCGAATATAGTTTTCCCACAGCGCCAGCACAGGGATGCGTACTAGTGGAAGGGACAAGTTCTAGGGGGGCTGCGTTGGTTGTGCTTACAGAGTTTTTATCGGCTGGCTACCGACAAATTCCCTACATGCGCTTAGCAGCTATTTCCGCTTAGATACAAACACGATCGGACACGATCGCTTCGTCTGAGAGGGTGGCAGCATTAGAGGCCCTAGAAGACCGGTGTGGAAACGTGATGCTGTTCTGAAACTCGGTGTCATGCCACCGTAATCTGCCCCGAACACGTTCGTATATATAGGAAAGTGTAGAGTCTGATAAGGAGGCGCTGTTCGATGCCTCCAAGGTCACTACAGGATGTAGCACTAAAGTGGATCCTGAAAACAGACACATTACTGCTGATGCGGCCCGCAGAAGCGTGCGCAAGCGCAACCTCTTGCGTGTTACATGAAGCCGTGGAGATTGGCATGGTCTCGTCCCCTTGTTTCTTGAAGAAGGGCAAGAGGGCGTTTTTCTCTTGTGTGGTAACGTAGACAGAGTGTGCCAGTGTGTGTCGGTTGATTCACGTGCTGGCTTTGATTTGAAGCTTTTTTCTCTCCGTTTCTTCTCCCTACCATTGGCGACTGATGTCAAGAAAGGCTGCTCGCCGACAGCCAGCGCTTTGGAAACACAATCGGCCTGGCGGGCAGGACAACTTCTTGCGACTTTTCGCATACCAGAGATCGGAACGTGAACCGTGTATACAGCCTTCTTGTCTGACCAGTGTTCTGTCTACCAAGTTCCCATTTTCTCTTGTCGTCTGGGCCTCCGGCAACGTCGTGCTTTTTGTATTCTTCTTTCGTCCTTGTGTAGCGAGTCTCGCTCGCCTCCCACTTGATTGGCTGCACCTGTTTCTGTCGTCCAACTCCCGTCTCCGCTCTGCTGGGCCTTGGCGTTGCTCGGCAGGTCACTTGTCAGCATTGTTGTTCACTAGCGTGGCTTCAGTTTTCAAAATAACATACGACCTTTCCTTGTTACAATAGTTCACACCCCCGGCTTCTGCCTCGGGTTCCGTTCTTTCCGTGGTGGCGGGAGGTCGATTATTGCGGGTGGCCTCCTGTACCCTGTTGCGGCGGGTCGACCTTTGCCGTGCACACGAAAACCATGTAACCCAGAACTCGTGCATGTGTTCGTTCATTTTGTATCAAGTCTTTCACATTCCACATTCGCCCCGCAAGTACACATCCCTTCTGTATATTTCGGGGTTCTTCATAGCGCCTCCGCACACCGTCTTGTCTCCGAGACGTCCAGCTCCGCTCCTGGCGGGTGCCGATAAAATGCGTGGAGAAACGGTTCTGGCGATTTCGCCTCGATAGACGAGCAAGAACATCCGGGACATCAGGACGCTCAGGAGGTGAGCGTGCAGGTGAAACGATTCAACTGTGCAGACACCAGGAACCAGCCAACCGTCGTTGCATCTAGTGTGCGCCCGCCACATTAGCGCAGAACAATCCTCGAAATTCGGAGCACCACGAAATTTGGGACTGAAACTCCCATCAGAAATGGAGTAACGTTTATGGAAGTCCTCTTTCGCGTTTCTGCGTGTTGTTTGAAGGAAACTCGGTTCGGCCGTGAGGTTCATTTCCGTTTGTTCTGTCTCATTCCCGGTTCTCGCAGAGACTTTGTTTCTTCCTCCACCATGTTTGTCGAGCGGCTCCTTCACGTCCACCACGGCGGCTTGCCGATCACGTCCCTGGATTTTCAGCCCCATGCGGCGCCATGGAACATGGAGCGTCTGGCCACGGCGGCAGCGAACTGCGTTAAGATTTGGGTTCTTCACTCGCATTCGCCGTCTGTCTGTCGCGCGCTTCTCTGTGGCAAGTCATCGGAAGATGCTGCGCCTTCCCAGAAGCGCCAGAAGCTGCAGGCAGCCGCGTCCGGCGGGACCGCCGCTGGCAAGGACAGTCAGACAACCGGTCTCGACGGCGAGGACCGACCGCCTTCGGCGACTGCGTCTGTCGGTGCCTCTCCAGGCGAACCCCCGCGTCTGTCTCGGCCGCCCTTGACGGTGGCTACGTGCGTCTGGGCGGCCTCTGAGCACCGATCGGAGATCATGACTCTCCGTTGGGCGCCCACGGGAGAGTTCCTCGCCACGTGCGACGCAGACGGAAACCTTTTTGTATACGCCTTGAATCTGCCGCTGCCGACTTGGCAGGGCGCGACAGAGCATGCGGACTCTGCGAAGAGCTCAGCGAGTTCCGCTGCAGAGAAGGCCGCTCCCCGCCCTGGGCTTCCCAGGGAAGCCTGGACTCCCCGTCGGGGTCCGGCGAAGAAGGGGAAGGCCGAAGCTGTTGCTGCGAGCCCCCCGACCTGTCCGCCGTGTCTGTGTGCGTCGCTTTTCCCTTCCTCGGGGCCAGTGCCCTGGCGGACAAACAGTCAGCACAGTCCACCCGCCGCAAGCTGCGGTTCCGGGACGGGGATCTACACAGAGAAGTGGCGCCAGGTGTCTGCATGCCTCTGCTCCGCCGTCGGTCACATCTTCGACATGTGCTGGTGCCATGACAGCCGAACGATTGCGCTGGCTGGCGCCCGGGGAAGAGTTTGTCTGGTCGACGTTCCCCGCCACGAAGTTGTGACGGTTCTCAGTCTGCCCGAGGGCGACTCCGGGATGGTCAAGGGCGTCGCTTGGGATCCCCAGGCGTCGCTTCTGGCAGCTTGCACGAGCGCGAAGAAAATCTTTGTGTGGCGCACGCAGCGTCGGACGCAAACTGCGAAGAAACAAGGTCCCAATGCAGTCTGGCAGTGTTCCCTCGTCTACCAGCACAACGAGCTGCTCCTGGGCGGCCCGTCTGAAACCCCGGGGCCGCGACGCCTCTCTTGGCACCCTCAGGGGACGCTCTTGGCCCTCCCGTTTGCGGAACGGAACGGCCGTGTCTTTGGGTGTTGTCTTCGCGTCCAGGACGACTCTCAGCCGACTGCTGAGACGGGTGAGGTCGACAACGCGCCCGGGAACCTGGCTGAGCAATCCCAATTAGGCGCGACAGGCCGGAAGAAAGTTGCCGAGAAAGGTGAAGAGATCTTCTCCTCTTCCCCGCCTCTACGTCTTCGAGGTCACCGGCGACCCATCCGCATTGTGGTAAGTCCGTGTTTCGTTGTTTCCCAGACTTCAGGATCTTCCTCGAGTCTCTCTGTCACTTTCCCTCTCTATGTGATTATGGCCTCCCCACTGCTGTCTGGTCGCTCTTTTTCGCTTCCTTCTCTTCTGACCATACCGGATCGCCGTTTCACCGCTCCTCTCGCTTTTCCCCCTGCTTCTGGCACCTTTTTTGTTTGCTCGTTCTCTGCTGTCTCTGTGTGATAGTCGCCCCTCTCCTCTGCCACTCCGTTATTTCCGCCACACCAGTAACGCTTGACAACGCAGTTTCAGCCACAATTTGTCTCAGTTCCCGTTATTCTTGCTGATGTGTCTTCTTCCTGCAGCGGTTCGCCCCGGACCTGCTCGTTGAGGGCAGCGCGCCGAAAGGGTCGCACGGCAGCAAGGGGGGGAAGGCCGCAGGGTCGTCCGCTTCTCCAGAGAGTTTCGACTCCGGTCTTTGTTGTCTGTATGCGCAAGCGAGCGTGGACGGCGCACTGTCGATCTGGCAGTTCTCCCAGGACCGGGCTGCGCCTCCAGACATCTGTGGGAAGAAGCCGAGTAGCTCGAGCGCCGCCGAAAAAACAGGCGATGAAGGTGCCAAGTCTGCGGGGCCGCATCCGCGGTGTCTGGCCGTTCTGATCAACTTCCTCGACGAGAACACGACGCTCCAGGACCTCGCTTGGGGCCGCCAGGGCCAGTGGCTCGCGGCGGCATGCACGGGGGGCGGCGTGACGCTTGTCTCGCTTCCTCACGCGACTCTGAATCTTTCCTTTGCGACCAACTGGCTGGCGTACCAGCTGGCATCTGCGCCTGCGGCCTCTGAGGCTGCGCCCAGTTCTTCTGGCGCCTCCTCAGTCGCGCCTTCTCCGCCTGCTTCTTCTCCAGCGACCTCCTCGGGCCCTGCTTCTCCTTCCTCGTCTTCTGTTTTTCAGCAAAAACTCCAAGATCCACCCTCGCCTGGGAGCCGAGCCGCGCTGTCCTCGGCGGCGTGTCTGCCCCAGACGCTGCCGACGTGCTCCTGCTCCTGCAAGTGCTGCTGCTGCTCTCTCCACCGCTACTTCGCCTTCGTCCCGGCGCCGCCCGCCGCGGCGCTGCTCGCGTGCTCGGGGAAGAAGGCAGGCGAGTCGGGGAAAGGCGAGGCCGAGGAAGGGAAGGTAGGAAGGATTCAGACCGAGTCGGTGACTGCGGGAGGGAAGCGACGCATTTGTCCGGTGAACCTGTCTTCGGGAGCCCGACCGGGACTGACGGTCATGTCCGTACAGCCACAAGCGGCGCCTGAGCACGGCAAGCAGGCCAGCTCTGGAGAAGCAGGCAAAATGTCTGTCGTGAAGAAAGAAGACAAACACACACATGCAGAGACCACTGCTGCGTTGGTCGGAAGTCAACCCACTCCTTCGCCTTCGTCGCCTCTGGCGCCTTCGCCTCTGCCTGCGGCGGTGGGTCTGGAGGCCGCACCGACACGGCGGGAAGGAGCCCGCAGGAGCCTGGCCGCCTCAGAGGACAGTTCGTTCCTTCTGATGCTTCAGCGCCAGGGCGAAGAAGTTCAGAGAGCCCTCCAGGGGAGTTCTGGGAGAAAGGCTGGCGGCTCAGATGTCTCTTCCTCTCAGCCAGCGCGCGACGCCGAGGGCCGCAAACTGTCTCTAGCGGATGTGCTTCTCGGGGATGCGAGTAACTTGTCTCGGGCGTCTCTGTCTGCGTCGGCGGCTGCTCGCCTGGCAGCCCCAGGCACAGGAAACACCGAGAAAGCCAGCAGTCAACCGGTTCCCTCTGCTAAACGCGCTTCTGTCTCTCAGGTGCCGCCGCCGGCCCCGAAGGCGCCGCTTGTGTCTCATATGCTATCTGTGGCGCCAGCTTCCGGTTCTGCTCTCTCGGCTCGCGGCACCGCCTCGACTCTCCAGGCTGCGCTTCGCAGCGGCCCTGCCGAGACGAATACAGAGCTCTGGCGGGCAGCGGACTTGCTGGCACATTTGCGGGTGGGAAGAGACCCGGTGGACTCTGGGGACAAAGGCGCGGGTCTCCCAGCTGCGCTGCCTCTGTCGCGGCTCCAGCAGGCGCAGAAGCTGCTCGCGGCGCATGCAGGGGCACGGGCGGACCGTCCAAGCCCTGGGAGAGCGCAGGAGACCTCGGTGGCTGTCTCTTCTCTTTTGGCTCGATTGGAGGACTCAGAGACGCCGCTGCAGAAGCGCGAGTGGCAGGCGGCATCGGAGAACTTCTGGCGGGCGACCCGCGGCGGGAGGGACGACGACGCATGCGGGAAGGAGCGAGAGGAAGGCCGAGGGAGAGCTCAGGGTCGCAAGTCCGCAAGTGTTCGTTTGGTCAGTCTGTCGAACCCCCAGTTGGGAATCGTTGCCGAAACAACATCGCAAAAATACCGTGTTTCTCACCCAGCTATCCAGCCTGCTTCCGCAGGTGTTGCCGACCCCGTCGTGATCAGCAGCGGCAGCGAAGCCGAACAAGAAGGGACTGAGGGCGAGGGCGACAAAGAAGCGACTCGCACGCCGGCGATGCGCGCGCGGAGCGAATCGATCTGCGGCCGGGCGCCTCCGGACCTTGTTCACGCAGAGGGGCCTTTCTCTGGACTGTGGGGAAGCGCAGCGAGCCCAGTGTTTCCTCAAGAGAAGATGTTGTTGGAGGCCGAACGTGATGACGCGCGAGAGAGTTATGTGGGCACATGTGGCCAGGACGTCTGGGGCAGGTTTCAGTATGCAGATGCGGGGTCCCCGGATCGCATGTCTCTCCAATTTCGGCCCGAATCCTCAAGTGGAACTGGAGAGAAAGTTGGGCTCGATGAAGGTGAAGAGCGCTCGCGAGAGGGGCGGCTCTCGAATCTCTTGGAGCCTCGTGTAGGGCCGCTGCGCGCTCAGTTCCAAGAGTTGCTTCTGCTCACACAACCGCCCGAAGAGAGCTGTGACATTGGAGCTGCCTCCTCGGACGAAGACGGTGGAGAGAAAGACTGGGAAGATCCAGTGCCCTCTGAGGTGCAGACGGCGACTGTACCCATTCACGGTCGAACGGCGCCTGAGGTCGTGCGGTGGAATTTCAGCTTCGGTGAGTCCCGCCGACAGACAGGGCACACAATGCGTCTTCGAATGTCTCCGGCAAAGAGAAGAAGGCCTCGATTTCCAGACAGTCACGAAGCAGAGGCAACGTCATGCGAGCCGTCCGAAAAGCGACTCATCGGTGTCGCCTCTGTCTCTTCGCAGGAGACCCGAGCGCAATGGCGTGTCTCGAGTGGCCCCAAGAGGACGCGAAGTCAGAAAGAAGGGACCTACGAGATGCGCGACAGTTGGCGGGGGGACCGAAGTGTACCAGCGAAGAGGAAACCCAGTGATGACCAGCGAGCAGTCAACCTTGCGCAAATGGAATTGGGCGTATGCCTCATGGCATCTGGATCTGGGAACGGAGGCGCGCCGGGGTTGCAGGGCAATGGGGGGAGTTCGAGCGCGAAAGGAGACAGAAGCGGCAGAGATTGTGGGCGGGGCGGAGACAGTCGTCGCGGCAAAAGCCTTGGAGGCGCCGGAGGCGCGGGCGACGGCGAGGATGACGACGGAGAACTCCGCGAGAAGGAGTTGCGCAAGTCCCAGTTTCTCTCATCGCTGAGCAACGGCATTTCGAAGCCAGACTCCCGAGGCGATGGCGAGAAGGAGGAGGACGGAAAGAAGAAGAACCGTCGCGGGCCTTCGTCCTCGTCGGTCCCCACTTCTGTCTCCGTGGCGGGTGAGGAAGCTCGGGCTCCGGCCGGAGACACCTCGCCCAAGGGGCCCGAGCGGGGTCCCGCGGCGGGGCCGGGCGAGTCGTGGGGGTCGTGGAATCCGTTCAGGCGCCGTTTGCAGCTGCTGAGGCAATTCGAGGAGGAGGACGACGAAGAAGAGGACGAGGAAGATGACGGTACGCCTGCGTTCGTCCCGGCCGCAACCCGTGCGGCCTCCGGAACCGTTTCGAGCGCGAACGGGACCTCTGGGGACTCTCGGACCGAGGCAGCGTCTCTGGAGGTGACGCGGGGCCGCCGCGAGGGAGACACAGCCCGCAGTACCTCCCCTGCGGAGGAGTTGGCGCCCCAGAAGCAGGGCGCCGACGGCAGCAGACCGGTGCGACTGCGGACGCGAGAGAGCGAGGATCGTCACGGGTCACGCGCAGCCAAGTCCGCGTCGCTTCTTCCGTCGCCGCCGTCTGTGTCGCAGCTCCACCGAACGGGAGGTTCGCCTCCCACACGTGTGACGCTCTCTGAAGAGGAGAGAGATACGCCTGCTTCGGATGCAAAGAGGCGCCCCGAGGAGGGAGTCACCGACGGTGAGGATCGCGAGAGCGAACGAGTCGGAAGACGGCCCTTTTTCCGGGAGACGGTTCGCGAGAAGCGGCGAGTTCCGGCCGAGGAAAGACGGACTCGGAGGCGCAGCGGGGAGGCCATGGAGACGCGGAGGAGGAAACGGCAGAGAGTTGTGTCGACGGACGAGGAGACGGAGTCGGAGAGCAGTGATAGAAGAAGCTCCAGGTCGCCGTTTTCCGATGCGGAGGACAGCGAGAGAGCGATAAACTTGAGGAACTCCGCAGACAGGAGAGGACGGAGACCACGCACGTATTTGACGTACCAAGAGAGAAGGCGAGATCGGAGGGCGAGTAGGAAGGAGGCGCGGTGGACGTCTGACGCCGGGGACTCGCGAGGCTCTTGCAGGCGAAGGCGAGAGGAAATGAGGACCCTAACGGCCAACGAGCAGAAAGAAAATGGGGTGCCTCAAGAACCTCTGGTAGGCCTCTCGCTTCTCAAAAAGAAACTCTGCGTCTCGACAACTCTCAACGGTACGTCCACTGCCCAGACGCAGTCAAAGCAGTTATAGTTCTAGTCTTTGTTGCGGAGTGCAAGTGTCATTTCGTGTCCGTTTACCGCTTCTTTCTTTCTCTTCGGGAACTTGTTTCCCCATTTCTTCTCATGTTCCTTTCTGTTGCTTCGATCTTCTGTCTTTTTCTTCTGTTCCTTCCTCCTGGGTCTGTCAGCCTTCTCTTTCTGTCTCCCCTCTCTCTGTCTCTCCCGTCTCTTTCGCTGTGTCCTGCTTCTTCTGTTTCCTCCGCTTCGTCTGTGGTTCGTTTTCTCCCCGTTTTTTCGCTTTCCACGGAGCGCTCGTCGTCTCCCGTCACTGCGTTCGCGCAATACTTTTTTTCGATTTCTCTCCCTTCTCTTCCAGGGACGCCCGTCGGCGTCGTGGCGGTGAACTCTCTGGAAACGCGAGAGAGCACCTTCCACCTTCCTTCACTTTCCCCGCTGTCTTGCTCGCCTATTCGCGGCCGGGACGGAGACCTGCGAGGTAGCGAGGCAAGGCGCATGAACGTTCCCCGAGAGGTCGAGGACGGCCAAGAAGGCCCGCTGCTCTGCTGCTTCGTGCAGCGAAAGGCTTCTCAAGAGGGCAAAGAACCAGACCAAACAGAAGCATCTGGCGACGAGGCGACTGACGAGGTGCGACGAACCGGCCCGATGAAGCAAGAAAAACTTTGCTGTAGATAGGAAGGGTATTCTTGAAGGGGAAAGGCACTCCGTCGATTTCCTCCCAATATGGCTCTAGACGCAAGATCAAGATGCTCGGAAACGCTTTGTTGAGCTTGCCCAGCAGAGCTGCGGCCTATCAGCTTTGAATCGCTGGCGGCTTTTTCTCATCTGCTGTGATGAGTGTGTTGTCTCGTCTCCGTCGTCGCTGTTCCGTCCTTGTCTCTCGTTATGTCTCTCTCGCCCTTCCGGTTCACTGCTAAGCTGTATACCTGTACTGAGTCGGCACCCAAGTCTCGTTCTGCAAATGTATCTCTGTCCCCCCTTACTTCATGCGTTTCCTCGGCTTTCTTGATCCCCCTGTGTGTCTCCGGGAGGCCATTTTCAGTGCGAACGTGGTGCGGCGTGTGCTTTCTTTTTCTAGGAAATTCTTTGGACTCGCAGGCTGCCCGCGGGCCTCGTCGTCACGCATCTCCTGCCGTCTCCGGCGAGTCGAGAGCATGGCGAGAGTTCCTTTCATGCAGAGACTTCTTCGCAGTCCGCAGCGGATCCTCTTCTCTCTCTTCCCTCGCGTCCTCTCCTCGTTGTCGCTCAGGCGAAAGCGGCGCTCTCGGGTCTCTGCCTCAAAGCGAGCGTCCTCAGCCACTCCTTTCCTTTCTCCTCTTCCGCTTCACTCCGTCCTTCCCTCGCTTCTTCTCCTGAGTCGTCTCCAAGACGCAGTGGTGACTTTGCGCCTTTTGGAGGATCCACGAGCAGAAGGCGCAACTGCCGAAAGGGGAAATTTTCGCGTTTCTCTGGAGAGACAGCTCGGACTCGCAGGCCGTTTGTCTTCACCTCAACTTTGTTGCTCGTCGACATGAAGACGGGCGCGATCTGCACTGTGAAAGGCAGCGGTCTCTCCGAGTCTCTCAAAGATCCAGTCTCTGTGTGTCGATGGGTGGCGTTGAAACGCCCCCCTCCGTTGATGCAAAGGCCACAGTCGTCTGTCTGTCTGCCTGGGGGCCTTGTTGAAAAGGGTGCCGTAGGAAAGCCAAAGGAGGACCTCTTGAATCGGAGCGCGCATGCAGACGAACCGAGGGGAAGTGCGGAGGCGCGCCGCGAGCCTCTGAACCCTGCAGCGCGCCTGGAACCGATGTTTGTTTCCGCCGAGAAAGACAGAGGCGCTCGTCTTTGCATTTTCCTTCTCACGGCCTACGCCGAGGTCTATCTCCTTCAGCCCTGCGAGGACGAGGGCAATCGAGAAATCTTTTCTCCAGGTCCTCTCTCTTCTGTCTCGACTCAAGTCAGGGGCGCCGCGTTTCTTCTCGGTGGCCCGGAGCCGAACGTGGAGGACGTTTTCCGTCCCTCGCAGTCTTTGCTGTGGAACGAGGGAAATCTGTTTGGCGCCCAACGCAGGGTGGGGGCTGCATGCAGCTCTGAGAAAGATGCAGCTTGTCAGTGCGTGGCAGGGCGAAGAGACGAGGGAGAGGAGGAGACAGGACGGACTCGTCTTTCGCTTTTGTCTGGCTTTTCTCCAGGATCAACAGGCCTCTCGCTACACACTTCGAAGCCTTTCTCTAGAGGCGAAGGCAACCTGTGCTTGCCTTTGTTAAGCGCTCCACTGGGAGGCGAACAAGCGCGTTTTTCTCTCTGTTACTTTGCAGATCTCTCTGCGCTTTGCAGAGGGGAAAACGGGAGAGTGGAATGTGTTCAGGAACAGACCGAGCAAGAGGTTCTGGCGGGTGGTGGGTCTCCAGACGCGGAGACCCTCAGGTCTTTCGCACCTCGAGTGGCGCAGTGCTCGCGGGGAACGGCAAGTATGGCGGCGCCTGCGGGAGAGAGAACACGGCGATGTGCTGACCCTGCGAAGATTCTCTGGATCGAAATTCAGCAGCGATCTGCGTGTCTTATGTCTCTTCTCGGAGACGGAGAGGCGGCCCACGGCGCCCCGGCTCCCGCAAGCCAAACCCCATGTTCCCAGGAGACAAAGGCGATCGCAGAGGATGACGCGATGGTGCAGCGGCACGCTAAAGAGAGAAGAGACAAAGGAGATTCCAGACCTTCAGACAGAGACGAAGAAGAGAGAGATGTAAGAGAAGCGGTTTGTGAATATGTCAAGGAAACCTTTGGAACAGAGAGGAATCAGTCTTGGATCCAACTGGCTGTCGGTCTCGACTCGGGAAAGATTTTTGTCTCTCTCCCTCCTTGTGGGGTAGTCGCTCCTGGAGTCTCTCCAGTGTCTCCTCGCGCCCGGTGCCGGCACGACGTGTCGGGGACAGGCACCATCCGAGGGCCTCTCGACGGAGACACTTTCTGGGTGCGCGAAGCAGCGACCGAGAAGGGAGGCCGTAGAGCCGAACGAGCGCCGGAAACGACGGTTTTATCTGTTCAAGAGGCGCCTTTGAGTTGGGGGAGCGTCACTGTTTCTTCATCGTTTGAGGACCAAATGCAGCAGCGGTTCGTGCGAATCGATGAACTGGCTTTTCAGCACTCGGACTTCTTCTCGCTTCTTTCCTGGCGACGGCCAGGAGAGGCACGTGGAACCGAGCGCGACAGAAACTCTGGGGCAGTGCGAGGCGCGCACGGGGCCTTGGAGGAAATCGCCCATTCTCGAGGAGAGACGGCGGGAGATCAAGAGTCGGACGACGAGGCGTGGGGACGCGAGTGTCCTCTTGCGTGTCTCCAGAAGAGGAGCTCGTTCGGTCCCGCAGTGTCTCCGGTACTTGCGCAGGGCGTTCCTCTCTCATATCTTGCGCTCTTGCAGACCCCATGGGTGTCTTCTGCATCTGGCTGCTCAGCGTCCTCGGGTGTCGAGGGCGATGCAGAGACGGCGAAGGAGCGTGAGGCGAGACAGAAGGGAGCTGAGACGCTGCGCAAGAAAGCGAAGAGGGAAATCGATTCGCAAAGAGACAAACTTTTACGCTTCCTCCTTCACGGACGCTTCCTCGGCCCACAATTCGCGGCACTTCTGGGCGCGACTCCACAGGGCCTGACGACGATGCGTCGTGCCGCCGTCCAGGAGCTCCTGGAAAGAAACGCAGAGGGGCGGCAGGCCGACAAGCAAATGGAAGAAGAGAACCAGCCCACAACGGGAGAAGACACAAATGGTTTCGAGGAACAAAGTGGCGCTGAAAGAGAAGACGGGGGAAACATCGCAAATGCGGAACGAGGCGGAAGTAGCGGAGAGCTCTCAGGACCCGGGGAAGAAGCGGAAGAGTCTCAAGAAGAAAAGGACAGTGAGGCGAGGAACGGACAGACAGGGCAGGGGTGGCAAGAGGCGACAAAGGCAGGCGAGCAATTCACAGAACGACGCTTGCCCTCTCAGCGTCGCACACTGAAACACCTCCACCACCAGGTTAGCAATGAATCCCGCGTGCACCTCGTCCTCTTTTCTCGCTGATCTCGTCAATATCATAGACTCTCTCAGACCTCTGCCTCTCAATGTTCCCCAGAACAGAACCGAATACATATATATATATATATATATATACATATATATGTATATTTAAGTACACTTTTGTTTGTGTTTGTATGAATATGCAGCGACATGTGTTTCCAGCTGACAAGTTTGTATTGATTTGAGCGTCTCTGCTGAAAGGGACCTGAGCGTTCCGGTGTATGCTCACGTGTCTGTTTCGACTTGTGTGACGAATCATTTTTGCATGCACCAGTGCAGTGGTGCTTCGCTCTTCACCATTGTCTTCAATGTCACTCGAGGTGGCCGCAAAACACGGAAACGGTCATGCCTTTTTTGTACCCAAACATCTTTTGTCTCATCCACGCACATTTACACATACGTACACATACATATATATATATATATATTCATGTATATTTATATATCGGATAATTATCTATCCTTATATATATATATATATATGTATTTGTATACACTTGTTCACGATGAATGAAGGAAAGGTGTTTTTATTTTCAGGTCTGGAGTGCTCTGGCGGTATCGTCTTCGTCTGAGTTTCTCTACTGGATCTCGGCATTGCTGCGTCGGCAGTGGGAGCTGCGTCTGTTCCGTCAGTTCGTCTCTTCCTCGTTGTTTCTGCTGTCTGGACACCTCGCGTTTCTTCGGCGGCTGCTCTGCGCGTTGAAGGCGAAGAAGGCCGCCGTCTCCCGCGACGTTCGCCGCCTCGAGCGCACGCTCCGACTTCGCGGAAAGCACGTTGCTTCGTCTGCCTCTTCGAGCTTCTTCGCCAGAGGAGCGGAGGAAGACGCGTGGATACTCAGCGACGAACTCTCCGCAGAGAAACGGGAAGTCGACGCGGGCGCGGAGCCTGTCGACTGGCGCCTCCTGGCGGCTCTGCGTCTCTCTGCGGAAGAAAGTGCCGCCCACGTCCTTCGGGTGCTGGAAGCGCTGGAGAGTGAAGAGGCGAAGAAAGGCAGCGAACGCGAAGAGACAGATGCGAGTGAAGACTCCGGACAGACAGGCACCCACGCGACGCCGACCTCTGCACGCGCCGCGTCCACCACAGCACACTGTGGAGGGACCGGCGGGCGCCTCAACGGAGAAAGAAAAGAAAACGCTTTACAAGAAGAACAAAGCAAAAACGAAGGGGAGAAGGAGAGGCACGACTCCCACAGTGCGTCAGGATGCTTGGAGGTGAGCAGAAGATTTCGACGGAGGATCGGAACTTCAGCAAGATGCCCAAAGGTGGCTTTGCAGCCGTTGGCTTCAGAATTTTAGTTTCTGGATTTTGTGTGGTACTGCATGCGTGGCTCACTGTGATTCCTGTTCATGGACGCGTAGGGTCTCCGGGACCCAGTCCAGGTCCATCCATGAGGCTCAAGCGTTGGTTATTAGCAGTTGTGCATCCTAGAGAGAAAGCCTCTCGAATCTACAGAAGAGAGAAACTCTCGCTTTTATCTGTGCATTTGTGTCGCTTCTTGAAGAAACGTACGGAGACGCAGGAGGGGACGTAGAATTCCGTCGAGGGGATGCATCTTCCGTGATTCGATCCTGCATGTGTAGGACGTCGTAGAACTCGCCTCAGGTGCTCTGGGTTGTTGTCGACTGGGTTTCTTTGTTGCTGTTGCTCCCTAGTCTTTCCGATCTGTCTCACTCCTTCCTGTTCTTAATTTTTTCTTTCGTGGGCGAGTTTTCGCTGCGTCTCGTGTGTCTCTTTGTCTGCTGTCTCTGCTCTCATCGGAACTTCCAAGTCTTGTCTTTCCAAGCTGCTAGTCGGCGCACCTGCCCCGTTTGCGTTTCCGCCTTGCCCTCCTCTTCACCTCCTTGCTATCCTCGGTTCTCCTTCCTGTCTTCATCCTCTCTTCCTTTTCGTCCTCTTATCTCCGGTGTGGTCACATCTCTCCTCTGCGTCTGCGCCACGTGTCTGTCATTTTGACGTTATTGATAGCTCCAGTGTCTCCTGTTGTCTTTTCCGTTTTTTTAGGTTCTCTCTGTGGCGAGGAAGCGCGTCCGCACGGCACTCGCAGCGGTTCAGAGCACGCGCGAGGAGGTGAGGAGAACGAGTTTGTCGCTTTCTTTGTACGAAGACGAACGGAGGGCGTTGCTGTTCCTGCTCGGCGAGAGTGTCGGGGAGACGATCAGAGCAGAGAGGCAGCGCAAGAAGCGCGGGGGACTCTTCGCCTTCCTCCCAGACTCTGGAAGCTCCGACGATTTGGAACGTGAAGAGGTCCGAGCTCGGCGAGAGGAGGCCGAGGCGGTGTTGGAAGATATATTCTGAAAGGCCTTGTCCATCTGAACGAAAGCAGAGCGGGAATGCAGAAGGCTCTTGTGCAGAATCCAGGAAACCGAAGAAATGGAGGAAAACCACCGTAACCGCTCTCCACCTGCAGGCAGCTCGTATGCTGTTAGACACCGGAGAAGAAGGAGAAAAGACAACAGAAACCGCACCCGGGGGACGGGGCAGAAGACGCGGTTCCGGGGGTGCTTGAGCAACAGATGTGAGGCAATGAAGTTGGACCGGGGCGGGAGGGCAGAGAACGTTTGTGGCACAGGTCGTTCTACTACAGCATGTGTGCTGATGATGTGGATGTTAAGGGGGAAAGAATTGTGTTAACAGAGAAACGACACCTTGTTAACAGAATCGAAGAACGCAGAACGGATGGACGGAGAAACTGAGAGTGCGTATCGTGCGGATATCCGCCATCTAGTGAACAGATGTCTTTGAGTTGCACTAGGACACACAGTCGTGAAAGTATTTCCACAGAGCGGCGGCAAAACAGTCAGCGAGTGACCTCGAGAAGGAAATCTATCGACAAAAGCAGCTCACAAAAGTTTGTTGGTCACTTCTTCCTGTCCTGCACAGATGCGTTGTGGCATTTCGCCTTTAGGAAAGTGCCGCGCCTAGGGGGGTGGGACCCCAAATCCTAGATTGTACATGTGTGGATTCTTGCTGATTCTACAAGGCTGTGGCCTTTGTTCATCGGTTTCCTTCTTCAATAGTTATCTAGACTCTTCTATTGTCAGCGAACCCTCAGCGAGCCTCCGAAACTGGCAAGGTTCTCCACTGCTAGAGGCGACACACCGGAGGTGTCGAGAGCGGTCCGTCGCCATTGACCTGGAGTTTTGCCGGCAACTCTTTTGCTGGATACAGCCGGGTATCCGATAGGCAAATACCACTTTTCTTGATATCCTCATCGGCGGCTGTTTCACTCAAAACACACGTATGTTGGCACAGTCAGTCGAGCCCTACAATGCGCCACGAGTGACCAGACGGGAATGGGTATATTTGTCTTCATTGAAACACGCACTTTGTCGATGCGTGGACTGTTTAACTGCAGTGGAAAGGTTTTTCAGTCGATTCAGAAGAGCAGGCAAAAGACACCGAAACTAGTGAGAGCGGTGTTTTGAGGAAGCTAATGGCGCATGGCAGCCGCCTCGTGTTTCCAGGGATTTCTTAACATGGTTGTACTTCCTGTGAAATTCAACGGAGAAAAACGTGAGATTGCGAGAGCACATAGCGACTGTTTTGCAAGCGTGGATTTCGAGTGATAATCTCTAATATGCTCGCCGTTCGTGGCGCTGCCCTACATGTCCTGTCGACCTAGAACACTTTCACGTTCCGTTTGGCCGTGTGCATGGTTCGCTTTCACCGTCCCTCCGGCACTGAAGTGAGTAGTGCAAGCATTTCTGCGCGGCACTCTTCTTCCACAGTTTCCTCTAAACAAGAACGCCGGCGGATCCCACCATTCCTGTGACTTCGCGAAAGGTGAGGCAGTGTTCCGTTTTTACATTGTGTATGTGGAGTTGCCTCTACTCTCAACGATACAAAATTCACATTCTCTCGGTGCTGCCGCCGCCATTGAAAAGGTAGCAGCACATCAGATATATCTGCCGTGCATTCGCGGCTCCTGCTTTCGGAATCCGGTTCTTTCCCTGTGAGAAAAAACGGAATAGGCATAGAGCGTCGCGCCTCCAGAATCGTCCGTCGCCGCGCGACAGAACAAACCATCCCTAGTGTTGCAACCTAGACTACACAGTTCCCCGCTGTCTGGCAACAAAGCGCATTCTGTCTTTTCTTCTGAACTCGAAACTCCGTGAAAAGACACTTCTAGGTAGTGTCCTCCGTCTTCTCGCCCGCACTCGGCGTCTTCTGTTCGGTTGCTTTGTGCACAGCGGCAGCCAGGGTGGTTGGCGTCACCTGTATGGACCAGGCCAGGCGCTGCGTCACTCCGACAAGAGAGCCTGGGGAAAGAGCAGCGAATGAAAAGAGCACACAACAAACTAGATGAAACAAGAGTTGCGGCGGAGAACTCCGAGAGAAGTGAGGCGGCACAGAATCTAACACGATTGGGGCATCATCGCATTCTTATTTGGAGCAACCAGTTCCGAAGCCCCAGTTGGCTTCTTTGCACCTAAAATCCCTCCTTTATCTTCCCTTCTGTAGGCCGGCCTTCAGTATTAGACTTTTGGTGTGTCGGACGGATTCACCGTGCTCCAATCCTGCCCAGAAAACGGGCATGGACATTTCCTGTCTCACAAACGACTGATGCCAAACCACGGTCTAGTTATGATCTGTATGTTAGGCGCTCAACTGTACGCTGGACATCACTGTCCTTGCTGCAGTTAACGTCCTACCTCCGAGTTTTTGCATGAGTTTTTCACGTGTCGGTGCGCGCCTCGCGAAGTCCTTGAGCTGTTCTGGTGTCAAGACACTCCGACCGAGAAAGGCGACCTTGATTTCGCCTCCGACCCTGTCTCGCGTCGGCTGTCCCGATTCTGCGTCTTTGCTCGTTTGCGTCTGTCCGTCTTTGGCGGGAGGCTCGAAACCGTTCGCAGCCGCGATCTCGGGGGTGATATGTGGAAGGAGCTCCTCGTCGTACCACTGTCCTTTGTATTTTCTCGGCGGCGGACCCTTCTGTTCTCTCTTCACACGATTGTCAAAGACGATTTCCTCGAGCAGGCTCGCAAGCGTTTTGACAAGGAGAGGCAAGCGCTTCTCGTTCTTCGGCATCGCTCGGACAAAGAGATACAAGTTTGATTTCCCCAGATGTCGCATCACCTCGTCGCCGTTCTCTGCGACGGGCGTTACCTCGCCCTCGAGAGGCACGGTGTTCAGGACTTCTTCTTCGCGCGCGCGGGCCTCTTTCTTCGCCTCGCGCATGCACCGAATCTCCTCCTCGAACAAATCTGTCCAGTCGTCCACCTCCATGTACGGCATCCCCGCCTCTCGCACTTCCTCCGGCATCTCCTCCGTCTTCTCCTGGTCCAGTTCTTCGTCGTCTTCCCACTGCGTCCACACACCCCCGCGAGTCATGCCGATCGCGAGGTGCGCGAACCGCGGATCTCCGCGCCAGGCTGCCTTGTTGAGGTTCTCTTGCAGTCGCTCCGCAATCCGCCGCTCGCGGCTCTTTTCCTCCGCCTCGAGCGCCTGAAACGTCTCCTCCTCCTCCGGCTCCAACACCCGCTTCACTTTGTTACCAGAAATATCGACCCCGTACAAGGCAGCCTTGTGCGCCAGCTCTTCGTTGTGCGTGATCCAAAAGTCGCGACGCACCCGCCGCGCGGAAGGCCTCCACGACCCAGAGTCCGACGAAGACGGAAATCGAGGTGAAGAGGGTGGAGAAGGAGAGGAAGAAGGGAACGAAGAAAAACCTCGTTCTCCGGGAGAGTCTGAGACATGGTTTGCGACTGGTGTCTCTGCTGAAGCAAGAGGTTCTGTGCGTTTCGAATTTGCTGAATGCGTAGCTTCTCTCTGCTTCCTTTCCTCGATAATCCTCCGGAGGGCGACACGCATGTAGCTGTTTTTTCCGTGCTTGATTCGGTATCCCTTGTAGAAGCCCGCAAGCGCGAGTCCTCGGACAATGCTCCATCGCTGGTTCGGCGTCAAGCCATGGGCCTCGAGTTGAATCACCAGAACGCTACTTTTCAGGAGGTCCTGGAGAACCTGAATCTCTCTCTCCTTCTTCGCTCTGCGTTCCTCGGACGCAAACTCGCCTCGTCGCAAACGCCCCTTCTCGCTGCTTCGCTGCGTCTGTGTGTCCTCCAGAAAAGCTCGTTCCAGTTGCGCCTGCTTCTCTCGCAGGTACTGGCGCCTCGCAGCGCTCCGCAGCACCCGCTGTCTATGCGTCTCCTTCCTTTGCTTTTTCTTGTTTATCAAAAGGGCATCGCGGGCCTTCCGTCGCCGCGCCCGGTCCTTCTTCTTCGCCTCCTCCTCTGCATGCAACGCCCGCTCCTTCTCCTCCGCCTCCCGCGCCTCGCGCAAACGCTTCTGCTTCGCCTTCAAGTTACTCAGCAAAATCGAAGATAAAGCTCGTCGTGGCTCCGCAGAAGCAGGAGAAAAGGAAGAAGAGGGGCGTCCTTCACTGTGACCTAAGTTTGAGTCACCTCGCTGTGGAGGCAAGGAGTCGGGAGCTTCTTCTGGAGGCTCCGATACAGTGCCCGATTGAGGCAAAGAAGCCAAGAGAGAAGCCGAGGCAGACAGGGGCGACCGGGTAAGGCGAGGAGCGGAACGACCAGGAAAACGAAAGGAAAGGGGAGAAGACGCGGGGAAGGGAGAGAAAACACTTTCGCTGCATGCGGTATCTCGCAGAGGTCGCAGTCGCCGCCCCCAGGCAAGCTTTTGGCCCCATAAGAACGATCGTCCAGAAGCGGAAAGACGCTCGTGTTGTCGCATCTTTGCAGAGGGATGCGCGCAGTGGAGCAGTCGTGAAAAAGAAGACGACATGAAAGAGAACGAGGGCAGAGAAAGAGAAGCCTCCCCACCGAGGCAGGGGCAGGAAAAGGCGCAGCCTGACGGAGAACGGATCAAGGTCGGAGAGAGCTTGAAAGAGAGCGGGAACGAGTGCAGAAGATCTACAGGGGAGGAAAGGGATGGAAAGGGATGTGAAGCGTCGAAGGAAAACCATTGTGGACTGGACCGGAGAAAGATGGAAGCGCCGTCAGCCAGTCCCAGCAAGGAGCCCGTAGGCGACTGCGAGATGCACAGCCAGAAGAAAAGAAAGATAAGCGGAAAGGAGAAACGAGAGACAGAAACCAGCAAGAGACGCCGCAAGCGGGGATGTTCGCCTGCAGACACTGCGGGAGAGGTACAGGTAGCGAGTAGAGCAGTGACCTCGATAAACGGTTCCGTGCGGTGTGTCGGACTGTCCATGGTGTCCTCCCTGCTTTCGGAGACGACGCGCATGTACCGACTGGGGGTAACAGAAAAGGCGAGTGATACAAGACAGAACAGACATGAAATGGAGGGAGGCGAGAGCGGCGGAGCGCGAAGAAGAGGAAGAACGACGGAACTACAAGGTCACAAGTCGCCGTCGACGTGCAAGAAAAACGCGAAGACATGGACGAGAACGGGAAATAAAAGCGGATGGTTTCGGGGTTTACAGTGGGAAAGAAATAACAGGATGGGATTCTCACGAAGAATTCCCCCTTTACGCAGGGTCTGAAAACCGCAAGCGGGAGACATTGGATACAGCAATACGCAGGAGTCGTACACGAGTTTTTTGCGTAGATATATGCAGGAAAAAATGCAATGAAGAAAAGGCGGAGCAGTTGCTCTTTTGACTCAATTCTGGGACAATTTTCTTGTGGTTAAAACAGATCATCCTATCTCACACGTCCGGCAAAAACTGCTGGGCAAAGTTTGCGTCAGCGTGGCGAGACTGAGAGGAAATCTGCCGCGTCGCCTACCGGCGTTATCATCCCAGTTTAGACTCTTTGCACCGGTCAGTTTCTCTAAAGTTTTCAACCGCTAACGTTATTACGCTAGGGCTGGTTTTTTCTCGAGTCTCATTCCGGCAGAGCAGGCGCGCATGCAAGTCCCGCCCGACTGCATCTGCCCTGCACACTTCTGGTCGATCTGGGAAATCGTTTGCTACCTGGCAGCTAGAGTCGTCTACAGCAGGCTTTCTGCGTTGCACGAGAAACTGTGTGGACTTTCTGCTATGCGGAACTTTTGGCGGCAGTCCGATAGTCCCCTTGCGTCTTGGCGTTACTTGTGTGCGGCGTTGCTCCACCATCTTCTAGTTTTTGTCGAGACGATTCACAGCGAACCAGGGACAAGTTCCTGAAACCATCCATTGTCTACAGAGCTGGCTGAGAGGCGGCTATCCACTTATCATACACTTCCCTGTTTTGCTCTAAGAATCCAGCGCTTCCAATTTGATCCCGGATTCACATGATAGAGCGTGAGGAGTTGCCTTGGCCAGTAACGGAACAGCGGCAAGGGGGGGTTATGTTTTTGGCAAAACGTTCGGCTTCGTTTTGTAAAACGTCTGGCACCCACAATCACAAATGGGCTACTTTGTGTACATAGAGTTCTGGAGATTGACCCTGATCTTGGAGAGAAAATACTTTGCCTCTTGATGTGTCGGGTTCAGAAATCTGCCTCTTTCTGCCTGAGGGCCACGTGAACAGTGAAGCCCTGGAGACGATGAAGACGTCAGCGTACTTATCCTGATATCGTGTCCAATATAAGTGAATATAGAGCACATATCGGTCACACTGACGTCGCTAGTTCGTTGCCATAATATGTAGCGGTCCACAAACTCAATACAGGGACGGTGGTCCTGTCTCCTATTTGGTGTCTGTGAGCATGTCGACCTTTATACTTGTCCTGGCTGATCTCGATTGCCAAAATGTTCCTACAGGGAAATCAAACTAAAAGGCAATCTGTATGCATTACCTTAGCAAGGAGAATCTCTGAGACAAATAATGGAGTACTCATTTGTGTTCGCCCGGTAGTACGGACTGCTTCCGCTTAAAAAACCAGAGCATATGCTGACTCTCTTTCACAGGGGCAAGACGCGAAGTGCAACGGTGGCATATCCTCAAAGCGACTTCATTCAGTGCATTTCTTTTGTTATCGTGTCACCATGCTGTTCGCCAATGTGGTACGGTGTTCCCTCTTTGATACTAATTCCATCCGCTATTACCAGGATGTCCCTGGTGCAGTAGGCTTTCTGTGAAACGCGATGTTTCCCCAGTGAATGTATGAGTTCCATTGTTTGTCTTGTAGAAACCTCTAAACAACTCCATCAGGCGAACGCCTCTGCCCGGTCATGCGGGTACGCTCTCGACTTCGAAAGCGCCGTCGTCATGGGACAACTGTACCGGTTAGGCTCATAAACTCCATCCCTTATGGTCTGTGATATGAAGTATATCCTTTGCTTTTGGCTTGTACCGTTACATTGACGAGCGTATCCGTTGTTTTTTCCGCTACTTTGTGGTATTCGAGTATCTGTTACGGATTCCCAGGTCGCAGAAATATCTAAATCTTCGGAAGCTGTTAAACTCTGAAGCGAAAAGAAGACGAAGGGCGCTTTGGCGTTAACACGGGCTCCCGCCATTTCGTCTCTGTTGGGGTTCTCGCTGTCCCTTGCATACCGACCCGCACGTTTCACTTTCCACGTATCGGCTCCGGACCATAAAACGGAAGCTTTAATTCGGGAGCGTCTGTTCTGCGGCACAAGCATTCCATCTTGGGAATGTCCGTCCCTCCGTACGGCCGCTCCAGTTGAAGTGTGTTGCAGTGGCACTCGCGTGTCTTCAATGTGTTGCCGGCACATACGTCGGCGGGACGGCACTTTCAAGAGCACTCTTCAGCCCAGTTTTTCCAGTTATCGTCATCAGAGCATTTCCAGGAACAAGTGGACGGCTTCAATACGGCACGCAGAAGAAACAAATGACAGAGACAAGCCTTTCAAGAATCACGAGAAAGCAAGCGTACTTTGAATGTTCGTGGCCGGCGGACCGGGGTGCTCATCGGCAAGCGCGCGAGTAAGTTCCGTTAGTCGCCTTCGAAAACATGAGCCAAAAGAAAGCATCACAGAACGCGAAATCGGGGTGTGTCAGAGAAGAGGCTAATGAAAAAGCGGCTTGGTAAGGCCGGCTGCATTCTCATCTCTTGACGATTCAAGAGTAGCTCCGTTCAGTCAGTGATCGGACTCGCTTTCTTCCTTGCTCCCCCCCCCCCCCCCCGGTGGTCCTGACTTGCGACTGTTCCTCGCGTTGCACAACGCATTTCTACGCGGCCGTTTGCTCTACGAAATGCATTCTATAGACGCAACTGGAAAATCCATGAGTTTCACGCGCACATATGCATTTCCTGCTTCCCTGCTTCTACTACAGAGATGGATACAAGTTTCCGTAGCTTTACGTACACATAAGTGACAGACACGTGCAGACATTGACTTCAGACGTTAGAGGGGAATTTCCCTGGAGGGTAGGGCTTGCACGACAGAGTCAGCTACCTGAAAGACTGGAGAAAGAAGTGTACTTCTGCACTCGATTTGTCTGAGTGTCTGAAGCCGTTAGGCGAGAGTGCCTCTATTTCTTAAGTTTTTATATGCCTGTGTATTTTGGCGGGCGTCCAACGGAGGTTTTTTATTCCGTAGATTACTGGCAGCTCTGCTCCCTCCAATCTTTTTCTCGTAGTTTTGTGCAAAGTTAGAACCTTTTCTCCTGCCTCAAACGGACCCCCACAGAACGCCAGTTTTCCCTCAAAAAGGAGAACTTTGTCAACCACAGCGTTGTTGTTTTTGACGATCCGTGCTGTCCGTGCTTCTCTCTTGTGCGATTTCAAGTTCCTATTCCGTCCCCGGTCCGCTGCTCTCTTATTCGTCAAGCTGCTCTCCGAGTCTTTCTCCAGAAACGCGGAAAAGCAGAACAACACGCTTTGCTTGTCTGGTCGACCGCTACCACTCCACTTGAAGTTTTGGTCAGCCGCGCTTCTCCGTTTTTCTATTCCGTTGACTTTCACAAACGGCTCGCGGAATTCAAATTACCCAAGTGTCTGGAGTTCCCGTATGTGGTGATCTGTTCCGCTTCCTTTGTTCTTTTGAGCAACAAACACGAGAGAAGGTGTTGTTTTGTGTGCCGCTTCCCTGCGGCCCAAAATGTAGACGAGCAAGAAGTTTTCCTGGAAGGTTTTTCTCCAACCCGGCCCGCATTTAAATCGTTGCCCTTCTGTCCCTTAGACTAGTCCGGATGCACCTACATCCTTTCCCAACGCGCTCCTTTCTCTTCGCGTTCGTGGCGGTATTTTCGCCCACTCCAGTCATTCTAATGTCTGGCTTCTGTCTCCCTTCTTCCCTTACCGCATTTTTCCCCTTCACTGTTTCGACTCTTTGGTCTCCGCGAAAACGCGCTTCTGTCTAGTCACCGTCTGTCCTTCCTCTCTGGATTTGACCGCGGGAGCGGCTGAGTGTTTTGCAGATTTCCTTCAGCGTCTTCGCCCAACCTCACATCACACAGTAGCAGTAAAGAGTAAAAAGGTTGAGCATTTGGGGTTTTGGGGTGCCAGCCTCTCACACAGTTACGAGGCCCTGCGAAGGGCAGTTCTACCGCCCTTTCGCCTTTTCTACTTGCCCCTCTCTCTAGGTGCTACGGGCGTTCTGTCCAGAGCCCACGGTATCTCACTTCGCAGTGTTTTCAAGCGAAGGAAAGATGATGCGAATGATTTTCGGCCGAGGAGCGGCGGGCAAAAAGGACGAGGAGGCCCCCATCGTCCCTGCGGACCCGAGTGCTGCCTCAGACCTCGCTGAGGCCCTCCACCGGAACAAGGAAGCCATTGAGACACTCGAGAAAAGGCAGCAGCACATCGAGAAGAAAATTCGCGTAAGAAAGAGAGGACGAAACCCGAGTGTGGACCCGATAAAGCCGGGCGAAGACACAGATGTGTTTTCTGTTCCGTCTCTGAGGAACCCCGTGCACAAATGCATTTCCTTGGAGAGTACGACATTTCGTGAAGACAGAAAAGCCTCTCCGTTTGGTTTTCCAGTCCCATGGTGTGTTGGTCGAACGGGTCTTGCACCAGAGCAACAGTGCGCTCCACTGCTCGCTGTCTGTGCAAAAAATGGTGTCTCTCTGCGTTCCTTTCCTGCATGCAGAGCCTGAGAGTAGTGGCCGTGTCACCCTGCAAACGTTTCACTGGTTGTCATGATCCCTTTGACCTTCGCAGAACCAAGAGGCTACCGCCCGAGAGCGCGTGGCGTCGGGAGACCGGCGAGGGGCAATGCTCTGTCTGCGCAGAAAGAAACTTTTCGAACAAGATCTGGAGCAAATTCTCACCTCGCGACTCACCCTCGAAACGCAAATTGTCACTCTCGAGGCGGCTCACACGCAGCAGCTCGCCGTCCAGGCAATTGCCGGAGCGGCAAAGGCACACCGAAATTTCAGCCAGAAATTGTACGTCTTGACATGCATACGCATGCATGACACATGCACTATCGTATTCCCAAAGAAGTGTCTGTCAATTGCTCATGTATATATATATATATATGTTATGTGTATCCTGTATAAAGTTATATCTATATCTGGTGTATGGTACTCGCTCGGAAGCATGTGTGGTCTGTCTTATCTTTTTTTTTCGGTTAGAGAGGAGATTTAAATGCCTCTGAGGAGATCGGTCTTCGTGTTGACTATAGCCTTCGGGAAACTGAGATGGCGCGATCCATCTGTGAAGACTGTGTCCTTCCTTCGATTTTTTCGTCAGGAGCATAGGGAAAATTGACCGACTGCTCGACGACATCCAGGAGCAACAGGATCTGCAGCAGGAAGTGACGCAAGTTCTCGCCCAGGGTCTTCCGCCGCTGGATGATGTAAGTCTTGCGCTGGGCGAGAAGATGGCTGTAGGGGCGAAGGAGTGGAGAGAAGCATTCTCGCTGTGTGAAGCTGAGCAGAGGGCGACAGATGCAGACGAGAAAGGGGGAAGTGAAGCCTTGCAGGAAGGTGGCCATTCATATTCCAGATACGCGTTAGTCACGGTAGCCAGTTCCAACACTTTAACACACGCATAGACGTTTCGGCGGGCATCGTTTGAAGCTAAATTTTCCCATTTTCCTCGTCGAAGCCCAATTTCCAACCCATAGGCGCCGGAAAGACTGGAGAAGTCTCGAAGTGTTGTTGTTCACGGTCTATCTTTCGGACCTGCATTTTTGTTTCAGGTGGAGCTGCAGCGGGAGTTGAATGCGTTGGAGGCGTCGGAGATAGAGAACCGCGTTCTCGAGACTGCATGCAATGCCCCGTCAGTCCCCGTCGACGACCCTGCACTCACCATGCCCAGTCTTCTCCAGTCTCTGCAGCCGTGCTGCTCACCCGGGTTGCCTTTCGAGCCAGACAGACGAGAGGCGCATTGCCTCTCCTCTGGATTCGCCCACATGGTCAGTGTGCCCGATGTCGCTTGTGCGTCTCCCCTCACGACAGCAAGTCCTGGAGTGTACGGGAAGCCCACTGTCCAACGCCTGTCCACGCACTCTACGTCTGCGTCTCTTTCGTCATCTTATCGTGTTTCTCCCTCATCTCAACGCCTGGCGTCAGTGGGCAGAGAATGCCGCACAAAAAAGGTTCCTCTCGCCTCCGTGGAGCTTGCGACGGGAGGCGATTCGTTTCCGCTGCAGAAGCGAGCAAGCAGTCAAGCCACTGCAGGGTGCGGCTCTGTGAATGATTCTCTGTTCTCCCTAAGCTCCCCATCATCTTTGCACTACGTCAGTCCTTCCCCGTACCTCTCTACTCACTCTCACTCCCCTTCTGGCCGTCTGCAGTTCCAGGGAGATACCTTCCTCCCAAATGCAGATCCGAAGAGCCACAGGGGCTTTTGGGATCAACACACAGATCGATCTGGTAGAGTGCCTGAAAGGTCAGCGTGGACAGGACAGACAAGAGCGAAAGAGAGATTCTGTTTCGGTCTACGGGGGCCGACACTTCTCGACGCAGAGTCTGCGCAACGGAGGCGAGACACTGTGAATGAGGAGGAGCAGTTGAGGCGTCTCATGGGTCAGCTTGGTCCCTGACGGTGGACGAGGCAGACCAAGAAGATAGACACGAGGGTCGCGACTCGAATGCCACCCAAAAGAAACGATTGAAAATTGGCGGAACAAACGAATTCGAAAGGTGTCGGAGTCTATGGCTGAGGCTCGACGAAAGGAACAAAGTGAACAAATCCTATGAGGTGGGGAAGAAGAGAAAAAAGACGAACGGGAGATAGGAAACGAAGAGAAAGGAAAAGCAGGTGACACACTGGGCCGAGCAGGAACTCCGAAAATAGAAAATGTCGTGAAAGCAATAGGAACAAACACTTTATCTTTTCGTATGGAACACTTTCTTGTTCTATCGGTTGGTTCCCACGTGGACGCACAGTGCGGGAATGACGACGCGATGGTTGGACAAAGCAAGCAGTGCAGGCGGGAGAGAAAATACAGAAAACCGTGAAGGGGAAAAGACGTGAAGAACGAATTGTTTTCAAGGTTCGATCTGTGAATAAAACGTAGTCGGGAGATTGCGAGAGAGTCCACTGTTGTTCTCCTGAATCGGTCTGGGGTCCATAGTGCGTGGAACAAGGAGGTCTTGCTGGCGCATTTCTTATCAAGATTGGATGTCATGATTTGGCGCACAATGTTTCAGAATTGGTTTGGTCGTTGTGTCTCTCTGGCGATTCGTCCCTTTTCTTCCCTTGCCCTTGGTAATAGCTCCCACATTTGCAGGTTTCACTTCTTTTTACAAGAGGCACAAAAACATTCAACAGCCACGTATTTTCTTCTGCTGTCTTGAATCTCTTGAAACAGCGACAAAATTTCGCGTCACAGCCAACTCCTTCGGTTTTTTCACATCCGCGTGCAGATACACGAAAACCTAAGATGGAAGCGGATATCCATAGAGCGTGCAGACGCCCAAGCATGTGAACGCATGGTCAAACAAAGTATGTGCTTCTACATGCATATATAAATATATACTTGTTCAAATTGGACATGAAAGTGCAGATGCAGGCGTCCACGCATGAAAATATCCCTGGTCTGCTTACCGAGACGCGCGGAGTGGAGCGCCTGTAACAAGAACATGCCCATCTGTATTCCGAGAGTTCGGCGTGCACGAAGAAAAGCGGGCAACACAGAGATGACTAGCAGTGACGAAGGTAGACCGATACAACAAGTGGTTCAACAGGTCTCCTCGCTTCTCTGGGCTGGCAAGATGGCAATTACTACAGTAGCTACTGAACAGGAAGCTGCTTCTTAGATCAGCGACCCTCGTCAGCTAAGAATGCCAGCTTCTACGCGTTGTCCGCCGACAACACTAAGGTTCTATTTGTGTTCCGGATCAAGACACAAACGTGACAGCCGGTAACATACTGAAATCCGGTGGTCGGTACAGTGGTAAATCACGAAGTAGCTTTTCGTCAGTTTACCTCCCCTTGCTGTCTTTATTGACTGGGTTTTTATTGGTCTATCAACGACGCACATTTTGTTCCAGCACGCGGGCACTCGGGCAGCTTCGTTGAAAAGTATTTCAGTCTCACGCTGTGGGAGGCCAACAAAAGTGGTTGCCCATGGACTAAAGCTGAAACGGAAAGTCGTTAGTCTTCCGCACCGAAAGAAGCGTTCGTTTTCCGCTTCGTCACCACTGAAGTAGAACAGGGAGCAAAGCGGGATCCACTCTGGTCCGTTGGTTTTTCAAGCTCTGGTAACGGAATTTTATGGTGCCCCAGCCACCCATGTTTCTGACAGCGTGTAAATTGAAGCAGTGGGTGAGAAGGCTGCGTCCCCAGTCTATAGCATCTTCACAGAGCCTCAAGTCTGGTCTACGTCACTGTGGTGCGAGTACAAGAGCCGAGGTGGAAGGCACACACTACTCTACTTTCGTTCGCCAGGATAACCGTTGGCATTCGTGAATGAACGAAAAGGGTGGTACATCAAGGGCAGGCAGTTACAAATTTTAGACGACACGTCCCTTCCGCTCTCCGAAACGAGCGACACGAAGCTAATGACCAACTGGCACGAAAGAATATTTCATGCTCAGCAGGATATTTCGGGGCCGTCAGAAAAGATACCTTTTGAAGCGAGGCTGTCTCAGTCGTCGCCACAAGTGTGGCAAAATCGTTGCAAAAGAAACCACTAAGATGGAAAAATCAAGAGCCAAAAAAGCAGCACTGATGGTGCACATGAACCTCAGTTTCGCTGCAGACACGCCACTCGAAGATACGGTTAAATACCGGCGTAGTAGAACAGTGGTCAACGGAACGACGTGGACCAAGAAAGAGCAGAAGTAAAAAAGAAAAACGGACATTACGAGGAAGGAAACGAAGAAAAATCGATACTCATGCTGGCTCTTGCTTTGTTTCCAGCAAAGTCGTAGAGGACTGTAAAACGTTCGTCCGCCAGGTTTCTGTTTCAATCCAGTGTCTAAAGTCTTATCCGTCTTTGCAGCGCGTGCGTGGCGTCTCGGGTTGATAAATTTGTTGCTTCATTCGATGCCCCCTCTTCACATTGAGTCAAGCAGAGATTGACTATACAGGTACTTTGTGACTTCGTAAGATGCTAGGAGGACTGCGCATGACGGCACAATCTTCAAAAGACGGGGGGTCAAACCGACGGTAAATCCCTGCAAACCTTGCTGTGCATACACTGTCTTGGCAACATCAACGAATCCCCGAGAAACAAGGTGAATGTACCCCATTTTCCGGGCGTGAGGTTCTATTTGCTGACACCCGGCCTGGACATTGGTCTTGAGAACGTCAAACGGGTGCGTTACCACGCATGCGATGGCGGACGCAACTGCACCAGAGAAGAAAGGAAAGACGAAGGACTGATAAAGAGAGCTGGAAAAGATGGCAGGCAAATGTGCCTTCGAAGCAGAAGACGAGTGTGAGCAGGAGGCCGCTGCAGCAGGTGAAGAGGGAGACAAGGAACTGGAAGCGCCCGGTGTGTCACGAACAGAGAGAGACCTGCCATCCCTCTGCCTCGAGTGCGTTGGCATATCTGATGAATGGAAAGTTGTCAAGGGGTTGGCATTCCTGGCGATGAAGCTGTCTCCCCAAGCTTTCATATATTCAGCCGTTTGCCAGTAGATTGCCGAAAAAGGTAAGTCTCGGACGAGTGTCGGAAGAACGCCCTTCCAGAGGCTGAAAACTCCGCCCAGCTGGATCAACTGGCCAAGCACCTGACGAATGGTCTGACATTGCCCCGGCATACCTATGGAGGCCTGCATTCTTGTTCTAACTAGCTCCATCGGTGCTGTCACGACAACTGCTGCTGCCCGGGCTTTGATGCCCGCCCACGCTGGGCTCTCGTCCGGGCGGCGGCGCTCATATGCGAAAAAGAAGGTCACATTTGCAGGAATAATCGTCGCGTACGCGGGAACAACACCTCGCCAAAAGCCGGTGAGACCATGCTGTCGGTACAGCACACGGACGACGTGGGACGATGTCAAATTCGCTCGATTCGCCTCGCAAGCTGGGTTAAACTGCCAAAAATTCTTCACTACATCGAAAGGCGTGCAGATCGACCCAACCAGAAACCCACTCACCGAGCTTGAAACAAGAACCTGTTGCAAACCCATTCTGGAAGCAATGGGCAATAGGAAGCGAACAAATTGCAGGATGGTATATTATGGTGGTCAATCCAGTCACAGGCAACCGTTCAACATAGTCGAGCCATCGTCAGCTTGAGTCCCAGCTGGAGACGCAAAGCTAGGAAGACGAGAATGGTTCCCACGAGTCGCAGCAATCTTAGAATTATGAATACAGGGTGGCGTTAGTGCCTGCGCCGGTGCCTTCAATGAGAAAGCCGAGCGACAAGGGACAAAGACCACGAGCAGACCCGCCAACAAGCGGATGGCAGGCTAGAGTGAAAACAAGGAGACAAGCGAAATTCTTAAGTTGAAAAACAACTGCCAGCAAGACGGTCAAAACGGACAACGCGGAGTGGTAGCAAACTAGTAACACGGGAGTAAAAGGGGCTGAAACTTTTGCGCCGGGGTGGTTGTACTGCTCCTCACCAACGCCTTTGCGCCTGGTAATCATTCGGATAAAGGCGTTGCACTCCTAATTTCCAAGGAAATGACAATGAGATGGCATAAGAAACACGGATGCCGTTGCTTCTTGTAGGGTGAAGTGTCAGGCGTGCTTGTGTTACGGAGCCGGACCACATGATCGCTGTCCGAAACCGGAAGACCTGTCCAGCTTGCTTATCAACACATCCCGTGCCTCAGCATCAAGAATTCATCCACGAAGAAGACATTTCCTTCACTTCACATGGGAAAAGCGATTAATGGAGACAGGGGACTACACAGTCGTGTACGGTGTGGCGGAGGGCATGCTGGATCACGTGAACGAAGCGAGCCTTGGTCCGTTTTCTTAACAGCTTCGGTACTTTTATTTGCACCCGAAACAGAGAACAGAAGACAATACACTCGAGATGGCAGGATTTTAAATTGGTGTCTTTATCCGGATCCGAAATTATGTATTTCGCGTTCGCTTCCTGCATCGAGGCTGCCGTGCGTTGAAGCTGTTGCCTGGCGTCTCCAGGTAACGAGTTGCATGTCGAACCGTGCGGCAAGTTGCATCAGATCAGCCACACAACTCACACTGGACGAACGAAAACAAACGAGGGGTGGTCATAAAAAGTAAGCCCGTCGACTGTTAAACGAGAACGTCAGGTCCCCTCGAACAGCAGAAGTCACTTTAAGTAAAGTGCGCCCAAAAAGCCAGCTGCTCTTCCAGCGGGTCACACGGTGCTGCCCCCTACGATGTTTGAGAATGATACCTCCGTTCGAGAATCAGATAATCACTGCTGCGCCATTGTTTTTTGTTGTGTGCTTTGTGGATCTCGATGTTGTCCTGCTGCGATGTTGCTGCATGGCTTTCTCTACTCGCTGTAGTTTGTGCGTGCATGCGGGACACCTGTTCGTGCCGGGTCCCACAGTCGATAGTACCTCGTCACCAGGCTGGATTCTCTCTCACATTTTCTTTTTTCGGAGGGCCTGCCACACGTAGTACTTACGGTTATAACAATGATGATGAGTACGTTAGCGTAGCAAGTGCGTTCCACTTAACGAGGACTACAGGAACACAAGGAATCCTTTTCGTAACACACAACTGTTATGAGGTTCTGCTAGTAGTATCTTGTCTCCGGCGGGAGTCAGCAGTCTCTCTTTTGATTGCCTTGGCACGACAAATCAGAAGGCATCGCTGCCTCTCTCATAGTGCCGTTAAGATGCATATGCAGGGTTCCGTTCAGTTCAGATGGTGAGCAGAGTGTGATAGTTTCTTTCGCTCGCTGTTTGAAAAGAAATTGTTGTGCTGATTCGTACGGCCGATCACCAGTGACAACACCCACGCTGCACCAAGAAATCTAACAGCCCCTGGCGTATTTTGGCCGGGATGAATCCCTCACAAAATTATAAGTAGCAAGTGTTTGACTGCTATAGCGTGTCCCGTGTTCTGATCTGCACTGCACGTCGCTGGAGACCGCGAGAAATAACGCATGCCCGAGCGGCCGGAACCGTAATTTTTTTGCCAGCGGTAGTCAGCATCCGATACTGTCTAGTGCAGCACTTGTTTGGTCTGCAAAAAGAACGCCAGGAGGCTTGCCAGACCATCATGGTCATTGCCAGAGGCTTCTGGCGTGTTGGTGCAGCAACTATATGGTGGCTGCATGTTTCTGAGACCAGTCTGCTGTGCTGCAACGGGATGTTCCCCCCTTTTAAATGCTGTTATTTTTTGCCAGTTTTTGAAAGTCATGGGTAGTACGAAAAGCAAGTCTTCGTGTTGCGTATGGGTCCTCGCCACTGCAAGCCGGAGCATTTTCGGCTGCAGGTAGAGGCATCGGTTTCACGTGAATAATTCTTTCCTCGTCTGCTGATTTCTGTGTGGGTACTTCTTTCGACATCAGCTGATTCAGAAATGCAATTGGATAAAGAGCCCTTCAGCTTCTGTGTTTCCGGCGACTATTATTTGCGAGTGTGCTAGGCACCAGGCAGCGTAAGTATCTGGGGCTTTTTTCGCGTCTGTGTGACTCCCTCGTTTTTCCCCTTCCGTGCCTTTCTCTTGATAATATTGTTGATCTCCTGTTACCACGATGGTTCGGTAATAAGCCTCGAAGGCTCGATGGATGCAGAAACGTATACGTGACTGGTGTCGCCATCGATCGACTGAGTTGCTCGGGTCAAACAGAACAAGAACCCTAGCTCATGAATGCTTTTGAAACGGATGTGTTTTTCCTTTATCCTGTCGAGCACGAAGTGTGTGAGACAGGTCAGGTCTTTCAAGAGCCAGACTCTGTACGGCATCGGCTAACGCCTTGCAAATCTCAATGGCTGCTCCGGATCACCAGTGGTAGGAATTTTTGACGAGTAGAGTAGGAGCTTTTTATTCTGAACCTTTCAATGCTTTATTCCGTTTTTCCGTCCTGACACGTACTCGCCGAATGGAGCGTGTCTATCTCATGCCTCGGAGGCATTCCCTTTTTGGCTGGCGACTTGCAGCCGCGTCTCCGTCAGCTCCCCGGGAATGCTCTGCACTAGCACAAACGCCGGAAAGCGAGCCATTACCATCCACCGCTCCACGTCAAGTCACGGAAATGTCGTTGTCAGTCGCCAGTCCTCAGCTGCGAAGAAACCACTGGAACTCCTTGGCAGCAAGCAGTGGAGTGGAGCCACAGGATGAGATTCAACGCGGAGACGGTCAAGACTTTTCTCTGAGTTCTCTCCCTGGCGCTCAGCAACTCGATCTCGTTAGAGCTGCGCAAAAGGATGATTATTACTGTCGTCAGTTGATGTTGCTCACGGCGGGGCTACTCAAGTCTCTGTCTGGACTTCTTTCGACATCCTCCGGTGTGCCTGGATCCGTTTTCAGTTGGCAGAGTTTTTCCGGTTCTCCTGAGGCAATTTTCGGTCCAACGGGGGGATACGGCGCAGCACCTCTGCAACATCCAGACCGGGCGATTGACAGTCAAGAGCTTCTTGCAGGAGCCTTTTCGCTTTCGTCTTCCACTGCTTCTCCTGGGATTGCTCTTCCCGCTACAGAAACTCTTCCCTTCTCATTCCCGCAGCAGACGAGAGAAATTCAGCGAGGCCGTGCAGAACAAAGTGTTCTGGTTCCTGCGGGCACGAAGCCGATCGCTCAGCCTTCACAGGAGATACGGCCCCGTGAGGGCATGCGTCATGATGTACAGGACGGACAGGTGGCGTCTGTCCGGGCTTCCGGTCAGCGCCGTTTTCCAAAATGCGCATCGAGTCGAGAATGTTCCCCAGGACACATTGTGGCTCATCTTCGACGTTGGGCGCATCTCATTTCATCAGGGCTTCAGACGGACACTATGTGTCTTGTGAGTGGAAAAGCTTTACTTATTGACTGGCTTCGATATTTCCGTGGTGCTTTACCGATTTTGGTAAGGAATGGGGTTGCGGTGGTATACCGTTTTGGGGGAAGTTGTTCGGCGAGACTACGTGTTGCTTGCCACCTTGCGCTGACGAGGCATCGTGAATGGCTAGAGGCCGTCATCTGTGCTGTTTACTTTTGCTGCTGCTACAGCAAAAGGAAGCAGTCACTTGGCGAAGAATATTGCGACTTGATTATGGTGAGGTTCACGACAAGTAGACCGTTGTTGGACAGCCTTCTGCCGTACTTAGCTCCACTTCTAATAGGTGGCGCAGAATAACGGTGTGAGACGATTACTTAGACATTATACTCATATTTGAAAAACAGAGGGGGTGTCTCCAATGAGGGACCACGGCACTTACTAGTGCAGACAAACTGGAGCTTCGTTTGTTGCAACAGCTGTCTGTTGATGAAATTTGAGTCTCTGTTACGTATTCTCGGTTGAAAGCGAAGCATGGTAAATATCAGATGGTAGTTTTGAACAGTAACGTGGTTGTAATGTTGATCACTGCATCCGAACGGTAGTTTGCATAAAGGTGATGAGCCCACTTGCATACATATACCTTCCGCCTTTGGAACAGTGCGTATAACTGGGAAGCTTGACGGACTTTTGCAGGTTATTTGAGATGTTGTTCACAAGACGTCTATATGAGCGGCCAAAAAGGTGTCGGAACACGTTGAAAAAGAACGTCTTTTCTTGCAGAGCGTCTCACGCGTCGCCTGACAATATCAAGCATTACAATCGGTTATCGCTCTTCTTGCGACGTCCATTCCTGTCGGAAACTCTTCTGAAGCACAGTGTGGTGCTGTTGTCAGCTGCGGGGTCGCCGCTCTGTAGGTTCGAGAAGGGTCGTTCGTTAAGGAACATGGAACTTCGATTGTGAGACCAGCGCGGCGACACGAAACACTACTTGTGGGTGTGCTACGCTCCATTTCCTTTCCAATCGTCATTCTGCTGTTGGAGAGGATTGCTCGGTGAGAATGGGTTCTGTTGTTTTTAAGGTCTTGAACACTCCTGAGCGGCAGTTCTACAGCAGTGTGCTCCTCGGATAGTCAGACTGTGTGTCAATCGGAGGAGTGGTTCAGGCAGTATGTTAGGTCATCCCACTATCAATTTTTGCCTTACAGATTTGTAAGCTTGGAGGTGAACCGTATATATTTTCTGTGCATTTGTGGTGGATCGTTTTCTTCAGACTGATTGGCGGTCCCTGGGCAGCTTCTATCAGCAGGGTGCTGCTACTAGGTAAGTTGGATGTGTGGTCAGGAGGTGGACAAACTGTTTTTCGGTTTTCTTCAGAGCCTGGTAGGGATAGATTTAGCGCTTTCGTACCATTTTCGGTTCGACTTGTGTGCAGCGGCTCGCCGGCTTCACCTTGCGATCTTCTTCTGGAATGCCGACCATCTGCACATGTCAACAAGGTAAGCGGAAGTCATGTTCTTCTGGGAGGTTTCGCCAGTTTCCTCCTCCCCCGCACTTGTGGACAGCATCAAAATGTTTCCCAGTCGTTCTTCGTCGTGAATAAGCGCTTACAAATGTTACAGCCGATCTCAGTTTATTTCGTGCCTCGTCTCTCACATCCGTTTCACGGCTGGACCTCGAATTAATAAGGCATGCGAAGTTCACGACAGATGAATCGGAGGACGTTCTGCACGTTCAGTGCCTTCGGAGAATGCAGGATCCGTCACAATCCGGTGTGACACACGAGGCATTATGTTGGTCACACGCCGTTTCTGAACAGCCCTTTTGACGTGAATGAAGGCAAACTCTCTCTGTATGCGGCCTCTAGCCACATTCATTACTGTCTCGCAGGTTCTTGTCAACACGCTTTGCGTGCTTGACACCCGAGGTTCCTGGTCGGATACAACAGCAACGACAAACGCGACCTCCGTGTAGACTTCTTGCGATATTGTTGGCGGTTCAGGCTGCCCTCTCTCTTCGAGCTGTAGCCGTATTTGTATGTAGGCGTATTCGCCTTCAGCGCATGTATGAGCTTGTCACAGGCACGTCTTCCCGCGATATGCTCGAAAGTATGTCGGCGGGTGTCGATCGAGCGCGATCTGAAGAAAACCAAGCACATGCAGTTGTTCCAACCAGTCCTGCGGCCTCATTAGCAAATACTGATGAGGCACCAGTGCTTCACAGTGGCGAATACGAAGTCAACAGCACTACTCATCCAAGGAGGCACCCCGAGTTCAGAAACACTAACATCGAGGAGACAAAGGAGAGACGGGAGATAGAAGACGACGGCAATGTATCATGTGATGAAAAGGCGAACGGAATGGCATGCTTATTTTGCCAGGGCAAATGTCGTGGCCCAACGGCAACGGCCTGCGGCCACATCTACTGTTGGAGATGTATCACTCGATGGATACTGCAACAACAACGTGACCAGACTGCAGCCGCGTGTCCCGTCTGCAGGTGAGTCTTCAAGAGTTGTGACAGAAAAAGATAAAACATGCCTTAGAGAACAGATGAGGTGTCCTTTCATGGTCACCTACAGCCTCTTCTCTTGCAATTCTTGGAAATTTGCCGCAATGATGGGTCTGTTTCTTCCAAATGCTACAGAAATTGCACGGGGTTACAGGCACGAACTAAGTTAGGAAACGGCCACACCGTATCTGTTGGTTTTTTGCTTCGACTCCTTCGGTACTGGAGCAGCTGTTCCTGCAGGGGTCTCCCATTCCGTCGTCACGTACAAATCTTCGCTTCAAACGTCATAGCGGAGCCTTGTTTACGGGGTCCATGAGGCATAGGAGAATGAAAAAGACATCAGTTCTATGTTCATTTGAATGCTATACTATGAATTAGATGTATTGATCGCAGTACAGTAATATATGAAGTCGCGTCAAAGCGTGGCGGATGTAAGCGTAGATCGCACGACTGGACATAAACCAGAGGAGCGCCTTCCCATTTTTCCACACTTTTCAGAAGATCATAGGGGGCAGCGGTTGCCTAGCTAAAGTTCAAATTGCTGTTCTTGTTTCTTCATGCCTTGCAGGGCTGCGTGCCCTCCTCAAGACTTAGTGCTGCTGCGGCACTACCGGCCTTCAAAGGGCTTGCTATCCACACAGCCACACAGTTTCAGGTCCCCCTTCTGAAACCCCCAGATCAGAGGGAAAGAGCTTGTTGTTGCTGTCGCCGGCGACAGCAACTGTCTGTGGAATTGCCTGAAGTAGAATGGTCTCCAAAGAAAAAGACAAACCCCGACGAACTTCACATAGCTTGCAGGACGACGAAAATGTACCACTGTTCTTGGGCTGATAGACTCTGTACCTTCATAAGTACAGTGAAGAATGAAATGACTGGCAATCCGTACAAGTGCACCACTCGGATTCTTCTCGTGCAACTTTTAAACAACTGTATACCATGAATTGACTACGCAGTCGCTGCGACGAGGGCTACAGAATATACCAGGCTTATCCAGTCTGGCAGCATCCTTCCGAAACTCTAGTCTCTGAGTACCCGAAAATCGCTAGTGATGGCGAAGGTCCTTACCCCTACAGTGCGACTGTTGGCTGACCGTGAACCGACCAGCACACTCCAGGAAAAATGGTTCTTGTAATACAGATATCACTGTTCTGTACAAGACCCACATGTTGAAACGCTGACAGCATGTTGCCTTCTGGCAATCGGGCATGTATCAACTCAAAAATATCCCTGCTTGGCTCTAGCGTCTCGTGTATCCATCGATCACCACCAGCATTGGGCGGCATACTGCTTCACACTGGGACATCTGCTTCCCAGCATACTATTAGGTCTCCCAGCAGTACTGAGTTGCAGTAACGCCTGTCATTGCACCGTTGCAGTGACCAGAGCTCGCTCTTCTTCCGACACCGTCGTCACCTCACCCTACTTCCAGGTCTGCAACCCAGGAACTCCATGCCTTCCCAAGAGTATGAGTTCTCTAGGCACCACGGCTACTACAAGTTTTGTTCATGGGTACTACAATATTGGGATACTATGTCTCAAAAGACATAAAGAAGCTTGGTAGTCCACAGTCGTTTGCAAGCTAATTTTACCATGCGTGAGGCACTTCCGCGCCGGTGTGCGCGCCCTCGTCCGAAGAATATATCACGACTACGCGATCAAAATGTTCAGACAGTACGTTTCGCAACTGGCTGCCTTTTACAATCAGACACGCCCGGTATCATTGAACTCGAGAAAAACAAGTTTCGATTGTTCATTTCGGCGCCGTTACTCTGGCAATCCAATAAGATTATTGAAGACGACCTCGTCAAAGTGGAAAGCAAGAAGATAATGGTGATTTTGTGTATCGAGCACAGCCTAACGAATCCTGTTACGAATAGCGAAGTTTCAGCATGTTAGCGGCTCCCAGTTCTAGTGGCCGGTGCTTTTGAACATCCAGGCTCGCTGTGTAGGCAGGTGATTTTTACACGCTTGGAGGGGGGTTTACGGGAAGAGGGGGGGGCACGACAGGTACGGCACTGACGAAAGAGTTGAGGCGCTTGCGCGCGAGTGGGGTGGGTGGTTTTGCTCCAGGTTCTGTCAGCACACACGACGTTCAGCCCAGAAAATCGAGGGACGGTCCTGTGGACCTGGTCGGGTGGTACTTTTGGTTACTATTGCGTCTTCAGTAGTGGTCGTTGCGACGCCTTTCTCCGCGTGCCTTTGCGGGCCTACTATGCCGAAAATTCTCTGCCCCCGTCCTGGCTTTTTTTCGCTGCACAGGTGCGCGTTCTGCTCCTGCCTCGTCGATCTTCTTATGTCAGATACTGTGTCAGGCCGTCGAGGAAACAGTGAGCAAGACCTGAAAGTAAAGGCTCAGAGTCGAGAATTGAAAGTGACAGCCTCCATCGGCGAAGCCAGGTGCAATGATTTTTACAGATCACACCGCCCGAGCGTTCCGACCGTCCCCTTGTTTCGTAAATTCCTCCAGGACAGTTTTTCTTCCTGAAGAGCTCGGAATGCTGGTTTGACATTGGATGTGGTTTTCCCAGGTGTCCGTTGTTAACAAGCTTTTTTTTCTTGTTTTTTTTGATACCCCTTCACCGGGAAAAACTCTGTCCCCAACCCTCCCCACATCGTTTCTTACCGTTCGTTTATTTGTTGCCACCATTCCTAGTTGGCGGCTACTATACATCTGGCGTAGCTTCAGCTATCCAGTTTATCCGCGTTCAACACCCCCTTTGTTTTGCCTTTCACACTCAAAAAAGAGACAAAATGGCAGCCGCCGCGGCCCAGGCAGTCCCCGAGTTCAAACTTATCCTCGTCGGCGATGGGGGTGTCGGGAAAACAACTCTCGTGAAGAGACACTTGACAGGTACGTTCTCTTTTCTGCACTATGGGGAAGAAACAACCGCGCCCCGAGGGCAAATTTCATTCAAATCAATTCTTACTGGACACGGTCGCGTGTGTGTATGGGGGAGGAAATGCGGAACCAAATGATGGTGAGGTCACCGTGTTCCAGTTCCCTCATGATTCCAAGTTGCTGTTTTGTCGAAATTAATGTGCGATTCTTGCGTGGGTCTCTCCGAATATGTATGGCCATCGATGTGTGACGACGTTTTTCTTTCCATCACGTGGGCATCTTTCGTGCGGCAAACTCTTATGTGAAGTCGCGCGCGGAATAATAACACTGATATGAAGGACCACTGTGCGTCTCTCACACAGAAGTCAGCGCACCGAAAATTCACCAGTTTCTGTGTAACGATTAGATGGACGACAAATGTTCCTTAGGTATATTTTGTCACTGGTTCCAAAACTTTCGGGAGGTGACCGCCTCTTCGTACCGTTGACGGTCGGCGGGAAGGGCATCCAGTAGATATCAAAAGTTGTGTGATGTGTGTAGTGAGCCATGCAAACTGAGGTGCTACTACATTCGCATGAGAAGCATCTTGCCGATACCAGATTGTGTAGCTTGCCCTTGGAGGATGTAGACGTGTCAGCTGTGATGCGGCGAAGCATAGGATGAACGCACAGGTAGTCGCGCGCTCGCATGCACGACCTCGTTGCTGTTTGTTTGAACGGTGTCCGTACACATACACTTGTGTCCCCGTTGTGGGTGGGTGTGTCGTGCGTGATTTTGTGTATCGACGTGTACATAGACGACATTGGCATTTCTGCGTGTCCCTGTTGCTTACAGGAGAGTTCGAGAAGAAGTACATCCCCACTCTCGGTGTTGAAGTCCACCCTCTGAAGTTTCAGACCAACTTTGGCATGATCACCTTCAATGTTTGGGATACTGCCGGTCAAGAGAAGTTTGGAGGTCTCCGCGATGGCTATTACATAAAGGTAAGGAATCTATTCTTCTCCGGCACTGCTCTAGTGTGACGAATAGTTCGCCATCCTATACACTGCTTTGCGACCGTTGCATGCGGCGCTCTTAGATAACCATGGCTGCGGATCATGAAGGCAATCCGCATGGATTCATATCGGAAAAGCGGACGACTTCGAAACAAAGATGGCGTGCAGGTTCTAGTTCGTGTATCGTAGCTCTTCCCTTCGTGGCTGTGTTAAGCTGCAGTATAACTGACATCGAGTTCCGCGTTCAACAGGAAGGCTTTTGTCTGTATTTTAGAAGCTGTGTGTTGTTCCTGGCGGACGTGATTGTGCGTTCACAGGGACAGTGTGCCATCATGATGTTCGATGTCACCGCGCGAATCACGTACAAGAACATTCCCAACTGGTACAGAGATATCACGAGGGTGTGCGAGAACATCCCGATTGTTCTTGTTGGTAACAAGGTACGCCAACAGCGCCTGGCGGTGCTGAGAACTGCAGTGCACGCGAAAAGGATCAGCGTTTGAACCAATAGAAGCAGGACTACGTGTCCTCAATTGTTTCATTATGTCTGTACACATTTCTGAAACTGTACTTCGTAGGCAGTGAACGTGTTTGTTTTCGCTGAAGTATCGCTCTGCCTTCAGGCTGAGCGTGTATGTGTGGACGATTCAAATACACTGGGCATCGCTGGGGCTTGCGCGCGTTTATATTCAAACGATGAACGGCCGTCAACGCGGAGTGCGTCGCTCTGTTACCTGATGGATTTTGTCACAGTCGTGGTCGGTTTGGGTGTGTAATCGTTGCTTTGGATGGCACAGAACACTGAGAACACAACTGTGATTGTGTGTTACAGCGCGGTTGTGAATTTCGGTGGGTTGTTGCATATAGGGAGGTACATCGGTGAACGGTTACTTTTATGGTATGTGTTTCCTGCCAGGTTGATGTCAAGGACCGCCAAGTGAAAGCCCGCCAGATTCAGTTTCACAGGAAGAGGAATCTTCAGTATTATGACATCAGCGCTCGATCCAACTACAACTTTGAAAAGCCTTTCCTGTGGCTGGCGCGGCGCCTGACAAACCAGCCAGCTCTCTCCTTTGTCGGTGAGCAATGATACTGAAACCGGAAACTACAGAGTCGGGCGACGTGATGCAACGTCTTAGGCTGTGTTCTTTTCATGAGCAATATACGAAGAATGTTGGTGCATGTATTGTGTTGAACGTTTTTCCGTAGATGTGTAGAACAGCAAGTGGTGTGTATGCGGAAGTTTTGTTCAGTTTGTGGTGGACAGCGTTTCGTTTAGCGGGATGACTGTACGTGATTATATCTAGTAGTGTCTTGCTGGTGTCCGTTGAAAGTATTTTGCGTAATACTGTCTCGAGCTGTCTTGACGGATCTCGCTATATCCTTATTTGCTTTTTGTAGGTGAGCACGCGAAAGCTCCTGAAATCCAGATTGATCCGAATCTCGTACAGGAAGCGGAGAGAGAGCTGCAAGCTGCCGTGAGCACTGCCATTGATGACGATGATGAGGACCTGTGAAGGAACTATTGGATTCAGTACTGGTGTATATCTTCTGCCATCTTGTATTCATGCCCCGACCGTGCACGAGTCTCGTGTGGTGCTAGGATGTATGAAATCTAGTCTTATTCGAGTTCTTTCAGTCTGGTTCTCTGACAGACGTGTCCTCTCTTACAATATACATCAGTATTGGTTCGTTTGTGCGGTTTTGCTGGGCCGCGAGCTACCAGTCAAAAAGGATACTGCGCAGCCGAGTTTCGTCAACTGTCAAACTGTCACTGCAGCGACCTCCCTGTGAAAAGAGTCGTTTTCCTAAGCAACCTACTTCCCCCCGTAGACAGTAGAGAAGCTGGGAGTGTGCCTAGCGTCGCAGTGGCAGGTGTCACTGCAGCGTAGAGCTAATCCCTTACCAGGATCGTGGGCATGTAGCGAAGCCCTTCCCTGAGTTGTATGATCAAGCAGTGACCCGAGCGATGAGGAGCACGACCACAGTCGTCTGTTACAGTGCGTTGGTACATATCACGAGTCGCAACACCGACACCGATGGATAACTGCCGTTCTCAAAGTATCAGATCATCACCCAATTCGAAGGTATTAATGCTGCAGAATTGTCAGAAGAAATGATGTTAGTTGTGAAGTGCTTGTCGAATTTGGAGCTAGCTGGTTCTCACCGAAATGTATTGAGGCGCCACCCGCACGTGCAGCTACGATAGATGTTTGTGCTGCCACAGCAAAGTTAGGAACGTAATGAGGGCCGAAACTTGGACCCCACAAGACGTTACGCTAGTGGGTTTGTCAGTTGCATGCAGAGTTCAGCCTACACTTTCAATATACATATTCGTCGAATGATCCTAGGACAGTGTTCCAGAGTTGTGTTACTTTCTTCGAAGAGCTAGAGTAACCTCCATCGTCTGGAAGACGACGTTTCAATGCGTCGCGCCCTACCGCCGCATATGACTTTATCTCAATGGTTGACAAGCCTCCTGTCGATCGCGACGTATTTTTGCGATCGTTGGGGTGTCCGGGCATGCATTTTGGCTTCTAGAATGGCCTGTTTCGATGTGAGATTAGTGTAGTGTAAAGCGTGTCAGTATCCGCCAGTCATTACCGTTGCTACACTGTCCAAATTACTTGCGGAGGTCACAAGAGCTGTCATTCCTGGGGAAAACATAGATGTAGGTACTTGTAAATAGGTAGTGAAGCTCAACCTCTCTGGCAATTTTTGAGATTTAGAGTCGCAGTCCATTATAGGAAAGGCTGACCGGCCACGTCCCGTCCCGAAAAAAGCGAGACTGGTGCACGCAGCAGATGGGTATGTGGGACGCGGTGTTCGTTGTTCTCCACTGCATTCAAGCACACTGTTGTCCGCTACTTTGACTTATAGGACAGGTTTCGAGTCGTCCTCTGAGAAGTGAAATGAGAGAATGGATCTTCAAAATTATAACACATTGCCAGTACAGAGTGAAGGCAGTCGAATCCAAATGCGTCATATCTAAAAGGTAGGAAGTGTTCTTGAGCCTTCTTTGAGCAGTTGAATCACTTGCGGGCCAGACTAAAGAAAATAACTAACAAAACGGGTTCGCTTGTGTTGATGTTCTGGTCATTGTCTGGACGTGGGCATTCTGGCTGCCCCGGCGGAACCGATTATTTATTTTCCAACAGCTAGTATGCTATCGCTGAAACCTAAAGAAGCCAGTCGTTCATGCCGTTCACGTGTGTTGTCAGAGTGGAATATGTCAATCGCGGTAAACTGGAAATTACCTCTCTAAACGATACACTAGATACGCAGTATTTCCACACTTGCGTGATGAGCGGTGCAGTCCCACCTACAGTGCTTAGTTCCCCTGGGATAACAAGAAGTATACGAGGGCTGAAGATGTCACTACGTCATCAATAAACGTTAGGATGACTATGTAGTATATGCGCTTAGTCTAAACTGTGAAGAGGACTCTCTGTGAGGGCAGACACGTTGGTGACACACACACACACACACAGGTACTACACCGACGCGTTCTGAGAGTTTTGGTGTTCCTTGCTTTAGGCAGTGTGCCTCTTATTTGCAAGTGAAGTGGGAAAATCTGGATGCCACTGGAATGGACTGAAGAAAAAACAAGAGACTAAATCTTCACAACTCACAATTTCAGTCTTGGCGTATGCCTGCCTCCGTGCAAGTCTCCTCTTCACGTTACTGACATTACAGTCGTTGTCTTTTTCCCGTTTCATTTTTTTTCTACATGAATGACCTCTGATACCTCCTTTCTCAATATTTACTTGAATCTTCGCCTTTTTTTATGTTGATCTGCGTCGTGCAGTCGAGTCGCGGATGTCGGCATTGGTGACAGTTTTTTCTATGTGATGCTCTTTGAGCAGGATTGGCTTCGTGTCGGTGTCAGTTTATATATCCGTCCGTGTAGCACTCAATAATAGAAATTATGCGCCGATAGCTGTATATACTTTCACCCATCGTCTTAGGTAGCTTTCTCCTGTCGTTTCATTCCGTCACATAGTCAGTCGGCAATTTAAACCACTTTCGCGAGAGTACCCCAAGAAGCATGGGGTGCGCGGTCTGTAAAGCTCGAGGGACCGTTCTAGCGTCTCCTAGAATCTTGGAACAAGACCCTAAAAACGATGGGGCCTCGCGTAGTAGCACTTGTGTCGCGACACGGCGGACAGGCAACGGCTTGGTAGAAAGCCCAATTTGTTTGACAGATGGACTGGACGACAGTCGTGTGGCCGCCCCTTTAACTGATCACGACGACAAACAGATAAGCTGCATAAAACCTGAAAAGTTCCTGATATCAAGTCCAGCTCCTCTGCCAACAGAGACTTCACACGCCATACGCGACAACGGGAGCAGTGAAAGGGGTTCGTGTCCTTCTGAATTAGACCAAGTATCTGCACATGTATCTGCTTCCGAGCCGGGGGGGACGAGTCTGTCATACCAGAAAGAAGCGAATTCGACTGAAAGAGGCGAGATTGTTGTGGCAGATGGAGCATCTACTGGACCCCAGAAAAGGAAAGCCGTCCCAGTCCGCGACGCTCCGGCTCAACACTCTGCAAACCCCACCAACGGAAAACTCACCTGCTGCAATCGTACAGACGAGCCACCAAACTGCAAGGAACTCGTTAACAGCACGCGAACCGTCACGTTCCAGGGAGCTGCGGTGACTCAGATGGAGCTTCGTTCGAGGTTCAGTACACAACGAACCAAAGAAGTCTCTTGCCCTTCGAATATTGACACGTGGACGAAAATGGCTTTCGATGCCTATGCCCAGAGTGACGTTGACTTCTCAGATGAACTTCTCGGGTGAGTAGTCGACGGGAGGAATTTCTCCCTTCGAAGGAAAAAGTTGAAACTGGAATCTTCGCAGCGACACTGGCTCACCAGCACAACCGCGGATTCCATCACACTCCAGATGTGATATATATATATATATATTTATACATACATTCATATGCACATATATAAGTTGTCTGCTTTTCTCTCTATGTGATATATACCCAGATGCACACCAATACGTAAGTCCGAAAATATCTGATGTTCGTTCTGGCGATTTTGTCGGATGTGTTGGTTCTATCAGGAAGGTACAGACGTTGTATTCTCAACTCATGGCTACAGGTGCCGAACAACGACCCAGGCCTGGATATGCCGATTTTTCAAGGACCACAGCAGTATCAGATTGTCCATGCACAACCACTGGACGCCAAATTGAGGACCTAAGCATGAAACTTCAGAGCTTCCAGCAGAAGACGGGGCGTCAACAGGCCCTCGAAGCGGTGAATCTTCCCCCCGAACACGCTAGTAGTGTCTCTGCACTGCTACCGTTGACAGGTTAGAACAGCTGCATTGATAGTCGATTTTCGGAGACGAACACTGAAGATGATTGGTTGGCGAAGACATCTGCTAGGGAGCACCAGTCATCACAGACCAAAGAAGAATCGACTTCTCTCGAGCTGTGACTGGCCACAGAGCTCACAACTCCTTCACTAAAAGAAACGATTGCGAGGAAAAACGCGTGGGTACCCGCATCTCCGCGTTTCGCACGCTGAGGCATTCAGTGACTCCAGAGCAGAGTTTTTTTCCCTCTTTCGTACTCGTATCTGTTCCCTCCTCTAGAGAAGAACGTTTTCGAACTCTCCTTTTCTGGTATGTAGCACCGCGGGAGGAGCTGGACTCTTGATGCTGAAGTTATTAACTACCAGGATACTGTAGCAGATTCTGAACGATGAAGTTCATTGACGAAAAAGCACTATTTTGCCCCCTGCCTGGGTAGTCACGGTCATCGCCCAGAAAACAAGTGCATGCGGGCGTCAAGGCATCCCTTTCGTTTCACACATGCAGTGAGGAAAGGCTTCGCACTGTCCACCATCCCTCTAATTTTTTTTTGGATGGCATTCACCGCATTTAATGTGTCCGTCGAGCACTTTCCACCTGTTTTCTCTGCTGCCGCGGGCCTCTCACGAGGATGTCGATCCACCACAAGGGCACGTCACCTTTTGTGTGACTACAGTTAATCTCGCTTTCCGCAGGTTATCTGGCAGTGTATTTAGCTGTATATCGCCGTCATTTCACTTCATCCCCTGGCAACTGGGCGACTCTTTCGTCTGGCTGTCTCCAAGAAAGCGGTAGTAAAAACATGGAGGTATGTGTACCAAGCAGGGTAAAGACTCGTTAGAATATTGTGCATTACGGAAGAATATAATGGTTCACAACGTTCCAATTTCCTGTCTTGCCACTATACCGGTCACTCTGTGTCCGCTCCTATTCCAGTGCCCGAAAAGATGAATCCTGTGACATGAATCCCGAAGACAGCTTGTCTCGGAACAGTGCCATATTTGCACCACAGCTTACAGTCCTGATGCTTTCCCTACATTGAGGATCTAAACGATGCTCAACGATTCACAGTCCGAGTGTGTGTTGTGTAACAGGGGTCGCTGTTTTCGAGCAGCCCTAACTTCAACAAAGTAAGAGACTGCGTGCTGCCCTCGGCCACCACCCAAAGCTGTCCCCCCAATTACAACATACTCACACACTGTCAACATAACATTTCAAGATTACAGAAGACCATCAACCAGCCGCCCTCCAATTTAAGTACGACTGGACCTAGACGGCAGTGGCATCCGAGAGAAACACAGAATATGTCGCGAAGGCAGATGCGGTGAACTACTCCCCGCCACACCAAGACCTTCTGTTACGAGTCACACCGCATGACCTTTGCAACATCGCAGTAGCACTCAGCTCCACAAAGATGAGCATCGGATATCAGACAGATGCGCGAACGCACACACAGCCTCATGTGTTACCGGACCACATTTGCCATCTTAAGCCATACCGGTTTTGATTAGGCGCGCATTGGGTTCCCAACTGGGCACAGGCCAACCCGATTTCTTCACCGTCGGTTGGACTTGTGAAGCGCCCCATACCTCCTCATTAGATCCGCCAACATGATGAAAGACAATATTTTTTCGAGAAGAGATACACGGGGGCAGTCCACGATATTGAAGAACTGGGCTTAAACCCGTGTCAAGTACGGGCGCGTTGAACTGTGTCACTGGCATATTTTGAGACACGCCGACGTTAAAAGACGGCAACCGGAAGATTTCAACAAGACCACCATCCGGCAGCTGGACGGGTTGCAGATTTGGAGGGAAGGCGGGAGACTTTCTAGAGCTGAAGAACTTCGCGAAATCGAAGGCTTGCATGCCCGCCTGCCAGTGACGCGATGAACACACAAAACCGTCACGGGTGATTGGTCAGGTCATGCAACACTTGTCGGCTCTACAAGCGACGAGCCACCTGAATGTACAGAGAGGCTACTTTACAGATAAAGAGTCTCTTTCAAGTGAAACTGGCAACCTGGTTGTCATGCTTCCTCACCTCCAGCAGTTCAGCCAGCGTAGGCGGAGCGGGGGTGACGGCGTAAGAATCGTCATGCTCCTCGTTCTTCTCCAAAGATTCATCCTCTGTAGAAAGCAGCACCGTGGTGCCAACGCATCCGCCAACCTTATCTTCGTGACTGAATGTATGGTGCGAATGGAGGCGCACCAGGATGGGCGGAGAGATTCGCTGGCTGCTCTGTCAGCCACCACCGTATGAATCCCGGAAACACTCTCCGGAACACACCTGCGAAGTGTGTCTTGTCCAAGAAAGCAGATGAATTCTACGCGTTTAACAAATCGAAAAATTAGGGTTCACTTCCTACAACTGCCCCGAGGTGATGAATGGCGGCTTAACTACGTAGCACTTGCTACAAGGCACGTCAGAAAAGTCGTGCTGCGCCTACTATGTCATCGGATGAAGCTAACAGTACCTGTTGTGCTTGGTCTGTGTGTGACCTCCAAGGCTGCTTTGGTCGTCAGACCAAGCGCAGAGTCCTCTGCTGTCGTTTGCTCATCCGTCCGAACTTGGTCCATGCTGATGTCGTATTGACAATCGTTGATCGGCACTTCGTAGCCTTCAATCTACACACAGACGCAGGAATCACAGTTGGGGAGCAATGATGCCTACATCAACGCTGGATATAGAGTCTTCCTAGAATAATCGTACGTAATGCCACGCTGACCTGAAGTACTGAAAGCACGTCATGAAACATATGAGCCTTTCGAATTGCGGAATTCGACACAACACCTCACCGACCTCATTTGATCTGACATCGAGCATGGTCTCGGCCGACGCCTCTTGCTGCGCCATCATCTCTTCACTGCCTTCAAAATGGTCGGAGATCGCGTCGGAGGAAAATTCGCGTTGCACGTCCATGCTGTTAGCACGGAAGGGAAGAAGTCACCAGTGGTCGAAAGGGATGAGTACGCAAAACGCTATACAACGTCACCGACACGCTCCGAGGATTGTGACCAAGGGGACAAAACCGCGAAAGTTCGAAAACAGAACAACGCAAGGGGAACACGGAGAAGAAAGTATCCGTGAAAGCAGATAATAGGGGGTGATATTCCCGTCAACGGTTGCTATACAGGAGTGAGAATAACATATTTGTGGCGCACCCGACCCTGGGACGTTGCTAAGCTAGCGGAAGACGAATGAAGCGGGATAAAAGACAATAACCGCACAGTCGTCCGACAGCCCGTTTTCAACTCGACCGGCACGCGGGGTCCCCCGGGGGGCGTGGCAGACGAGGCAGCAGCGGCAGCGAGTGACTGTTGTAGTTTTCGAAAGAGACACCGTCCGCACGAAAAACGGTCGCTCTGCCCTTCCGCTATTTTGTTGCTCAGCTGTTCGATGACTGCTGAAGTCACGAAGGGTAGTGTTAAAGGTGTGGTGTTTCGACTGTCATGAATGGCCGTGGCCTGGCCGTGGTTGCGAGCTGAAACCGGTGGTGCATGCATCGAGTAAAACGTCTTTTGGCGTAGGCTGGGCGCACTCACATGCAACCAGTAGGGGGAGGCAGTGTTGTAGGCAGATCCGCAAACATCGTTTTTTTTTAAACGCCCGCGCGAACTGCGATACCTGTGCGAAGCGTGCAGCTTCAGACACTTATGGACGTTCTGCAAGTTACCACCTCCAATTTAATTTCTGTTGTGGAACACTAGTCCGTTGTGGCCGTGGATGAAACAGAACGGACCGATTCAGGCAACATGTCACAGGAGCAGTTGACAGAGGCGATGCGAGAGTTCGATCGCCTCATCGGGAGTGAGCGCTGAAGACACGCATACTCGCGACAACCTTCTTCAACAGATATAAATATTGTGTTTGCTTTTCATGGTGACACAGGAGAGGAGTCCTGTGAAGCTATTTGTTGGTCTCTTGCCGCTGACAGACTCTGTTAAGACATGCTCACACACGCGTCACCGATCTAACAGCTAGAGCTTTCAGTTAGGCGGCTTACACTTCTTGCTCCTGAGCAAATGCTTTTTTCTATGATTTCCCGCGAGTTCTCTGCATTTGTTGATGGTCACGGCACACCTCGGTCCGTCCAAGTGTTTCCGCTGTTGCGTTTAAAATAGTGAACGGCATTCGTCCATGTTTGGTGCTGTCTCCCAGAGATGGAAGAGAACCTCCAGATGAGGAATAAGCTAATGACACAACAGAACGAGAACGAAGGAGTTGCGAAGGTGAGGTCCTGGGCGGAACGTTCATGGTTTAGTCTCTTGTGCGAATACGCAGGGGTTGCCTTTCTGAGAGCCGGCAAACTGAAGAGAAACGATCCTTTGTTGCGTTCGTCTTTTTCAGGAACTGGGCCAGCTCCAGGACGACTCAGTGCTGTACAAAATTGTAGGACCAGTGCTTGTTAGACAAAACCGAGAAGACGCAACGGCGACCGTGAACAAACGACTGGACTACATACGAGGAGAACTGTAAGTCGACCTCTCGGAGTTTCATGCCGATTATACATACGTTAATGCTTTTATACATCTCTTGACGGTGCTTTCTTGTCTCTCATCAGGCAGCGGTGTGACAAGCTTGATTCGGACATGAAAGCGCAATTAAAGGAGGCCACCCAGCGGATCGAGACCCTTCAAAAGAAGATGTTGGATCGGGAGAAACAGAGGAGTGGAAGGATTTGAAACCGGGAATTGGCAGACACATGCGTACTCACGTAATTTCAACTGGACAGGGTTTATTTCAGTTAAGCACTCGTCGAGGGAATCAATATTGTTGACACAGTGGCTTGTGGGGATTTTGCAGTGTCACTGGCCGACAAGGGGTCTGAACCTGTAGGGCAAGCAGCAGTCGTTTTTACGAACATAACCTGCTGTGCAGGCAGAGAATCTTACTGCTCTGGTGCTCCAGCCAATTCGTCAAAACTCATACATTTGTTCATAATAAAAGTGATGATAATCCAGATGCTGGGAAGCAGTCCATTCGTACTGCCACATGGAGAGAGGTCATGCCAAGCTCACCCGTATAACTGGAACAGGGCAAGGAGACCAAGTACGCCAGCAAAGGCAAGCTTTACAGCTGTAGAATTTTTCTTTCCTTCCGCTCTAACCGCTTTTCTAGACTTTTAACTTACGCCTCTTTTGCATTTTCACCAGCGCGGTCACTTCCTCTTGTTGCTGATGTGTGAGGTTCTGCGCTCTGACAACACGGGTTCACTACGAATAACACCATCTACAAATTGAAAGAGGTGCTTACTCAGGCGGTAGTTCACCGGCACTGAGTTCTTCTGTTTCTCCCTCCGTCTGATTGAGGTGGGGGACTGAAGCAAAAAGAAACCTGTCGCGCGACCTCGACACCATGACCTATTGGGCATACCAAAGGGAATGTCTTCGTAATTGGGAATCCCAGGCATCTTGGGAAGAGACGGAATTTCCATCTCCGGCATTTTCAATTCAGGTAACGTAGAATGCTGCAAGATTTGGATAAGCATTGCGTGTTGGTCCGCTTCGGAAATATATGAGGTGATGGGGTTTCGGAAGTGCGGTAGCTTGTCCAGCTGCGTGAACCCTTCACTCTGCATCGGACACATAATCCTGCGCTAAATATTCACATAAAAAGGTCAGTCACTTACGACGCCGGCAGGTGCCTTCGGTAGGGCTTGGACAACGTTGGCGAAGCTTAGAACGGTGATTACCAAAAAAGAAAGGCACGCAAGATACGTTGCAAGGTAGATAGTTTCCACACATTGATTGCGTCGCCACAGGCCCCAGGTTCTGAGATTTGGAAGCTAGGTACCGGCCCCTCGTATTAAAAATGAAATCTTATCTCACCCAAGCAGCGCACTCGCTATGTTCGTCAGCAGCATAAAGTATGCTGCGCCGTGGAGACTGGGCCGAAGGTAGCCCAAGGCCAAGTAAAGCGACACCCCAGTGAGAATCTGAACGAACGCGATCACGACGAGGCCCTGTACGCCAATTAGTTGTCACGATCTAAATAATGCCCTCGTCTTACATGTCTGTCTTACACTCCTAATGGACAGAAATCCCAGGAAGCTTCTGGCCTTGAAGTCACTAGCGAGCTCCATCTTGTCAAAGAAGAAACAAACGAACTGTGGAGCTTCTCAATTGGGAATGCCCCGAAATCCCTTTCGTTTTGAAGATGTGGAGGTTCAGTGTTCCACCGAATTGAATTGCAGGGTGGAATTGCAGTGTCTGTACAGTTGTCTTATTTTGTGCGGATGACTGTGCCAAAGCTAATGGCGGAAGATAAGGAAGTCCAGGCTACACTGTATTACAGATGCCGCTTGCTGCACATTCACGCGCACAGTACCTCACTGTGCTCGGAAAACTATCACCAGTTTCACTTTCTCTTACGTAATGGACCTGAGCGGCGGCAGTGGACTTTACGCTGCCTGACTACAATGTGTATGATACAGATGACGGAGTCTGCAGAAAAGCTACTACAGTGGGAAAGAGCGCGTGGCAAAAGCGATTGAACGTAATGAATAACTGGACCGTGAATCGGAGAAACCCTGCAAGCTTACATGACATCCCACTGATTACGACTGCTGCTCAACAGGCAATGGTATTTGTGGACATATCGTTGCCAAAGGCAGCAGCGTTTTCCTCTCTCGCACGCTTCTGTGTACTTCACTGACCGTAGTGACAGACAGACCAGTCATAGGGTCAGCGACAAAGTGATGAGGGACCGAAGAAAGAAAAGCTGGGCCAAGCACCGCCGATATGCTGGGAACTGACCATATCAGCACAGTCGAATTTGGCTTGTCTTTGTCCCACGCCTGCGCGTCTACCAGAAACAGAGTTGAAAGCCTTTATGTGCAAAGTTAGACCAGAGTCACTTAATACTCATCCGAAATAAAGACAGATTCGCACGGTCTGCGTAAATGCGATGCCACACCATCCCCCGATCGCGTCACACACAAAACGAGACATCGTTTCTGCAACGCAGTCAGTCGACTTGAGACATTGCCACATCCTTTTCGGTATACTTGCCCTTGGTGGTCGCCCTGCTTTTTCTCTCCAGCAGAGCCTTCCGGTCTTTGTCCAGCTTGGCTTTCGTGATCACCACCTTGCTAGGGTGGATGCCGATCGTTACGGTTTCGCCTGCAACATAACCCAAAAAACACCATTCACCACACGCATGAAGGCCTCGCAAAAAAAAGGGGCCCTCTCCCTTTGTTCTATCAAAACATCCGCAAAACTTACCGTTAGCCTTGTCACGCGTGACGCGCTCGATATGGATGACCCATTTCTTTCTGTAAACCTTTGTCACCTTGCCCTCACGATCGTGATGATGGCCTCTGACAACCATGACTTCATCATCCTTGCGAATGGGCAAGGATCGGACCTGCAAATACAAAAGCCGCCCAACTATACACAATGGAGAGGAGCGTGACTTCTCTTCTTCATGCTGCATAGTACTATTTATAGCACGCTAATGCCACATTTCACGGTAACTTACATTGTACTTCTTCCTCAGTTCCTTGCACAGCGGGGCCGTCATGATCTTGCGACGAACACTGGAAGGCGCTGAAAAGTGCGCCTTTCTGGACTTCCTCCTAGAGGAGCTGACTTCTGAAACGCACACAACAATCGCAATTCTTGGAACAGCGAACATGGATAGCAGAGTTGCGCCGCAAAAAATCTTCGGAACGAAGCATCAAAATATATCACATAAAACAGTACCAGTGCAGTTGTAACTGGGCAAACGTGACAGGAGACAAAGTTACTTTTGCTTATGTCAGGGGTGGCACGACCGTTGAGAGGAATGAACTACACCAATTACAGCGAACTGGTATGCGAGGGCAAAACACTTGGGTGTTCCGGCGTGATAGAGAAAACAACCTTCTTGGTCCACCAGAAAAGCAAAAGCCGTAGCCAGGTGACAGAAACAACCTTACGACACCAGACAAAAAATCCATGAAACCCCAGCAAGCAACCACTGCCGTACTTACGAGAGCTGAACTTCATCTTGCGTTCGACTTTCTCTTGTCAACCTGCGAACGGGATCCCAGAACTTCTTCCCAGCCGAGAAGAAAAAGGCGATTCCGCGCAAAAAAAACCTAACAGACCGGTAATCGACAGAAGTAAGAAGGAAAAGTGGAAAGCTGTGATCACGCGCCCACCCCACAGGTCCTGTCCGCAATAATGGGCGGAGCAGCCATCGGTTAGACTGACTGCATGCAACCAGAGTAAATTTAGCGGTTAGCAGCGACCGTCTTCGAACGTGCAAAGACGTACCTCCATCGACGTCTAAGTGAGTACCGCTGTGTCCCCACTATTAAACGTCACTATATGAACTGCGTCGTTCCTCGCAAGCCTGCCAAAAAACAAGCTCTAAACGAAGCTGAGAACATCTGTATTCCGGGAGGGCATGCTTATGAAGAAACACTTACGGGCGACTGGGCTTTGGCGTTTTCGTGTAGTAAAAATCCGTGGTTCCGTGTATCCTCGGAGATTACCTATAGCCACGGAGACATCCGGGGGCGGTCGAACAGATCCCGTCTCGAAGGTTCATTTATTAAAAGTATCGCATATGCAAGAGACAAACCACAAGCTCTGCAGAGCAAAACCTTTGCTGAGACTCAACTGCGGCGCCCCGAACAACTCCGCACCGCATCTCTGCCAGTACACCACGTCATGCCAAAGCAAGGGTCCAGCTCTAGAGAGCGACAAAAGCGTTTGTCGACCCTCCTCGTTCACGCCTGGGTGTCCGAATCAACCATAAACCGGGCTCAAAGCATACATTACTTGTTTTCGGTTTCACAAATAGAGCATTTCTGCTTTTTAGGCTTCCCGCCGTGGTCTCGCTTTGCACTTCAACATGTTATGTTGATACGCAGCAGCGGTGTAGCGATGATTTGAGGTACAGGCTGCAAGTACCGTGCAGTGTGGTGGAAGCAGGTGGGGAACTGCTAAAGAACCAAAGCCATATACACTCACTGAGTCGACCCAAAGAGGTGAAGTCGTGTCTTTCGTCACCTTGCCTTTACAACATTAGTCTTTCGCGTTTGCCCTCTAGTTTCTCAATGACACTTCTCAGCACTTTTTGGAGACAACACGGGTCTCTAATTCGTAATTGTTTTCTGTTCTATTTCATCCGTCTTGAATTGCATCTGACCGGGTCTTCTGATCAAATTTTGAGTGCGCTACACTAGGAGGGATTTTCTTCCTGTGTGTATAAACCTGATGTGCTGCGACGCGGAAATGGGAAGCTCTTTAGAATCCGAAACTGCACGCCGGCACCACAGCTGCTATTCTTCTTTTGCCGGGCAATCCATGAGCACGCCGTGGTAATAAACAATTGCCGATGCATTAGCTAAGCGCGATCTCTATTTCGGCTCGACTTTGTGGTTCGCCAACCACTCATGGTTTGTGTGATCACAATAAGCCTTGCAAACACTTAATAAACTCAAATCACTACTTAACAACATCGTCGCAAGCGATCTTAGTACGGCGACTATAAATGCCGTCATAATTAGATCGTACATGTCTGACTTGCGAATTCAAACAACACGGCGTGTCTCTCGACAAGCAAGGCTGGACTTAGCAAGTGCCCTGGGGAAAATGAACGCCCTCATTAAGGATGTAGCACATCACGGTAGAAGAATTCTACTCTCATCAGTCTGCAGTGTTCCTGCGTCGCACACGAAATACTCGTCGATCGAACTTGTTTGGTAACCTCCGTGAACGGCGCCAGAGACACCATCTCCGGCTTGCAGCCGAAGACACACCGCTGTTGGAGGCGTGTGTCTGATTGCCATTCCTAGAAGCTCCCACTCCATATACAGTGCCCGGTGGTCCGTTTCCGTCGCGAGATCTGACGCATTACTTCTTTGAAAGGAACGAAACCCCACGCTGAATCAGCTCGATGCTATATCCATCTGGGTCGTAAATGAAAGCGAGACCCCGCATACTGCCTTCCTGCAAATACATTTCAACAGGCACGTCACAGGAGCACGCAAAAAGCTCTGTCTCTTCACTGAAAGCAAACTACGAGTCAAACACTCATTGATTCAGAAAAGTCCTTTCTGCTATACAAACAGTAACCTTACCTCTGGCTTCTTTCGGAAAGCAACACCTGCCGCGTTCAATTCCTTGCATGCTCCTTCCAGGTCATCGCAGAGGAAGCCGATATGTCCGTACCCTTGGGGCTTGTCATTCCCGTTGTGATACCGGAAGCCGGGATCCTGTTCAGTGCCGTGATTGTGTGTGAGCTCTAATACTGGCTGCCACATATTTTTGACGTATATTCGCGCCTCGTCGCTCTGCAACCAAACACACAAAATATCTCATTTCAAGTTGAACTCGTATAGATCAGAATGCTCGCCGTTTGTTGCAATGGCACTTCTGAAGTGTGGTTCCTAGCCTCAAACAGTTTCACGAGCCATGATTCTCAAGCATCGTGTCAGAGACGTGATAAACGCTTCTGACAAGCAGAATGCTCTACAGTGATTGTGCCCTTACTTTTGGGTCTGGAAGCTCAACATCTGGCGATATGCAAGCCAGAAAGTACAAAGAAAAATCGTCAAAGTGGCTTTCGCGCACGAGCCGCATACCAAGTTTTCCCGTGTAGAACGGGAGTGACTCAGACGGATCTTTGATCCGAATCATCGTCTGAGATAAATTGTACTCCTCTCTTAGAGGGGAATGCGGTGCCCGAGAAACCAATTCTATCCAGTATCCATCTGGATCGAGAACAAACGCGATATTCCTCATTTTCCCCTCCTCCGGCCGCTTTTGAAACTTGACTCTGCACACCAATCGCATGGAACACACACGCGCTTCTGACTCACGCAAGATTCAGACTTTCTCTTCACTATTCGCATGGGAGGATCCAGAAACACCAGTCTTTACTACGTGTGACCGGCAAGCCAGGAATAAAATGCTAGCCTCTCGCACCCTTCACTTCTACGTAGAACGTACCCGTTCTGTTCCAGCTTTTCGCACGCTGCTTGGACGTTTTCCGTGTTGAAAGCGATATGACCAAAACCTCGATGGGGCTCCACGTTGCCATGGTTGACATGAAAGGATGGGTCGTTCTCAGTTCCGTGATTGTGAGTGAGCTCCAAGCACGTCCCCTGACAGTCCAAATTCCACGCAACCAGAACCTTACAAACTTGTTTATCACGTTTGTAAGTCGTTGCGTGACGCCAGCACAGTACGCTGGTGACAGCTTGGAAAACAAAAAGTACGAACAGGAGACGAAAGTGGCAACTGATTGTCGGATGGGCTTCCTTGAGACGTCTCTGCTTGTAACATATATCTACTCTGTTATAGCTTAGAATAGGTTGTGTCGAAAGGAAAAAAACACGTATAGCAGTGAATGAATAATGAACTGGCTTCCTGACTGGAGAACACATCTTTGCTTATCCGCTCGAATCGAGCCCACAAGGCGACCGAACAGAAGGTATCCCATCAATCACCGGCCTTCCTAGACCGCCGCTAGTATGCATGCAAGAAACCTCCCTCATCGCTTACCTTCATGCTCCACAGATAACGCTCGCTTTCTTCTCCGTTTCCGCTTGGCACGTGTTCACTGTCGTGAGGCCGCTCCAAAAAATACAGCGAGAACTTGTTTTCAGGGAAATGATACGAGTGAATCTGAAGCACATTGCATTTATGGAACATCTGAATTCTTCTGTTCCCAACCTCCCAATATGAATGATTTCAAGCAGCACGAAGGTTTCATGGTGAAGCAGATCAAGAAAGCCAACAGCGCAAAAGCAGGCGAAGTTTAATGGTTGACGGTGCTACAGCGTATAACTGCCAAAAACAGGGCAGCGGTCGACTACTCTGGAAATCTGGCTTCGCATTACTGAGCAGTTGATGGAGTGTCAGCACAGTGTAAGACAAAAAGATCATCCACTTACGCATTTCATCCCAAAGTTCTTTTCGTAGAAAGGCAGAGACGCTGCTGGGTCCTTAATCCGAAGCATTGTCTGTTGCCACCAGAAGCCATATTTGAGGCCAATGGACCCATCGGAAGAGGTGGGCAAACTTCTGGACATCTTGAAACACCTGTAAAAGATGCGAGTGTGGTATGTACCAGATGATATCGACACAAAAGCCAATGCGCTCTCTCAATCATAAACACACAAGCATCCACCCTCTGTAACGCACTTCCTTCCCTCAATAATTTGAGCTCATAAAGCGTACACCTTTCGACCCATAAGCTCACAAAATTGAAAACAAATGGCTCACATCGGTCCACTAACACGAGACGTAATAGCAGATTCTGGAAGTTTTCTGAGGACAGGAAAATCACAACGCGACTCAACGAGCGCCGCAGGGCCTCATTGTGGACATAAACACTTATGTAGTTGGTTGCCTGCCACTGCGACGAGAAAAAAAGCATGAACACCGAAGGTTACAACGAAATTTTCTACGGGACACCTGTCAGCAGCTTGAGGCTTCGGATTTCCAAACAGTAGATTATGACAGCGCAGCTACGACACTTCGCCGTCCTCCTACGGAAGACGGACCTTAATCAGGAAGAGCAGTGGACGGCAAGGTTTCTAAAGCTTTGTCAAATACAACACTGGCCTGCAAAAACATTTACCTCCGTAAAGTCGGTATTCTGAAGAAGGCTGCCAGTTGGCACTATACGCCAGTGCATGCAAAGGGGGGTCATGCAAAAGAAAAAGTCTTGTTTAGCCAAACTGGAAGTTTAGTGCCTCGCACCGCTATTCAGAAGCGGATTAACCTGACACATATGTTTCTTTCGTCAGCCACTAACTACGAGGAGTCACAGATTCTGTCTCGTGTCGAAGTCATTTGGCTGCGGGGCCTTGTAAAGACAAGGCACCAGTAACTCAGCGGACGAAACCATTAGCATGCACACATTAGTTGACGGACTACGAGCCATTCGAATTTTCTTACTCGTTGATGTTATTGATCATTCTCAAGATCCTGCACCTATTCATAATATTCGTTCGTTGAACTCTTTTGCAGTACAGTCTTCATTCAGGAAACAAGAGGCTTTCGGAGACGCCTTTGTCACACTGCAGGACTGTACCACAACATACAGCGCACCGGTTCATCACGCACACCAGACCTAGTAACTGGAAGCCACAAACGTGCCACGGAAACATCATGGCAGCTGTTGCAGAAGAAATACGAACCACTTCTCCATCCACCGTTACCTTTGGAACGAACAAAGTTAACTTTGCAGCGCTGATGCGCTTGCGCTAACGGCAACTAGTTGCGACGGGAGAGCATGATTATTCAGCGAGCGTGTCCAACATGCTCGTTACATGGTATTGAGTGCTCTTTGTTTGTTGGCATAAGGGAGAAAAACTTGCTTCCGTGCTTCTCGGTGTGGGTCCACTTCACACGCTGAAATTCAGGAATACAGAAGCTTTCCGTAAACTGTTCCAAGAAACAGTCCATTTTTCTCCGTGGAATTATGAGACGAATTCTCGTCTTGAGCACAGCCTCCTGACATTATGCACTGAAAAGTAAAGGAGAACGAAATGCTGAACCCATCTTACAAGCAAGGTCACCTCTTCAGTGCGTCCCAGTCGGGATGGTGCGTATGCAACTCGCAGAACAGCGGACAACGTTGTCAGCCTTTCCTGTGGGCTCTCCTCTTTCGTGGCACCATAAAATGTATTTGCTTCTGCTGAAATGAATAACTGAACTCTTTAGCGTGTTGGTATGATACATAGAATTCCACAGTTATTCTTCACGGTATGATGAGATCCATGGCGTCTGCTCTATATTCGGTGTTCACAACACATCCATTCGTAGATACACCACGCTATACAGAAAGGAACGCTACATCTTAATGGTGCGACCTTCACGTGTATATGAAGACTAGTAGCTGCTAAAGGCTGACTCTACAGCAGTTGGACCACACACCACTCACTCTTTTCGAATGTTCTGGATGCTACCACGCCTAATTCGGTTTCTCGCTACGAAAATGAAGCCTACCATTACGCAAACACCCTGATAAACGTTGATACTACCAGAGGTATCCCGAATGTCTCCTTGCGGCCCTAAAAAAATGCTGGCGAGTTGAACTACTGTACACTGACCTTACTAAAATGGCCTTTTGCCCCCATACTTAAGGGACTAACGGCAACAACACGGAGACAGCATTGCCAGTGTCTTTGGTGACCATCACGCCCATTTTTAGCACTCGTAGCACCAATTGAAAAAGAATGTGTGTGACTGAGATAGGTTCTATACATTTTGATTCTTGTAACACATGAACACTTGGTGTTCCCCCAATGTCGCGTGAGTAACAGAACTGGTCCTGAAAGCATCAAAGATCCCACTGCCGGCTACCTCGACACATTCTATATATAAACCCGGGATTTGTCAAACGCTACTGAAAAGAAACTCCTTCCGACTCTCGTAGTCAGGAAAAAAGCCATTCCCGAGTATTTCACCCCATTTTCTGTGCACTTTGCTGGGTGAACGAATGCATCCATGAAGACGAATTTGTCTTCTTATCTACCAGCGCGCCACAAGCTTGGTGAGTGTAAGAAGATTAACGCAGCAGTTACCCTTAACCAGTCCCTAGAGGCCTCCTGAAAAAGATACTGAGCAGATGCACCTCTTAAAACCAATCGTATGCAACAATGACGTTTTCATATGAAGCATCATTACGGCAATAGCTGCTGGATGCTGCCCATCCTCTGACCCCACCAACATGCACACAGCAGAGCGCTTCGCCCACGCGTGGACTTTTGAACAGCCCAGGAACGCTAGAATTATTGTCATTCGCACATAAAACAGCGGTAATTCTCACCTAAATAAGCAGCAAATCCACTACAAAAAAAGACGAAACGACTAGGCCAACAGCGATTAAACACCATACGAACCACCGCATTTATTCCTTCCTGTCCAAATGACGATTTTCTTGTTCTGAAGCCTGGTTCATCCAAATCGACAGGGTAATGTTGCTCTAACAAGATCTCCTTTCAGCTCACACTCGCGCCCGGCAGACCCGACCCACCACAGTCGGCAGATGCTTCACCATTCTTCAGTCGCGCGACACATGCGCCAGCACGCGTCACGAGGAGGACAATCCATTCTGCCTCACCCGTGACAGGGCATTCCCTGAACCATACCGGCCAGATACAGAAACGAACCGACGCTTGGATCAGCACTGCTTCTGCGAAAAGGAACTCCGGTGACACGAGCGTTCGCTCAACTGCAGACGCGCGGAGTCACACAATGTTAGACAACCAGATTTTCCTCGAATACGTCCACAGTGTCCTGCGAACGAGCTCAGCAGCAGCATCTCGGTAAACCTCCACTCTTCCATTATTTCTCTGCCACGCCTAAAAAAGAAGCTAATCGAAGTCTTGACCCCTGCATCCGATTACACCATACCAAGGCCATTCCCAGTTAACCCGTTTTCGATTGACAGCCGCAGATCACGGAAGTCTCAAACCCTTCTCCAATGAAGACAACAGACATGGCGGACTGCAAACTAGACACTAGACGACGCCAATGAGCCTTCGCACAAGGAACCACATCGCCTCCCCAGGATGGCATACGTCCCTACCATGGCGGCACTATTAAGAATGACTAGCACATCCAGTCAGCGTCAAAAGAACAATTCGAGTTCCCATCACCATTTAGTTTGCGCATCTCTCCACTTTTAGACTTCCACACGGCCAGCCAATGTTCCACGAATTACGAATCTGTCTCTCCTTGTCGCCGTGGGATCAACATTGCGCAACCGGTAGAAGCTATACTGAGTTTCTTGGTCGTCCCCAAGCACGTACATAAAAAATAGGAATGCCACATGAAGTTGCCGACCTGGGGTCCAGAAACTGGATGGGACCCCCTTGGATGAGCACTCGCAGCAGATGCCCACCTGAGCCACCCATTGTCGAACCCAATTCGGGTCCTCCGTGCAGAAACAACAAACCACTGAGGACACTTTCCTTCACATTCCTTACAGAAACTCTTCAGGACCGCATATTCGGCAACTACTAAGTAGAAGGCCAGTGTGTCACTTGACTGTATCAGACGTCACCGATAGCCACCAACGTTTGACGTGCAAAATCCATTTCCAGATTACTTTATGTCCAGAACTCGACCGACCCAGAACGTAACGCACGCGCCACGTTATTCCAGCAGAGTAAACAAAAACGACAATATAACGAATTACACCTAGTCAACAATGCAGCACACGCGGCGCTGGAAGGCAAGCGCGTCCATGTCCGTCGCTCCACTTCCCCCCTTCAACATTCGGCCGCCGAGGACAGCCCATGAACGCGCAAACACAATTTACAAGCGTTCTCTAGCAATGCTCCTTTCTATATTCAACTGCACCTGCCTTCCGTTCTGGGCCTTCAACATCGCCGTCATGATCTATCTATCGCAACGCAAACGTCTTCAGCATCGGGCTCAGCACGCCCACCAAGATCGGACGAGGGCGTCACAGTTGTCGGCACCCCCAATTCAGTTTCGCTCCCTGCTTTGATTACAAGCTCTCCGCTTCTTCCGCCCTGCTTTCCGCTAGAGGTTTTTTCTACTCTCTCATCGACAGCCGCAGCAGCATCGGCTGGCCAGAAAGGATGAGGGTTCTTCCTCTTGAAATAGAGAAGCACTCCTAGAATACCGTAGTTGAAGCAGCAGAGCCCGATCATCATGATGACCGGCCACGTGTATACAGAATGGAAAACTTCAACGACCATAGACTGAAGCGGAATTTTGAGCAGTGAGGAGAATCCCCCCACGATGAAGATTGTGCCAACGATACGCCCAAACTGTGCCGCTGCAAAAGTGTCACTCACAAAACAATACACCTGCGACGAGTAAAACCCTACGTATACAATAATTAGAACAGCTGCGATGTAGGACGTTGCCACTGTATGAATCAACGTCAGCACAAAAACTACAGTAATGATAGTATTGAGCCCGATCAAAACTTTTGTGATGCCGTACATGTCCGTGAGCTTCCCGTAAATCTGCGCACACAAAACATCACATGTGTTATCGCTGCATGCTATTTCGCCAGTCTAAAGCACTGTCTTGAACGGAACTACCCGGAATGACGCGAGTCACCGTGCATCGGGGAGAACAAAGAAAACATCTAAAACGTCCTATACATGCGGTTTCAAATGGAGCATACTAACTGTACACGAAATTTCGACGATGCATCCCACTCGCACAGAACATCAGAAAAGTATAGGGAAGACCATTTCCAAACGTTTTACCGCTGTTCCACCACCGCGCTTGGAGCAAGCACTTCATAAGCGAAAGAAATTGCAGCACCATCCCCTGCCACCGAAAATACCAACAAAGCATTTCTAGGAATATACTGTACTGCACTCGACACCAATGTCATAGAAAGCCTGTTTACTGCGCAGTAAACACCAGAATCAACTTTGGCTCGTTGTGTGTACATATCTCGATAGGATCATCAACTGGAAAAGCTGAATCAACCATAATGTGCCCTAAACTTGTAAACAAGTAATGCGAGAACGAGTATTGGTTCTTTAGAGTTATCGAGTTATTGTCTGTCTTGGGTTTAGCCTCAGCCTGCGCTACCCAAGCAGACGACAAGGTCCTCCGGGAATAGTACGTTGGGCCACGCTCCGCGTACCACTGCACCTCAGAACATAATCGACTCTTTCGTACACCCCAGGATTCCTGGCAGCACGTATGTCTTCCATATCATAACTGGATCTTTAGACATGCGTTCAATGAGCCACACGCATGTGTACACGCGACTCTTGAAGATTCCCTCAAAACGGCTGAGTACCCCTAGACAGGCTCCTTCGTTTGAACTTACTATGCATGCAACGCAGCCGAACGGCAGGCAAATGCCGAGGAAGTTGTTTACATCTTTGCCGTAGAGATTTTCGGCGCTGGTGCTAAGGAAGGGGTACAAGATGGACTGGATAACGGTGTGAACAACCATTAGAATGCAATATGGGGACATCAGCTGTCGTCGCAGTGAGGGTGCAGGGTCCGCCGCAGGTGCGGATGGCCCACTCGAGTGCACGGTTACACTGCTGGTCCGGCGATTGACAGATTCTATTTGCGGTCTCGAGCTGTCGCCGTCCTCTTCACGTGAACCAGATATTTTCCCCCTTTTCATCTTGAAAATGGTGGAAACGGACGAAGATCGGAAAACTTGACTCCACTGTCTTCCGCTTTGACGCCTAGCCAGTTGCTCCACAGCCTCCTCAATATGCACGAAGCTCGCCCATGGAAGGAATGGATGGAAGCCAATCAGCAAGAGACAAATTAACCAGCACAGTCCTGTGTAAAAAAGGAAAAACACCCAGAAATTAGTAACACCAATGTTCAGCCGTATGTCCTTCGTGGACTTGTTCACGCTAAGTTCCGATTCGAGATCGTCGGCCAGGAAATGCCGAAACTTGACCACGAACCGCTGTGAAACTGTTTCGCAGCAACATATGAATGGGCATTCAACACGGGACCCAATACACACTAACACGCGCAGACAACGCTTCCCTTGCATATATGGGGGTTCCCTCACACGGAAGAAAGCGTGTGAGATCGGTTCTGCAGCATGCTTTTTGTAGAGAAAAACTTACAAAAATACGATAGACATATCGTTACTTACCCGGGCCAAGGACAGCATAGCCTAAGCAAACGTCCTTCACTGAGATAACTGAACTATTGGCGTCAAGCGTGTCCAGAATCGCGGGCATTGCGTAGCTCAAGCTCTTTGCCGACCCTAGGAGCGCCACTACGAGTCTGCAAACCAAACAGCAGTTGACAACGGAGAGAAAAATACTTTTCGCCAAAATGTACTACACGCTCCGGAGAATTTACGTAATTACGCGCACGCCAACGTCCACATCTTTGAAGGCCTCAGAAACAGTCCAGAATACTGTCTGGTACACAAGAGGCCGAGTTGTTGATGGCCACTCGTCGCACGGTTCCGGTTTTCCGCACCGGCTGCTATCGTCGGTGGCTCACCAGTGTATCACGGCATGTGACCCAATAACTCGCAACGTTTCTGCACACTGACACCCGCTGCCCACCGTGTCGAAGCGACGTTTACATTCAGCTACAAAGCTAGCCAACTCTGGAAAAGGAACAGCATACCCGCACGAATATAGACTCTTACGGCAACATGAAAGTTGCTACAGACATGTGGAAAGCTACGGGGACTAGGGTGTAGTCAGTTTTAGAGCAGGGCAGTTCTGTAATACCTAGCTTCACCGGTTTTACATGACAAGCAATTTGGTCACGCTTACGCCTCGTGTCCAGGGAATAGGTTGGCTATCGATAGACTCGCCATGTAGCCACTGTCTGCTCCGACGCCCATCAAAACAAATGCCGGGTAATATGTGGGAACACCCTCTCCAGCAAACCCAAGGAGTACCCAGGCTGTGAAGTTGCAAGTCTGGCCAAACATGCCTGTGAGCTTCGGGCCCAGTTTGTCTAGAAGTAGACCCGCCAGCAGCGCACAAGCGAAAGCACAGGCGAGGCAGACGACAAAGAGATTCTGAACCGCCGTATTTTGGTCTTCGCAGGCGAATCTCTTCCCACCATTCTCCTCCAGGCGATGGTCCACGGCTGCGGGATCGTCTAAATCCCCACAATTCCACAAGTAAGCGCCATCTCTGAATAGCATATTTGAAATGCTAGGCCACGCAAAGAATACTCGACCCGTCAGCAAAGAATAGATCAAGTATATCCCAAGCAAGATGAATCGATTGACGCCACAGGGCGTCGGCTGGAGGCGGGCGGCCATCATCGCGGATGTGGTGTGAGCCCTGGGGAAGAATTTGTTGCGCAGTCGCTCACAGAGCCCTGAAAACCCGAGTTTCGGATCTTCCGTCGCTTTTTCCACTTGACCTTCAGGAATGCCTGCATCTTCTTGCTCTTCATCCTGAGGTGTCACTTCACCTCCTCCTCCAGACGCATCTAGATAGTTGGCGGAGAGACGAGAGTTCTGTCGGGCGAGCTCTGCAGCCACCTTCAGCGTAAGCTCGGGAGGAACATCTTCTACACGGCAAATTTCGCTCTCGCGGACTGGAGCAGTCGGAAAGTATTCCAGAGCTGATGACACGCGCCGTTCGCGGTGGAACAGGTCAAGATACTCATCCACCGTAAGTCGGCGAGATAGCGCGGGGGCTACACGGACTCCACCCCGACCCCTCTGTGGATTTCTTTCCTCCACCTTTGACCCCGAAGTGGAAAGGTCTGTAGTGCAGGTTCGCTCCATACTGTCGGACAGAGGCAACGCACAACCAGGCCAAGAGGAACTTTCCGTAACACCGAACTCCTCCAAGCGCACAGAGCCGGTGAGTTCGTCTCAACACCGTCAAGACGTCACAAAGGAGAAACCATAAACAGAACGCTGCTTTACGTACAACTGTCCATGAACTCTCTTTTAGAGGACCAAGTTCTTTGACCGACGGAGACCCCACTTGTGGGGGGAGCACTTCAGGCGCCTATTTGTAATAGTTCGGCCAACCGGAGGCGTCTCTGGTGTGCAACACCTCCACGATGTGTTCTATATTCACGACCGCAGCGGCGCGGGAGAAAACAAGTCAGTCAATCTTCAGGACTAAGGCCTCGCGGTCTAGCGACAGTAACTGCGCAAAAAGCGGAAGATGTCGTGCTGCCCGGTCACCGAAAATGCCATACACAAGCTGTATTGCTGGGCACACCAAACTCGCTGCGTTTGGCAAACACTGAATAAGAATAAAAAGAGGGGATTTGGCACTCGGATGACCGGCAACACCAGGGATCAGTTAGACTGCCGCACATACACATGTTCAAGGCTCCCATGACCCTGCAGGAGTATCACCACAAGAACGTTCCCGTTTGAAGCGGGAACGAGACGGCTATGTTGGAGAAGAAACGGGGGATCTGTGCAGGAACTGTGAAGCAGTAGCTCCACTGACCACCTCCTTTCTACCGTAGTAGTACCAACATTTTACCCCAAACGTACGCTGAAGAATTCTGGTAAAATCCGGAGACATCAGGCAAAAATTCTGAAGACAGCAGCATTCTCCACGACACGCATGCCGTGACAAGAGCCGGACACCAACCGAGCTGCCGCGATTCTGTGCGCAAAAGAACACTCAACGCTGACGGAAGCTTATCGGCGGGAACAGAATAACAGCGGGGCTGCTTTTCGCCGAAAAAATTTTTAAGCAGTTTCCCCTTTCAAGAATCACCGACACAAACGAACAACAACTTGGCAGAAATGGCAAGACAAATTCTTCGCGGAACGGCGAAGTAACCGTGGACAACACTCCGTGCCGATACCCACAAGCGGCGGGTCCGTGGAATGATGAGGCGCTCTGGCCTCATTCTCTTGCTGCTTCGCATTTTGCCACGTCTGCCACCAGGTGAATTTTTGGAGGTGAACATCAACCCCACAGAACATAATTCTCGGAGTTAAAGAAACGTTCTAAAGTCGTTGGCCCCGTAGTACCAAAGCCTTCAAGCGTACGTGTTGCGTCACTGCGTCACCGTCCGCACTGCGCTTTGCCTGCGAGACCCAAATCTTGGGAGGCCTCAGGACTGAACCAGGAATGAAGTTGTGCAGTTTGGAGCCTGCGAAGTTGCCCATAGAGGAGGGGAACGGCGTTTGCCTACCATGGTTAAGGATGAAAGCTTATGGGATCTAGGGCCCGACTGTAAAAAAGTTCATAAAAATCTCCCTTTAGAAAAAGAGGCAAGTCGGGCTTGGATCAGGGTTTACGAGGAGAGAGTTGTGTACCAGTGTGGAAGCACTGACAGCCCGACCGCAGCGGTTATGCTTTATATAGTTCAAGGACTGGGGAGTGAGGGATGGAGCGAAGGTGGTAGGATGCCGAATGAATATGAAATCTTTTTAGCCGGGTGGCTTTTGACATAAATGGAAGCATGCCAAGGAGGCACGCTCACTCACCTCTACATCACACTGTGCCATCATAAGGTAATGCGTGATCAGGCGCAGTGTGCTGTCCAGGCGTGACGAAGCTGATGAACCAACGGCGATTCGTCTCATGGCCAAGATCAATTAATGGTACCACAGTACAAGTTACTACTCGCGCGCGCGCAGGCTCACAGACATTTCAGGACACTGGTTTCAATTTGCCGTGTTTCTTGTCGTAGGGCGTCGCATCCGTTTGCAGTAGTACTGGCCGTGCCATGGGCTCTGGATGGGCGTCGAAGCAACCACTGTTGTTGTTAGCTCCCACTTCTTTTATCGTCATGCTCAGCCGCTCGAATCCAATGTGTCTTATTTTGTCTGAGCGAACCGAAAAGAGCGGATCACAACCCAACTGCCTCCTCCATTCATCAGCTGTAAGCGCAGTTTTTTTCCGTTGGGAAAACGAGATACTATTCCGCTTCACGTTGAAGTTGACTAGTGTCTACCTGCTGGACAGGAGAGTAGTGAATGTAATCACAAAGGGAAAGCTAAGTCTCCGCTTGCAGAGCCGACACACTGGTGCCTGCCAGGAGTTTAGTAGTTCGTGAGAGTCAACGTCCTACGATGATGCTCGTGTTCTTCGCCGGAACACCTGACCGCTTTTGTTTTCACTTTTTTCAATGTAGTTTGAGAGTTTATATGGTCGATTCGTGCAGTCCGTTCAGCCCATTTTCTCTTCTGGTAGCGGTTAGCTGGTGTGAGGTGCGGTGTGGTAGCTCGCAAGTCTGGCTGCAGCCCACCCCCCCAATGCAGCTGTCCAATCCGTGACAGCAGCGCAATCTTAATAAGAAGGTGTGCCTCGGCGATACCCGCCGGAAGCTACACTTTTTGGCTCCCCCCCTCGGGTGTCGTGGCGCAGTGCTCGTCGTGTGTTAATTAAGCTTCATTTTCAGATATAGTTACACTGAAAGTTTGCACAGTTGGGAAGTGACACATGTATCTCGAAGAGAAGTGTCGCCGGATAGATCAGAGTATTATTATAGCCTCGAACCAACTTCCGTTTCTCAACCTGTGTCGTAACCGTTTATCCTGACAACGTCACTTTGGCTCTCTTTCATTCTTGTAGATGCTGCTTTGGAAGTCTAGCACATCCCCGTCCGAACAGTTTCTTCCAAGCGGGAGCCAACGAAGATATACAACACTGCTTTTTGCATACAGGTTTATTCTTCGGAGTTCAGAATGAATCGGAGTGGCGTCCAATTTGTGATTTGAGTTGTGACGTGACATGTCATGCAGAGTGTCGTAGCGTTTCTTGATAGGTGGTTCAGGTGAGACGTTCCGAGACTGAGACTTCTCTACATTGCATTGTCTGCATAGCCTTTCGTGTGTATTTGTGTGCTTGCACGGGTGTAATACGTATACAGTCTATTCAAGAGAACTGTACTCGAGATCATTTTTGCCCGTCTAAAACGTCGCGCATCCAGAACGTTTGCGTTCCCCGTCACCCTGTGGCGGATCATCTGTCTCCATGATGTCCAGTGTTTCAAGTGTAATACTCACCCTGTCAAAAGATTGACAGGCGAGACTACATCACAGCTGATTTTCATCTTCTGTGCTTTTCGGGGGCTGGAACGTCAGTGATGAGATGGAGTTGGGGGGGCATGATGCCTGGTGTTACAAGCGTAATACGCTGTCAAAAGATTGACAGGCGAGACTACATCACAGCTGATTTTCATCTTTAGTGCTTTTCGGGTGCTGGAACTTCTGTGATGAGATGAGGTTGTGCACATCCCGGCATCTTGGTGGCGGGAGGAGAGACGGCGGTATCTGAGGTCTTTCTGAAGTTTATCTTTCGTGAGGATGAAAATAGGCAATTGCTCAGCTGGCGGCATATTCTGCATCAGTTTCCAAACTGCGCCTTTACCCGAACCATAGGACGATTTCGCGCGACAGTGTAGGATTCCTCTTGTCTGGCTGTCTCGGTGTGTACCGGACGCCTCAGTGCCTTGTTCCTTTGCAGGGAAAAACCACTCTCCGAGAAAGACAGACAACGTGGAACAATAAGGGGATTTTTGGGAACCGCACCCAATTCTTGAACGGCGTTGACAAACATTGGGTAAGCCGGCAGGAGTTTCACTCTCCACTTTTTTCTTGGTTTTGTAACGGCTGCACTTCAAGTTTCGGTTCCCTGCCCCTGAGCTGTTCTCCGACAGTGACACCGCTTGAAAAGCATGCTTCAAACTCGTGCAGCTGAGAGGGACGTCCGTGCTTTCGTCGGGGCTTCCCTTGAGGGTTTCCCGATATTTGCTGCAGAAGTTTCAGGCACAGTCACTTCGAGTAACCTCCGTGGCGGACAATCTAGGGGACGTGTCGGGTCCTCGTGGAGGCTGCGGGAAAGTCTACCATAGTTTGTTGTTGCAATTTTCTATCCTTTCTCAGACTCGTATGACTGATATTACCTCGAGAAGGTACTCCCGCAAACACGGACTTGAAAGAATATTGCTAGAATTATTGCGAGGGTCGTCAACGCACTTTAAAACAACAAGGACTGCAACATATTATCGAAGCCGGCTATCCTCGCGTGAAAACACAATTGGACGAAGCAAACCAAACTCGCCTCAGCGGAGCTGTGTCTGCCTGGCGTGTAGGGAAGCACATGAAGAACTACTGTGCCATTCCCCATGTAGGCGGTTCAACGCTCGTTCTCTCAGAATCCCGTGCTAATAGGTTGCGGCCATGCCACCGCTTAAGATAAACTTTTCCGAATAGAAAACGTTTTTTGAGACTTCTTCATTGAGAGCTTACTTTCTGATCGAAATACACAGTCTCGGAACTGCAGCGGTTTGGCGGGATCTTTTCTGTGTCCCTGAAAGGCGTCAAGACAAAGAGCATAACATGTCAACTGACGACCATATTTCCCCGGAAACCAGAATGAAGACTATTTTAGATATACGCGTTGGTGCTGGGGCATCAGTTGGAAACAACAATGGAGTTGCTATTGGTGAAGAAGGACAGCAGTATAGCTTTCGTGTGTTATCTATTCCAGCCCCTGCAACGGAAAATGCAGGAGATGGATTCGTGAATGAATATACGCGGGATCCCAACTGGCCTTCTTCGGTCGACATGGCTGCCTCTTATTATGCGTGTGCACCAAAACCTTACAACACATCGGACTCCGAACTAACAGTTCCTGCCGTGACACCACGGCAGCTGCTATTATCTGAAAGTTTCAAACTTCCGGCCGGTCCACCGGAAAAATTGCGGAGACTTGATCCCACCGACCTGTTCTGGCAGGCGTACCACAATATTGGGAATCTCATGATATGCAACTGCATCACTGTTCTGACGACTCATCCTATTGTTCTTGACCATCTACGGACAGCTGCCGAGATGCTGTTGTGCCGGCATCAGGCTTTGCGGTGCTCAATCAACGAGAGTGATTCCTCCGAAGAACAACATCTGCGGGGTGCCAGCAAGGGGAGCGCTACTCAAGATAAAGGTGACAAGAGCTTTGCAAGCCGGCTGCGAATGCTCTTCATCAAGGGAGCTGATAGTCTCTGCTGCTCGTGCAGAAGAAGAAGAAAAGTCCACGTGTGGCAGGATACTCGCTCTTCAGCCCGCCTGGATGTCGCCATGGCACGATGGGATTGCTCTGACGGGGGAAGTGAGAGGGAACGTTTTGGGGCGCTGCAAGACGACGAGTGGGTTAAGGCAATGGCACTCGAACAGAAAATTAGTTTCGACACTAAGGGAGGTGAGAACAGTTATGTTAAACAATATACAATCAAAATTAAGTCTGTCGGCTTGAGTCTGGTTGACAGTCACCGAACGAGTGATACCTCCTCGTTATCCACAAGAGCGGACGCTAGGGCGAGCTAACGTGTACTGTTATGGCAACTTCGCAGTCATGCTGATTAATACGTGGAAGCCATAGCCAGTATGACATAGATGGTTCACTGATTTATGTACGCTGAACGTGCCACTCGCCTGAAAGCGTGTTCCATCACTAGCTCTAGAGAAAGGAATTGATTTTATGGAAGTGTCGCGTCAAAGGGAAGTAATTTTTCAAAGATCAGACACTCATGCATTAGTGAAACCTACGACCATTCTTTACGTCATTTGTATCTTGCCATCTTCACTACGTATGTGTTCAAGCTTTAAGTTTCTAACTGAGGCGAAACCAGAGTTTATCGTAAACGAGGTTGGCAAAAGTTCCCAGAGCAGCACTGGCTCCACGCACGGTCGGCCACACTCGCCCTTGCAAAGAATTGCCATCAAATGACTACAATATCCTACAGTAGCAGATGGCACTGCGAGCGTTAGATACTCCATGAATAGCCGGCAGCCAACGAAAACTGCATGTTTTTACTTCCATTAGCAACGTTCGATGTATGCCAGCTCCTGTACGTATGAACTGCCGTTGCAGACTGATTGATTTGTTGCTGTACCTCACCAGGACCCCTCTGGCGCTTGCGGTTGTTTCAGTCTCGACATGTGGACGAGGATCAAAAGAACGGTTTTGGTGAATTATTTTCAACTGCTCGGGCAGCAAAACAGTCGGAGTGTCAAGCAGGTACAGGGTTGAGGCGACAAGGCTCTGCTGCTCCATTAACAAATTCACAGTTCAATTACCGCACCAAGATCCTGGGCATCTTCCACCACTCCGTTATGGATGGCCTCAGTAGACAGAATTTTTGGAACGAACTTTCGTGCTGCCTCCTTCTCTTGCAAAACATCGAGAGATATAATTCGTATATGCATGATCTCTGCCGGGCCGCAGCAGGGCTTCCGTCCTTACCTCATTTGCCTGTCGGGCCGCATGGACTGGGAAATCGGTCGTCAACTTCCCTGTTAAGCGAAAATGACACGCGGACCTTAACCGTGGTTTCAGCGACACTATGTGGGGAAGGAACAGGGCCAGCACCGTCGCCGTGTCCGACTGCACCTGAGCAGTTACCCGGCGTTACCTTTGATCGCTCAACGCAACGCCTTGAAGAAACGTGTCATGAGACCAGGCACCCACAAAAAGCACGAAGCTCCGGAAAAGTACCCCTTCCGTGTACACGACTGCCAGATGCACTTTCATCATCTACTCTACTGCCAATACCTCTACAGATGCTCAAGATTGTCCTCATAGCGCCTCGGTTGCTCGCGTGGGGATACCTATGGGAACGGCGACTTCTACGGAGAATACGGAACCCTTTACCCGTTTATTATCCTCCAGATCACTTTGGAACAGAAGCCATCCTCTGCAGGGCAGATCGGATGCCTGACACAGGTGTTAAAGTTGTTAGCCATAAGCCGAAAACAACCGCAACACCAGGGGACGCGCCCAGAACATATCAGCCTTTCACGTCGGTCATTCCAATTCTTGTAGATAGGGAAATGACAACAAAGTTGGTGCAGATATGTAAAAGGAAGAAGGCAGGCCTTCATGGTTTGATTATTAGTACGGCATCCGTTGCCATTTCAGAGTTGATGTGGAATAGAAAAACGGTTTTAAAGGAGATTGATAGTATGCTCGAAAAAAAGCAATACATGAGGAAGGCGACAGAGACATCGGCACAAACACATCATGATGGCCATGACTGGCTTCCCTTCCATCCTTTCGAGAGCGCTGGCAGAGTCACAGCGGCATTCGGGCCTCCTGGCGCGACTAAACAAGGAAGAAATTGCGGTTTTGGTTCGAACATGACTTCAGAGAATGCTGAACCGACCGAGTCCGCCAACCTCTCCAACAAAATGGAAGAAAACTGTACAGTTTGCCCTACACCAACGGTTTTGTCACCAACAAGACACCGACCAGTTCAAGGTCCTACAAAAAACAATCGATTTTCAGACAATGCGGTACGGGGACGGCTCTCACCTGAGAATCAGCTTGCGTCCATCGTGAAGCCTTCGTCGTCGATTCATGGTGAAAATGAATACACTGTCGATTCCCGCGGCGTATCCGTTCACAACTACCAATCACAGAACACTCAAACGGATGGGAAACACGTGGACAGAGACCCTACCTTTGCACAATCCGCTGCTGCACACCGACCCTCACGCTGTAGAAGAGGATCGGGGAAACAAGACACTGTTTCATGCGCTAGTATTAGAGGAAAAAGAATGTGGGGAACCTGGTCAGCAGCTGGGGCAGCGTGCAAAAGGGCACGATACGCTTTTGAACAGCTTCAAGCGATGATGCGGAGGCCAACATGCGAACTCAACCCAGACCGTTTAGGAGCGTCGCATGTTGAAAACCACACCGGACCTGTGTACTTGTATTCTCTCCAAGCCGTTAGTGGAAGACGCTGGTTCAAGCATACGAAAAGAGATGAGTTTGAACCAACAGAATTTGAGGACCAAATGCTATTTCAGAGTTTCCTTCTAGAACAGGCGCAGGCTGTGCTCCCACAGCTCGCGCCAGGTGATCCGTTTGGAATAGGACATGTCGAGGAGATGGAAACGCGCTCGTGTAACTTCAAAAGGGACACCCCTCTGCTTTTCTGGGGAAAGTGCGACGAGAACCAAAACACACAAGCAAGCAGCCGACGAGTGACACTGCCTAATTTTCAGCTGTCCCTCTCTCCGTCCGCAAAACCCGGGACCGGGCGTGGCGTTTCGCTGTCTCCGAGACGAGAAAAGCAAGAGTGTAACGCCGAAGATGACTGCTGTGGGATTACGGCGTGTACGGCATTGCCGTCTCCACAGATGTGCCACGCCGTCATGATGGATACAACCAGCAATATGAGGAAACTCCCGCAAGACTGCGGTCAATCTCCTCTGGTAGGTCAAGTTGGAGCGCAACCACCGTTCGCCACATCAGTGGCGGATATTCTCCCAGAACAGAGGGTGGGCTTCTCTTCCACCACAGAAACTGAGAGTTGTTTTGAGACCATCAGAAATAGCTCTGATGAAACAAGAGTTCCCAGCGACAGTGAAGCGACAGTGTCGCGAATGCCGACTGGCCAGGAAGATAATGTGAGGGAGCGGTGTGAAACCGAATGTCAGCCGTCTTGCTGCAAAGACACAATCGAAACTCCCACCGTAGCATCTACAGCAGCGCAGGAGTTCGTGAGGCCCGAGACTGATATCCTCGGTCAGGAAAACTCTCCTGCTTCAGGAGAGGCCACTAGAACCCAAAAAGCGAACAGTACATTGGACAAGCGAGGGTCGGGCTTCCAAAACGCTACAGACATTACACGGTTTGGGATTCCCGCGAGTTTCAGTTTTTGCTCCCGTTGGACAGACCCTGCTCACGGCCATAACGGCCCAACAAAAAGCAAACATTCGTCAGCATTAAGCGGCTCTTCACCATTGTCCAGAAATACCTGTAATGCAAGCGAAAACGGCGGTGGTGCGATCGGTGAGCCCCGCGAAAGCAAGGGGAAAATGCCGTCCATCAGGAACAGTCTTGCCTTATCACTGGTGAAGATCCGGAGCTGGATTGCCAGAAAAAGCCGCGGCGAGAAGCGCATGGTAACTCCGCAGCCCGGAGAAAGAAGCAGACCCCCAAAGGTTTCCCTTGAGGGGCCTGACACTCAGACTTGCGACAGTCAGGCGTCCACTACTAACAACAAAGAAGCATCGAATGTTCAAGTAACTTCGCGAGCAGCGATGGGTTCGTACGCTTTAGTTATTCCCATAAGAATTAGAGTGCCGCCGAAAAGTGCTGATCTGAAGGAGGAGCTCTGGGAACTTGCTATCAAATCGGCGAAAGACGTCCACGCTATTGTGAACGCCCAGCGTCCATTCCAACCCTCTTACGCGCTCGTTCCATGGCATTCTATCACCGTGTACGTTGGCAGCATTATAGACAGGCTGCCTCTCCTGAGGAAACTGGGTGGAATGAAGCCTACGTACCGTCCATCAGCCTTTCTTATCAGTAATGGAGGTAAATGGGATGTGACTTCCGTCGACACGTTCATGCACCAACTTCTTCTGGAAGTGGCGCATATGGCCAAACGACAGAGATCAATAGCGGTTTATCGACTGTTACGCCACAATCAACTAATGGAAGAACGTACTCGACTAACAGACCGGAAAAAACACGGAATGCAAGCGGAGCTGGGGGAGTTTGTGGTTCGTAATCCCATTTTCCCTGCAGCAAGCATCTCTGGCAGTCCAAACCGTCACTTACATCGTCTAATGCTCTCCAACAGAATCTCCACCAGCCCGAGTGGGACTCGGCCACCTTCGTTTACGGGAGAAAACATACCACGAGCAGTAAGCGCGTCGACTCACATAAAACGGTCGATTCGGATCGAAGAGGTAGGGGGTACGAATCCCTCTTCTCGACTTCTACACCTGAAGAAACTTCCTCGAACACCCACTTCCGCGCGCTATGGCGCTCCCACTAAGAAAACAACAGCCACTACCGCGACGATGGCAAAAACAGTCCCCAAGTTCCATCCTTTCTCTCTTAAAATAGAATCAAGCTGGTCCGTCGTCGCTCAGCACAATGTAGGTCTCAATTACTTCGCCCACAACATCGTGACAGTGGACGGCTGCCTGAACTGGACTCTGCAATACCATACAAATATGGTCAGCCACGAACTAGCCATGTGCTATGCGAACCGAATTGTCGAAATCCTGGAGAAAGTATGCAGGATTGAAGAGCTTAAAGACAACAGTGACTTGGAAGCGAATGAACCTCACCAGCACATGACTAATTTGTCGACAACGATGCTCCCCGGGCCGCGCTCCTTCAGCCATGACGCTGAACATCCAACGACGTTTCACGGCTGTCAGAAGGAGGTGGAGGGGACAATGAGGCGGCGGCTTACAGAGGTCAGTAAAAATTCGAACCCGCATGGCTCCAAGTAGCCATAACGGTTATATAGATTGCTTTGTGTTTGACTGACCTGCAGCTGGAAATGGCAGCAATTCGTCCCGGCATGTCGGCGACATAACACTGCCCACGTGAGATTCTGGAGAATACGTGACCCATATCAAGATATGTAGATCCACTTCTATTGCAGAAGAGAGTACTCGATTAATGCCGAATCCACATGGAAATGCACTGCAAGGAGCCGGCGTGGTGTGATTGAATGGTTGGTGAACGACATGTGGTTCAGTCGAACTTTTGACAGTTTGCATGTCATAAGGACTTTCAATGGACGTAACTTCTATGCCTCGTTCTACAATCTGCGTTGTTTAGCGTCACTGGTGAAGTGCTTTTGAGTTATACAACAAAGTTTTTGCCGTGCTTCGACTTCAATGAAGTAGATAATTGATCGATGGAAGAAACATGTTTATGAAGTAAGTCACGGTGTACCGATGGCATGCCGGGTGTCCCGCTGGACTGGCACATGCTGCTCTTCCCTGTACGTTTTCATTTCCTGAATAAGCCTGGTCACTGCACGCAAACGACACGTGATGATGCTGGGAGAGCCCCAGCGTATATCGTATACCTATAAATAGTATACGTGCCTCCGAGCAGCCTAGACGTTCACATCGTAATGCACATGCTGTGGACATTTAGAGCAGACGCTTGTTATGGAGGCTGAGTTCCACGACAAGTTATGGCTATTCTGAGAGCTACAATTCGTTCTTTCTTACAAGCGAATCACACGTTTTTGTCCACATGGACTGTAGCAAGTCTTTTTAACCCTGCTGGAGTGCGCAGGTTCCCACCAAAGTTGATCCACTGGATTAGATTTGAGAGGATTTTCGGTAGTGTACAGTCATGTCACATGCAGAGAAGCACGAATGTCCGAATGCAACTTTTCAAATTAATTCATAATTCACTCCTCACGCTGCTGATTGTTTCCCTGGCCTTCCAATTGGGCTCCTCGGAAAAAAACTGCTGTTTCCGAACAGTGACCAGATTGGCCTGTGGCTGCCGCATTATTCCTCCGAGTTTCCCTGTAAACGCTTGAGATTATCCAGAAGCGAGAATGCAGAGCATATATAATGTACGGTCATATGCGAAGCGAAAAGGAGGCAACTTTGAAAAGCCCTCAATGAAGACACAATCGTCCCAGTAAGATGGGTATGCGGGCTCTGCAACCCCTCCAGAGAGACCAGGTGTCACATGTTGTCAGAACATGAACGAAGAAGCGCAAGCTTGTTGTAGCCATACGCCTTATAAGCGTCGAAGTTCTCCTGGGTTTCACGGGCTCGGAGTTCCATTGTGCTCTGTGCAGACATATCAAACTGCAGAGCTGGTCTGGTAAGTGTCTACAGAGCCGAGAAACAAGAGAGCCCGTGGAGATGGCAAAGAAACGAGGACTTTCGTACATTGCTTGGCATTTCGCATGCTCTCTCTGTAGCGACAACGGCTCATCTGGCTTTTCCCCCATTTGTAGCTGTGACTTATGAGGCCACTCGGACTTCACAGAACACTTGCAGTCCCTCTGTTCAGGACCTGCCTTTTAAGCAGAAGCGGGTAAGGAAGGCGTCTTACCAGAAGGTGAGCTCTTGCTTGGATCTTCTTTCCACGGTTCTTTGCCAACTGAAGCAATCGGTATTGTGAACCTCGCTTTCTCTGCGAATAACACACGCGTTGTCAGGGTTTGTCATTATTCTGGAGTTCCGGTCAGCATGAAGTGACTCGCCTCGTCATTAAACGCTACAGGATTGCCATGAGACGACTCCAGAGTGAGACTGTTCGGTTGCCCACCCGCTCTTCGTCTGTCTCGCGTCGTTCACGCGTGATTTCAGCTTCAAAACCAGCTCGCCTGGCACGCCACTGTACATAACAGAACAATATTCAAAAGGAAATTGCACTGAGAGCTCCCGATACACTGCGTGCTAGCTAGGCCCCCTCTATCAAGCTGATTGGAAGCACACATTTGGTTGTTTCCTCCAACGGCTTCGTATATTGTATATCCAGCAAACTGCAGCGATCCCCTTGTGCTTGATCGCGCCTGTGAAGCTGCACGGCTGAAGTTCTGTTCTGCGAAGACACCATAGAGCTTACTTGTTCGATGTCATGGACGACAGCCTGTCGCTCTGCAGTGAGGACAGGGAGAAGACAGCATGCTACTTACGTGGAGAACAGATAGTGAGTCTACATCCAGCGTGACGGTAGAGCTAGAATATGACTATACGGTTTATTAGTTGAAGAATTACCATGAGGATCCTGACAGCGAGACAAGATGCACGGGAGCCTTACTGTTATACCCGCTCAAGTGGCCAAGGCTTTCTCTGTTGCTTGCCGGAAAGTACCTCTTTCAAGTTCCTCGTTCTCTTGCTCGATTTTTGAGGCCTGGTGAGACAAAGATGCTTGTAAACGCGTAGCCCGCCCTTTTTCAAGTCTCAATTTCTGCAAGAAACACGCAGATGTTGCCTCTGAGTAGCGTATAGCCGATTTTGTAGCTCTGACGCTTGTAGACCTAAATGGGGGGTGAGTGACACGCTTCTACCTTGTGCCCTGTGCTTACTTGGATGCTTGCTTGAAGGTCTGCAATTCTCTGCAGTAGCGTCCCGCTCTCATCGCGCTTGAGCGACAGCCCCTTGAAATGGTTGCCACTGTGCCATCGGAGCTGTTTGTTCAGGCACGGAAAGAAGTTTGGGAGCTGTCACGAAATGGAAACGCACATTTTCGGCCCCCCTCCCTGCTGTCCCCGTTCCCCGCCATCTCTGTGTAAAAAACGCTAGGCATATCAGTACGCGGTTGGTAGTGAACTTTAATATACCCGCCTGCAGTATGGCTACACGAGGCACCGATTTTCGACAGCATAACTCAACATCTCCGTATTTGACCTACGATGTCTCTCTCCTGCTGGAGGAGATTGGTCTTTTGCCGAAGATACACGAACTCCACCTGGACGCGTTTTGCTTTGTCTCGTGGTTTTCGCGATTCCTCCATGCTTCCGTGTACCGGCTGAAGCCCATTCTCAACCGGGTAGCAGATGTCTCGCTGTTTGGTGGCACCCGCACCCGGCATCGAGGACGATATACTACTGCCTGAGCTTCTCATTGAGGTGTGCTGCGTCAGAATAGTCCGTATAGAGATGCAGACGAAGTACTTGTCTGTATGACGATAGCAAATCGACGAAGGAAAACTGCCGTCCTCTAGGCTAGAACTACCAGCCGGGCAACTTTACTGAGACGGTCAACGCTGAGTCACTAGGAAGTCTACACGAGCGACAGTCTCTTGTGGTAGCAGAGGTTATGTAATCCTGATGATATGCGCCATGTAAATACACACATAGAACACCTTACAGGAAAAATTGGTGCGTTGTTGCATGAACCATATACAAGACCCCATGCCATCAGCTGCGCAGCGAGGTGGTGCAAGCCACGCCGCGTCAAGACACAAGAAATCCCACCGGCGATTTAATGTGTAGGTCTCCTACAACGTTGCACTGTCATGTAATTCCGCACTGTTCAAGACCACACAGAAATCAGAAGAAGGATAACGTGGTGCCATGTCCAGCAACTGCTCCTTCATTTCGTATTCGCCGGCGACAGCTGGCATCGATGCTCCTGGAAACAGACAAGCAGTCAATCGGTCTTTTGCCTGCCAACGTTCACCATGAATGACTTCTTGGATTGCTTCTAGGGAAAATGGCAGAAAATGGCAGCTCATGTCCTCTTCGAGACTACCACAGTGAAAGATGCCACAAATATTGCCACGAAATGTCACGTTTTTGAAGCAAGGTTTAAAATGGCTGGGCGCACCGGAATCATCGAAATTGTCTACCCACTCGAGTGACTCATCGTGACCACCTTGCCGCAGTCGTTGCACCAGAAGTACCGATTGTGCACTGTGCCTTTAGATACTCAGGTGATGGAGCAACTATTTATCAGGGAATTCAATTTTAGAAAACTCCAAAATGTGCTTTTCTACTCTGTTCAAATGATGGAGAACTAGAACTCGGACTTTTTACTGTCTTGTGGTCTTCGGTTAGCTGGTCCGCGCGTGTGGGTTCTCACTCGTCTTGCGCTTTAGGTCTGCAGATCCTTGCTCTGGCAGCAAGTGTAGCAATGTGGACATCTCCGCTAAAGAGTAGATGCTGTCGAGAAAAAAGAGCAGATCCAAAGGACTGCAACGGAAGTCGAAACATTCGCCACTTTCCCTATCAGACCCGGCTGCAAATCTGAAGCACTCGCAACGTCCTGTCGGTGAAAGTGACAAAAAGAATACACGTCACAGCTGCTCTCTTTTGTAAAGATCTCTGAGTGGTAGGGCACCACGAATCACAGGATGACGTACAGGCATGTCACTCTGGCTCTCTGTAGAGCGTCACGGAGGCACCACTTGCGCCAGCACGGAAGTCACCTTTACGGGCGCTCTCTTTCACTTCGGCGCCACGGCATCTGAAACCCCGTTCGTCTCAGTTCTAAAAGCCAACAACGAATATGGAAGTACAATCACAGTGTAATGTTCACGCCGTAACTGCAGGGGCGTCAACACCTATCCGGGAACTCTAGCAGTAACACCGTGGGGATGCATTCATTGTTGCGTCGTGGGATCAGGACGCTTGCCTCGAACCTAACGATGAGGCAGAAGCCTAAATCCTTCTTCAAATATTGGATGCAGCTCAGCCAAATAAAACCTTCCTTCAGAGACCAATGAGTATCGGCACATCGGACCGTGAATTAGTTTTTCTCGTGTCTAGTTATGGCTGTACACCTATGATCTTAATCGATGTTCAAATGCTGAAGGGCCCAGGCGCTTACCGGTACGAAAAATAGTTCTGATCCTGAAATCGTAAGCTCCACATGTAACTGCATATCGATGGGGCTTGCTCCTGGAGCATCTCTCACTACCCAGTTCCCGCTCATGACGTTTTTTTACCCCCGCTGGATTGGTAGTGTAGCGATAGCGCGACAGTGCACGACTAAGACACTGACACTGCGTTGTTACGCGTTAGGAGTTTGTCTCCCCAAAGTGACTCTTACAAAAAACAACCTGTTTTCATGTATTTCTTGACTGCAGTGGGATCAGGCAAGGCAGCACACCATCAAATTATTTGCTGATGCCATAGTGCCCACTGGGTATACTTCTGTAGAATTTCATGCGTGCGGACACTACAGTGTATAGCACACAAAGTGATATTGCATGCCACTTCAGCATTGGCTTTTTCCTGTTTTTCTGGTCCATCTCAACTCAATGGCACAGACGCTATCGACAGGGCCAGAGCATGGTTTGCGACGAACCGTGAGCAGGCTTCAGAACGCCGCAGTTAACGAGAAAATAACTTAATTATACAACTCTGTGGTCAGAATCTTCATAGTGGTCGCTGACGAGGAGTGACTTGGGCTCCCATTTATCGATGCAAACAGGAGTTACCCGGCACGGTGGTCTGTTGGGTACCACATTGTTCGAGGACAAAATGGCTGGAGCTATTCAATAACCTTCTTCCAGTTTATCCCATTGATCAGACACGAGTTGAACCAGCGTGTCTCTTGTCACTTATATCTTAAATGGCCCCAGGAATCAATTTAGCCCACCATTAGTAGGAGGATAAATTCTGCAAACAAGTCAGTATACTTGACGACCCTTCAGTTGCGTCCGTCAATTTCTAACACCGACAAACACCAAACGCAACGCACACCATCCCCAGTAGATTTTTGTGTGCCTAGACAGCAACAACTACTCGCGCTCGGTCATTTTGCTTCAGCGTTCATTACAGGTGATCCGTAACTGGAAATTCTATGACGCATTCGATCTAAAGGTTCGGATTCACGAGAATCTGGTGGAACCAACACACACGGGAGCATTCTCCTTTTCTCAGCTTTTCCGCCCCGTGCTTATCCTAGTGATCAACAAGAGAGACTGCGAATGGATACATTTAAAGCATGGCCGTTTCAGTGATTTGACAGAAAAACTACTCCCGGTTGCGTGGTGCTTGACCCGTGTCCCAACTAGCGATTCGCGCAAAGATACAACTGCAGCCGTGCGCTCGCCAGACCCCCCTTTCGTCGATCGCAAGAAAGGTCCGACGAAGCACGAAACACTGAAGGACAAGCTTCTGTATTGGCTGCCGTTGAGTGGCTGTTCCATGCCCCTGGCGAATCCCTATAAAATAGCATTACGATCTTCTCACACAGAATGGAGCTGTCTCGCCCGAGTGGTACGCTGCCTGTCGATGGCAGTGTGGATCTACGACATACCACCCTACTCAATTTAAAAAGCTATGCATGCTTAAACAGGCTTAGGTAGGTGTCAGCTGACTCATCCGAGTTGCCAGTTTTCTGGAAGGAGTTTTCTTCGGAAAATCAAAAATGTGCATGAATTCCTTTCGATAAATTCGGGTTGGAAAATACTTGCTCAGCAAGTCGGAAGTGGGTGGCTTGTGCTGGTTTTCGCCGGTGACAGCGAAGGTGTCACTGTGTCTGCTAGGTTTTCCCTCCCCGTGTTCTCTTCTTGAAGGTGCCCTTTTCACCAAACCTGAAAAACGAAAATTTTCTAACGTAAAGTTTTAAATCCCATGTCGTCAGAATGCAGCTTACTGTCGTCCTACCTGCGAATTACGTTTGGAGCAATGCGTGGATCGACGTTTTTTTGTTGTGTGATTGTTTCTGCCGGTGTTGTTTTCCAACAGGTGAAAGCATAACGTTAGTTGCATTCTGACCGCTTGAAAGTCTCATAATCTTCTCAGACGCTCGCGTTTGCTGGTAGTGCGATTTTCGTTCAGGCTCCGGCCTTTGCTGTTCATATCCCGTGGAGAACGGAGCACCCCCGAGAGTCTGGAGTTGGACCTGTCTAGGCCAGTTACGGTCACTAACGAAACCCGAAGGAGCTCCTCCGTCTCGATCTCAATTCGTAGTGCTACTAAGGAATGACCTGTCTCCATGAATAGGATTTATTTCTCTCGAAAACTCATTCTTTTTCCGGCGAATGCTTAATACAGCGTTGCCGCTGAAACACTCTCTTTCCTATCGTCCTTCGCCCTAGTCCATCATTTCTCCGCATCAGCTTTTCTGTGTTCCCTCTGATCCTCAATTAATTTTTCAAGAAGTCTACCCTTTCTGTTTCTTGTCATCAATGGTATTGCTGTTCTAGATGATATTTCCCCCCTGGTCAGGATCCTTTCACTACGACGCGACTGAGGATCGTTTTCTGTTTTTTTTTCGGAAATCAACTCACTTTATCAACGTACGTCCTCCATGCAAATAGGCGGGGCCACTTAAACTGCGAACCCTACTGCTACAAGGCTTCGCTGGTCGCTCTGCTGTGGAGGCATTCTCATGGAAGCCCTTGCTCAGTTTCTTGCATGTTTTCTTTGATGTGCCTCCGCTCCGAATGCTGTCTGCGCCTCCATGGTCTCTCAGACTTCGTGATGAAGCCTCGAAGACACTTGCTTTCCGGTGGAGATACGAATCTGCTGTCCGTAGGTGCCTGTAGATATAGTGGATGGGCAAGAAGTCAGGGCAATGCACCTGCCGTTCTCGAACGGCGGCGGAGGGGATGGGCAGAGACCCTCCCCTTCTGGTCAGGGCGGAGGAAATTCGGGACGAACCTCGACGGCCGGGGAAGGGGGAGGAGCGCGCAACTGGCTTCGCAGAGGAGCTGAAGCCCTCCCTGGTCCTCCAGGGCAGGAAGAGCGTTCGTCTGCTGCTTGCATCGCGTTTTCCCTCAGCATTCTTTTGATTCTTTTCTTGTTCAACTTGGACACAATTGTGGATAGCTCCGGTACGCCGTCTCCTCGCACCAGCGTTAGTCAACAACGTGGGGGAGACGGGAGTTCCAGCTCGAACTCGAATTCCATATCTGCGTATTACGCGGCGAACAAAAGAGAGCAGTCGCCACTCCGAGTAGGCATGGATCGCACGAAGCGGTATAGCTTGCAGTTCAACTCCGAATTCTTCTTCTTCGTTTTCGACCCTGTTGATCTGAATGGAACGACGCCTGTGCAACTCACCAGTGAAGACTTGAGGCAGCGAAACTCGCACATGTCGGGCAACGATTTCTCAACTGCTTTTCCATACTCTACTCGGTCACTTTCTCTCCTGACTTCTGGTCCAGCGACAGTGCATCTTTATACTACACGTACAATCTTCCAGTCCGTCCGTATGGCCTTGCTTCGGATACATTTGAACGTTGGTGCAGCGTTTTCGTCTGCGCCTTTCACCTTTCCCTACGGTTTCTTCGACGCCGTCTCGAGTCTCTTCGTGGACCGCGATTTGTACCTGACAGGAGTCGACCTTCGAGACGTTCCGAAGGCTAACTTCCAAGGCTCGTCACTGGCCTCGAAGCTGCCAGTAGCCAGAGGCCTGTCGCTTTCTTCTGGCTCTCCAGATGCGACCTGGTGTACGTACACCGCATCGCTAAAGCTGAACTTCGAACCCGGTCTTGGCAAGTCCGCACGAGAGGCGGATGAGAGTTCCGTATCGGAGCTCTCTCAGCGGGCGGCGCAAAATAGCGACGCAGCTGCGAGTGTTGCTGCAGCAGCATCGGGCCCTCCTCGGCGGCTTTATGCTCCAGGAGCTTCTGTGGTGGAAAGTCCGGTTTTCGGAACACCTCCGTCGCGTCATCGCGAGGGGTCGTCTGCGTCACAGCAGGAAGGCGCGACCCACTCAGGTACACTGCCACCGGGAGTGGCGGTTGCCTCAGATTTCTCTTCTGACGGGCGACGCGTGCCTAGCAACTCCTCCTCAGACTCTTGGGTGACGGATAAGCCGACTTTCGAAGAAGGCTCATCGGAAGTGGAAAGCCTTAATGGCGAAGATGACGCAGGTGACGAACGTCCTCGAGTCGGAAACGAACTACAAGGAGATCTTGTTGGCGAACTTGTCTCATCTGACTGTGGGTTCTACATCTATTTCCGAGCATGGGAAATCGACTACATTGCTCTGGCGAGCCACATCACGTCAGTGACACTCGTTTTCAACGTCAAAACTCTGCTAGAAATGCGGCTTTTCTGGAAACAGATGCAACATACAGAGGGTATTGGGGGTCTGGGAAGTACCTCTTCTCAGGCGCTCCTTCAGCGGGTTTCGGTCATGGGACTAGCGTGGCAGGCTGCCCTCGACATTTTCGAGGTTGTGGCCATGTTCCGCGTAGCTATGAACCTTCAGATAATGATGGCGTACTTTTCTATCCTCATCATGTTCAAGGTGAGCCTCCCAGGAAGCAAGAGCAGAGCGGTGATGGCCTCAGTTCCGAGAGGGCAGGTGGGAAACGAAACACATACAGTTACTCCTGTTTGCAGCACAGTTGCAAGGACAGTTGCACGAGAGCTTCTGACGCGTGTCTTGTACGTTATGATTTAAAAATTATGTATTCCTTGTAAGTTCTGCATCATACAAATCAATTCCTCGGCATGCATGTATCGGGGGCTGCTTCTCTGCTGCAAGGCGCAGTATGAATACTCTTGCTCTTGCGTGTCCCTTACCTCTGCAAAGCGAATCGCGACAGCTAGCTAGCCTTCATGGAACATGCACGTATATGTAGGCACATGAAAAGTTACGGATTGCTTCGCGGGTAAACTCTTCTTCAACGCATGACACCTTCCTTGTTTCTCCACAGGCGGTGAGGTTCTGGCCACTCGTGAGTGAAACCCTTTTCTGGGGACACATACGACATAAACAGTGATGTGCTGACATAGGCTATTTTAAGGCTGCATGGTTCACCCAATGACCCTGTGGGCAGTCCCTGTCCCTTTCTTTATTGGCGCGGAAAGTGTCAACACTCCCCTTTCTGCATTTATCTGTAGTGCACCTTTGGATTTCGCCTTATGTGGATCGTTCTCGGAAATGACGAATTCTGCCGTTCCAAGTGCCCTTGCAGATGGGTCTCCTGTTGCGTGCAGGCAATCCTCTTTGGAGCTTTGGAGGTGCGGTACCTTCTCATGGTGTGGAACGCCAGTCATCAGAGCAACCCGCAAGACTTAGACTCTACAGGGTAAGGCAAGAGGAGAAGAACACGACCAGGTGACTCAGCGCAGCACATCATGAAGGGAGAACGGAACGTATTTACAGCATCTCTGCAATCTACCGGTGTCGTCCTGACTGGTGGAGGCGCAAAGCGTAATAAATGCTTCGCCACGGACACCTTTCACAAGATCCCTAAGTCGTGTATGTTGCGATGCTGCGAATAACGCACACGTGCGTTGAGTGCATGCCCAATGAGGTGCCCGGGCTCCAGCTTCGTGAAGGCGAGTGTGGCGTCATTTGAGATGGAGCAAGATGCTGCACAGGGATGTTCGTGGTCTTCGAAGCGACCCTTTACGGAGGAAGCTTGTCCCAAGGTTCCTCGTGCTGTCTAAGTAGCGACAAGGTATCCCATTTTCTTTTCTGTCGATTTCTTTGCTGTGCGTGAAGGCGCGCACTGGCACACTTTTATCGAAATTTCTACGGCTCCCTGGCCTTCCTCGTTCTCTTTCTCTACTACGTCTTCCCAGTCTTTCCGCCGGTCTGTGTCGTCCTGTACTTCGTGTGGCTGCCTCAAATTGCCTGGGACGTCTGGCGGGGCCAGAGGTGAGATTCCGGATGAAACCATTTCGTGATAATTACAATACATGGTCTAGCTATGATCTTTATGTTCTTAATGCCGGCTTTGTACGGAGGATATGGTATTGATATCCATGGGACAGTTCGAAATTTTGAGATGAAGGAGGACTAAGAGGAAGATGTGCCAGCAAGGGGGGAAATGTGGGCTGAAGCACAGGGATGCCATACGGCATACGACGACGAGGGGAAACGTTGATAAGTCGGTTGTCTCACAAAGCATGGGGGAAGTAGCGACCTATGAAAGGTATGTTAATGGCTTACTTAATCTTTCAACCATGGCGAGACCAATTGCTTTCAATGCCGTTCAGACAGGTCCATCACGCCATGTTGTGTCCAGTTTCTGATGGCTCACTTCATATGGAAACTTCATGTTTTCTATCAACTTTAGAGACATCCCTGAGCTTACCAGACGAGCTTGTCTCTTTCAGGAATTCCATGGACTTGCAGTTTGTCGTCGGAATATCAATTTGCCGACTTGTTTTGCCCACGTACCTCTTCGGGTGCCCGGTCAGCCTCTTCCAAGAGTCTTTTGTCGGGGTCACTCTCCCCAACTACCCCGTCCTCGTCTGCATCATCGTCATTATGGTGAGGAAGGAGGCGAGTTCTATCGTGGAATTTCCACCTGTGTCTGGGTTTCATTCTCAGATTGTTCTTTGACAGTAGCCCCGTTCGACTGTATAGACAATTCTACTGGCCCGAGCTGTGGCTATTTCATTCCACACCGGCTGGAGCGAAAGGGTGGTTTCTTAGTTGACGCATGATGTATGCGCATCGTCTTCGCTTACTTTCTTCGTGAATGATTATCTTCTACGCCATTTCTAGAGAGCTAGTCACCCGACTCCACACTTCGTGTACTTAATCCAACTCGCATTGCTGCGGTGATCCCAGAAAGCAAGGTGCTGGAAAGAGGGTTACCGCTCAAGAACAAAGGCCGCCTCCACCTTTCTGTTGGGGCGCTTGCCGAAAGAAATGTCACCGTGAGTCCGTTTCTTGTGGAGACGGAACGAGGCAGCAGACTCAATGTAACCTGTGTCCGTCCTTGCGAAGGTAGCCGTTTGTCCTTCGCAAACCGGTTCGTGTCGTTTCTGTAGATGAACGAAACTTCTAGCTTTTTGTCTTCCCACGCCACTGTTTCTGTCTTACATTATCGTGGCAGTCGCTAGCGCGCGTCGCGAAATAGCAAGTTTCTTCGCTTGTGTATCTCTAGACCTAAGTTGTCCTTTCATGTTTTTATTTGCTGTAGACCCTCCAGGTGCTCCTGATGCTAGCGCAGCGGCGGTTTGGCTCGCGGTACGTTTACTGCCTAGACAGGCACAGTTTCGGGGAGAAGTAGAATTCGAGTCTCTTCGTCGAAACCGCTATTCACGCGACAAAACGACTTCACGATTTTAGATCGATTGCTATAGAATACGAAACCTATTATTACTATTTGACTGCGTTAAATAATGCAGGGCTGAAGTCTGGTCTAGTTGCAGTGTGTTCATTTCCGTGAAACTTCAGGGCAGACAGGAAAAAGGGCACGAGAACAGACGGAGACGAAGACCAAGTTTCCCACACGTGGCCGGGGACTACGAAGTTAAAAACGGCCTCCTCGTATTTCAACTGTGCTGTCCACGTCTAATGGCTGGTCTCCAGCCTCAGACAGATTACAAAGCAACCGCTATTTTCGTTGAGTGTGTTTCCTCTTGATCTTTCCCTGTTGTGATAGGATAGTCTTGAGTCATAGAACACTCTGCTATACCGAAGATACGTACACAAATGTGCTTAGAAGCGAGAAACCGAGTGAGATTTTGGGTCAGATTGAATTTGGTTGGTGGGAACATCCTACAACAGAGATGTGTGCGTGAACCGATTTTGTTGGGCTGTCCGAATTTACATGCAGGTTCTTTGTGCCCTTGGACCATTTGCCACATGTGTACAACTACCACCGACCGTTACCAGCGTCCTTGTCGAACGATGCGGAAGAAGGCTTGCCTGAGTGTGCGATCTGCATGAACCCAATTGCCCGCAAGAGCAGGTGAGAACCTTCCACAAAATGGAATTAGATTGTGAGTTGGGGTCTTGCGGGCCTCAAACAGGCGCAAACAATGCCCCTGTTCCCAGAAGTGGCGTGGAAAGGTAGCCAGACAGCAATGGCAGAATTATCGGGCAGCTGTATAGACACTGGATTCCCTCAGAGACTCACGCGCAAGGGGAACGGACAGAAACTGCGTCAGTCGAACCGATGCGTGTTGATGAGTTGAGGAGAGCAGACAGGAGGCGGCTTCCGGGGACGAGGTAATGGGGTATGTATTGTAACGGAGACGGGGCCAGCCAAAGGAGGCTCCCGATTCCAGATCTTTCTGCCAGCAAGGAAGTAAAACTCGGGGAAGTTTCACGAATTTGTCTGATGTGTGGGAGCGGGCGTTGTTAGGTTATAGGGTGCTGCCGGCGCAGTGTTTTTCAGTTTTTTCTTTCGTTTTTGTCGACGTTTCTCCATGTTCTTAGGCACCGGAGCATCACGCCGTGCGATCACCTCTTCCACGACAAGTGCCTGCAGCAGTGGATGGAGGTGAAGATGGAATGCCCGAACTGTCGAGGTGAGCAGGATCTTGCAACGGTTCGCGCCCGACTTTTCTTGCTTGATGATTTGTCTTAACAGACCGTCTCTTCTGGACTTCAGTAAGGCGAATTGAAGTGCCTTCGGTGTGACTTGCGCAATTGTGTTGTCGGTGCGTTGGCAGCGCGCAGAAACTCGCAGTTTTTCTCAAACGCTGTCCGCTTTGCTGTGTCGGTGCATCTTCTCGCCGTAGTTTCTTACGGATTTCTCCTGAAGTGTCTGCTCGTGCTGTCGACAGGAGCCCGAGTGGGGCATACGTGTCAATGACAATTATTCCCTTAGTAGTGGCGAAAGAGAGTTTCTAGGAGTACTGAAAATAGAGTCAGCACACATAAGCTGTGGCCTTTCCTCACCACCTTTCAAGGAATGGTGCGAACTTTCACCACACGAGGCGAGGATAGAGTCGGCCTTCGGCGAGACTTCCTCTCCATGCATGTAGTTCGTCTGTTCCTCTCTGCATTGTGATTTTTCTCGTTTACCTTCTTGCTTGGATGGTCAGATGGCAGCAGCGATGCCATTTGCATTACACAGAGGACCAGGCTGTTTGTTCGTTTCGAAAGAATTCACGTTCTAAGTGCTTTTTTCGCAAGGCCTTTGATGCGAGACAGAATTCCGTCGTGTGTAAGTTGTTTTCCGGCGCAACCTGCAGACGGCGTTTTCTTTTCTGAGTGCTCTGTGTACACTTCAGGTGCCCTGCCTCCATTCCCTTGAGCGGACAAACAACCGGCCTCTCCGATATTCGGAAAGGTAGAAGATTATTTTCTTCCTGCAGTCTGATGGCCCTCATTAGCCAATCTGTCGCACAATAAGCACCACAGAGTGGCTTCACGCATTTTCTTCGAAGAATCAGGGGTGAATGTCTGCACCGATGATGCTTCGCTTGCTTAACGTCTTTTGTAACTCTTCGACGGAGGTCACGCTCCTCACAACTGTGCTGAAATTAGTCTTTGCGTGAGGTGGACTTTGTACGCATGCAGAGCTCAGAAAAAATGTGTACTACTGTGACGGCGACAGCTGTCGGTCACTGTTTCAACCGCTGCTTGACGTAAGACAGAATGCCATGAGTTGAAGAACTAGCAAACGCATTGCTTCGCTCACACTATACGATGCGTGGAGGAAATTAGTGTGCTCAGAAACATGCGACTTTCCTGGTGCCGTCCTGGTAAGTGGGGCTTTCATTATGCCTTGCAGTCAGTCCCTCCTGAAGAAGCATAGTTTGTTGCAGATCGGAACTCGTAAGTCGTCCACTTTTTTATTGATTGGGGCCAAGCAAAGAACCTTTTTGCGAAGATTCCATCTACGTAGCAATTTGTTTGTTTCTCTTGAGTGTCTGATTTCGTGTTGTCGCTGGTTCACAATGTGTGGGCGCATGGGAGGCTGCTGCCGAAAGAAAACGGCTTTTGGTGCATCTTTTTAATCCTTGCGAAAAGGGGATACGTTAACTACTCACATAAACTGTAACAAATGCACCCTGCCAACAATTTTCAAGGCGCCGAGGCCACTGGGCACGAGCGAGACTGGGGCGTACAGGCGTGAGAGCGGTGTTTGCGCCTCAACAGGTCACAACCACGAGAACGAGTGTACCTCAGTTTTTGTTGGAACACCTGCTTCATTAAGAGGTAGAGTGGCTGCATGGGTCAGGCTCGAATAGCCTTGCTTCGTAAAACATAGTTCTGCAGATGAATGTATCATCAAAAGGCAGATCAGTGTTTCATAAGACAGTAGTCCCGTGTTGCATGACGCACCTGTGGCTGCGCTTGCCATGAGCCTCAAACACCACGTGTGTGCATCGACTGGGCAATACATCTGCACATGTATTCGTTTTCTGTCATGATGAAACAGAGTAACGCATATCTGGCGATCACATTTTAGTCACGCAGGGGCGTCCGCTTGTGACTGATGAGCCGGTCAAAGATGATTGGGGTGCATTACCTCTGAGTTGATGATCACGGAGACGATTCACAGTGATGCCTCAAAAAAGAAGGCATTTATGATACCGACTATGCTTACACCCTTGATCGTTTCAGTCCTTCTAGACCACTCGATGAATCGTCTCACTGCGCAGAGAAAGTCTTTTCTCGGATCTTGGTGACAGGGAGACAAGTAGTTTGGTGAGGGTTGGGCGGCTCTGTCACCGGAACATAGTTCAGACACAAATGTATCGAAATCTATACACGCAGATAGTCAGAGGGATTCGTCGTTCTCCAGTAAGGTCACCTTCGTAGGAAATATGAAGCTCCATACATGTAGAGGTCGACTGAAATACTAGTATGGGTTAGAGTGGATGTAAACTGCCAGAATGCCAGGGAAAAAGACCCAACTGGGTCACTCGCAGTTCTCGACGGCTGCTGAAGAGGCAGCCAAACACTCATCTGTACGAAGGAAGTCCTCCTCTATAGATGGAAACTGACAAGGCAGGAGACGTCATGGAAAAAGTGCTTCTAAACATTTACATACGGAAGGGTGCAACTCCGGGGCAGCCACGTCCCTCAAAGAACCAATCACCCTGCAAAACGCCCACACGTGAGAGCCTAGAAGCCAGGACGAAGGAAATGTCGATGAACACTCGTGGACTACTTTTCGGATATGAAACGATGGAAATTGGAGAATAGTCTAAGCGCTCGGATTGGTCCGGCGGTTCTGGCATACGGGTCGTAGTTTGCCACACTCACTGCCACGTTTTCGAAGGAATTGCGGGGGGTTTCCACTGATGGCCTGAAGGCAGCCCTGCAAAACGCTGAAACATGTCGTCTCTAGCAATTTGTTCTCATTTGAAAGCACTTTTTGTTGGTCGTGGATGGGAGCTGCAAAAGACAACCATACTAATACTAATACACCGCTTTTTCTCGGTCCCCGTGGCTAGCAAAGCCCCGCGTGCCGATTGGGCAACTCTGTGCAATTCAATTACGGGACAGTGCACGTCAACTGGCTGAAGCCCTGGTGACAGGTTAGTCGGGAGGACAAGAGAGCACGTGAGAGTTTATCCTGTAGGAATTTGTCTGGTTTTACCGCGGCTCATCGCCTCTTTATTCTTTTGAACAAGTTGCGCTCTTACCTTTTTCTTCCTGCCGTCCCGTCGGAGTTCCCGTTGCGGTTGCAACCAGCCAGGTGCTTAGGTGTTGGTTGGTGCATGTATAGCTTACATACGAGTTTTTCTACACTAGACAAGGTTACGTTGTGCTGCGAGGAAAATACGGTTATTCTGAAGTTTTTCCAGTGGGTTACTCTGATTTGTCAAACTCGAGCTTTGCTCTTCTTCATAGAGTTAGATGTGTGCGTTCCTCTCAGTTCCCATTCCAGGGGTACAAGGCCGGGTATTTACTTCTTAACTGGCATAACTTTGTTTCGTCCGAGATGGAGCCGTGCACTGTCACCGTCACTGACTTCACTGGAGGTCGGCAGGGCTCTGATAAGGATAAACTGGTTGTTGAAGTCGATTCGGATATTACAGTTGCGGAGCTAAAGCAAAAAATAATCGATATGAGACCCGGACTGGTTGCCTCCCGAATCTTGCTCTACATGGGAAAAGTCAAGTTGGAGGACGCTAAACAACTTACCACATACAACAAATCTAAGAGAACAAAGATATCGCTCGAACTTTATGACATCCTCGACATCAAAGTGAAGGTGAAGACCCTACAACGTAAGCGGAAATGGAAAAACCAGAGGCAATTTTCATACCCACGACGGTGTTTCATGAAAGATCAGACTTGCAGTAATCTACCCACTTGGCATTTCTCAGGTGCTTGCTTTCTCTTCTTTGCTGTCTGGTAGTATGCACAAGTTTTCTTCTCCGTTATCAAGGCCTAATCATACCCTCCGTACTCGCCGTCATTCGCCGTCTGCTGTAATCCCTGTGTTATAACATATTCAGTTACCCGTGTCACATCAATGCTTTTTGTCTAGAGAGATTATCGCACTTTCCCTTTAGCTCACAGATCACTGATAGTCCTGTTTGTGTTATGTTAATCCACTTGCGGACATCCACCGTATCACAGGCGGCCTTCATATAAGCCTGTTGCACCTGGGACACAAAAAAGAAGCGTTGTCTCTTCGTATCCCGAGGGAGTATCGTGTCGTCATTATAGGTGCTTTCACCATCTCCAGGTGGATGCTGGAGTGGAAATTGTCGAACAGATAGGAGCAGTTTGCTCATCGTTACCTCGAGTCATGTGAATTAAAGTACACAAGAATACGAATGAGGTTGTGGTAGCAGTGGCTATAGCAAGTAGATATAAAGCTAAATAACTATAACTCCAGTAGACAGCTAAAATTGTTGGGTTTCCATATCCTAGCGGTATTCATGTTTGCTTGGAAGCTGTAGTTATTATCAATGTTGGTTTCGTATGAGCATAGAACCAGTCCGGTGTCCCAGCAGTAGCGGTTAAACTATACAAGAATCGAGTATAATCCATGCATATCAGGTGCCTCTTCTTCCAAATAAATTTCATGGAAAACCTAAAATTCGCCTGTTTGATTGACATTTAAACGCTAATATACAATAGTCCAAGATATTTTATCTATTGGTTTTGCTGCATTGCTTTATGTCCTGTAGAGTGCGGCACTGGAGGCTGTGTTATAATGCCCATATGGGCATTCTGCTGCCGACAAACGTACGTTCTCGAGGTTCCAGATCACGAGACAGTCGGTTTTCTCAGAAAACGGATCTGTGAAGAACTCGGCGATAATGAAAAGTGAGTATTTGCGTTAGAATTGAACACGAGTTGCAAGAACACGGTGGGTAGCCTGACGAGCCAGTACAGCCTCAGGGTAGTCTGTGAGTAATTTCTGCTTTCGCCTTGTGGGCACTGCTGTCCACTTATGGGATATGTGTTAAATAGGCTGCGAATTAAGGTTGGTGTGAATTATCTTTTACGGCGTATGACTTCTAGATATAGAAGAGACCAGTCAATTGCCCGCAGCCAGAAATACGTGGGTGACTGCGATGTTCAACCACCTTACAAAGCTGTTATTTTTGTCTCGATGAAAGTGTGGCTGAGTACACGTCAATCCGAAACATCTAGTCAACTGCGTGACGTATTCGAGCGCCTGTGGATGAAGGGTGGCAATGCGGCAATGTGATCCACTATCCTCCCGCCGTTCAGTCCAGTTCTTTGTGGGTAGTTCTCCACGACCAGGCATACTCCACCACCTGAAGAAGATGTCGAAGTGTTGCGCTTTTCGACTCAAATGCATGCTCTGTTTCTTTTTCTCTGTTCGGTGATGTGTCTTTTAGTTACCCCCTAAGTAAAATCCGGCTTTCCTTTGAACGGAGACTGTTGGCAGACGACTGGGAGGAACTTCGAAGCGTTGGCATCAAAGATGGCAGCACAGTTACACTTTTCGTGAAGCTGTTCTATTTCAACAATCAGAAGGCCGCGAAAGATGCGGAGGAGAAGAAGAATGCTGCGGTTTCATCCACGCCTGTAAACCAAGACGAGGCTGCACAGGAGAATTAGGAACAGAAACAGAGTGGAAAAAGCAATCAAGACCCACGAGAACAGGTGGTTGGACTCCTCTTACAGGCGCATTTGTTTTCAAAGTGCCCAATGAGTCAGCGTGGACAGCGCATTGGCGTCAATGACCACGTTGTTTTGCTCATTCACGCACGTGAGAGGCTTACACCATTTTTCAAGAGTCCTTGATCCTCCCACTCTTTGTCCAGTAGCATAGGACAAGAAATCAGGTGCGTGCAAGCTTCACCCTATAACGGTGTGCAAGAGGCCAAGCTGGTTGTCTGCTTGCGGGAGTTGGCATCCTGCTCCAGTGCGTATCTTGTTTTTTCATTCAGCGTGATGCAGCGATTGGTGTGCTCTTTTCACGGCAGTGTCCAGGCGACGTAAACACTAGATCGGCATCCCGTTTTCAGTTCTTGACGCAGAAGCTAAAGGAAGAAGGGGAAGCCTGTTTTTAGTTCCGGCGGTTTTGTCCTTTTGTACCACGCTCGCCTTTTGTAAGGAGGTGATGGGAACGCGATATATGCCTGTTCTCCACTGTTGTCTCAAGAGGGTGGTGGAAAGCTTGGGAATGTGTGTGGAAATCGTTATTTGTGGTACTGTGGTTCGGTGTCCATTCCCATGTGTAACAGGGAGGATGTTTCGGAACACAGATAGTGATGGCTGGAGACCTACATACTTGATCTTATGTGCTCACATTATATAAAACTCAAATCGAACAATCCGAGGTGTTACGGTAGCTGGGATACTGAGTATGACACCAGTGTAAGTGCCAACTTGGAAAGACGAGTAAGTTTCACAGGCTTCTAATTCACTGCCATATATGGTTTGTGAAATGGGGAACAGGCACTAAGTGGAAGGCTGAGCGCGTTTCATTGATGCTCCAGCGAAAAGTGCCGCAAGGGTTTGTATATAGTGACCCCCTACTGCTTTCAAACCTTAACAGAGGTCAAGACCGGCTTGCTAGATCCCGTTGGCCTGCAAAGATTTCGTTGCACCCTGCTGCTGTCGCATTTTCTGTCTATTACTCTCCGTACTTATCCCGACATTGAATACGCTTTTGTGGTACGTCTAAGAAAATACCGAAGACTACACAAAATACTTGAACAAGAAACTGCATTCAGCCATCGTTTGCATCTTTCCCATCCGGGTGCCGTTCTTTGGACAGGAAAGGGCACCCTTTGCCAGTGAACATGCATTCGCGACTGCCACGTCTCTTGCGTGTTTCAGACTGCAAGAGTTTTATAGCAGAAATGTGTGCTCACATTCTAAGTCCGTGGCGATTAATGCACCCATACGTGAAGCCGTTTACAAAGTCTCTAAGTGTTGATTCCCAAAACTGTATTGGTTCGTATGAACTCACGGACTTACTGATTCGGTGTATATAACATTTTTGACTAGCTTCAGCATCTCTTGTGTCATGCCAGCAATATTACTTGGAGAACACCAATCGGTTTCAACAATTTGTACTAACGGGCTCTCTTGTGCGAACTGAAGAGCAGCGCTTTCTACACCGACACGAAAAGATCATAGTATTTGCAGGAAAAAAGTATCTCATGCTCACATTGACTGTTTTCTTGAGTGGACACACAAGATTCAGCGCGCAAATCGTGCAAGCAAAATAAGAACGACCCTCAGGTAACCTGAATGTATTTTCAGAGCGTCGTTGTTTTCTCATTCAAATATAGCACGGCTTTTGGGCATTAACGAAGGGAAGGTAACTGGCTCGTAAAATGTCTGGATGATGCTTAAGAGGCGTGCTAAGCACTCCAACTTCTCCGTCGGCGCGGGTAAAACCTCTTTCGGTCCGGCGGTCTTCAACTGCTGATGGATGGAATCAACTCCTTGTATAGAGGCTCACTTGTATTCATGCTTTCCTTATAATCAGCCTCAAAGCACTGGGAGACGGAACAACACGCTCGTCAGTTGCTTCCTCTACGTACTCCGTTCAAAATGACGTCAGCAACCACAGGTGCTGAACGAGAGGCGCAAAGACCACGAACAAAATCCCTACGGAAGAACTACCTGCGGTGAAAAGCGTGTGGGAGACGCTCCCTTGAGCTTGGTAACCGCCACTGGGATCCGGAAACTCAGCCCTGTAGGCAGAGGGGATTGTGTCGTAATAATGGAGAGCCTTGTAGAAATTGACTACGCCGTTTACTCTTCCAGCACCTGCCCGACATTCACGCACCACATGCTAGAGATCGTACTGCCGCCGGGAAGATAGCCACACAGCTCCTCCACCAACTGCACTTATCAGAAAGCTTCTCTGATTCGGGACGTACGGCATGAAGGGCTACAGAGTCTCCGTCATGCCACGAGGAGAGCGGTAATGGCTGAATTTAGTCCCTATAAACTTTAGTAGTCCGGGACCGTGTTGATTTAACATACAGCTAACAGGTTATCCAGAGTTTTTCGGATCCTAATCAGGAACAGGTAATTCTGTAGCCATCGCTCAGTCATTGTGAATCGCGGTGCCAGAAATACCTGCAACGCCCTGTGACCCAGTCACCGAATACATAATCGCCTCCTTGACTCGCATACTCTTCTTTTTGGTATTCTGGACCCAACCAACTGGTTGTGTTATCTCAAAATGCGTCCAGAGAGCAGCCGCCATCCCGGACACCATCGGCGCGGCGAAAGATGTGCCGTCTATAAACTCGTAGCCTGTGAGGTTTGACATATCAAAAACCAGTCACGTAGTGAGCAGCCCTCATGCTAGGGTCTTCGATTGTATGCATATAGGCTTGCAGGCACATGCTGAAGATAATGCGAGCATGTTGACGTTACCGTTATCTGGTATATCTATATGCTACAGACTCATCGTTATGGCCACTCTCACATAAACACACATTTAACGGATGCGTGAATGCATTTGTACACATGCATATCTATATAGATGCTGACTTCCGTGTAGAGTTAGTTAGTTAGTTTCAGTATCCCCACATGAACGAATCAGGCGCAGATGCATGAAGTACCAGTTACACCGTACAGTCCTGCGTAACCCAGAACCTGCAACCGCGTGATTTGCTGCTTATGCGCTTCGAGTGCCCTCATGTATACTCCATACTATCTAGGGAGCTAGTGACTGACACTATGGAAGCGTCAAAGTGTCGCGCTCAGCAAGGGCTTAACGCCACCTGCATATACAAGGTGGGAGGTGTGGGGTTTCAGTGCGAAAACAATAATCGGCTCCCGAAAGAAAACTGGAAGCTCATGCGTGATGGCTACAAACTGGTGTGTTAACATCTTTTCAGTCTCTTCGAAGGTCGTTTCGTCCGCGAATCGTCGAAATCTGGGCAAGACACTGACACACGAAAATTCGCTGTTCTCGAGCTTACAATACTTGCATGTCTTCTCCACCTGATTTGGCATTTTGTTAGTCCCAACGAAAATGCTTTGACCCGGAGCAAACACGTCCACAGCGTTCTTCCCGTAATTAGAGAATGTCGCCCGGTGGCCTGTGACGTCATTTGCTCCAACATTCAGGATGCCCTCAAGATCAAAAGCTCCTGGAGTAAATCTGCAGTGACGAAATAGCACCAATAGATAGTAGGCGAGAAAGGCCATCAAGCGCATCAGAGGATGGCAACACTTCAGATTTTTCCACCTACCACATCAAAAATGTATCCGAAAGTTCTGAGTACTGTTCAGCCAGCTGTATACATCTCGACAAGAAGCCTTTCCTTAAGCCACAACTTCGGCAGGACATATTTGAAAAAATGCCAATCGGGTGCACGTTTTGTCGCAAGAATCACATTCACCAGCATCCTAAAACAGGAGCGGCATGACTCCCTTATATACACAAATGTGACAAACGGTTGCGAATTATGAGCGCACGTCCAATGGCGTCCCTTCCCTCAGGTGTCGCACGTAAGCGCCCGAATAATCTTCCCCCTGACGTAGTATCTTGCTGCAGCAGGGGCCACATGCTTACAGGCAGGTGTTATCACTGTCGACGTCGCAGCCGCTGTTACCAGCTGCCGTAACAGCTAAGTGGTCGGCTTCAGAAGCTCGTCGAAACGCCGTGAATTCCGCTTGGTCAAACCTAAATGGTAATACATGGGCGATAATGCAGTTATGGGTTGGTGGGCTGAGGACAGCCAGACGCATTCTGAGAATTTGCGTGCCTGCCTAACGCTGGTCTGCCGTCGTGAGGGTCGCCACCGCTTGCAAACCGGTCGGCACGACCTGACATCGCTGAGCTTTACAGTAACACCCAGTCTTACTTATCGACAAAACAGCATGAACCGACCACGGTAAGCTATTGATAAATGATTGCTTCGTGTCCCTCACCTCAGTAGATTAGCCATGTTAGCAAAGCGTTCGCGCGAGTCTGTAGGGGCCCGCTATGTTACTTCTACATAGTTAAAGCGTCGATTACGGAGCTTCCGCTATTGATATCTGGTGTCAGCAGGCGGGTGGCGGGCAGATCATGGCATGTCAGAAATGTGTACCATTTTCTACCAACGAATGCACTGCATTTTTGCAGTGGGGGAGATTCCGAGATAGTATTTTCTATTGCCATTCGAGGGCTCACGGATTCGGGGTTTCGGGCTACTGAGACACTCTACCTTCCTCACTGTCGGACAACTGCACAACGTTCATAGAGTATACCATCCCGACAGTGGACAGCGTCTCTGTGTTTATGTTGAATTCGGATGTCCACGGACTACGAATCAACAACGATGACGTACCCTTTCCCACCGTAGGAATGATTAGAGACCTTGGCACCCATTCTCAACGCATAATCGAGCGCGGGAATGGTGCCAGAAAGCCAAATGCCATCTCGTCCACCCACTCGTAGACACATGACTTTGCCAGTCGACATGATGCCTCTACCACCAGCGTTGTTCCCGTGCCTGGCTGCAAGAATGGACGTCACAGACGTCCCGTGGCCGAGGTCATCAACAAAAGGATACGCCTGGTCTCCAACGAAGTCCTGCTCATCACTCGAAAAGACACATGGCGCCTGAAAGCGTCTGTTTTCGAAAGGTGCCTTCTTCTGCGCACAGCGCTGAGCAGTCTCTCCCAACAACGGTGAGATTAGTGGTGTTCCTGATGCTAGGATACAAGGTAGCTTCACCTCTTTCCGAAGGCAGAAGAATCTAGGTACAGTCTGCTTGAATTCATGTGTCTTGTGCAAGAACGAACACCAATGTGGCTGCGGATCGGTTCGAGATCCTCTCTATATAGTCGCGTACTGCCGGGCAATGTTTCTGTGTGAACGCTGCGCCGTTCTCCCCCACGGATTGCTGCGCGAACACGGTTGATGGCAATAGCTATCTGCGAACAGGGAATACTCGATATATGAGTGTGGAAATGCCACAGCTCGTGCGGATTTTGCCTACCCATCCGAAGCAATCATCCACATAGCCGTTTCCATCGTCGTCGATCCTATTCTCGCAGTCGGTCTCCCCTTTGTTGATCCAGAACCGGCTATTTTCGATATCGAACCCATCAATAAAGTCTTGGTGTATAAAACAACCAGTGTCCAGCACCGCCACAACAAAATCGTCGGCTATGGCATTTCCTGCGATGTGAAACACGAACAGAGGCAACGGGTAACAAACACGACAGATTGAGTGCCTTTTAGTTTCAGAGCGGTCTCGCCGAATCACGCCATTGACAGAATCTGAGCGCCTTTTTATGTATGTGAAAATTAAAAACACAGTAGAGAGGGGATGCTGCTTGGCCTGCTAGATAAGCAGCGGAGACTTCTAATAATACAGGCAGTGTGAACCGATGAACGCTTCAGATAACCGACACAATGTACAGTATTCGGAAAGCGAATGCGTTCATTTCTACATGCACTCGGGCAGCTGTGAACATCAGTGACATCATGTGCCTGAAAGCCGGCGGAGTCAGGCTGAACCGGTAGTGACAGAGTCTGGCTCCACTGCGGTGTCGTGCTCCTTTCGGATACTGTGACGTCACCCGATTAAACATGACAGTGGAAATGAAAAATGACAATGCATATAGTTGCGTAAGGCTTTCGTCAACATGCACCCGTTTTGACATTTCACCTGTGAAAATATCCTTCCACAGGAACACGAGGAAATAGAAAAAATTACGCGGGGTGAAGCATCATCTAGCGGACGATGCGCTGTCACATTGAAGCAATCTCCCAACGGCACATTATAATACACAACGCGCTTTAAGGCTCTCACACGCTCAAAAGCTGGCTTCTCTATCATATTGTACTATGTTACACTTGCTTTGTCAAAAGATTCATGACACTCAACAGGACAATCACCTGACTCTGCATACTGCAGCGTGTTTCTTCAAGCCGTATGCATGTACTGACATTGTGTTACGCGTATTCCTTTCGCCGTAACGGTAACCAGTGCTACGTTCATGCAGAGCTCTTATTACGATAGTCGTCGAGCGCGTATGCTTGAGAGCCGTATCCTTGGTGCTTGAGGGCTATTGGAGTTTCCCCAGTAAATCGTTCATTAAGGAAAGTACCACAGAACGCCCGACTTGCCCGGTCTTCCAGCCAGCTCAGGCCACGCAAGGTCAGCCCAAAGCGTATAGTTTCCGAGGAAGGAATGAAGATACCACTGTCTAGCCTGATCCGGGTCGCCACCTCCTGTTGCCGCCATCGGAGTTTTCGCGATATCCGGGACCTGCACTTCGCGTTTCTGATCATCAGACATTTTCAAGATGCAACTGGTTGCCTCGCGCGCCGAAGCAGCCATATTTCTTTCTCCATTTGCTGTGCTAGTAGTCTCCCGTTTCTCTGCAAGCCGACGAACAACCGCTGGAATTTCGGACGCCTTCGTGATCCCCCAGATCTGAAGGATGTCATCGAACGCACAGAGACAGAGGAGATAAACGGGGGTCCTCGTTGAGGCTGTTCAAAGTGCCCTGTACACTTGGATAAGTCGTGCAACGTATGCTAACTTGCTTGTACGTTTTAGGCGTCAGCGGTACTTTTAGGGCGATTTTTACTTATTTCCTTGATTAAGCGTTTCCGCATGGAAGCGGGAATACATTCAGAAGAAATAGTCTATCGAGGGACCGGGAGCGGACGGCATCCCGCTTGGAGTGTGAGTGGCACTACCCGTGGTAGTAACAGTAAAGACCCGGACTGACGTGTAGCGGCCGGTAGGTGGCATGTGTGCTACTCAGAAGAAGCCACTAACGGTTTTTGTTGTGAGCCTTTATTGTTATAAATGAGGACCTTTGTCAGGTGGCTTTCCTGAGACTGTCCAAATGCACTCATAGGTCTGCTCATGGGGTGTCTTGTGCAAGACGGTGGACTCGGATCGTTACCTCCTTATGCTTTTTCAAATTTTTAAGGTGCAAGACGTCGACACCGAGTCGCGAATAATGTGCCGCTTCAAGAGTTGGCACATCCTTCGCGAGCATGACATTCTGCAGCTCCTTTCTACACTGTCCCTCGCACGGTACCCCGTGTCCAGGACCCCCTACTTGGAGCCCTAAAGCGCTGGCAATGATGCCCAATGCATATTCACGTCCTTTGAGCATCTGGCGGACTTCAGGATCGGTTTTGTCCTTTAATCCAATCCGGTCTCGGAGATAAACTCCTCTTTTCAGTACAATTCGTTCCGACGAGTCGTGAAGCTCGTACTCGTCGAAGACGGGGACAGAGCCGTCATATTGAGAAGGCGTGGATTCCACGACTCTTGACGGAAGATCCTTGAGGCAGCTTGTGTCCCATTCCACGATGACTCGGTCTGTTGGACTTGTTTTCACTTCTTTTTGTAGCCTCTTCAGAGCCTGAAAGTCCACAAATTCATTCAATGTGGCTTCGCGGTGACACTGTATTACCTCCGATTAAAATTCAGCTTCCTGCCTTGAGCAAGGTACTGCTTTGCCACCTGGTCCCTCCACGATGTTCTCTTATTTGCCACCCCTGCCGTATTCATCAAATCGAAGTGCAGTTGGTTGACGTGCAAACGTCCTATAAGTTTATTGAAGCACTATGGCAACGATGATAGTGCAGCTTCCACCGTCATCTAGCTTGATCACCGTCTTGACTGGCGAAGTGACGTTTTTATACGGAATGTGCTGGTATAGAGAAAGCCAACGAAGACGAATGGTACCTCGATGCGATCCTGTCGAACTTGTGCTGGATCCATAAATCTGAGTTCTGAGCTCTCGATGATGCGCTCTTCTGGATCGGGTCGATGCTCGCAGTCAAGCTTGTCTACACTGAATGAGGGATGCATCCCCAAGACGACCGTGTAGTACTTTTTGCACAGTGCGCGTTTCAAATGTTCAGTTGATATCCATGCCTCCCGCTCTGCACTCTTCGGCGCCTCGGCAAACCCCGAGATTTCTTGGGTTGCCTGGCTTCCATTGTACTTCTTGTCACTTCCAGCAGCACGTCCTACGACTAGGTCAACGTACGGGTATATAAAGAACAGCAGAAGAACGAGGGAATGCCATGGATACATCTTGCCATACTGCGTCAGCAGACGAACTTAGGAGGAATCGGCGGGCGCCGCACAGAACGTCCGCTTCCTGGGTGCATCCGGCAAGGCTAGCGGGCGACTTCGCGAGGAGGGGCCCGGAGGCCATTCTCCGGGGAGAGAGGGAAAGCATTCACACGTCAGTGCACAGTTCTTTCGATTTCATCCCTTCCGATCCTCCTGAAACTTTTGACTTCCGTCCAAGAAATGGCCAACGGGAAGAGGGACCCGTCGCTGGGGTGTAGCGGGAACGGCTTTGCTCCTAGCCCATTTCCGTACGACGTCTCCTTTCTCGCTTGACAGCGTGATTACCAACCGTTCTGTGTCTCGCCCCACCAATGTTTGTTTTCACTCAGAGTCCAGTCCATGAACGCTGCTAGGAAACATTGCTCAGCCCCCACGAGGCCCCAATTTGGGAGAGACAGAGACGCTTCTAACAGAACCGGGGCGATACACTGGCGGTCCTGTCGGTGCTAGTCTAGGACTCGTATGTTTTTTTTGTTTACCGCGTTTTCCGTCCCGTTGGGGAAACTGGCAAGCATTGTTGTCTTTCTCTTCGGAATCTGAAAATACCAAAATGGCTGCATATATCTCCTATAGTACGCTGTACTAGATGAACAATAGTAGAGTCACTGGCCAAGAAAGGAGTGCCAACGCACTCATGAAGGAAGCGAAAGAATGAGGTCACGAAAAAGGAGTGCCATAGACAGTAAAACAGACAATTTCTTTCGTCATTTTGTCCCCTCGCGGTCAAAAATTTGTTCCCTAGCGTGTTTTGCAACGTGAATTGTTTGCCTCTCTTTACGAGACGGCACCAAAGAGCATCCACAGTATAAGAAGCAACGGTAGAGACGCCCACAAGCAAGAAGTATTAAGGAGTCTAGACGACCTGAAAAACCACAGGTGACTTGCACCCAAGCGTAGGCCTCAAATATTAAGCCACGAGTTCAATGGATGCCCGCTGGCATCTGTATGCCAGTCAAAACAACGCCACAGCTTTACGCGAAGAGATGATCTGGTTTCATTAACTCGCAAGTTGCTTTCGCTATAATCTTGATTGTGGGAGGCAGCTCATTCGATACGATGCCATAGCGTCGAGGAAAACTGAGACCCTTAAATAGAAGTTCGTCGTTCAATAGCTGTACATTTAGTCCTTGTCTTCTATACACCCAACACATTCCAATTCCGTCTAGTCAACCACGCATTTCAAGCAAGCGTCGACAGTGGCGTTATCGCCGCGCATGTCTGTAGTCTTCTCAGTGGCAGAAGGTCGTCTGGCGACTCCCAACGCCGTGATTCTTCAATAAACAGGGAATACTACATTGCACTGGAGATGACACGTGATTCGCACATTCTCCCGTTTGTTTAAGTTGGAGGATGGGCAATAGTCACGCTAAAACATTGGTAAAACGTTCTGGCAAGCATCGGCACGGGATGCGTCTGTATCCCCAATAGTTCGGGCTGTTACCGCTTGAAACAAAGAACAACTCTTTTGCTGTTGCCCGATTCCGCACCCCTGTCCCACTCAGCGTGTCACCGTTCAGCATGTCGGGAATTGTCGGTTCTTAACAAAGAGAGAACCAGTCTAGCGGCACCGCTTCTAGTCGACCATTCACCAAAGTAAAAACTGTGGTGTGAAAACACCGCTGAAGAAGTGCGCATGGAAAAGACGTTTAGGATGCCGTTCTCAAATATTCGTATGCAAACAACTGCCTGAGAGACAATGGGGTCCCTTATATAAGTATGATGGAAGGTCTGAGTCTTTTGAGGAAGCAGGCGGGTTCACGTGTTCAACTCATCCAGATGGGTTGTGACGCCAGACTGGCGCGTCCCCTACCCAATTTTCTGCATCTGGTGCGATGCTGGGACCTATGTGAGCCCAGAAGTTCACCTGGCAATATCCGTGGCGAAACAAAAATTTCTCGGTAGACGCAAAACTAGCGCACCCTGTCCCTGCTTGCGTTCACATAACATCGTACCGTCGCGTTACACATACGCCAAAGGAAGGACCCTCGTGATCATAACAGCAGGAATTGCTCGAATACCCTTCCCCGGAAACCCGTTGACCCGTTCCCGGTATATTTCCTCTACACTCTTCCCGCAAAGAGATGCTGGTTCACGTGTTTGCTACTAATTGACCCTTCTAGTTGCCAGAAAAGCCATAAATGCACGCTTTGTGTGCACGCGCTGCAGGTCTTCAAGCTTCCGTCCACAACAAAAAGGGGTAGCGCCACCACATCTCTCACTAACTTCCTACGGCGTAGGCGTGGTCTCACTGACGCTGACGTAAGCGGGGGCTGTAGCTACTCGGTTGTGGGCACGAGTTTGCACAAGCAAGCTGTCTACAACTACACAATGAGCTCCCCACCCTCTTGATTCGTTCACAAGAGTCGAGATGGTGCCGGGCAGATACGTTAGCAGAAAATCTGGTTGACGACTCCACGGTTTACTCCGTTATTCCCATGATGTTGCTCGCAACGGATTCACAGACAGTGGAAGTTCTCCATTTCATTGTCGGCCGACTTCTTACACATAGTCGGATCAGTCAGCAACCTCTAGGCATGAACGACTCGGTCGCGCTATATAACGTCGAGAGATTTCTGTAAGCTTTTTGTATTCGGTCACATAGTCCTTCCATGCTCACGCGAGAGCGGTAGCGAATTCGCGCAGAAAACAGCATTCGAAGACACACTCTTTTCGTTTTTGCGACACGGCTACCCTGTAAAATACGAGGTACATTCGTCTTATAATCGAGACGGCCCCGCTTCGCGATGGGGAGACAAGGACACCTACCAAGACTGACGGGGAAACCGGAGAATTTTCGGCTTCAGTGGTGGCGGCATGCAGTCGCAAACACCATGCCGACTCGCGCGCGGATGGGAGACACCCAGTTGTCCCCTACGGCAGCAGTTGGCGGAGGGAACGATTTCTTGTGCGTTGTGTGGACTTCTTTATTTTGGGAAGAAGGGGCAATTTTCTCTCTTTTGTAGACCTCCCTCGGCATCATGACGAAGTCCTACCGTACGTATAGCAAGACTGCTCGCAGTCCCAAGCGTCCCTTTGAAAAGGTAAACACTAGCACAATTACTGCATTGGCTCCCCGTTCCTTGCTTTTCTGCCGGGCCACCCCTCGAAGAGCCCTGTGGGGTGGAGTCCTTTCAAGACCTAATTTGGAATTCTAGATTCTGCGTTTCCCCTACAATTCGTCAGTTCAAAGGGCGGCAGTTCGATGGAGAGTCCTACGATGAAGCGGACCTGCATTTGCCCCCGGTTTCGCGTCAACTACGCATTATGGGAAGGTTTGCATGTGCTGGCCGCGCCGCGCAGCTGGGAATTTGTGTGGAACTATGCCTTCAACAATTTGGGAGATGTTCGTGCGTTTTTGTGCCTTTTTCGGGACACCCATGCTTACGCGCGTGTCACTGCTGGCTGTGGAGTACTGGGGGCATCTGGCATTGTTCAGGGCGATTGTGGAGGCTGTTGTTAGGCACCTCCGCCACTGAGCGCTTCAGCTGCGTTCCTCCGTGAGCTGGAGCGTCTGGGTTTTCAAATATTTTTCTGGGACTCGGCGCGTGTTTTGGGCTTCTGTGCCTGCATTTGTTTGACTGTTTGCAGTCTTTGGACCTGCATGTATCTGCTGGTTCCCTTATAAGTCCTCGTGCCCCGTAGTGCTAGCAAATGACTCTACCGTCCAAACTTGTGCTGTACCTCTGAGGTGGCGTGTTTGCGAGCGCGCCCCTCCTTGGATCTACCCTCTTGTGCAGGAAGTCGTTGCGTTGCGTGTGCAAAAGGCCCATTCGTGCGGGTTTGTCTGCTCTCTTTCCTCCCTCTCTCCAGGAACGCTTGGACCAGGAAATGAAACTCCTGGGCGAGTACGGTCTGAAGAACAAGCGAGAGGTGTGGCGCGTGCAGTACGCCCTTGCTAAGATTCGTTCTGCAGCCAGAGAGTTGCTTACTCTGGAAGAGAAAGATCCCCGCAGAGTTTTCCAAGGTACGCTTGCCAGTGACTTCGTTACGCCGCTTCCGCCTAAAACCACCACACACTTTTTCGCTGCTCTCTTCATTTTTGTGTGGAAGTGTAGCGGAGGAGCTTCCAGTATTTGAAGGCAGTTGTGCAGAGCAAAGCGTTACACTGCGCAAAACGTTAAACTTCCTGTACCCAACTATGCGAGTCCTCGAGAACGGCGTTGCGCCAGTTGGTTGATTTCTCGTCTTCGCTGCGCGAGATGGAGTATCGAAGGCTTGCAGCAAGGATTCAAATGAGCAAGTCGTCTGTGGCCCAATTTCACGAAGGTGCCGTCAAAGTAAACATGGCACTCCGTTTGTTTCGCTGTTCCACGTTTGATTCCGTTTTTGCTCGAGAGCCGTGCCTTACCTACTAGTAAAATTTCACACAGTGCGTTCGCCTTTGGTTCGCGTATCCGAGCGAAAGCGAGTTTGAAAACCGGTGGGGGCTAATGCGGCTTTTCACTGAAATACAAGAAGTGCGTGCCTCACCTTTGTTGTGCTTTTCTCAGGAACTGCTCTGTTGCGTCGCATGGTTCGTCTGGGACTCTTGGGCGAGTCTGAGCAGAAGCTCGATTACGTCCTCGGCCTCACTGTCGCCAAGTTTCTGGAGAGACGCCTTCAGACCAAGGTGTTCAAGCTTGGTTTGGCGAAATCCATTCACCACGCTCGTGTTCTTATCCGTCAGCGCCACATTCGCGTGGGAAAGCACATCGTCGATATCCCCTCTTTCATGGTCCGTGTAGATTCTGAGAAGCACGTTGACTACGCGATCACCTCTCCGTTCGGAGGTGGCCGTCCGGGCCGTGTAAAGAGACGCTCTCTGAAGGGCGGCAACGCTGAGGGTGGAGACGACGAGTAAAGATACATATATGCTTCGTCTATTGTGCGTAGGAAGATTCCTTGGGAGAGAGGTAAAGCGTTTTGGCTCGACCGCGGCATGTTTTTGTTATAACTGTCGAAGGACGGGGGCGAGGGGACCGGGTGCCGTCGTGACAGTCGAGAAACGAAAATCATCTCTCAATCTTTGAGCAAAATTCCGCTTGCCTGATGCGGCGTGCTGCCGAACGGAGGTGTTCTTTTGGAAATTTCTGCTGACCGACAGGAGCGCCGTGGCTCCGTGGAGCCTCGGGAGGACCGAAGAGTCGCCGCTCGACTCTCCGGAGCACGACGAGGCAGCTCTGTCAAAAAAAGCACGAGCACTGAATTTTGTGCTTCTGCACGTCTTTCACAGTTCGCGTAGCTCAAGGGGAGACGCGAACGCGAAAACCTACCTGCTGGTGCAGACAGTGGGTAGGGACTGCAGACACTGTGAGGCACATACATACGCATACTGACCTGAGGGAGCAGTAGATGTATTTTGTACAGATCAGTGAATATCGGTGCAGGAGACTGTCGCAGACCAAGTGGCTCCATACGGGAAGGTGAAAAAATAGACTTGCTGAGTGGTGACATTACTAAGAGGGAATAATCCACAGAACTGTTATAGTACACAGAGAATCTCGTACGATCCAACCTCCACAGCAACATAGGCCTGTTACACGAAGTGGTACGTTTACACCAGAAGCACTCGAATGGTGTACGAATGGGTCGCCTGTCTTGCCGCGAAAAATACATTATACATGCTTCATGCCACGAGCAAGTCGCCCGCAATCACTCACTCTTTGTTCCACTACACAGCCGACTCCAGGTGCGTTATGAAACCCTCATCTCACTTAAGGTCTCAGATGGTCAGTAAAGCTTATAATTAGCTGACTTTTGTGTATGACAGGCTCTGCGCCGCAGTTGTTAGATACAGACAACAAGTTCTTTATGCCTGCTGCACAGCATCACCTCAGTGGACTGCTAATCACCCATCCACGGACTGCATTTCGACTTACGACTGTTGACGAATGAAGCGGCTGTTAAATAACTATAGCTCGAGTTATAGACCTTTTACGTACAGCTGTACGGAACGTAACAATAATCCCCAGAAACAAGTAGATTATATAAATCAGCAGACCAACCAGAATCCAACCCGCATATTCCGTACGGACTAACATTAGGAAATAGACTACCAAAGTGAATATCATGATATTTGTACAGCTGTGCGCTGGTGGTTCAAGAGTCGTTTTCCCAAGAACTAAGGCTATCTTCCACAAGCGACGCACATCTTATATGGTAGATTAGCTACCATTCGATGGTTTTATGTGTTCACATCGGTAAAACTCAAAACAAATAAACAGAGACATTATAGTACCTCGGATAGTTTATTTCAATGCCCAAGGAACGCTAAGAGCCATCACGCTGAGAAAGACAGTGACCGTGTCAGTTGGTAAACGAGGCAGCCGTGAGAAAGTCTCTAACGGGTTTAAACGGCCAAGTATCTCTCGCATGTGTTGTGCCTGATTCTGAGCAACATGGGGTCAGGGGAGGCATGTCTTCCAGTTCGTATTACCGAACATTCGGCCCGCGATTTCCCATGTCTTTACTCGAGCAATGACGCGGATGACCAACAGAGCGCATGTACGTAGTCCTAACACTACTCGCTGTCATTTCCTCAGAAGATTCGTTGTCAGCCTCGTGCTCCATCGTCCACTTCATGAGACAAAAATAGTTTTCGACGTTTTCGTCTCAGCGAGAAACAAATCCATTCAGCATCTTCAGAAGAAACCCAAAGCTTGAAGGTAGTGAGTCTACAACACATTCGCAACACCGGCCACCGGACCCGTGATCAAAAAAACGATCGACATCCTGTTTCATTGTCATTTACAGACAAGCAGGGGCGTAACACAATTGCCAAGAAACGCGTGCTATCCGCACTCTTCGCCAGAAGCAGTCGAGAATTTGTCCAAGTTCGCTCTAGAGTCGCCTCACAACCTTCGGTTCCCTGCTCGTTTCTTTCTTCGCGTGAGTGGAACACCAACGACTTGTTCGAGCCGGCTCTGGAGTTCTCGTGATGGGATGCATGCACCGTTCTCTATACAGCGCACCACGCTACCTGCGAAGAACACAAAAGAATTCACCAAAAATACACCATCTGTCATTTGGTTTCAAAAGTCCCTCCCGCCCCTATATATATATATATATATATATATATATATGCATATGACGGAGTCGAGAGAATGCGGCGAGCTGTGTGCAGCTGCAGAGTGGCCTGGTGCAACCCTACTTACACGGACGGGGAAGAACGAAAAGGCAACATTGATTTATGCAAGAAGAACGCGACACGAATGTGCTCACCCGTAGAAGTCGCTACGCGCGCCCCCCTACACACAGCCACCTACCAACAGACACTTGACAAAATATACGTTCGTGGAGACAGACGCCGCCTTTCCTCCCGTTTCTCCTGATGGCCACGGACACTGTAAGAGCTCCCTTCCTTCTCTGTCCCTGGTATTGTTCCTCCGCTGCCTAGCTTGTGCAGCATCGCAAGGAAAGCTCTGCTCTCATGTCGAAGGCGAAACAGCACAAAACGTCAACGAATCCGTGAACTGGTACGGAGAGACAAATGACCTCCTTACCGGGCCAGTTCTTTATTTCCTGTCTCTGAGCCTCGGAAACATTCAGCCTCACAAACTTCTCCACGCTGTCACGAGTCAATCCTTTTGACATCCTGCAAGGCCACCAAAAAGGCAAAAAGCCGCACCGCTGCGTCCAACGAATCTGGCTTCATCGCCTCCCTTCCAGAGAAGACATGGACAGATTTACAAGTCTTCAGATAGAATATTTGCCTACGGATAGTGTCGTGTCAGGAGGGACACCAACATGGCAAGAGAATGCGTCGGGGTTCTGTACCCATCGACACCAACCGACCGGAAACCGTGGTGTCTTGTCATTTATATACATCGTGCCGTGTTTGTTGAGTTCCTTGTATCTACGTAGCTCACTGCCCAGCTTCAGGATTAGGCCAAAAGAGTTCACTAACGACACTGAGAAATAGATCGCGTAAGTGCCTGGAAAACGACTTCCGAAGCACCCGCACTTGCAGATGCATGTCCGGTCAGGACTGAACGTAGTAACAACGTGGAGCAATGCAGAAAAGGCAGCTTCCCTCCTCGACACCGACTCCGAGCAAGCAACATGTCGCGAAAGGGCCTGTTTCGGAGGACTTCCCAGGGGTTTCCGACGGAGGACTACCAATTACCCATTGCTCAATACACTTCTTTGCGTGTTTTTTCTGCTAACCGTGCAAAGAACAGCGCTGCTCCAAGGTGAGGAAAAGCCGTTGGCTTGAAGCCTTTGTTTGTCCGGACTTGTCCACGGCTGCCCACACGAAAGTGCAGGGTGCTCCACACTCGCTGAGACACGCGACTATAGAGGGACCGCAGAACCCCCATGTTTTTTTCCCTGCATGTGCTTGTGAGACTTTGGAGAGGAAAAAGGTTAGGAGACACTGTCCACCAAGAACTTGACGCAAAGAAGTTCAGCAAGAAGCAGACGCGCCTCGGCAAGGCAAAGCCCCAGCGGGCGAGACCCACAGACGCGCCGGGAACTGACCCCGCAAAACGCGGGACGTTTGCAGCCAGAAAAGACGTCAAGGTCGTCTTCTTTTTCTGTTCTGCTGGAAAAATAGGCTGGTTTCAAAGTGGTGAGCAGATGACACGTGTGCCGAAGGGAGAGAAAACGAAACGGAGAATGTCTCAAGGGAGAATGAAGCCTACGCGTGATGGATGCTCGGCCAACACCCGGCAACAGGACGGGGAGAGAGACGATTCAGAAGACCTGAAAAAGGCAAGAGAATGCGCGACAAACTCAAGCGAAACCGGCTGAAAGGCTCACCACGAAACCAAACTCTCGAAAGCACACCGACGAAAAACGGCGTACTCAAGACATGGGGAGGCGAGCAGGAGAGAGGAGAGAAAAGTCGGGCCTCAGAAAACCGAAGGCGATACGAAAGCATCTGTGAAGGAAGACGCAACAAAGCGATATCGTTTTCACTAGAAGAGCAGAAAGGGGCACCCAGATGCGCTACTCTGTGCGCCGGTTTCAGAGAACAGGCAGGAGATGAACAAAACCGTTACACCTGTTTGTAGAGAGAACGAGAAACAGGGAATGGCGGCGTCTCTCCCTCGCGACCAGGAAAAAACTCTTCCGACGGGGAAAACGCCTCACTGATTCCTTTCAAAGACATCATGAACTCTGGCTCGAAGTTCCACACTGCACTCTTGACAGCATTCATTTCGTTCACATGCCCAAGCAGCCGTCTCTGCATGCACACTCGAGATGATAACGTCTCGTGGAAGCCTGTGCCCTTCTCTTCAGTCTTTGTCAAGGTGAAACACAGGTCGCCGTCCGAAAAAACTTGATGCTTTCTTCTTTCTGCTTTTTCTCCCTTTCTCGGCTCTGCTCGTCCACAGCTCTGCGTCCTCAGAGGGGAGCCACCTTGTCTCCAGCGGGTTTCGTTCTCAGCCCCGGAACGCCGTCGTTCATTTGCCACTTGTTCCGCTCTTCTGAGTCTTTCCTTTCTACCTTGCTCGCATTTGTGTGGCTTCTCCCCCAGTTTTCCGGCGTCTTGTGGCTCCTCCCTTCTGGGACGCCTCCCAGGCCTCCTTTCGAACTCGACAAATCCACCTGTGCCAGCACAGCTGTCCGTCCACCCATGTGCAGAAACACCCAGAGTGCAGTTTGCGTCTGAACAGCTGTCGACTCGAGGCTAAGCCTTCTGCAGGTGGAGTACGCAGAGTAAACAAAAAACTGCTGTTAAACTCGAAAGTCAAACGTATTTACGTCGTCACTGTGGACGTTTCGATGAGAAACTCGCCAAGTGCACGAACCGTTTTAGAGGGGAAATTTTCTTCGCTGCCGCAAGAAAAACTACAGACCAGGACTCGGGTGCATCTGTTTCTCGTGTGTACTATCTCAGGGAGGTGACAGACGGGGAGATGAGGGCTTGTCCCCTTGTTCCTTCCCTTCCACTTCGTTTTCCTTCCGCGTCTGTCGCCTTGCTCTCTCCGTGAGAAGCAGGTGCTCTTTCTTCTTCTTCTTCCCCTCTGTGTGACGACTGAACCATGTCGCTGTTTGGGGTGAAGCCACAGACTCAGCCGTCGTCGACGGGATTCCTCAGCTCTTCCTCGGGGACGGCCGGGAGTCTGTTTTCTTCCGCGTCGTCTGCCCAGGCACCTGCGTCTTCTGCATCTGTCGGCCTCTTCTCGTCTTCTTCCTCGCTAGCCGCTGCCTCCGCGCTGTCCTCTTCGCCCTCCTCTTCGCTCTCCTCTCTCCCGCTTCACCAGCAGCAGTACGTAGAGGCCATTAGTCGCCGCACTCAGCAGACAGAGACGCTCTTGTCTGACCAGAACCGGTCGATGGTGAACTTCTTGTACCAGTTCGACCCGGCGCATGCAGCGACGCACAAGAACGCGCTGTTGGAGAACCAGCTGCAGTCCTTTGCGGTGCAGAATCCAGTCGAGGGCGCCGCCCTCCTTGCCAAGTGGCGAAAGGCTTCGTCGAGGAGCGCCGATCCGCAGAACTGCCTCATCGTCCCCGTTCAAGGCGTCCAGGAGCTTTCGGCCCGAGTCACGATGGTTGCACAGGCCACAGAGCTCCTTGCGGAGACTCTCGGAACTGTCGCGAAAGACACGGAGAGACTGATGGCGAGAAACCAGCAAATGCGAGAAAAGGTAGGCGCGCGGCGTCAGAGAAGACTGCCGGAGACCAGAGGAGCAGCGGAGAGGCATGCGGACGAAAGGCGGACAAGCGAGAGGGCGAGGACACAGAGGCGGGGAGGAAGATGACGAGGCAGAAGAACCCAGGAAGGAAGGAGAGAAACGAAACAACAGGCTTGGACAAACGCGAGGCTCTTCGCGTTGACGAGCTGTACGAATCTCGCGTTTGCGTTCGCTGCTGATCCCAAGAATTCGATTCAGACGATTTGTTCTGCATTCCAGACGGAGTCACGCATACGCGACAACGGAGCAATCTGGAATCGCCCAGATACACATCGAGAAGTGACGAGTGTTCGGGAGCTAGCATCATGCGCTTTCATGCGTCTCGATGTCGCGAACGCCTCACTGGAAACTCGTCATATTTCTTGTTTTTTCTTTCTTTGCTCCTGCGGCTTGCCTCAGTTGGACCTCATTCGGCAGCGACACACCTCCCTCGGCCACGAATTCATCAAAGTGGTGAATTTGATCGAAAGTGAGGAAACAGACTTGCGTACCGAGTCTCCTTCTGGGGCTGTCTGCGGCCTCGCCCGGCTGCCGATTTGCTCCCCTTTCCCCTGTCTCCTTGGGAGGATGCTGCGTAGCGATTATCGCGCGCTTCAGAATTCTCGTCTCCCTCGTCCTCTGCGGTTGCGAACTGAGTAGCCAAACGTCTTCGCCGTGATCTGTGGACATTCAGGCGTTTTTGAATTCGTCCACGTCTGCGCTTGTACGGGTGCACATGCATGCGTCGGTGTCAGCGGAGTACGCGACACGGTCTGTTCGTCCAGAGGACAAACTTAGCCTGCTAGCGCTGTGTCACAGTAGAACCGCAACATATTTTGGACCCAGTAAACACAGAGTTTCAAGATCTAAAACAGCACAGTCCACGTCGGACGAATTTAGGCCGGTCAGCGCAGAGAATCAGACCTGATACTCATCAACTGACTCTTGAATGATACAGGGTAGCAGATGCTGAAACATGGAAAACGAACATCTTTCTCTACTTCGCAAGAAACAGAGAGACAGACTTACAATAGCATATCCCCGTAGCCACTTCTCCGGCCTTTATGTCATATCCAGAAACACAGTGCCTCTGACTCTCTTCCTGTATGTAACTTCTAGCGCGAGCGCATTCTTACACATGCATGCGTGACATAGGTATTTATATCTGTATATATATACATTCATATATATATATATATATATATATATATATATATACGTATCTGCGGATGTCATGTGTGCGTTTTTATCTACGGATTTATGTCTATGTGTATAAGTGTGTATGAAGAAGTGCTCGGTGTGGTGCTTCACCTTGTAAAGTAGAACACCGTAAGATGAGGAAGATGTATTTTTTTTATTTAATACATCACCGATGGTAAACTGTAGTTTTGGTTGTCGATGGATTCAACAAAGGAACAGAATGGCGTAAACATTGTTACTCTGCAGATGTGGCTGTGAGCCGAGGCGTGGCGGAGAAGAACCCTCGCAGCGAGGCGGCCAATGCACAGATCCTTGCGTCCCTCGAGGTGAGTTCGTCTCTGACTTTGTGTCTGCCTTTCCGAGTCTGAGCTTCTGTCTGTTTTCTTCCACATCCTGACAGATTTGGAAGACCCCGTACTGGATCTCTCTGGCAGTCAATCTTCCACACATTTTTCTAGCTCCGAGAAGCTTGTATTGTGTCCTTGAGGAGCTCATCGATAGTGTCTCCGTTTCCGATGCTTTGAGCCCAACGCCGCTTTTGAGGTGTGTGTCTCCTTTCTGTCGCGCTTCACCTTTTTGCAAGGCCACCTTGCTGCCGGGTGCCCTTTCGCTCGACGTCACTCTCAGCACCCATTGAAGATTTTGTGTGGACTGGACAGAGACACGCATGCAGCTTTAGCATCCTAACTGTGTCCTCTGTCCACTTTTTTTGAGGTTGAACGGGAGACACCGGGAACAGACCTTTGCACCTCGGCCTTTGCATGTGCGAGCGGCGTGGATCATCCTCGTCGATGGCTGCGACAATTCCACTCCGGCCCCGCGTTGCTTTTCGGCTTTCTATTCGCTTTCTCTTTTCTCAGGAGGAGTTTCCCTGGGAAGAGTGGCAGCGACGAATCGATCTGCTGCGCGTGTGGCTTCCGACGCTGCAACGCACGAGTGCGACCGCTACAGGCTTTCCAGCCCCGTCGGCCGACGAGAGGTCAAAGCCGGTTTTAGACAAAGAGCAAGAAGAAAGTCTTGTCGATGTCCTTTCTGCCCAAACGGAGGCCGTGGAGGCCACAACGCAGAGTCTGGCGAACACCGAACAAGATGTCGAGCGCCTGGAGAGCGCAGTGAGCCGCCGCAGAAAAGGAGTGCGGTAAACCGAGGGGAGAGAGTCGTTTGTCGGGGATCTCTCAAAAGAACTGCGCTGAGCAAGCAAAAAGGGACGACGTCTGGCGAAGCGAGACAGAGTTATCGAGAACGATGGCCGCGGGAGAAGAAGCGGGGACTAGCGCGAGCCTGTAGGACGCACGCCAGGCCACGGAGACACGACGTGAAAGCCGTGGGGAAGGAGAGAAAAAACGAAAAAGCAAAAGACAGAACCTGTTCGAGGCGCGACACTGCGGGAGTCGCGCACAGAAATCAAGAATCTTTAAGATACATCCACTCTCGACTTCGTTCTCGAATCGGAGACCGAGATGTGGCGCGGTGTGTGATTGACTGCTTGCATTTCTGCATCGGAGTCCAGTATTCTCCCATGTGGGCTCTTCTCGCCAGTTTGTTTCCCTTGGCATTCGAAGACCGTTAAAGCTCTTCTACGCAATTCCACACACCGAGTTTGGATGCATTTGCTTTCCTCGCTGGTATCGCCTGTCCCCGAAGCAGAGTGTGCTGGAAGGCCTCACGCTTCGACCACAAGGGGCTCGACTGGACTGTACACGTCCCTCCTCTACGTACTCACCTGCAGAGATGTAGACAGTTGCACTCCACGCATTGGCGCATATCTGCAAGTTGCTTTGCACCACAGACACACCGGAGAGGCTCGTTTCGCCAACCCCCCCCGTCCCTGTCTGTCACGAGTCTGCCGGCGGATGTTCATATCAAACATGTGCGTCTGGGATCGCCGCTGTACCAACTGGAGTTCGCACCCGCCAGTCAACTTAGTCGGAAAAACGTTTTCCCCGTCTCTGCGGCGACTGCCAGTCTGGCGCGCGATGTCACATGCCTCTCTCCACCCGCGCGGGTCCAACAGAACAGCTGGGACGCGAACGGCGTGTACGGTTTCGTTTAGGCAGGGAGAAACGCTGAGGAGGTTCTAGAGACAAAGACGGATTTTGTGGCGAAACTCGACAGAATCGAGGATGTTCCTCTCAGGCTGGGGCGAGATCTACCATAATGCGCTGCGCGGGCAAACGTGGAAGCTGACCGGGCAGGATCATATTCGCATACACTGGCATAGCAGTATCGAGTGTTGGGGATCTACAACAGACGCTCTCCTTGTTCCACTACCTAATCATAATAGATCGGTTTCAGAAATTAGAGCCTTTAGGCAACACCCCGCTGAAAACGCCGTGTACATGCGTCATAGGCTGCACTGGAAACGATCTGGTTTCTCTTCGCAGAGCGGGATGGGTGTGGCGAAAGAGGACTCTCTGAGGTTTTCTTCTCGGAACGCGTGCGTTGAGCTACGAAGTCTCTTTGGTCAGGCCAGAGAAAGAAATAAAACGATTCACACACAAGCGGTTCACTGGGATTGCGACAAAAACCAAGGGTGTCACGACGGCAGGGAAGCTTCGAAACTTTTCAAGCGCATGCACGGGTGTATGAGACATGTCGCTTTCTGTTTTCAAGCCGAACGGTGAACGTGGGCTTTCCTAGCCGACTTCGCTTCTGTTTCGAACATTCGAACACCCAGAAAGAAACTGTGATTCGTTTTTAGCGTCACACGTCGCTGGAGCCGCGCCGGCCCCCTGAAGACCTTCGAGGCTGTTGCGTGGTCGGCACCCAGCCGAGAAGATCATCGGGAACTTTTGCAGCTGCGGGGTAGAATGAAGACCACAAACTTTCTTGCTCAGTGTCAGCTTGTCTTCCACTCCTCTTATCTTCGCTTCTCGCTGCGGCCTCTCTGCAACCTCTTCGTTCTCTCTCTTCCCACGGCCTCGCATCCGGCCTGCCTTCCTTTCCTCCTTCTCGACTTCCGCGCGCGTCCTTGCTGCGTCCCTCCTCCTTGTCTCCCTGTTGCCTCTTTTCCTTCATATCGACTTGCTCGGTTTCACGCTCCGCCTCCCCAGGTTCTCCTCTCGAGGAAGCTCGTGGCTGAGCATCGAAGTTTCGACTCCTGTGAAGCGGCGAGAAGCACCCGGAAGCGGCTGAAGGGGAGATCCGCCTCGGCGGTGGGGTGGGGAAAAGAGGACAAGAAAGAGAAGATGCTGGAGATGCAGGACTACACGACGCAGCAAGACCTGAGACCGAAGACGTCGATTGACAAGAAGACATCTTTCGTCCGGAAGCGGCAGAGATCGCGCCTGTCTCCCGTGTTGGCCGCGAATCTCTGAGAGAGTTCTTCTCTCCGCTGCTATGTCTCGTCTCTTCGCGCTCGCCTCTCCGGCGTTTGTGGTGTTTCCGGTTCTCCTTCGAGATATCTCGGTGGAGTTCAGAAAGCCGCTGTGGGACATGCGCGCCAACAATGCTTCCCCCGGCCTCCTTGTCCACCTGCTTTTCGGACTTTTTCTGCTCTTCCGCCGTTTCTCTGACTGAGGATTTCGGAGACTTTTGCACCTCTCCCGGACTGGCTCCAGAAGACAGGAGGGGTGAAGACGACCGGAGTGATGCGGCTGACGCCTGAGAAGAAGAGGACGCAGGGAAAGAAGAAGAGACGCGAGCGTCACGCTGGGGCTCGGAGTCCCTGTTTTCTCCCGTCTCCTTTCTGTTCATCCCGACAGACGTCATTCGCTTCTCAGGAGAAAGCGATGCAGAAGAAGAGGGGGTTGAACGCTTTGCTTGGCACTTCCGTTCTCGACCATCTTCGATGTCATCCTTCGACGAAGCGGAACGATACTCGTGAGTTTCTCCTAGCGAGGAAGAGCGTCCACGCTGAGAAGCCGCGGACAGCTCTGTATCGCGCTCGACGTCGGGCGACAGAGAAACACAGGTATCGTCTGGCGAGAGAAAACGCGAATCCCTGTCAGAAGACGATACTCTGCTTGTCTTGCGCGCCTTCGTCGGCAGGCCTCTGCGTTGCGTACTCCCCCAACTTTTAGATTCGTGATGTGGGTTCCCTCGTTCAGCCATGCAGGCTTCCCGCTCGGGCCTCTGCGAGCTCTCTTTCTTGCTTCTTCCACTCACAATTTGCCGCCCTTGCCCTCCTCCAAGGCCGGTTCCTCCTTCTTCTCCGGCACCACTTCCAAGGTTCCGTCTCCTCTTCGGTTTAGGTCTTTCTGCACGCGGCCTATCCTGTCTCTCCACCGAGACGCGATTCCCATCCACGTTCGTCTTGTCTGCCAGCGGGGGAGACGCCAACCAGGCGGAAGACCGGGCAGAGCGAGCCTTGCGGTCGCCAATCTCTATCCCATCTTCTCGTTGACTAACGCGAGACTGCTTCTCGCGAGCCTGCACCTTTTCCTGGCGCCTCCATCTCTCTGTCGGCCTGCTGTCGCTCTCTGACCTCTCAGACACTCCACTGGAAGACACAGCTGTTCGCGGATGAGGCGGTGAAGAGTTCCGAGGAAAGGAAGGGTGACCCGTGGCCGAACATCGGCGCTCTGCTTCCGTCGCCACTCTGTGAGAGTCGCGAGAGATCCCCATCTCCCGACTGGACAGTCTTTCACCAGTTGCTTGGTCTCTCCTTCCTTGCGAGTCTCTGTCTCTCCTTCTTTGGGAATCCGTATCTCTCCTGTCTTCTTTGTCTCTCCTTCCTTGGGTTTCCCTGTTCCGCCGTTGGAGAGAAAGAGCGAAAGCAACTGGGTGATGCAGCGGCGTTTCTCTTCCGAGTTGTGCGGGTCGAGAACCGCCCTGAGAAGGGAGATGTGAAGACAAGGAGGAGAAGAGAGGGCCGGAGGAGGCGAAAAATGGCAAGCGATTCGCGGCGAAGGCAACCGCCTCGGAGCATGTGGGCTCGGAGCTGTCCCGGTCGACAGGGCGCAGCTGGGAAGGCAGAAGCACGGGGGTGGGGTGAGGGTAGGGAGCGGAGGGAGAGAGCGACGAGAAGCGCGAAGAAAACGACGGCGACAGGAGGGAACAAGGAGCGGCAGAAGGAAAAGAGGAAGAAGCAGACACCGGTGACATGCTGGGGAGAACAAAGGGTCTCTCTGAATGGCCGACTGCGCGGTTTTGCGGCTGTGAGAAGGACGGGAAGAAGACGTTCGAACGTGGAGCACCAAACGAAAACAACGGCGGAGGAAAGAGAGCACCAGGAACCGTACACTGGGAGTGAGAAATTGTCGCTTCTTCGCCTTCGGAAGAGGAAAGCGGGAGTCCTTCTGGAACAAACAGCCGACGCGCCTCCGTCCAGAGACCTCGACGCCCTTCTTTCCGTTCCCGGTTCTCAGCCAAGGCACCTTCACTGCCTTCTGGACCGCTCGCCATCCACGTCACGCCGTCTCCTTCCTTCTCGCTCGCAGCTTGTGCGTCTTCCTCACCGGCTTCCATGAACGCGAGACTCTCTCGGTCGTCGCTGCCGCTGGTGAGGAAGGGAGACGCAGAGAAGGAAGGAAGCAGAGCGAAGGGAGAGGACTGCCGTGTGGCAGAACACACCGCGGGAGAAGGGAGACGGAGCGGGGGCGAGGCGTTAGACTCCGGCAGAACAGACGCGGTCGGTGACAGCGGGGACAAGGGCGACATGAACGAGGACGAGGGAAGAGGTACGGGAGGGGAAAGCACTTTCAGAATGGGGGGAGGCAGAGGCGGAGGCTGATTGCGGAATCGAGCAATCTGGAAGGAAAACGTATAGTAGACCAGGGCGAGAAGCTTCTGTATGTTGAACGACGTGTATGGGTACACCCCTTCGTCGACGCCCGCAAAAGGATAGCTCAAATCCACCGGCGCGAGATCTAAGACACCTCGGAAGAGCTGAAAAACACACAAGACGAACCCAAGACAATATGTCACAAGATGAGCCCGAGACATCAGTCCATAAAGCACCCGAAACAAAGGAACAGAGATAGAAGCACTTCGGCTGAGATGGAAGTCGAGTTGCGAAACCACGCAACAAAAGGCAAAGAAAACGGGTATGCATCAGCGACAACCGAGATGCGTGCCATGCCTTGAGTCCGGCCCTTGTCCTCGTCCGAATCCTCCGCATGACGTTGAGTAGATAGATGTTCCGTGCTGTCCTTCATATCTGGAACAGTCGACTGCGATGATAGGGGGAGGCACCACGAGAGCGTCTGCTGTATATCAGTAATATATCCTGATCTCTTACCGAGTTCCAGAACTGTCGGATACGCGACAGCGGCTGCCCAACGAGGTCAAAGGAAAGAAGCATCTGGTACCATTGCTGCTGCAGCTGTCTCTGGTAGTGATCTGCAAAAAGAGCTAGCAAACCGGAGACGTCGATCCACGTGGTGCGGACTTGGAGGGGCGTCCAGCGGAACTCTGCTTCGTTGAAAGTGACGACCCGGAAGAGACGCAAAACGGAGAGGTTCAAGGAGATTTCCTTGACCCAAAGAAGATCGATGGAGAAGTGGATAGCGCGCGAGAGGTCCCGCTCGGTCGGCAGGGTCAGCTTGCACCAGGCCGGGGTCTCCGCCAGGCTGAGAGCCGTCAGCAGCCCTCCTGTACCGTTTTGCAGCGTTTGCGTGTGTCTCCTCCCTGACCCAGAAACACTTGCTGGGTCGTTTCTGCTTCTGCCATCCTCACAGACTCCCCATCCGTCTGCCGCTCTTCCCGAGTCTTCGTGAGCACGGGCGGGGTCCTGAGGCGACGACCGCGTACTCCAGGACTCGGGATGAGACGTCGGAAAAGTCTCCGCGCGCTTCGCCCTCGCTGTGAACCTCGAGTATTGCCCTACAAACGCAGACGCGAGAGGCTCCAAGACGGAGAAGAGCAGGTTGAAGTCAAGACGCATGGTCAGGGGTGAGAGCGACAAGACGCAGTGCCGCACATTTAGCCACAACTCCTCTCGCCACCTGGCGCCCGTCGTTCCTGTTACCGCATGGAAAAGGCTTTCTCTGGGGATTCCTGTCGGCCGTTGCATCGCCGCCGCAGAAAAGTCCCAGTGGGGACCAGCTCCAGAAGATGCAGGCGGCGGCCAGGGCGTTGCCTGCGACCCACGCCAGCTAGTGACGCGTCTCACGTTTCCGTCCAGCAGAAGAGGAAGAAGACGAGAAAGCAGAGCTCGGGACAACGGGCAGGGTCGAGAAGAAGAGGCGCCTCTTCGTTTGTTGGGGTCATTCCCCTCGCGGCCGCTGTTGTCTCTCGAAGAAACACAGACGCGAAGCAGAGACAAGAGGTAAGCTTCAGACGAAGGCAGAAAGACTGGCGGCTGATGAGGGACAATGACAGAGACAGCGTCGAGAGGACAGTTGTGGGGTCGGTAAGTCGAGCGGGCAGAGGTCCTGCGTCGACCATCGAGCACCGCCGGCAGCAAGGAGACTGTCAGCCCGCCCCCCTCAGAGAAAGCTCCACGTTCCGAAGAGAAAGGGGAGAAGAAAAAGCGTGCTGCCATCGCTTGGCCTTCACATCGCAGAAGCTCCTCTTCTTCTCCCGCGTCGCCCTCGTCCCCGTTTTGTGCCGGAAACTGGAGGTCTACGAGAACATGAAGGACCGCCGGCTGCGGGTCAGGGGTAGTGCCTCCCGCTTTCGAGCCTTTCTCCCACTGCCGGTTCTTGCCTCTGTTGAATGCAGGCGCGTCCCCTTCTCGGCTGTCTCTCTCTTCCTTCGTCGTGGTCGAGGAAAAAGCCGAGGGTGAATGGAGCGGCTTCCCCGCTTCCTCGCGCGCTTCCTGTCGCCTTTCCGCAGCTCTCAGGCAAGACCGCTCCGCGCTTTGTCCCGGCTCTCGGCCGCGCCAGAAGAACAGAACGGAGCTGCCACTCCCTTTCGATGAATGCGCCTGTTTCTCTCGCTGTCTCTCGTCTCCGCTCTCCCGCCTTCTCCCCAGCTCCGCCTCGTTGTGGGCTCTCCAGTTCCCGTGGTCATCCCTCCTTCCTTCGTTCCCTCTTGCCCCTGGCAGAAGTCCGCTGGATTCTTCCGTCGTCTCCTTCGCTCTGCTCTGCGCGTCCGGCGCCGCCTCTTCGCCTCGCCTCCACACGAAGGGGAAGGAGCCTTCTGGTGCCTTGCCTCGACTGGCGCCTCTTGTCTCTCCGCTTGCGGGGGCAGGGAAGCCCGGAGAGACAGCCGCGGACGGCCGGAGCACATGGTGGAGACTCGTGGGCGAGGCGCGAAACGTTGGAGACGGCGACGAGTGGCAAAAAACATCGAGCGACGCCAGGGTCAAGTGAAAGCGTCGAATCGGCCCTTTCCGGGTGTCCCCCCTTCCAGGCGAGACAGACGAAGATGGCAGAAGCAGAGAAAGCGTTCGTCTTCGTTCGGCAGAAGGAATCGTACTCCAGGCCGCGAAGCGACGAGATAGGCGATTCCGCGGGTCGCTTCGGATGCTTCGTCTCGGCTCTTCCTCCCATGCCCTCGTGAGCGCCAGAGACGAGGACACACACGGTTTTCCTGAGCGCGTTCGCATGCGGAGACACCAGGAGAGACAGAGCGTGCAAGTGAAGAAGGAAGACACCCACTTAGCAGAAACGATGAGAGAAAACACACGGAATGACGGGAGAGAAAGGAGTCGAGAATGCATCTAGGCAGGGGAGGAGCGTGGCGTCGATTTCCGAACGCGGTCGGACGAGAGCTGGCACCGAGCAGAGGGGAAATGCAAGGCAGCGGAAGCGGAATTGTGAAGGAAAGAAGCACGGAAGCAAATGAGAAAACATGAAACAGAGGAAGAATTCCGACAGAGAAAGAGACCTTACTAGTATTGCACAGCGAGCTCCCGACGAAGGGACACCATGCATACTGCAGCATGGACTCTGAAATGTCAACAAACAATGGAGAGGTACACCGTCCTCTTCGTTTGTTTCCCTCTCTACGACGACGCACGCAGAGAAATCGACGTCCGCTTTGTTGATCCATTCTCTCCGAGACTCAAATGCGTTATTAGCTTCCACCCTCTGCGTGTCGACCCCGAGGCGTTCTCGGGATCCCTTCATCAGTCTTCTTCGATCTGATGTATGCGTTTTCGACGCAGTCCCGATAAACAGCAGTTCCGCTCACGCTGAAGATGCAAGTAGGTCCAAGCTGCAGAAGGACTGACACTGCGCATCTATCTGTGCATCTAAGTTCGGACGCCGTTGTTTGTGTGGTCGGCAGCCGAGCGCGTCTGCTCTTTGCCGCCGCATTTTCGCGCCTCACCTGTGGATCCAGATGGCTCGGCGGAGACCTCGCGAACCGGATAGGAATGAATCCCAAGACCTGTGAAGACCAACTGCACGGGTGGACACACTTGCGGCTCTGTCACGACGACCACGTGCTGTGATCGACACACAAGGCTGCGAGTGTCTCCTTCTCTGTCTCCGCCGAGAGAAGGAGAGAAACCGTTGAGTTCGCATCTGCTTCCCGCATGGCCTGGCCTGTCTGTCTGGAGGTCCGAATCACGAGGACTGGAGAAGGAGGGAAACGACGCGCACGGACAGCAGCCTCCTGGCACCTGGGTGGAAGCGGAGAGAAACCGACTGAGACCGCGCGGCCCACAAAGCACCCCATCCAAGGGTGAAGAAGACGCGAACGCGGGAGACGCTGATGGCTGATTCGACCGCACGCGCCGGGAGAGAGTAGGCCGGAGAGACAGGTTGACAAAGACCGCTTTGAATTGGATAGACACCGCGACAGTCTGCAGAAACGCGCGAAACGGTGCGTCCTTCTGCGCCGCCTTTTGCCGCTTGCGCAGCAGAGAGGACGCGTCAAACCTGTCGCAGCGGCTCACACAGCGCTCTGTAAGGGCAAACGGCGGTCCAGCAAGGCGCTGAGAGGAAGGGCATTGAGCGTCTCTTTCTTCTTCTCTCTGGAGAATCGAGATCCAGAGAAAGCGTCGGTACTCCGGGCCTAACGCGAGCGGACAACCGGGCGGGGTAAGCGGAAAGAGAGCGGCTTCTGGAGGAAGAGGCAAGCCGTCGACCTTTCTCTCTCTTGACTTCCCGATTTTTGTGCGCGCCTTCCAGCGCCCCGTCTTGTGTCCTCTCACTTCTCGCTCTTCTCCCTGGCGTTCCCGATTCTTCCGAGATGGAAGAGATTCCGCCTCCTGTCCATCTTCTTCCACGCGTCTCGCCCCTCCCGGAACCGTCGCTTCTCCACCTCGAGTCTTTGCTGTCTTCGCCTTGTCGCTCTCGCCTTCGCGATCCCCCGGCGACGGCCCTGGCTCTCTCTGACCCCCCACAGGAGGCGACGAGCGCCACGGGAGACACGACGAGAGTAAAGAAAGAGAGAGTTGGACGGGGGGCGGGTGGAAAGGCGCTCGCGGGAAGATGCGGCCCGAAAGCGACAGAGAAACCGTGGCGCCTTGGCGACGAATCCTGACACTTCCAACATAGGAGAAGAGTTGCCAGGAAGAAGAACGCGACAGAAGCAGATGCCGCGCTGACGGCAACAGATGACGAGCGACCCAAGCATGCGCCACGAACACACCAGCCTGAGAAAGAGGAGACGAGGCAGAAGAAGGCGCAGCAAAAGAAGACGAAGAAGCAGAAGCTAAAGGCGGCTCGGGGCGAGAGGACAGAAGACTTCTGGTCGCCGATGGTGTCTCGTTGCGGTCTCCTGTTGAAGGCGCAAGAGACCCAGACGACCGTAGCTTGTCTTTCTCGCTTCCGGCTTCTCTTCGACCGCTCTTGTGTGGCCATTCAGCGCTCTCTTCGGGTCGGCGAAGAACCGACTGATGCTCCGACGTCTCCTTGCGAGAGCGAGAAGGCAGATGGAGAAGCACAGACGTGGTTGAAAGCGAATTGCACGTAGCTCCTGGCTCTTGCCCTTCTTCTCCTTGGCAGGGCCGACCTTCAGACAAAACGCTTCTCGCTTCCTGTTCTACCTCAGGACATCCCCGTTCGATCGCCTCCCCTTGCTCACCCTCAGCTTGCAGGCATTGAGCTTCCTGAGGGAGAAGTGAAAAAGCCCCGTCTTCGCTCTGTCGCGGTCCACTTTTAGCTCTCAGGGTGTCAGACAAGGAGCCTGCTTTCTCGAGTCTTCGTTCGTCATCTTCGCCTTCGCAACATCCCTCTCCCCTCTTTCTCCTCTCTAGGAATTCTTTGTTTCGCAGGCGTTCTGGATGCGCATCTTCTAGATGCTCTTCCTCCTCATCCGCTATAGTTTTATTCTCTGCTTTTGACTGCTCGATTTGCAGGGGGCGCGAGAAAAAGTCGACAGAGGCCGGCCCCCCCGAGAGTTGAGTTTCGCGCATGAACGGATCGCGCGAGAAAGAAGGATTCAACAGACTGCCGTCAGAGCACCGTCCGCCTTCGTCGGCACTGGGCATCAGGGACGAAGACTCAACAAAGGAAACGGAGGAAGCGGACGAGGTTCCGGAAGCTACACATGAAGCTCGCACACACCGAGAACGGGACTCTAACTGCGGAGGAGGTCTCGTGTCTGGCGCTGAAGGTTCGTAAAAGCGTTCTGTCAATTCGACTTTCCTATCGAGTTGCGTTGCGTCCTCGTCAGCTCCTGGCGCAATTCTCCCGCTGCCCAAGGCCGCGTCTCCCACCGGATTCACAGCGAGGAAGGCGAAGGTAAATGTAAATGGAAGAGTCGCCTCGGCGTTGAGGTCGACGTCCAGCAACTGGCTGGCCTCTTCCTCTTCAACTGCCTCAAACAACGCTTGCCATCGATTTAAGTCTTCCTGATCCTCTGCGTTTGCTTGAGGCTCGCGGCACGACTCTCGCACATTCGCGTTGTACTGCTCGTCGCCACTTCCGGCGTTTACTACAAGGGAAGGGTGGGCCTCGTGTGTCGGGACTAGCGAGGGAGACAAGGCGTTGTCGTCGCTCGCATTTTTAGTCTCAGCCTTCTCTCTTCTTGCTCCTTGTCGCTCGCCGTCGCATCCGTCACCCATGTGGGCTTCTTGCCCTTTTTGTTCGGCGTAAGGATTCTTTCGAAGCTTCTCCGTTCCGGTGGTCCTGCCTGCGTTCCATTTCTCACACTCTGCGTCGCTTGTGGCGGGAGAAGAAGCGCCAGCGCGACCTGAGAAGGCTCGTCTGCATGTGGCAAGATTGAGATCTGCCTGCAGAGACGAGACGAAGCTCCCTCGTTTCTTCTGTTCCTCTCGATGGTTGTGAGTCGCCGCTTCGAGGTGCGTATTTTCTCCTCTTGCCGCTGTTTCTGCCTTCTTTCGGTCAGCTCTTGGACTTTTCTCTTCTGCCCGGTGGCTCGCGAGTTTGCTGCTTTCACCGGCCTCGCGCCCTCCGTCTCCAACGCTCCCGCCTCTGTCTGCACGGGTCCCCCCACCCTGCGAGGCGCCTGTCTCTGTTGCGCCGCCTGTGCCCTTCTGCTGTACAGGGTGACTTTCTTGACAGGCCGAATTTGTCGGGTGCGCAGAAAAACGGATGCAGCTCGCAGGGCGTGTGACATATGCGCAGTACGTCCTCTTCACAGCCACTTGCAGCGTTTGGCTTCCAGACGGAACGTCCAGAGCGAAGGCGGAGGACGACCATGCTGGCAGCTCAACGCGGCCATGGCATCTGCCTTTCTGATTGAGAAACAAAGGAAGAATCAATTTGTTTGTCACCACCAGCCGTGGCGTACACGTCTCCTCTTCCTCTGTTTCGGGTGGCAGCAGTTCGTTCTCCGGTTCAGTTTCCCAGGGCAGTTCCTGCTCTGCTTCGTCTTCGCCTTTAAGCTCCACCGCGCTTTCCTCTCTCTCGTCAACAGAGGTTCTCCGAGCAGACGCGAGGGCGGCCTCGTTTGAACTGGAGGCTTCCCCTGTGAGCCTCGCTTCCGGCACCAGCCTGTGGTTCCGGCGACCTCTTCGCATTGAACGAAGACGAACGAGCAGCCGACAAGGCGAAGCCGCGTGTACCTCTGGAAGCAGCAGATGGCGAAGAAGGCGGGAGAAACTCTGGAGCGAAAGTGGGGCATTCCACGCTGGGTAGAGGAGGGGAAAAAGGTCGTGACCCAGGCGCCTTCGCGAAGGAAACGAAAAGGGGGAGGAAACGATGACGAATCGAACGCCGTCTCGCTCGATCACGCGAACGCGCAGGATGTCGACATGTTGGCGTGGCTTCAGAGAGGCAGAAGGAGACAAGTCGAGAAAACCAAGAGGCGTCTCCCCTGTCGTCTCTTTGCTGTCCCTCTCCCAACTGCTGCATGTGCTCGGCTCCTTGCGTCCGTCCCCACCTTCGCCTTTTGTCTCAAAGCGTAGAACTGAAGCCAAAGCATGACTCAGATGGGACTGCCCCTCGCCGTGGTTCGCGTTTGTCGTCGGAGAGGCGAGCGAAGAGGGAGGATTCGATGAACGCGAGAGCGAGAAGAACCGCGGCGATCTCCAGGATAGAACCGACTGTTCGAGCGTCTTGTCGGGCGGCTTGCTGTACACAGTGAGCTGCTCATCGAGACGCCTTGACACATCGAGAGGCACCGACCACAGGTTCCGGTAGCCCTGCAGCGTGCAGAGGGTCGTGATACATCGCTCGATGAACATGCGCCTCTCCAACGCTGAGAACGCGCTTCCTTCCGGGGGCGACGACTCCGGGAGTCTGGCCGAAAAACTCGAAGAGGGCCTCCCAAACGGCCAAGGAACCTCGTCTTCATCTCGACAAAACTGGCTGAGCTGCGGCGAGTCCTTCCCAGTTGTCTGTGCCCTTCTCGCGGTCGTTGGCAGCTCTCCGGCTTCGTGGCGGGTCTCAGACGCAAATCCTCTACCCTCCCTAGCGGTCGCAGCGGCGATCGATGAGCAAAGCGGACGTGAACAGAAAATCGGCGACCGGAAGAAGGACCCTAGGACGGGAGAGGAGAGATCCGAAGCCAGAAAGAACGCAGGATGCGGCAGAGAGAGGCTGCGCCGCACGCAGAGAAGCCGAGGGTGCAGCGCCATGGGCCAGACGAGGTGCTTCGCCTGTCCCGGATGAAGAACTTCGACGTTCGCCGGAGAGGCCCGGAGCTGCTTGTACTCAATTGAAAACGGGCTTCTGTTGATGATGACCTACGGGAGAAAGGCGACGCACGGATAAACCAAGGACACAATCCAAGAAAGTGATGATTACCAGGCGAGAGCGACAAACAACCAAACACCGGTGCAAAATTCGATAACGCTCCAAACGCATGGCAGATCACGGGTTTACGTGGATGGTCACATCTGCGTGCGATCCATTGGAAACAGACAGACGAGACAGGAGCAAAAACACGCACAGACCGGAGAATCCACAGAGACAACGCGACGAAGGCGTTTCAAATGAAAATTCGCATTTAGGACCTTTCGAATAGCGGTGCTCATGAGAAGACACTGTAGCCCCCAGTGCTTCTTGCAAGCCAAATGCAAACATCTGAAGCTTTCCCAAGACCGACGATCTACGCGGTTGGCGATCCAGAACATCTCGGACCTTCACCAATAGGCGCAAGTCTTTTTACCTGCTTGGGCGCGAAGGTAAGGACGGTAGGCGAGCCATACTCGGGGCCAAGGCGCTTGCAGGTGTAGACCAAGTCGACGCCTGGAGCCAGTCCGACGTCGACAGTGGCTCCTACCGACGCTGTCTCTTCTTCGCCTCCCGAGGCGTCTTCGCCTGCATCGTCTCTGCTGCCGCTTCGTTCCTGCTCGCGGCAATTGGGCCCTGCGCGTCGCGATGAAGAGCACGACAGCCGCCGTCCACGCTCGCTGTCTCTCCGCCGGTCTCTGCCGCTTCTGCCGTTATCGCCCCTCCGCCACTCGCTGTCGGAGGCAGAGCCGTTCCTGTCTCTCGGGCGCGAAGTCGAGGCCTGAGATCGCGTCTCCTCGGGTCCAGGCCCGCCGCTGGCCCAGGACGGCCCCCAGAGGCCCCTGCGCGCGGGGCGCTTCGGATCCAAGATCGCAAACTCCCGCGTGTACCCGGCGGTGGTCCCCGTCTTCAGGAGGAAGCCTGTGTGGGAGAAGGAGTGGAAGCGAGGGAAGGCGACAACAGCTGGAGGAACAGGAGACTTTGCTCGGGGCGCGTGTCTCCGCGTCCCCGGCCGTTTTCGCCCTCGACCCGTGTCTCTGTTTGTGGCGGGGTGGGAGGCCTGCGACGCAGAAGAGCAACGACGGGAAGAAGAGTCGCGGAGAGAAGGCGAGGACAAGCCAGCAGCGTCCTGGGGTCCTCGCGAGGTGCTGTGTCGCGTTTGAAACTTCCTTTTCCCTCGGTCGGATTCGAAGGACCGACCCCGGCTTCGTCGGACTTCTCGAGGTCCACCGTCTTCTTCGCGGCTGTCTCCTTTCACCCTCGACAGAGGAAGAGCCACCGAAAATGGCAGAGAGGTCGACGGGCCCGGGTGGAGCCGCAGAGGAGCGGGCTGCGGGAGAAAAAGGTTTTCGACTTTTCTGTACTTTTGCTCCAGTCTCGAATCCGTGAAGATTGCAGAGGCGAAAGACGGCGAAGGCGCGAGCGCAACCGAGTCGCCGTACATAATGTCTGCTCCCGACGGTGTGCGCAGCACGGGGCAGTATTCCAGCGCGAGAGAAGTGAAGTTAATGAACCAAAAACGCGCCCGACAGCTGATGCTGAGCGCATATCCATCATACTCGACAGTGACGAGAATCTCCAGAGACGGCTTCTCCTTGTTGCACCAGGCCAACGTGACGACCTGCTCTTGCTTCCACTTGCGGCGCTCGATGGAACGCGAGGGCGGCGCCAAGAGTCCTACGCCATTGTCTTCTTCGTGGCTGAACGTGACGTCGTCGCCATCGCTGCTGGTCTCCAGAGGACCCGACACCCACTCTCCTGTTGGGGGGAGTGACCCTGTGTTCTCCTCGCCGCCCCGGCCACCCCAAACGGAAGATGAGGACGAGGCCGAAGAGAAAGACGCCGTCCGTTTCTTATCCGCTGTCTCCTCGGGGGCGCCGGCCCCCAGAGGCGGACCTGCGCGAGAAGGAAGCAGCGCGAAAGAGGACGGAAACGACGCGGAGGCGCCAGTGGGCGGCAGAAGAGACGAGCGCGGCTGCGGCGGCGCTGCCGCAGAAGGCAGGAAGGCGGGGCTCACGAACGACAAGGAGCGCGCAGCCGACAGACGGCGTAGGCGCAGCGGTGAAACGTCGGGAGAGACAAACGGAGAAGACGTCGATGGCGAGCGACGGGAGGAAGACCGAGACGAAGAGTTCGAAGACCCTCGAAACAAGAAACTCTGCAAGCATGCGCAGAGATAGTAGCACAACGAAATAACAGAAAACTGTCGAGAAACGGAAAAGAGACAAAACGTATCGATCCCCTACGTCATTGAGAGTTGCTGTGACCCTCTCTCTCGTGCTGTTGTTTCTTGTGATTTGCGAAACGAAGCCGCCGCTTCCCCATTGCCTAAAAGTCAGAGTGTTGTCAAATCCTACGTCGCTTGCCTTTGTCTCCCCTCCGCTGTCCCATCGATGCTCGCTCGCTACTGGTTGTTTCCCCACTGCTTTCACCACTCGGATCCCCTCTGTCTCCTCTTTCGCTCTCTGCGCTATTCGCCTTCTTCGCCGTCCGTCCGCGTACCTCGTTGGCGTTGCCTTTGTCGTCTTTCCCCAGACCGTGAACGTCTCGGTTTCGCTCTCGCCTTCTGCGGTGCTTTGCCCTTCTTCCGGTGTGGTCCTCGGCCTCTGTCAATCCGCCGGCTGTGAAGGCCGCAGCCGTCGTGGAGGGTAAGGCGACACTCAGGGCCGTGCTCCAGAGGCCGCCTGGGCACCGCAGTCGCACCGCCAGAGGTTTGTTCCAATCAAACAACGTCGAGCCTTTTTTTGACGCCCCTGGCAGGGTCTCCTCAGACACCCGGCGGGGATAGTCTTGGACGACGCAGAAGGAAATGGGCTCAGGAAGGTAGTTGACCAGCGTGACCGGTTCGAACAGAGTCACGAGGACGGCTGTGCCCCGATCCACTCTGTCGCATTTCACCCCACACACAAAGGTCCTTTTCGACGAGACGCAAGCCGTGAGAATCTCACACCTGCCTTGTCTGCCCTCCGTAAACGGATGCGACTTGGAGAAGAGTGCCTGGCGAAAATTCCATGACGCCGTCCACACTGGCCCCGCTTCGCTCTGCATGCGAACAATGAGGCTCACGCTCGAAGCTGCCGCGTTCAGAGGCACTGCCTGGCACTCGTGCGGCATCAATTTACACAACCAGTCCTGGAAAAAAAGACACAACGCAGAGAAAAGCCAAGGGATACAGGAGAACCGCCTACACTCATGTACATATGGCTCTACATATTCGCGTTCCCCCGATGCTCAACTGCGAACAACAGAGCACACGGCCGCGCGGCTATCCCTTGTGCCTGAAACGAGCAATCGAAGAAAACAGAGATATCCACGAGTGTCTTTAAAGCCAGTGAAACACAGAAACATCCTCAGTCGTCGTTTTACGACAGAACGAGAGAAAGATCCTCCATTTTACAAAAGTCAAACAACCAAACACGACATGTACGTGGAAATATGCCTCTATAAATAACATTCATGTTATTCTATATATGTGGATATATGTATATATGCATATATATATGTATATATATACATACAAATGTATACCAGCATATACATGCATATATATATATATATATATGTATGTATTTATCCAGGACAGTTCTACACACGACCGACATGTACGAGGATACAACTGCATGATGTATCGTACCGAAGTAGCGTCGGTTTCAGCTAGGAAGATGACCTCAATGGGTAAATTGAGTTGACTTCGAATTCGCAGGGGACAGCCCAAGACAAGCACCCGCGTTCCGCGCTCAGACGTTTCGACTGCAGTTAAATCCTCTGCACTTCGTCCATGTCTCCTGCTTTTTTCCTTGTCTTCCCTTCCCCGCCTGGACCTCCCTTCGTTTTCGTCGCTTCTCGCCCAGTGAGCAATCGCTGCACCTTTTTCCCACGACGATAGTCTCGAGGATTTTCTTCTTTCTGAATCTTCCCCGTCGAAACCGAACGCTCCTCCTTCCTTATGTCGCACATGTGCCCTCTTCTCTCTCCTTCGGTTGCCGTCGGCCTCTCGCCTTCTGCTTCGGCCTTCCCCCCGTCTCCTGCGCGTATCCCCACCGGCCCGCCACAGCTTCGCGGTTGCAGCTGCTGGCCCGCGTTGGCAGAGAAGCTGCAGGTCGAGTTCCCGAATATAAGTCGGGTCGTCAACTAGAGACAGCTTCAGAGTGGAGATCGACAGATAGTGGTGAAGCAAGGCTTCAGACTGGGGCGGAAGAACGCCCTCTTGCCATACGTCCGAGGCCGACGAGGCAGCACGATACAGCAGAACGTGACAGCTTGTGTTTCGCAGCCAACAGGTATCCTGAAAAGAGAGGTCAGAGCAAGCGCAGCAAATCCCCTTGAGAAAGCGTACAGAGGTGAAAACGGTGTTTGGCGAAGGTTCGGCCACCACGAGAGAATCCAAGATGCTCGCTCAAGGGCGAAGAATCGGCAGAGCCGAGCACTCACATCTCAGCATTCGTCACACCGCAAAGCGACGCCGACGAAACCACATGTTGGTTGACGGCCTCCAACATGTCACTGAAACGTACAAGACACGTACGCCTGGAAGACAAGGCCTCATACGCCTGAGACGGCCCAGAAGGCGAACGCAAACGCGGCGGGACAAGGACCGTTTCGGATATGTTCAAGAAAAAACTCAACGCACAGAAGGAGACAGGAACACCGAACGAGGTCAGCCTGTCAAGAGGCCTGGAGACCGGGCTCTCGACCAGCAGTCGACACAAAAGGAGCTGGGGACCCCATACGCAGCGGGCCTTCCAGAGGAGGAGAAGTTTCGCGAGCTATTTTCAAAGCCGCTCTGGCGAAAAACCAACATGTAAAGGTATCTCTCTGTGTGGGAACTTCCCAGTCGTCTCTTTCGTACCTCTCTGTACGCTGGGAGGATGTACCGCGGGAGTTGCCGCAGGTCGTAGCACGTGAAGACTGGCAAACAGCAGCTGTCACTCCCGCTCGGGTCTGCGGCTTCTTCGTCGAAGACTGCGCATGCTATTTCTTCTCTCTGCATCGCTGTCGGCACTGGTGATGATGATGTCGGAGAAGGGATTGGAAACTCTCGCTTCCGCAGATGCTCCAGCACATTCACAGTCTTTTCCTCTCCGAGGTCTCTGTTGTCGGGTCTGTCCTCCCGTCTGTGTTCTCGCCTTCTGTCCTGCTCCAAACATCCCTGCGTCGCGCCTTTGCGGGACCCAGAGGGAGGCAAGTTCTGGGAAGGACTGAGAGAGCGCGGACGCCAAGATGCAGCTGAAGAGAACGCGCGTCCTTCTTCTCTACCTTGCAGGGATCCTGTGTATCTTGATGCCTGGGTATAGCCGCCAGACAAGTCCTTTGCGCACCCGCCCGGCCTCCATGTCCCTTCGGTTCTCTCGCACCGCTTTGTGTCGCCGACCGGGGCGTGCGACCGCGAAAAGGAAGACGCCAAAAACGAAGAAGGGAAGAAGGAGAAGAAGGAATGCTGGCATAGGTCCCTCCTGCGCCCGATTCCCTGCTGCGCTTCTCTCTCTTGTTCTCCCTCTCTTCGGCTCTTCTCTTGACTTTGACTCAGAGTCGACGTTCTGCGGAGAGAGGGAACGGCAGGCACCTCGGAGGCCCCTCCTGGCCGCCAGCTGCCGAATCGGCTTATACACGAAGCAGCCGACTGCGCGAGGAGAGGCGAGGACGCAGAAGGCCCCGGCGCAGGAATCACATGAGGAGAGAAGTGCTCTTTCTTCGCGCGATATGGCGCGTAGACGAACAAGGGAAAAAGAGAGTCTTCGCCGGGGCGTTCCGGAGAGAGGATTCCCGGGGGCGATGCAAGGGAAGGAAACAACTCTTGGGGTAGACGGAGGAGAAGCGGGAGAAGAGAGGGAGAAACATCAAAGCGTAGAGGCGACGAAACAGACACTTCAACAACGGGAGAAGACGACGCAAAGTGCAACAGGGACAGCTGGATAAGAACCGGAGAGATGAAGGGCTGGACGAGGTGCGGAGTGACGCCACCAGCTGCGGCCTTGCTGGGACTAGGATCTTGGATGAGCGACACACAGACCTGCAGGCAAGGACACAGACAACATGCTGCTCGACCGGTGGGAGAAGAGAACCAGGTCCACATTGTAGCGTCAAGCAAGCAGTGAGTTGTGTACGGTGTGACAGAGGCACTCACAGACTCGTCGTAAAACAAGCAGACGGAGTCGCAGCAAATACGAAGAGGAAATGGGGAGACGACAGATTGTTCGAGAGCGACCTACTCTGCATTAACGGCGAGACCCGTTTCGTCACGAACCACGACCCATAAGGCATCCACTCTTCCGCAGGCAGAGAGAGACACACACAATCAGTGGCATGAAGAGGACGACCAACAGTTGGAAGTCTCATGCGATACCAAACGTACCTGGCGAAGGCTTATGTTCGCCACAGTTGTTTGTTTCGGACTCGCAGTGTTCCTGAGGAAGGAGACATTCACGCGATCACATCCACCAATTGCCAAGGGTGTGAGGAACGGCCAGCGAGCAAGAGTGACCTCAACTCCGCTTTCGATGCTGATGTCCCAGTCAACGCTCTCCTGTCCTTGCTTCGCATCTTCAGCGCAGAGTCGGTCCTGGCTGGCGACTCCACAGATGGGCTCCTCAGCTTCTCTAGACGCTTCCCAGGAACCCACGTAGTCTGTAGCCTCCTCCGACTCGCCAGTTCTTTCCTCCGGTTCTCTCTCTGCCTCCGTGCTTGTCTCCTCTTCACGTTGCTCTCCGGAGTCTCTGCGCGCCGTTGAGACGCCGAAGGCGTCTGCCTCCTGTCCAGCCTCAGTTGTCTTTGGAGGCCGGTTCGACGACGAAAGTGTGAGACGCTTGAAGAGTGCAGCCATCATATCGCGTTCGTTCTGCTGGTCGCTGTCTCTCTCGATGATGGCACTTAGGTCCCTCGACAGACTCTGGAGCAGGGAGATATCCAGGCCACAAAACAGGACACGGCAAGGCGACGAAACGAGGTGCGCTCTGCAAGCGAAACTGTGTCTCTCCCTTCCGTCGGCTTGCAGGTCTAGCGCCCTCGCCGCAGAAAGCCGGGGAGGAGAAGCAACCAGGGTGGGATTCAGGGAGAAACGGAGAGAGAAACTTAGTGGTTCTTCGAGGAGCGGACGAAGCGACCGGTCGGTTTGGTGGATAGCGGCAACGACAGGCGCCGGACAACTCGTTAGGCGCAATCGACAAGCCGCATGTCTGGCTTGGGCTTCTCCGCCACACGCCGGCAAACTCCCTTCTCCGTCCGAAACAACGCCAGCGCTTCCCGCGAAGGCTCGGCTACCGCGTCTGGTCCTGCGACCCTGGCCAGTCCCTTCACTCTTCGTCCCCCGTCGTTCTCTGTCGCCTCTCCGTTCGGCTTCTTCGTCGACGCGGGGACGCGTGCTCGCCCAGCCTGTGGTTTTCTTTCCTGGGACTCTCACGCGTCCTCCAGCTGGATGGTCGTTGCTCTTTCTATCCGAGTCCTTCCGTCTGCGTCTCGCCCTGAGTCGGTCCGTCTCTCGCGCCTCGAAATCCGAAACCTCCGAAGGCAGCGCCAAGCTCGAGGGGCTCCCCACGAAGGACTTCGTCGCCTGTCTGTGCGTGTGAGGCGACGAAGGAAGAGACCCGCTCTGCTCTTTGGCATGCCTGCGTTCGGGGTAGAGTGCGGGAGAGAGACCGACAAGAGACCAGCTGGGATTCAGGAAACGCACGACTTCGAACGCAGAAGAAGCAGCCGGCAACGCAGAACAGGAAGGAGTGAGACACATTGCCGCCGAGTTTAGACGCGGGAGCCGGAGGATGCGACAGTCCCTAAACGCGGGCCAGGAGACAAGGAGAATGACCCCTGAGGCCGTGTTGGCAGCGTCGACGAGCGTCCTCGCAGTCGCCTTACACTCGGGCAAGTTCTTCCGCGACCCTGAGGCTGTCGAGGCTTCTCGCTGGAAACAGGGAAAAAGAGACGGTGTAGCCACATCAAGTTCACCCACCATCACCGTAGATGTGGAGAGGTCGAGGTTGACGGAGAAAGGCGGAGGCCGCGCGCGAAGGATCGCCGCCTCAATGCCCTCGGTTTTTTCCGGTGTGTCTCGGCTCTCCCGCTGTTCTTTCTTTTCTCCCCATTGGTGTCTGGCGACGCGCGAAGACGAAGAAGGGTGCCTATGAGAGTCTCTGAAATCCGCCACTCCTCTCGGGGGTGGACCTGGCTTCCTGCTACGCGTCGACAGGGACAAAGAGCGATCCACTGGGTCTTCGTCTCCAGGTAAGTCTCCTTCCTGGCCCTGCTCGAATCCCTTCCCCACCATCAGAGACCCTCGGAGAGTGCGGAACCAGCCGGGAGGTTTCTCCCTTTCTCTGCGCAGCCCGGTGTCTCCTTCCCTGTCGTCCTCGCTGAATGCCGTGTCTCGATGCGTTCCTTCGGTGGCCGGTTTGCGGTCATGGATCTCTCCAGGCTGACATGAAAGAGCTCTGGAGGCGGAGCCCTGCAGCTGGGAGTCTCGAGGTGAAGGCGACGGCACCCGGGACACAGCCCTGGACGAAGCCGACAGCGAAGCGGCATGACGACAGGAGGCTGACAAAGTCGCAGAGTCCCGCGGGAGAGAAGAATGCGAGGAGGCAGAACCGGAGCGGAGCTTCCCACTCGGCTGGGGCGTGTCTTCGGAGGTCGGATTCTGGAAAAAAAACAAATTCTTACTCGTGATTTGAACGTTCAAATCCGTGTTGAACAGCAGACAGCGATTTCGGCGAGTCGACGCTTGACATACGGACACCGGCGCTACGGCAGCCGGGTGTCGACTGTCTCCTTCGTCCCCTTCTCCTTCTCGTCGAGAAGACGCATGCGACGGAGACGAGCACGAAGGAGAGGCTTGGGAGAGAAGAGTCTGCCGGCCACTCCGTGGCTCCGTTGCACACTCGAAGGAAGACTCTTCTGAGGAAGGAACAATGCGACATCGCGTCCGCCTAGATCGCATTTCCATCTCGGAGGAGGAAGAATGGTCCGACACTGCCGACGAAGAAGAGGCAGAGGAGACCAGCCCACTTGCGTGACCTCGTAGTCGTTCGCCGCGAAGCCTCGAGCTCATCACTTGGCCGTCGTTCGACGTCGAGGGCCTCCGCCGTCGTCTCAACCTCTCAGACGTATTCGCGAACTCGGCGCAGAACGACGACGCCAAAGATAACGATGAAGGCGACGTGGAGGACACAGAAGCGTAGCGCGAAAGCAGAGGCGGTCTCGGGGATCCAAGCCGGCGGCCCATCTCCGCCTTTGGACGCGAGTGAGTCTGCAAGGTTTCCCTGAGCAACCTCCACAAGCGCTCCTCTGGATCGCGGCACCGTTCGAGCTCCCTCCCCGCCTCGGCGCCCTCACCTGCTGCCTCCCCTACCACAGCAGAAACCGGAGAATTTGTGACCCAGAAGGAAAGAGAATTGACCTTGAAGGAGCAGGCGAACCGACACGAGCTTCGTGGCTTCCCCGTCGAGGTTCTGGGACCGACTCGAGTCGTCTGAGCCTCGCCCGCGGCTTCCGGACCCAAGGGAAAGTGTCTCGTCCCAGCTCGAGGAGACGCCCACGGCGAAGAGGAGACAGGGACGGAAAAAGAAGGCCTCGGATCGGGGCTGCCGCGAGAGAACTCGAAGCTTTTCCGAGGGGGGTGGCGCGCGCCCCACAGGGCTACCTGTTGCGGGAGAGGAGACGAGAAGAAAAGAGGAAACGCAGGGACCGGCACGGATGGGGAGGACGAGAATGGAGAAGGGTACAGCGGCGGGGGAGCGTCCGAAGAGGAGAACGGTAGTGAAGGAGGAGGCTCAGCGGAGGAAGGAATCGGAGAAGGAAGAGGAGCGGAGAAGCCATTGTGGGACCGTTGCGAAGCGCTTTCGCTCTCTGGGTGGTTCACCGTACATCTACCAGGCCGACAATCAGAACTTTGAGCTTGTCTGCCATGTAGGTCGCACACCCCGAAGTCTTCGCAGTCCTTCGGGCACTGTTCTGAGGGCGAGAGCGAGACGCAAAAAGGCTGGCAGTCGGAATCGAAAGGCGAATGAGAAGCAGACGGATCGGCACCCCCGAGGCTGTCTGCCTCACGGATTCGCCTCTGCACGCGTTCCCAGATGGCTGCGCATCTCGCAAGGGACAACGAGAACGAGTGACCGAGAGACTGTAAATCGGACAGCAGCCAAAGAGGCACGACGACGAAGGCCTCAGGAAGAACCGCAAGGACTGTGGCTTCAAAATGCGAAACGGTCGAAGAAGTCGGGGAGAACGAGGGACGAGAATCCGCGTCTTCGTCCGCTTCGCTCCGTTGGTTTTCTGAGCTCGAGTCGTGGTGCTCCCGGGGGTGACCCGCTTCAGCGACGAAGGGTGAAGAGGACGCGCGAGAGCGAAATGTTCTCCGGCCTTTATTCTCCGGCTTCAACGTTACTTGCTCACCATCACTCCCAATGCCTCTGTATCGACAAGGGAAGACTCGAGGGAGGCCAGAAGACGCGTCGCTCCCGCCAGAGACACAGGGCGGAGGCACATCTCGTCCAGAAGCCGAGGAACTAAACTCAGCAGAGGAAGACGGAGAGAGACAAGGCGAGAGAGAAGAAGCACTCGCTGAACAGACCTCGACAACGGACAGAGAGAACATGAACGCGTCCTCTGCCTCGAGACTCACGGACGAGGAGGTGCGGCGACTGTGGGGTGGCCCTGAGTGAAGCTGTGAGGGGAGCCGAGGAAATCTGAAAGGGAGAAGAAGAGCAGCAGTTGCAGGGCTGATTGTACTCTTGGGTGTTCCGCAGAAGATCTGGTAAATGAAGAGGAACGGGGGAGAAATGGGACAGGCTTCCAGAGTCGGTTCGAACGCGAACCTCCGTTCAGTTCTACGAGTTGTTGATTCGCTTCTACATGTTCTCGCCTCGCGCCCCCATCCTTCCTCTTGACTGCGTCGCGATCTCTCGTCCATCTCTACATCAGCCGTTTCGGCTTTTTCGTCCAGTGTCGCGGTCTCCCCATGTCTCCCCTTCGCGGTTCTCTGCTTCGCAGCTGTTCCCTCGCCATCCTTCCTCGCTTCCTCGTCTCCTCCCCGTCTGACGGAAGCGAGCAGCGACCGCAGCTGACTCTGGACAGAAGGCCGGGCGCCGACAAAGACTCGCGCGTCTCTGCACTTGCTCTGAACCGAGGACACAAACACTTTCGTGTAGCCCACGAAGACGTCCACATGGTCGGCAGTGGCAGAGACGAACGGACAGGCGCAAGTGACATTTTCATGCTTGATGAGGGAGGAACGCGAACGGTGGACGAGCCTTTTTCCACGCATGGACTGGTCCTTTGTTTCGTGCGTCCCTCTGCTCTTCAGTTGAAATGTCGCAGGCATTCCTTCGCTCTCGTGTGTAAGCGACTGGGCCTCGTCTTCTGTGTCATTTTGCCTGCTCGCTCTCTGTCTTCTTCGGCTTCTTTCACCTTCATCTAGACGCGACCTTCCTTGCGAGTGTCTTTCCCTCTCCGTTCCGCTTTCCCTGTTGAGTCTCGGCTCCTCCCTTCGCGCGCCTCTCCTCTCGTCGGCTTGGTTCTCCTCTGTTGAGCATCTCCGCGAGGCGTCCACTTCGTCAGCCACCCTTCTCATCAGCTTCAACGCCGTGCGATCAAACATCTCTTCGCGTCCCAAGACGTAGAGCGCGGGGCGCTGTACAGAGAAACGCAGATCGAAAGGAGCGGGCTCCTGCCACCATTTCTGAATTTTTTCTCTGAGTTCTTTCCCCGGAGACTTCCGGAGTGCCGTGTCAGAGAGAGACGGCAGAGACGAGAGAGGCGCAGAGGAGGGAGACAGCAGAGGCGACGACGCCTCGGACAGCGGCGAGACCGGCGCGGAGGAGAAACTCGAGGAGGGTGTTGCGGGCAGGAGCTCCGAAGCAGATGTGGACGGCAGGCCTGGAACGGAGGACAGGGCACACTCGAAACGATGCAAGCTGGACGGGAACGCAACAGCTCCAGGCTCACCAGGATAAAGACATGGATCCAAACAAGACCCCAGACAGTCACGCGCGAATCGAGAAGGGCCTTCACACCAGCAGACACTTCAACAAAAATAAGGACTCAGGTCGACGCAGACATACGACATGGGCACAACTGGCAGGTGTATCGAGGAAAACCGATTTCTAGGTCTGTCGTGAGAAAGGCAAGAGAGAGCAGACCATTTAGGGAGTGCAGGCATGCGAGGAGTGAATGCGTCTCATGGTGCAGGACGCAGACGAGGCACAGATAAAACCGCGGTGTCCCACAGTTCACGTTTGTTCAGCATTTCTCTGTCTCTCTGCGCATTTGCGTCGGTTGTGGTGTGAGATGACCTTGGATGCATGCACAGCCCTCTGAAAGAGTCTCAACGTTGAATTTTTGTATGAGTTATTCCAAAGAGGCAATCGCAGATACAATGGGTCTCAGCTCACACAGAAAAAGACGACTTGACGTCGCGCATCCAACATGACTAGGCTTTAGGATTACGAGTGCATGGATCGCGAGACACGACGTCCTACCGGCTATCAGTTTCGCAGTTTCCAATGCTGTCTCTACACAGCCGGCAGCCCATGAGGTGAGCCAGTCGAGTCCCTTGCCGGAGACAGAGGCGGCTAGGCCACTGCCTCGAGGCGACAGGGGAGGCAAACTCGCCACCCAGGAAACTGAATGCGGAGCGAGATCCTGAGATGTTGACACTTTGAAGACATCCTGGTGACGTCGCTGGGATGTGCGAGGCGGCGCACCCGACATGGCTGAGGAGCGGCATCCAGCAGCATTCACGCCAGGAGACACAGTTGAAAGCAGCGGCCTTTCCCTAGGTGGTTTCCGTTCAACGAAACGCTGTTCCCTTCCCGCTTCGTTCGAGTTCGACAGGACAGTCCTGTCGCTGTCCGTCTCACAAGAAGACTCTTCCCCTTTGGTCGGGAGACGCGCAGAGGAAACCAAGGGAGCACGACTCGAAGAGGCTTCAGCGGACATCTGACAAGTCGGAGGGAGAGAGGCTAGAAAGCGAAAGTGCAGACAGGGCCGGCGCGGGGTATGGTCAGACTCGAGTCTCAGAGGCTCTGCGGGAGGCGGCGTGCCAGCGCACTCCACAGAGGAAGAGACAGCTGTCTCCGTTTCGACTGGCGACATGCCCTTTGGGCGCCAAGGTGACCCTTTTCCCCGTCGTGTGTCCCCGGTCCAAGCGACGTCACTGCGACGCGACTCGGACGCAGAGGGGCGAGGTGAAGAAGCGCCGATCTCCCCCAAATGCGCACCCACCCGATTCGGAGGAAGAGGAGGAATCAGAATTAGGAGATTATCAGAGAAGACCAAGGGCTCGCCCAGGTCCCCGCATTCCGGATCCTCACGAAATGGGAACGCCGAGAAAAAGGGACGCGACGACGGCGACGAACGTACGGAGATCGAGAGCGGCTGCAGAGAAAGCAGAGTCGGAAACGGGGATGCTGGACGTTGCCGATTACTGTCTCTCCGTTCAAACGTTGAGGCCTTTTGGGCCTGCCTGCCATACTCCCTAGAGAAACTGCGACCCGGTGTCAAAATGACCGGAATGCACGCGCCACTCTTCAGCCGTCCTGACGGCCACAAGGTTGCGGTCGATTTTGGGCTTCTCCCCTTCCGCTCTTCGTTGTCCTCTGCTTCACCAGCCGGCAGCCGCCGCCCTGGCCCAGGCGTCTTGCCTTTCTCCGTCTGCGTCCGAGAGTGACTTCGCCTGCAAGAAGCCCCAGTGAAACCGTCACCAGCGTCTCGACGAAGCGGCGCCGACACGACGCCCGAGACAGACGCAGCCGAAGGACGCACGGGAGTGGCGCGAGGCTTCAGGGGATTCTTGTCGAAGAGAGCCCCGGCATGTACCGCTTTCGCGGCGTCTACCAGGGAGAGTGGAACGGAAGAGAAATCAAACAGTGTGTGCGTCTCTCGGGGTCCGTTCTCCTCGCGGCCAGTGCGTCTTCTCCGTCGGATCCTGGACACGCAGCAGAACGAAGGGAATAAAGCAGCAGGTGGCGAGAAGGTCATCCGAAGAAACTCGTCTGCGTGACTGGGCGACTCAGGCCGTCGGCACCGAGGCCCTTCGACCGCGTCAAGGTTTTCCGAGTCTCTCCAGCCTCGAGGCGGATCCAGCGGGAGGACGAGAACGCCGCGAGAGCAACGAAGTTCGAGCGAAGGCGAAGAAACGCGATCTGGATCGAGAGAAAAAAAAAGCGAGCCCGTGGACACGCATACGCCTTCAACTCGAGGAAGTGCAAAACAGAAAGAGCGTCCTGTCTGATCCTCGCTGAAAAGCAGAGACGGATTCGAAGATCTCGAATTTCGGGAAGATGGAGTCGGAGGTGAGACCACGGACCGGCGCATGCAGAGAGCAAGGCTGTGCTTCCTGGGCTCGCTAGAAAGGGAGACGGACTCGTCGCTGTCCTCGCCAAGCGAATGACCCTGACATGAAGCACCCCGAAGAGGCGACCTAGCGGAAGACGCCGCACACACCCCTGAGGACTGAGAGAGTGAAGGAGATAAGGAAGCAGAGAGTGACGGAGAAAACGAAGAAGACGAGAACGAGGCGGAGCGCGAAATGCAACCGTCGCGAACTTCGTCGTGTGTGGACGAGGGGGTCGAGGAATCGGACCTCGACATCTGCGACCGACCCGTTTGCCGCAAACAGGAGGGCGACGCAGACCGAGAAGAGAAAAAGGAGGACGTCGGAGAGGACTCCAGATAGTGAGGAGTGTACACACGGTCTGACGCGCTAGGTGAGTGCCGGCTGGTTGGCATCTGGGAGACATACCGATGCGCCACGAGCTTCTCATCTTTCATGCCATGTTGGCACCGCCCTTCAGAGTGCTTCGTCCCTATCCTGTCTGGCCTCTCTTTCGGCTCTGCATTCCTTCGGATTCCATCGACTCTTCCTCCGATGAAGCTGCCTCGTCGGCGGTGATGCTCCTTTCCACTGACTTCTCCACATCTTCCCCTTCGTTCTTTCTCCTCGGTTTCTGCACTGCGCGCCCTCTCGCTGGCCTGCGTGTGCCGCTTGAAGGCTCTTTCGCTCCTGGACTTCACTGCGGCTCGCCTGCACTGTCTCCCGTCCTCTGTGTCCGTGCCGTCCGCTCTGCGCCTGCCTCTTCTTCTCGCCCAGGCTCCGGTCTCTGTCTCTCCTTGGTCACTCCCCGGGCGGCCGCTTCCGCACCCGACTCGCAGCCCACTTTCAGCGTCCTTGGACTCCACAGAAGGAAAGTAAGCGGCGATCTTTTGCGTCCCCAGGTGAAGTTTGTACATCCACCACACTGCAACGAAAAGGCAGACAAGAACCGAACCGCCACACCAGTACACGCCGGGCTTCATTTCGACTGCGAATGAAGGCAAACGCCAGAGAGGAGACCGAAAACTGGCCAGCGATCGCAGAAGCAACGCTGAAGAGAGACACGCCAAGGAACACTGATCATGTCTTTTCTGCATCCCTGAAAGAACCTGTTTAAATGCAAAATTCTCCATGCAACGTCAACAAGAAATCACGTCTGGCATCGAGGCTTTCCTTGTTTCGCATCCACGTGCAGCCGATCTCCCGTCTTGGGTGTGAAAGCGCAATTCGAGCTGATCCGTTTCTTCGTTTTTGCATCTCCTCCCTTGCTGTACCCTCTGTCCCTCTGTCGTCTACAGCGCCCTCTTCCGACCTTGATTTGCTCTCCTTCGTTTTCTTCGCTGCTTCCTCACCCTCTCGACTTACTGGTCCGAAGGAGAAACGAAACGCCAAGCCCGGCGTACACCTTCGCGATGTGGACGGCACACCTGGCTGTTCCAGATCTCTCCGGGCTTTCTGCCTGCGGAGATCTCTGCCTCACAAAAGAAGGCGAGACAGCTGATTCCGTCCTCTTGGCTCTCCCAGACGAACGTGGCGACTTGGTACGCGACGACGCGGATTTGAAATGTCGGTCTCGGCATCGCGCGTGCGTTGGGCGCTCCTCATCGTCCCCGTCTCGTAAACCGTTCGCTTCTTTGCCTTTGGTTTCCCTTTCCTGAGACATTTCTCCCTCATCATCGCCTCCCTGGATTGTGCGGTCTGTTGCGTTGTGAGCGTCGACGGTGACGAGAGCGAGCCAGAGGCCAAACGACTCGGGACAGTCTCCAGCGGTCTCTTCATTGGCGTCCGATCCACCCTCCCCTTCATATCCATAGACGAGAATTTCTGATCTTTCGCGGCGAGAGCCGGGCGTTCGGGTTCTCGAGTCCTGGCGCTTCGCTTCGTTGAAGTCTGTCCGGTGAACGGAAAACGGAGAACTGTGTGAGCAAGGAAGAGTCGAAGGCCCGGAGGGCAATGCGCGGCGTGATGGTGAACAGGACGAGACGTTGCGGGGGAGCCCACACATCTCAGAGACTTGAATAGCCTTCGCGCCGCCGCCAAGGAACAGCCACTGCTTCACAGTCCAAACGGCGAGGCACATTCCTGTCTCCTCTTCTCTTTCTTCTTCTCCACTGATTTCCTCTTCTTCTCCACGGATTTCCTCTTCGTCTTCACAGTCGTCCTCTCCCATCCGTTTGTGCGGGTTGCCTCCCCTCTCTCGGCCTCCCGTCACTTTGCGCTGGACAGGGACGGGGGCGAGGTGGAGAGCAGAGAGAACGGCTGTGTTTGAGAAGGTGACAGCGAAGCAGGGCAACACCCGCAAGTGGGCGGAGGCCTTGGCACTGTCGCCTATGCGCTCGCCACCTCGGGGGGGCGACACCGAATGACGGCCTCTCTCCGACGTATGCGCGGCAACCTCTCCAGTAGCTTCCGTCTGGCTCTCCTCAGCCGGCGCCACGCTCAGCTCCTGTCTCGTTTCTCTCTGAGCTGGTTCCCTCTCTGTCGTCACGGCGACCTTCTTCTCTCTGTCTGGGCCTTGCTCTCTCTCTTCTTCTCTCGCCGCCTCTGGGGCGCCTGCCCCGCCAGACGCCCCGTCCACCTCCCGCTGGCCTGGCCGAACCTGCGAGCTCGCAGAAGAGGCAGAAGCCGAAGCTAGGGCGCGGGAGAGAAGGAGGAGGTGGTGCTCGACAGGCGGGGCGCCCGCAGCCGGAAAGCGAGAGAGAAGAACATCGTCTGAAGCTGGGAAGCTGCGCGGGTCGCTCCGTTTGCCAGACGCGACTTCTTGCCCACATCGACAACGGAGAGACAGAACAGAAAGCTCGACAGTCACACATCCGTCCTTGCCTTCTCTCCACAAAGCGGGTCTTGTCTCGGTGTCTGCGACACTGTCAACTTCTTCGCTTCCAGGGAGACCTCCCGCTTCACCTTTCTTCTCTCCGCTGCAGATGCACCAAGGAGGGGAAGCCGGAGGAAAAAGGCGAAGAAAAAAAGGATACGTCGGGGTGCCGGGAGAACACTCAGAGGACCCGCGGGACGGCGCCAGGCGATTTGGCGTGGACTCGAAACGTGAGCGGCTCTCAAGCAGGCGATCGACAGACGAACATCTCGCCTGCATCGCGAGACGGTGCCGGAAGCACGAAACAACGAAGAACAGACGCTTCAGACTGGATTCTGACAAGCAGATGTCGGCGTTCGCCGCGTTAACCTGAAGTCGGCAACTCCATGCAAAGCGAGGTAACCGGGTGCACGCGCTTATGTGTCTGTGTCCAGACGAAAGAACAGCGTCTGCATTCTGGGTTTCTCCAGTTCTTGCCCCGTCGTCTTCTCGAGTCGGCCCCGGCGGCTCTGCGAATGGCTCTGGGTGACTCCGCGAAGAAGAAGCGAGACGAGGAGACGCGGGAGAGGCCTCGACGCTTGGGAGACTTGCAGACCTGGAGTACCGGAAATGCAGGACCCCCGGGAATGGAGAAGAAGGCAAGGAAACGCGACAGATCTGGGGGCGGCTTCCAGAAGAAACTGAGCGGTGCGAGTTCGCTTTCTTCTCCTCTTCCCGTGGGGGTTCCTGCTCAAGACGCAATCCTGGCTCCGCATCATAAGGCGAAACGTAGGATAGAAAACTTTGGCCGGGGGCGGAGCAAGCGGCCGAAGAACGAAAAGACGCATCCGGCGAGGAGGAAAACACCCGCGGTATCGGAAATGAATGAACTGCCACAGAGGGAGGTTCAGATGATAACGACGGGCGGCGGCTGTGCTCGTTCATGGCGAAAGAGCTGTACGGCCTGTTTGCCATGCAGGGAGCCCCAGGAGCTGCTTCAGCGAGAGGCAGAGCCGAATCCGGGAGCAGACGAGGCAGAGCTCGAAAACCTGGAAGAGACCAGACGGACGTGGTATCTTGCCAGACGCCCCGACCCTTTCCGTCCATCGATGTTCCACAGAACGTTTGGGAGTTGTCCGTCGAAGCATCGCCAACTGAACCTGAAAGAGGCGACGTCGAGAGCAGAACAGACAGCACACGACTCGACGTCGACCAGAGTGACCTCGCCCTCGCTTGGCGCTCGTGAGCGCGGGAATAGGGGAACTCCGAGAACGCAGACGCCAGACGCTCACCCCGTAGGGAGCGTGAAGAACTGGGAAGAGTCTGCGGAGACGAGGCGCGAGGTACATGCGCGTTCTGCGTACAAGACGTCTTTCTCTGAGAGCCAGCTGACGGCCGCACGGCATCGAGGGAGGACGCAGAAGAAGAAGGCGAGGAAGGTGCAGAGACAGGAGTCCAGTGGAAAGCCGACGAAGATGGACAACTGAAGAAACTCTTTGCTCGGTCGATGTCACGATCCCGGCATCCTGTCTTGGTCCTTCTCCGTTTCGTCGTTTGTTCACCTTCCTGTTCCATTGTCGATCCTTCGTCGGTCTCGCGTTCTGGCTCGAACTCTGCCTCCTTCGGTGTGCGTGCGAAGACTAGCAGTGGGGCGGGAGCGACCCTCCAGAAGAGAGGAGAAAGCGCGTTTTTGATTGCAGGCGAAACCCCCGCCAATGCCATCTTGGCTGCCTCCTGTGTTTCCATTCCCTCGTTCGAGGAGAAGAATCCACACAGCCGGGTGTCATCCCACTCGGATGCGCTTCTGGCTCTCCCCATTCCGCTTTCTCTGGCGCTTTCGAGTGACACACCCAGCTCCTCGCTCTCTGTCTGCTGTACCCGCGGCCAAGTTGGCCACAAGCCTTCAGCTTCGCTCTCTTCAAGCCCTCCAGGAACCTGTGCTGTGGGCCTTCTCCACCGACGACATTCGGCGCTTCTCTCGTACCTTATCTCCCCTCTCTCTACGCCGTCCCTGTCTCCATCCCCTCTCTGTCGACCATCTTCCTCAGGCTGGACCCAGCCGTGTTCGAAGATATGGAGACCTTCGAGATGCGCCTCGCACGCTTCCAGCAAAAGAAACCGTTTGGCTTCGCGCTGGCCTCTCCGTCTCGATTGTTCGTCTTCAAGGCTGCATGCGTAAGTTTCGCTTGCCTGTTTTTTCCGCTCCTCGTCTGCCGGTTCTTGCTGGGCGAGATGCGCCTCTCCGACCCCCTTGGTGGGGCGACGCTCAGCCGAATCAAGCATCCGAGAGATGTCGACCGAGGAGCAGGAGGCGAAATGCGACGGAGTGCGACGTTCGTTTCCTTCTCGCTCGCCTGTCAGTGTGCCGTCCCCACTGCCCGAGAACGCAGAGGGGGACGAAGACGGAGAGAAGAGGGCGACGGCAACGAGGCCTCGCAGATCCAGAGCGTAATGGAGGAGCTGGAAGGGATGAAGTGTGGCGGCTTCGCCTTGGAGAAATCGATCTTCTTGTTCTCTTCTCCACCATTCAGGTAGGCTCCGTCGCGGCCTACAAAATGGCTCCAATCGTTCTCGACGCACCACCAGAGAACGAGAAAGATGGACCTGCTCAGCTTCGCGACTTGTCTCCCCAGAACTGTCGACAGGCGACGAAGGAGACGCCGGCGACACGATCAATGAAGACGAATCACAGGCGAGTACGCCAGGTTGTTCAGCCGTCTCGTGCTCGTAGCGAAGATACAACTGTTCCAGGCGGAAAGCGAGAAGGAGGTTCAGTCTCCTCAAAAGCGAGTCCGCCGCAGTCGTCGACGGAGAATCTTTCTTGACTGTGTCTTCGGAGCCAGTCGACGCGAAAGGGACAGCGGTGTCACGCGATCTGGAAACAAACGTGGGCGGGCACTCTTGGGGCTCGAAAAAACAAAGTTCGCTCTCGCTGTTGCTACCCAATGCGTCAAGCAAATCAGCTGAATACAGTCGCTTCCATCTGCCTCTGTTCTCTGTCTCGGCTGTTCTCTCCTGATCTGCCTTGTGAAGGCGTATCCCGTTGTGTCTCTTCTCGCAGTCAGCCAGGGAATCGACATAGTTTAAATCCTTCTGCTGCCGATGCGACGTTCGTTCTTGCACCTTTTGTCTGACCGATTTCACCTCTCCTCTCCTCGTTGCCGTGCATCTCACCACTCTCCCTTCACAATTCCTTTGCTCTTCTCTTCGTTGGTTCACCTCTTCGTCTCTGTCTCCCCTCCTCCTTGTCTCGCGTTCTTCTTTCATGTCTCTCCCTGCCTGCGGGAAGCGTCTCCCTGCGTTCCAGGCCATCGCGTCCGGATTTCTTTCCGACAAGGAGATGGTACGCAGCTGTTTGCCAGTGAGTCTCTCTCTGCTTCTCTCATCGTCCTGTGAGTCGCTCTCACATCGCCCTGAACCACAAACGCTGCACTGGCGAGCAGAGCGTGGGGAGTGCCCTGCGGGGCTGTGAGATTCTGAGTCGGAAAGACCCCCCGCGGTGTCTGTCTTCGGGGACGCAACCGCCTGATGCAAAGCTGGTGAATAGGGTGACGAGAAGGAGGAAAAGGCCAACAAAACGAGGTACGTCTCTCTGGTGAAGAGAAGAGCCACGGGGCTAATCCAAGTCTCGATTTGAAGGAGGGGCGGCATCATGTGACCTTCGTCCCCTTCGCTGAGAAGCCATCTATCTCTTTTTTCTTCTTCGCGGTCCCCGGCACTCCCTGCTGCTTCGCATCCACTCCCGGACGCGTTCGAAGACGAAGATCGACGCGAGAGGTCCTTCGGCGTCTTCCCTGAGCCTCCTGCGAGCCCCTGGTCGTCCTGGCAAGCCTTTGAAGCAGTCTGGATCATCGATGCGCATGCAGATGTGCAACAAACCTGAGAGGACGGCAGACGCCAAGGGGACTTCTCGTTGTTCGCCGTCTGCCTCGCGGTAGCCCCCGGCGAGGAAACAGGAGAGATCGGAAACCAAGCGGAGGCGACGCAAACAGACACTGGCTGCACCACTGGCGTCCAGGAGCGCGGGCGCGAAGCCGCCGAGTTGACACAACGCGGCGCGGAACGAAGAGGTCGACATGTCCGATACGGCAAGCCGTTGCTACGAACACGGTCCCACCCGTCGGCTTCTCCAGTCGCGTCGCTTTTGCCTCTCCGAGTTCTTTTCCGCGACCTCTCTGCCGCAGTCCCTGCCTCGCGGTCGGCCTGCCTTTCGGATGGACAACGGACAGATCGGAGAGGCGACAAGCTGAGTCTCTCTGGCTCCACTTCCTCGTATTTGCACCGGGGATTCCCAGACGCCAAACATGCGCGAGGAAGCGACTGTTCGCGTCCTTCTTTCTCTTGTCGTTCTCCTTCAGAGCGTCCTCCCAGAAACCGGCCCTCGACCGAGCTCTCGCCGTCAAGGCGCGAGGGCGAAGCAGAGCGAGAAACGAAGAAGTCCGAAGCAACGCAAATCGAGAGTCTCTGCAGCGAAAGGTGGACCCCTGGCTTCACTGCGGAAGCGCCGAAAGGCGGCGAAGCCCGACAAGGACGAACCTCTGTGCCCCCCAGACATCCCGCATGCGCCTGTGTACACGCATGGTCCCCGCCTGACCGTCTGGCTCCTCCCGCGTTCTCGCCGATCTCTGGGCAGCTCTCCAGTTGTGCCGCATTGCTTCCGCGTCTCTCTCGAGACGACGGCCTTGTTGTGGCCTTCGTGCTCTGGCGGTCTCCCCTCTCTGTTCTTTCTGCCTCACGGGCACCACCCAGCTGACGCGCCACTCGCGGCGGGAGACTCCCGCGTCTCGTCTCCACGTTGGGGGTCTCTGGGTCTCGCGCTTCGTCGACGCTTGCTCTCCTCGACCGCCATCGCCCCGCCCTCTGCGTTCCAAATCGCTCGTCGATCGCTGTCCGGGAGCAGTCGCCGGGTCGAGGCTGTGAATCCGAGGAACCACTTGATCGACGCGGCCGCTCCGAAGTTGCAAACGGCGCCTCGCCAGGCGGCGAACAGCTAAAGATCCGAAAAGGCGGGAGAGAATCCACTCCGACAGCCTTCGTCCCAGCGTTGCCCCGCTGCGTGTGATCCCACCACCGAGAGGTGATCTCCGACGAAGCAAGCGACTGAGGCGACACAACCGCCGTTGACCCTGCATCCGAGAGACCAAATTTCGTCTTGTTTCGCTCTCCCGTCTCGCAGGAAAAACAGAGACACAGAGGGACTCTCCCACGGAGACTCAGACGCTCAAGGAAGAGGCGAACTCCGGCAACTCGCGCATCATCCTCGTTTTGCTGGCGGCAAAGAAGAAGGTTCTCCATTGTTTCTTCTTCCTGGTCGTCCTCGCTTGCCATCTCGCTGTCTCGCGCTCTGTCCCTCGTAGGCTCACCAGCGTCTTTGGAAGACGCGACAGAGGGATTTGCATGGTGAGACAGAAGCAGAAGTGACACAGGTCCGACAGCGACATCTACGTTCGCTGCAGACGCCCGATGAGACGCCACATGACCCTGAGAGCAGGAGCCTCTCTCGGCTTCATCGCGCGTTGCTTCGTGGTTTTCTGGCTCAGCCGCGCCGGACGTTTCGCCGTTTCCGAATCTCAGGTCTTCGCCGGAACACTCCACACATTCACACGGTCTGGAGGCGGAATGCAGTTCAGCGAAAAACGCCGACAAATTTGCCTTCTGTCTCAGCAGGCTCCGGCAATCGACCACTCCCGAGAGAAGCCGACAACGGGCGAACAGCGCGTCTGCGCTCGCCTCAGAGGAGGCTGGTGAAGCCTGTGAAGCTTGTGTGACACACGGGAAGGCAGGCAGTGACGACGGCAACGACGGGAGCACAGCGTGAGACAAAGCATGATCGGCACCGTAACGAGAATAACCTTGACGCAAAAAGGATTGCTCCTGACTCGCGTTAAAACTCCTGTAAACTGTTCTTTCTTCTGGACCATCTTCACTCGGGTCTCCCATGTCACTACGTTTCCCTAGACATATCGCTGCAATGCTCCTCAGAGCGGCCCTTGGTCCTTCATTGGTGCCACTGTTTACATGGCCGCGCTGCTCCCTGGAAGCGCAAGACAAAGGAGACGAAGGACAAGAAGGAGACGAAGACACAGAAGCAAAGGCCGAAGCAGAGGTGACCGAAGCAGGAGGGTCCCGGGACCTGGTGAAGCAGCGCTGCCCAGAAGGATGCTGATCGCGAGTAGACTCTGGACGTTTCCCTGAACAGGAGCATGAGGAAGAATGAGGAGCGAGAGAGAGAGGCGGCGGCGTCTCCTCGGCAGCACTCGTTGTCGCTTCTTCGAGTCCTGAAAGAGAAAAGTCACGTCGCGTAGGTACAGTACCATCGCAGACTGGCGAATGGTAGGAAAACAGTATCCCGCAGTGCGGAGACACTGTCGAGAGGAGGCGCGATCTCGTGGCGTCTTGGGCTGGAAAGGACGAACTGTCCAATGCTTGCTGGGACTGAATGAAACGCGGCGCAGCCGATGGATAAGACGATCCCTGAACTGACCCATCCTCCCTCAGGTTCTCCTCCTTTCCGTCGTGCGATTCCGGCATTTCCCTGAACGTTCCTTGGTCAGGAAAAGGAGTTGGACAGCTGTCCTTTCTACTGGCAGACGCCCTGGCAGTTGCATGCTTGTTGGAGGCGCCGAACGACGAGGAGGAAGAAACGGTTTCTGACTGTTCGCGTTCCGCTCTTTCGTCCTTCCTGTCTTCTCTGTTTACCTCGAGTGTTTCTTCATCTTCCAGCGCCAGAGACTCTCCCGGAAAAACGAGCGACTGAACTGCTTCGTTCGGTGACCCGAGAGACACGCAGGAGAATTGGAGGCCGCATGACTTGTCGTAGGCTTCGAAGCCAGCGAGAGAGAAACAGAGCGCATGCAGTCTCAATCCGGGCGCCTGGGCCTCCGGTCTCCCGCGCATTTCTCCCGCGTCGGATTCACCGAAACTATTCAGGTTAGACGTCCGACACGACGACCGCCAGCGAGGGGGCACCGAACCGGCGGGTGGAGTGGAGGCAAGATGCCTCTCTCCAGAGCGAGCTAAGAATGATGCATGCGACTCACTGATACCGTTTTCAGAGCGTGACGAAGTTACGCTCACCCGGCGAATCCTTCCTGCGAGGTCGACAGACTCGGCGAACTTCGTTGACTTGCCCCCCGTCAGTCTCTCCCCGTCGCTGTCTTCTCTCTCTCGGCTTCCACCCTTGTCGAGCGTACCGGGACTCCTCGGAGAGGCCGAAGCAGAGCCGGTGAACGACGACGAGGACAGAGGTACGGGCGCGAGAACGAGATGCACTTCGGCGTCGAGACGAGCGAGAGTTACGACAGAATGCAAGGCGTTGCATCGCTCCTGCCGAAAAGAGGGATTTAGGGGAGGGCTTTGGAAAGAGAAAGAATGAGAAGGGAGGACCGCCGGGAAACGAAGAGCGTAGTTCTTCGTGCCGTGCTGAGAGCGGTGAGATTCTTCTGTCTCTGGCATTGAAAATCCCCTTCGTCCTCTTTCGAGAGTTTCCTTCCCCTTTCTCTGTAGTCCCTGCGGGGCGTTGTCCGTTTCACCCCAATTAAGGTGGATCCTCGTCCGTTCATTCTTCACACGGAAATGGAGAGAGGAAAGCGCGAATTGGGTCTTCTCGCCTTTGGCATCCTGGACCCCCCTGCCAACGTGGTTGCTTGCCTCTAAGTTTCCTCTCCCGTCTCCTGCTGCCTCCGTCGAGGCTCCCGAAACCTCGCCTGCTCGCGGACGAAAACGGCCAAACGTTTGTCGCAGGAAGGCGAACAAGGAAACAGGCGGCGGAAGCAGTGGCGCGGAGGATGCGGCCGAGACGTCGACGCGAGACGAGGCAAGAGAAGAACGCCGAGGCGATCTCTCAGGACACAGAGGCGCCGGAAGGTACCTCGGGCGCGGAGGGAGAGGCGGCAACGAGGAATCGAGCGAAGACAACGAGGATGAGACAGACAAATCAGACGCGCCGGTCGCCGCACGCTCGCAAGAAGCTGTCCACGACGTAGAACCAAGGAAGGCCGGCCGTGAACACCCAGCTGTCGGCGACGAAGAGGGCGAAGGCGAGACAGACGGTGAGCGTCGCTGCATGCGTTGTTGCATGCGGTGGTCAGCAGCGAGTCGCGCGTGGAGACGAAGAAAACCAACGAGTTCCTCCCGAGAAACTTCGATGTCGATTCCTGGGATATCAACGGAAGTGCTTGCTGTCACGGCGAAGATGCTCTGTGAAGCACAGGCGGACGAACTTGAAGGAACAGAGAAAAACGACGCGTCACCAGGATAACCTGCTGGAACCTCGCGGCTACGACTCACCCGCTGCGTGGTAAGAGGCGAAGCCGAGAAACCAAAGGCAGATGCTCGTCCGCCTTCGTCGTTTCCCTGACGGCTGCTTCCTTCTCCCTCATCTCGCTCGCCGACAGCCTCCCAGCGGGACTGAGAAAATGAGAAACTTGCCGTATGGGCAATCCCTGAACTCGAAGAAGCAGACGAACCCAACGAGGCGGCCGACGGTGACGGCGGCGAGAAGGAGCCACTGGCGCCTCCTGTCTCGTGCGTGAAGGAGACACACCTCGCACTTGACAGAAGTTTCGCAGGAGCGACCGGGGAGGCAGAACCGGAAGAAGCGGTGGGAGAGGAACCGGGAGAAGACGAACAGAGAGGCTCTCCAGTGGCTGACGGCACGAGCGTCGGGGAGACAACTGACGGAGAAGAGTCTCTGGTGCGGGGCCGTCCCCTCTCGAAAAATGTCCTTATTGACGAAGCAAAAGTTCCCTGCAGGTCTCTGTGGGCAGCCGAGTCGCTGCGGGAACAGGGATGAAAAGACGAAGGGGCGTGAGGAGCCGACAGACGCTGGGATGGTGACAAATCAGCATAAGACGTCGCGGAAACATGTTGCATTGGCGGATGCCACCGGCATCTGGTAACGCCACCTGAACCTTGCTGCAAAGACGTATTTCTCGTGATGGTCGTGAGGGTGACGACGGAGAACGCTGCGGGCTTTAAGATATCTACTTCGTCCTCGCTGCCAGCTTCTTCTTGCTTGCCTACGGACTCTCGTCTCTCTCGCGCCTCGCCAGTGTCGCTGTCGAGTGTATCCGCCTCTTTGTCTCCTGGAAAAGACAAAGAAGAGGCGGAGGCCGAGTGCGGAGAAAACAATCCACGGCGGGAAGCACAGCCACACGAAGAACCTGCTCGCGACACCGGGGGGGCGCCGCCCAACGCCGGGAGGGCGCCGCCCAACGCCGGGAGGGCGCCGCGTCGCCAGAAGACCCGCAAGCCGTCGACATCGAGAACCTGTCGGAGGCAGACGAAATCTGTTGACTTTTCTTTTGCTGAGAAATGCGGGAAAAGTGAAGATCGATCACCTTTTCCAAGCCCCTCAAACAGGCCGCGCTGACTCCGGGACTGCCTGTCCACGTCTGGAGCCGAAGGCGACAAAGGGTGAGCCGAACTTCGAGGAGATACATGCTCTCTCGAAGAAGCCGTCGCTGCACTTGGGAAGCCCAGCCAAGACGACAGCGGAGCAGATGTCGAGGGAGACAGAGGCGGCGCCTGCATGCCCTCCCTCGCGGATGTCGGTCGCTGACGAGAGACAGCAAGGAACTGTGGCGAAGACTGTTGCTTCGGGTGTGTCTCGTCCGATTTCTCGTCCTCCGTTTCGCGGCCTTTCCAACAGACGTCTGAGGCCCGATCACGACTATCTCCCTCATGATTCCTCCCGTCTGTGCGCTCTCTTTGCCCTCTACTTTGGTCTTGGTCTCGCGCGTCTATGCACCTGATCTCTTGTTGGTTCGGCCCTGCTTCGTCTCCCGCCTTGTGTTCAGCTTCCACGTCGCCGCTCGCCTCTCCGGCAGATCGCTCCATCCCTCCCAACTCCGGATCCGAGATCGCCCTCTGAAGCGGCTCGTTCTGGAGAGGCCCGCTGCCTGGTTGCCCGAGAGGAAAGATCGCCAGCGAAATGTCATCCGTGTCGGCTCCCTCCAATACGCCGTCACTCATTGGAGACACCTGTCTCTCAATGGGGCGACTCTGTGGGGCGCCGAAGGCTGAGGATGACGAAGCAGTCACTGCTTCGGCCTCGCCCCCGTCTCGCAAAGCATCTTCGTCGTGGGCACTCCCGCCTGTGGAAGGCCGGACAAGAAGCCATCGACGTGAGGTCTGGTCACCGCCTTCCCCGTCTTGCTTTCCTACTGTCACACCTTCTCGGTGTGTATCGTGCTTTTTCGATATATCCCGCCGCCAATCTTGGCCTTGTTGCTCTCTTTTGGTTTCTTCATTCGGCGCCTCTCCATCCCTCTTGCACCCGTTCAGTTCTTTTATTCTCTGGGTTTCCTGGCCACTCTGCGTCTCTTCTGCGCCCTCAAAGCAACGCCACCGACAGGCACCAGAGGCAGGGACCTCAGACAAAGACGCGCGAGACGCCGGAGACAAGGGATGCACGGTCTGGACGACGGCCGAAAACGAGACACCCGACAGAGGGGCAATTGGGGAAGGAAAAGGGGAAGGCTTCACAGACTCATCCGAAGAGAAGACGTCGAGAGTGTCTTCGATCTCGCATCCGAGCGACGACGACGTCAGTGTGGCAGATCGCGGAAGCAGAAAAGAAGGGCAAGGCAGCCCGCTGTCAGAGAGGCGTCCTTCATCGCGTTCCGTATCGCGTGCAGCGGACGGAGATGTGGGGACCAAATATCTCCGAGGATCTTGGTCTCCTCCACCCACAACGTTTTCGACTTCGACGTTCGCTCTCAGCCCCCCTGCAGGCCGGCGCGAAGCGTGGACTGCCCTGGCACCTGTCTCCTGAGTCTCTTTCGGGGCCTTGCGACACCCTGCGGTCTGGGCATCTCCTTTCGTCGCCGCCTCGACTGCGCGAGGAGACAGATGCGTGGAGGAGAAGAGAAGCGCTGCTAGGGAGAGACCACACTGGAAGGGGGACTCAGGCGTCGTCCAGCTGTCCTCAAGAGACACCTGGACGTTCGTGAGGTGGACGGAGACGCGCTTGAGGATGTGCACAAGCAGCGAGGAGAAGAAAAGCGGCGAGAATGGATCCAGAGACTCCGGCAAGACAGAGTGCATCACGCGGTGCGCGAGCGCTCCGAGGGGTCGCAAAGAAGAAGAGACGACAGCGAACGCCGAGGACGGCGCCGGCGACAATGAAGACGCAGAGGCCGAGGATGGAGACGAGACAGGGACAGCGAGATGTTTGTTGTCGCCACTGCCGTCGGTTCTCCAGAATGTTCTCCTCGATTGAGGCGCCGTTCCACGAGCGACACAACCTTCTGCCGCGCCATGTGAGTGCTGCCAGCGCAAGGAAGAAGGCGAGCCATCGCGGGGCAAGTTGGTGTCTCTCTGCGTCTCTTCAGTGGAACGACGAGACGACGTCTCCGCGACGGACAGAGCGGGTGAGGAGGATGCGACGTTCTTGCTCTTCTCTCTGTCTCCTCGTCTTCGACTTCGCCCAAAGTCTCTGCATGTGCCAGCAAGGAGGGGAACTCCCTCAGACTCGGACCTTACAGAAAGAGCCGCCTTGGCGCCTCTGAGGCTTGGACTCCCAGGCACCACTGGCTCCGCGGCAACGAGGGCAGTGACGGTGTCGATGTGCAGAGCAATGGTTTTCCCCCTGCTCCACAGAAAGGTCCAGGGAACGTGGAGACGCACAGAGCCTACCTGCAGAGACTTCAGCGTGAAATGCGGGGAGATGGGGCGGTCGCGAAGCGCGAGAGAACGCAGGAGAAGTACGCCGGTGTACCTCCATCGAACGACTAGCTGCTTGCAGTCGATGTTCAGAGCCAGCAGCAGACGGGTGAGAAGGAAAGTGAGCAGACGATGAAGCATCGTGAGGGTCGGAGAGCAGAGGGGCGGGAGAGGGAGAGCAGGAGGAAGGAGAAGTAAGGCCGCAGAAGACACATGAGGCCAAAGAGAGGAACCAAGGAGAGAAAAAACAGTGGAGGCTGAGCCAGAGTCGGCGCCAGAGCACGCCAGAAACCGGTGGCGATACGGACATAGATACAGAGGGAGAGGAAGTTCTTAGCAAGGAGAGACGGCAGGAGGGGAACAACGAGACGCAGAGGGCAGCAAGAGAAAGGGAGGGAAAACGCGGACAGAAACTGGAAGAGAGCGGGCAAAACAGGTGGACTCTGTCGGCGACCTTTTAAGGAAAGTCTGGGCGGGACTCACGCAAGTTCTGAAAAGGAAAAAGACGATTCTTGAAAGGCAAAGGGGGTCGCGGGAGGATCTCCAGTTCGGTATATAGCCGGCAGGTCCCGACGAAGAGTGACGGACGCTGGAACAAACAAAAACAGGGGGAAAGGACGGTTGCGTGTAGTGGGTGGAGTCCTATTTTGCACGTCCTTATAGGAAAGGACAAAAAACGAACCGGACGAAAAGCCCAGAAGAGTAAAAGGAACGCGGAAATATCCCGTCGGAAAGGAACCCTTGGCTCCGCCGTGCATGCACATGTGCAGCGTGAAAGGATTCTCTGCAGGCCAGGAGGAGAACCCCGCGCTGCAATGTTAGCAAAGAGTGTAAATGTCAACGAAATAAGCAAATGAAGCCTTCAGTCCCTGCTATAAAAAACGGTTGGCCTCAGAGAGACGCATCAAGTGGACTGCGACAAAGCAACGGAGCCAGGTAGCCCAGATCGATACCGCCCAGCTGTCTGTTGCGTGAGGAAGCGGAATCCTTTTTGGTGGAGAAAAACGTCGAAGATTCGGGAAACAAGAGGACAGGAGACAGAGCAAGAAATGGGAAGAAGGAGGAAAGAGACCACTGAGATGAAGATCTAGAACAAAGGAGGAACGGAGGTATCCAGTGGTCAGCTATGCATGCAGACTGAACTCGTGACACCCGTGAGCTGGCTGCAAGAGCAGCACACGAAAATCACGGCTTCGATTGTCCCAAGTTCCAGCATTTAGACCAGGAACGGAGTGAATCTTTATCTAGAGAGGAATACAAAGAAAAATGCGCAGTTAGAAGAGGAAGAAGTCGACCAATTTCACCGTTGCTTCGTATGTGTACCAGCGAATGGAGTGGTGGTCTCTCGACGTAAAGGTCAGAACCTCTGCAGTATCTCACCACACTCATAGCGAACATGTCGAACCTGGAACAACTGATTTCCGTTCTCGAAATTCTCGCCTCCGCCTCCCTCCAACACTATATTGAGAGGGTTTGGAGGCTTTTCACGGTGCCAGAAGGCTTGCTGCCGTGCTGGATCCTAGAGTTTTGGAATCGCGAGAAGAAAACGATCTTTCGACTAGTCTGCTGTTCTGCAGCCAGGCAAACGATGCGAGCTTCATGGCGTTGACGCTTCGCATGATGTTGACAACTGAAATGAAGAGCTAGAGTCCCAAACCAAAGAGCAACTTTCTGGTGAACGCAGGCATCATTTCCTTCAACGGAGAGGAGAATCGTATACAGGGTAGGGTATATATGTGTACATAGGGGCATGCAAGTATTTCGCGTATGCTTGAGTGCGCACAGAACAAACATATGTCCGGTAGGCAAAGCTATTACATGTTTATCATTGGGGGTTTGTGCACAGAACACCCATGTTTCTCGCGGGTAAAGATACTACCTGTTTATCATGTCTCTGCAGACAACCAGACAAACAGGGTGTCTCATTGAACGTGGTGGGCAGGTGCTTTCAGCAAGGAAGCCTCTGTCTAGTCGGATAAAGGCAAGACGCCCCCATGAAATCGAATAAACTCCAGAACAAAGGACTCTTGTTTGTAGCACAAGCAAGAGAACTCCATGCCAAACAGCCCCGCAGAACTTAGGAAAGTGAATCCGCCGCGAACCCATCAGCGAGGTCCCTCCGATGTTTTTATCGCGCTCAGCCAAATGCGACCTCAGGTCATAACTCTTGGGCACGGCCATCACGGATGGATGTCTCCGCTTTCCTGTGCATGCGCATCTTCACGTTACGGACCATGCGAGCAAAGATTATCTAATGTGTAACTTCGCTCAAGAACATGGAAGGAGTGTTCACGATATTTACGGCGTCTGTCGAATCGCTCAAGACTTGATCTTGTTTATTATAAAAAATGCGACAGTGCTCAGGGTTCAACTGCCGGGCGATGTCGATCCTCATATTCAAAGATGATCTGTATCAAAATGCTTTTAACGCATGCCTTGGCAAGTGTTGGATCGAACTTCACGCACGGTCATAATTACCCGACAAAGATTTTCGTATTTTTCGACACTGACAGCATTGCTTACGTGACGGAAAAACCTGTCTTATATCTGTTTTCCCGGCTAGAAATGTGTATATGCTGATAGTCGATCCTGTTGTGCGTTCCCTCTAGCTTGTGGCTATCCTCTCTACCGATTTTCCTTCGTATGTTTTCCGAGTTCTGCATGCCACCGTGCATCTGTCGTTTCGTCTTCCCGCATGCGTGTCTTTCTCAATCGATTCACTTTTTTTTGTCTGTTCTAGTTCAATTGAAAGGTCGTGAGGTCAGCAACTTCCCAAGCTCGACAGTTACAGTTATGCCTTTTTCAACCCCCAGTCCGATGCTGCTTTCACCAGTTAACCAGTCAGGAATCTGTGTCGTGGAAATCCCAAACGGCGTTACCCTGCAAAGAGGAGGCGCTTTCAGATGTCCTCTCGTTTGCTTTTCCCCAGTACACAGAGCCATGCTATGCACGGTTCTCTCGTGAGAAGGCGTAGGGAAAGCAAACACTGAAACACTGACGACCGTGTCTACCTTTACAATTCTTTAAACGGTGGTCAGAGCACTGCTATGGAAATGCGCTTCTGACTCTGTCGGTTGCTGAAAAACAAGTGCGAGTCGGCCTTCTTTACACCATCTTTCCTTCGTTCCCTCGTCTTCCGAACTCCTCTTTTTCGCCGTCTCTTCACGTCTCTCGTGTCTTGTCCCCGGCTTTTCCGTTCTCCAACCGTCCCTGCGTCTCATTCTGTCCATGACACACCTCTTCTTAACTCTTTTCTCTACGGTGATTGCCTCGAGTTTTCCTTCACAACTTCTCTTCTGCATACCGTCCCCGCTACTCTCCGCCTCCCCTCAAACCGCTCCCCGAAGCTCACGATTCAGCTTTCTTCCACCCTTTCCGTTTCCTGCCTTGCCGCTCGCGAATCCCCTTGCTTCTTTCTCGGTGGTTCTTTCTCGGTGCCTTCGTCGCGTTCAACCCGCGGTTGCAGAAGTAACAGCAGAATGAAGAATCGGGGCGCGTTGCACCGTACACCAGCCTCTGGCGTCCCCTCGCGCATCTTAGGGCGTATGACTCATCCGACTACGTCGGCTCCGATGCCTTCAGCACCCTCTTGTGTCGCTGACTGTTCGACGTCGATCAGCAAATCCGAGAGAATTTTCAGCTGGTGCTCAAAAAACTCCACTTTGCTGCGAGGCATGCCGGCGTCTGCGACCTCGTCCCCGGAAGGCGGAAGAGGGTCGCTGAAGCGGCAAGGAGACAAGTCGTCTTCTCTGAAACTCTCGTCGTCCTCGCGGTCGGAAAGTCCGAGAGACGAGACAGGTCCCTGACCCTCGGCAGCCTCCCAGGCCGGGGTGCTGCACCGCGTTGGGGAGTTGCCGGCAGCGGCACTGAGGACCTAAAGAGGAAAGAACATCGAAGATCTGGACAAACGAACTGTGTGCAAGAGTGACGGCTCTAGACCGCCGAATTCAACATGCTCAGAAGGCATGAAGATGTGACGCGCTTGTCGACTCTGGCCGTTCTCGCTGGTCCTCGCCGACGTATGTTGCGACGCAAGACAACCAGAAAGCTCTTGAAAAAAGGCGAAACACAGAGGGAAACGACCATGCTGAACAACGGAAATGGATTCAACAGAAGGGGAAAAGACAACAGGCAGAGACAGCAAAGCGGAGACGTCGGGACGCACGTTGAGACGGAAAAAGCGCGTGAGACGCCGGGAGCCGCGAAGAAGGGGAAGGCCAAACCGAGTCAGCGCATGCATCACCATTGTGAGGAAGCAGAATCCGGATCCCTGGTGCACACTGGAAAACCGCGAACTGCAGGAGAAGCAACAAATTGACAGCTCACCTCGGCAAATTCAGGGGGAAGATTCTGCATGAACTTTTCGGCCTCCGTAGAAGAGAAGCCCTCGAGCAACTGCCGGTCTTCCCGCGAGCTTTCAAACGCACATCCGTCGGACTCCATCCACCCGTCCTCAGTCTGGACTCCACTCGCCCCCGTGGTGAAACACCGACGTCTTGGACTCTGTCTGCGCTGAGAAAAGCCTGAGGCTGAAACTGTCGGCTCTGCGGGAAAGACGTGAGACCCAAGTTCCAAGATCCACGAAATTACATTCGATTTGATACATCTGGACAATACGTTCGACACAGTCACTTCACACATTCACTGAGCTTCAAGGAGAACACAGATTTCTCTAAAAAGTAAAGACGCAGACGATATTAAGGAATGGAATGCACGCGCAGGACATACACAGCCAGAGTGCAGAGGGAAATAGACACTGTTCATACAAAAGTAACTTTTTTGTAGCGATGTGAGGGGGCGTCTGAGGAGAGCAGGAGGTAAAACCACGCGTTAACACAACAACGCAGGAAAAAAACGAACGCATGCAAAACGACATGTTTCTTCGTTTCGCGGAAACCATCGACAGAAACGACGGAGAAGACTTAACACCGCAGGCACGACAAAGCCCCCTCTGTCGAAGAGAGCTCACTGGAAACCTACACGAGGCCTTTTTTTCGTATGTGACTGGCATTCAGCCGCTGGAGCACAGTCATCCAAGTCTTTTGGTTCACTGCAGATTCAGTGAAACGATCCGTTTCTTTACTATATAGACAACTCGGCCTCTGGTACGTCGAGGTCGTACGAACCTCAAAAAGGTCAGTTTCTTTCAGTGGAGACGAGCTGGTTACCTAACAGACAACCCATTGCCGAGGCATCCGTCGCCGTTCTTTGACTCCGTAAACGACCAGTTCGACGACAGTGCATTGCATGCAGATGCCTCTCCACATCCGGGGACGGACTGCCTAGGAGCTGCGTCGCCGCCCACTCGGTCAAAAACTGCTGAAGAAGCTGCATAAGCAACAAGAAGAATTTGCTAGAGATTGACGTTGAGGCGAAGAGCACATGCGGGGAAGAGTGAGAGCAGAGATACACGAGGAAGAACTCGGAGGAAGCGACCGCGCAAAAAGCCGAGAGAAAGAGTCGCATCCAGATCCACGCGAAGTTCAAGAAGTTACAGCAAAACAGACCCCAGGAATCAGAAGCGACAAATCACCACGGCAATCTGCATACCTGTAAAGTGCATATATATATATATATATATATATACGCACACATATGCATGTGTATGCACAGAGATATGTATGCTATTAGTATGGCAAGGAAGATGAAGAATAGAAGGCGACAAAGAACGGATATGGTAGGGTATGTTGCCTCAATCGGTCGACGCAGATGACTTGGCGTCTCACTATGCGTGACGCGGAATAGGTCTCTCGTATCTTCTCGCCTTACATCTGGATGGCGGAGATAAAAGAGAGTCGTCGTCAGACTTCTCTCGAGTCCAACCTTCGCCCCTCCCAGCCTCGCAAGAACTGAGAAGCCGGCGTCGCCGAGGTAGGTCCCCTCGGTGTAGAGAACCAGAGCATGCAGCAGGGAAGCCATTGCGCCAGACAAAGTCGAAGACGGCAGAAACAGAATCGGAACGCGAAGAAAGGGAGAGCGAGGCAGCCCAGTCCGAGGGAAACGCAACACAGAGACGAGGGGAGGCAGAGAAGATGGGCGACGGGGAAGAGAGTGCGACCTCTGAGAAGACGAAACGGGGAGAGGGAGACGGAGTCCCAGAGGGACAAAGAAAAGAAGAAGACACACAAGAAAGTATACTGGGAGAGAGAAATCCAGGGAGATGTGCGTTGATGAGAGGAGAAAAGCGAAACCGCAGCAATCGTGAGGCTGCCAGAAAAGAACAAGGCGAGCCGGAGAAAACAAGAGAAAGCAGCGAATAGACCGAACGAGATTACAAGAGAGAAGTATTTACTTGCTTTCCTCGCTACAGCTTCTTCCCCTTCCGCCGCAACCGCTTCAGAAACCGAAGCGCCATCCTTTCAGTCTTACTCTTGGTCAGGCGGTAACGAGGAACCGCCGGTAAGACTGAAAAAAAGATCCTTCAGTCTGCTCCCCCGAACAAGGTCAAGCAAACGAGAAGGAAAAGGAGAGGAAACGCTAAAAAAGATGAAAATTTCGGGTGCTCCTCACCGTCCAGCGCACAGAGGCTAGGCGAAAAGACACGCGAGGAAAAGCAGCGGGAGGGGAAATGAAACGGAAGACCACGCTGAACCTACGAGGCATATTCCTACGTGGGTGCTCATGCGTTTAAAAGACAACTAGCCATTTTCTTCAGTGTTTTTTCCTTCTCTCCACTCGTTCTTTTCTCGCTACATTCAGCTCGCTGCCTTTCTTGGGTGTCGGCGCAAGCCACGCTGTACTCCCGGCCGAAATTGAGGGACCCCGAGAAGCAGAAAGGAACAAAAACTGCAACGAACGAATTGAAAGACGAACAAGACAACAAGATGTATTGCAGAAAAACGGATGAACAGACATTACATCTGCAGGTTGACGAAACCCGCAACCATTTTACCATCCGCCTGTCGAAATTGCCCTCGCGCTTTCTCACAGTCAGCCGATGCCGCTGCATGCACGTGTGCGTTCCCAGACAACAAAAAACAGCCTCGCTACTTCTTGTTAGCGTCTGTTCTGTCTGTTCATTTGCTTTCCACAGGAAGTAAACGGGAGAGAACCGGACGAAAGAAGGTGTACGACGACCTCGGTTCCTCTACGAAAAACACACAGCTGCACGGCAGTACATTCGCATACATTTGCACATTAATATTTAACACGCATGTGCAGCCAGTTTTCGTAAAAGTTCCGTATGCATGTACTTACTCAGTGGTAGACGTCTTTCTGATTATTTGTATCAGAAGACGACCGTCTAGGTCTCGACAGCAGGAGCAGTGCCTCACTTGTCTTTTGATTCGGACTACAACGCATGTTGGTTTACCCAGCCGAGACTCAGTCTCACTGTTTTTTCTATTTACGGACAGAAGTTCTGGACTCCCCTTTGCCAACAAAATTCATCCGCTTTCTAACCTCCACGTCTTCACTGCGAAAAATGCAAACCTGCCTCTCCTAACATTTGGAAAGTGCCCTCCGAGAGACGACAAAGAAGAAACCTTGAGTGGCCACAGTGCATTTTCCGGACTCTCTTGCGTAACAAGCCCCCTCCATCCCGTTCGCCTCGTACGCATCCATATACAGTAAACATATTCCTGAATGGGGCATGTAGATGTGCAATCTACAAGTGCAAGGTGCGAATCCATAGACAGTGTTCGAACGTCCCTACCTGGTGGGGAACATCACGGGAGCGCTAGTGCTTCTACAAATTCTGTTACCTAGATGGGCGAGCTGGTCACTTGCTCCGGCGACATGTTTCTGTTTATCACGGCACTGATGAAATGAGGAGGTAGACTACAGAAGCACGCCAAGACTAAAGAACGACAAAGTGTGTCTTTCGGCGTCACCCGCGCAAAAATTCTGGAGATTGGCAAGGCTTCGATGTGTTGTCTTTCTGCAGCAGAGAAGTAATTTCTGGTTTTTGTGTGTCTCAGTGTTTTTCGATGATGCATTTAAAAGTTCATTGTCGGATCTGTTCGACGGCAGTGTTGTGGCGACAATACCATGACAGCATTACGTTTTTGAAGTCAGCGTTGCTGTTTGCAGGCGACAGACAGACCTGTTGGAATAAACTGGACAACGACTTGGGAAATAGACATAGATTCATCTGGATGTACAGGCAAAACAGATTGCAGTAAAAATCGCGGGGTGTCCTCTAAAAGCAAAGAAGAGCCTGTGTGTCCAACATCCGTTGCCAGCAACAGCGAAAAACTTCCCATACAGGCTGTCCTAATATCAAATGTCCTAGTTCTCTCAGACTCACCTTACTACACCAGGTGCCGGCAAAGCACTTTTGTAATGGCGGTAACGTGTTGGTAGACATCTGTGTGCGTCCTGGTCTTGATACCGTCCGGTTGCTGGTCCCGGTATTATCTTCAGTTAACGCCATAACGACCGGGCTCCTTCGTCTGTCGTCCAGGTCTAGCAATTCCAATCAGATGTTGCGTTTCGGCTGCTGCGCGTGCTGTGCTGGCGGCGCAAAACGCGTAACACACACGGTTTTCCTTTTTCAGTTGATGCGAAAGGAATTCTATTTGCTCGCCGCGTTCTGCCTGGTCGCTGACTTTCAGCTGCCTGCGACAGAGACTCGTTGATCGCCGGTGCACCAGCGCCTCCTGTCCGTTTCCTAAAGAGTGTGGAGCGGTTTCGCCCGGTTGCCATTTCGGGGCCGTTGACAGCGAAACGCGAGTGGTAAACAGAGTTGGCAAAAATCTCGGAAGTGCTGTGGCACAGGGAAGTGTCTCTGTTTATGCACGGGAAACTCACAAAGCTATTCAACTTCACATCCTTGCACATATATACCTATATATACACTACGTGTGTGTGGAGCTTCTCTTTCCATCTCTGTATATACCAATCCATGCAATAAACGCCAGTCTCCAGTGTGTGTCGGAGGAACTGTTCCCGGCAACACGGTAGAGGATATTCTCCTTTTCTGGTGGAGTGCAGAAAAAACGGAGTTGCGAGTGTACTTTACGCCGTCCCCGTTCTCTACGGTTGCGAGAAGACTATCGAGTGCTGGTTCGGAGAATATCTCACATAATGCGTCTCTCAGTTTACTCAACGTTATACAGTTGACTGGCAAGTGGGTAGCCAGCGTCCCTCTGAGGGCACTTGAAATTTTGCTGCGCTTGCGCTGTTTATCGGGAAGGAGCAGAATAGGAAAGTAGTCTGGGGCACAACGAGTTCACGGTCGAAATTACACCCATGGTGCCCAGCCGACAAACATTTGGGCTAGCGCGGTCCGGTCCTGAGCTGCATTCACCAGGCGCGCGACATGGGCATTGACACTCAACTGTGCAATTTCCCCCTCTTCGTATCCTTCGAGCTTTCGCCTAACCTGAGGAAACACCCAAAGGAAAGAGAGCGAAGGAAGGGCGTACTGAATACAGAAATACACTAGGCGCAAGAAAGAGTTGGCCTCGTTAATATACCGAGTCACACATACGGACAGCAGAATACCCTTACCTGATAATATCTACCTGTGAGTACCTCCCTGGCTGTCTACAGTTCGAGCATCTATGATTGTCCACGCATATGACCAGTTTGTACGCAACCGTCGACATGTGACTCACAGTCGACCTCCGCGTGCATGAAAACGAATGACAATCGCACATATGATGCTAGCCACTATACTCCCGAAGAGGGAGGGTCTGCAAGGTGCCAAGTTAAAGGTCGTTCCACTGTGAAGAAGCGCACTCTGTGTCACACGTTGCTTGTAACAGATCCTTCCCAGGTATACAACTGCCAAATACACCTGTCAATAGGTGCTGCTTCTTCTTTCCGAAGTCTCCTTCGAAAATGTGTGAATGCGCGTATCAGCCAGTCTCCAGATTCGTCTGCTTTCCTTATCTCAGAGCGTACCGTCAACACAGCCAGTTTCGCATTCATGTTCCCTTCCGCCTTGGTGAGTATGTCCTCAACGATGGGCATCTCGCTGTCGACATGTTTTCTTTTCACATCGTCCACCGAGTTCTCGTGATCCCTTGTCTCTTCGGCCGCGCCCGCCGCACCGTTCTCGTGATGTGCAGAGCTTGACGGAATCGCCTCAGGGATGGCCTCATGTCGCCCGCGTTTGCGGCCCTTTTGTTCCGCAAAAAGAAGAGTTGAGACGGAAGTTCGTTTGCCTCGCCCGCGTCCACAGCCGTCTCTCCCGCGCTTTTGTTCGCCTTTTTTGGGTCCACTTCCCGGACGAGACGACGGAGAGAGCGCCAGCGACTTATCGCTGTCTTGAAGGATACGGCGGGGGTCCAGACACCAGCGGTAAAGAGGATCGAACAGAAGCACCTCAACGATCGAGACAACCAACGGCGACACTCGACGCAGGACCTGAAGCCATAGGCAGACAGAGTGGAGAACAAATGGAGAAACATGGACACACAGAGCGCGGATGCACAAGGAAACACCCACAGGGATACGTAGTGGGCAGCACCGTGTAAGGCAAAGAAAGAAGAAGCAAACGAGTTGAGTTTGACCAAGTAGGCCGGAACAGGGAGCCTCTCGGAAACACTGGAAGATGTACATAGTGCAGCGAGTACATCTTCGACATACATCGCACCCGTTGCCACACCTGTCACCAGCTAATCCGAGTTGTAAACTAGTTTCAATCTACCGTGTAGATGAGACTTTTTATAGCTTCCAAAGCACGCACACCTGGACACAGCTCTGTGACGCACCTCCATGGTTGTCTCGCAGTCGCGCTTGAAGCATCCGGCGACTCCCAAACATCCAAGGCCGTCGACCAGGTCCCTTGTCAACCGAAAAGGAACGAGTTCAGGAATGGCGAGCAACTTCCCCTGTTCGAACACTACTCCAAAGTCAATGTGAATCAGGTCACCAGACGCGACATCCAGGAGAATGTTGTTTGTGTGGCGATCGCCGAGTCCAATGATGTACGAGACCATGCTCGAGACTGCGAGTGTACGGCGATAGCGTTGTCGCTTCTCGTACCTGAAAAACACAGAGACTTCACTCCTGTTGAAAAAAGAGACCCTTCGCAGAGGTCGATGCAACAGAAAGCGACGAAGTATGCTGAGCTGAAACACGGGAGGAAGCCCCTGCACACACACGTACTAAAATGTACGCCTATGACCCACACCCCGAACACCGAACCTGTGACAATGACTGTACCATTTATTATCTCACGTATAATATATATAAATATATTTTTATGTATATATATATATGTATATATATATATATGTATATATATATGTATATGTATATATATATATATATATATATGAGTGTCGGTAGCCTGGAAGAGTGCCAGACCTTCTGCGCGACTCGGACTGTGGGCACAGGAGTTGACGGTTGGTATGGTTTCGTACCAGACATCAGCCGATGGAAAATGTTCCAAGAAGAAATGGTGGAGAACCGGTTTAAAGTGGTCACATATCTCGTCATAGGTCTGCACCAAGGATTCTACCAGAGAGTGTGATCCTGCGTCTGCTCCAGAAGCCTCTTTCTTCTGTTGTCCTTTCTGCAGCCCGCCGTCGTCCGCGGTTCCAAGCGACAGCATCTGTCTCCTCTGAGCCAAGGCCTTCTCCCTTGCAAGCCGGAGCTTTTGGCGGCATGCAGTGAACGTCCAATCCTGGGGTCGGTACCGCGCGTGAGCACCGTGGTAACCGTTGTCGGGGTTTCCAATGAGGTACTGGGCTACATGAAACAAAAATAAATCGCTCAAAAGACACCTGTTCACTTTTCTGTTGGGAACGAACGTTCGGCGTCACGATAGGGATGCTGTCATCCGCGAGCGACATTCAGTTGGCAGTCGACAAGCCTAAGACCGACACTGCCACCGGACTATGAATTTATGTGTATTTATATCTATATCTATATCTATATATCTATATATATATATATAGATATGCGCGAAATTTACACTGAAACTGCATGTGTTCAATCCTGTACATCGATACTCAAATATAACCACATGCAGCTCTCCGTATTAATACATATCCATGTAGATACGTGGAAGAAAGCGGCATGAGAATAATGTATGGCGGCTCCATTCGACGTCACGTGGATGAGCAGGCGTACCTAGAGTTACAGCGTCATTGACCCATTCGAGAATGCCGACGGCTGGCGAGAAAGGTACCACGACATAGGTCCTGAGATAGAAGTTTTTTTCCAGCGTGGAAGGCGCTTCCAAGAAGACCTGCGCGAAAGGACATGAACGAAGGAAACAAAGAGCAACGCGCGCTTAGTCTCTACGCTTTGAGAGGCCAAAACAGCGAACTCGCCCTGTCGATGAAAACTGGGAGTCTCCCCAGGACATTCGCCGCCAGGTGGCGCGTGCTGCCTCGAGTCACACAATGGTCGGGGAGCCCTCGAGTGCATGCACGTCGAAGTATAATAGCGTCGTGCGTCTCATCGAATGATCATCGCTGCATTGGCCAGCAGCTGTCCTACCACTTCCAAAGCAATTATTCAACTCCATCGCCTGTCAACTGGAGGTTTTCCGACTTGCTGGTTCCCTCCTCCGATCTGCGGGGACCGCTGGGCTTCCGGCGTACCTGGTTGAGCATCGAGAACAGTTGCTGGGCAACGCGGTCCTGCCTCACATCCTCTCGGCCTTTGCAACACTGTTTGTGTTTTCGACCTTTGCGGTCCCAAATGCACAACAACTTAGGCTTTGTGATGCCACTTCCGATGACCGTCACCCGCATCCGCAGCCGATCTCCAGGGAAACCAGAGAGACAGCAAGGGTGAAGAGAATGAATGTAGGACGACAAATGAAGAAGGAAGTCTGGCACATTCTTGATGCGTGACAAGGCTGAGCAGGCAATGCAAAACGCACACACAATCAAACCAGGTGAATGTTAATGATGAACAGAAGAGGGACTTAAGTCATGCCTGCACCCCATCAGTAGAAGCAGACCTCAACACCTACGGTACTGTGACTGCTGAGCCTGTAGGCCCGAATACAAATACATATATATATATATATATAGCTATACAAATCGGGATATCTACGTATAGGTTTGAGCATGCATTTAGAAATAGGTGCGTGAGAGTTGGCGTTCTGTACACTTTTGGACACAGAACACTTGCGACTGGAACGGGCTACACGACCGGAGAAAAGACGAGCTTAAAACACCGGCGGATCCTTATTAGTACCAGACAATTTATGCGCGTATTCCAGAGACAGTCAAGGCTCGATCTGTGTGCCTGTGAAAGCCCCGTTTATCTGGAAAATGCGTTTTTCATCGTCCTCACTTTTGGGTGGTTGAAAGGGAACAAGCCGGTCACGGGGCAGCTCGACTGTTGGAACAGGGAGAAGGGAGGAGTACTCCTCCAGTTTTTGAAAAGAAGGCAGGCGAAGCATTTGCTCTTGAGGCGTTAAGATGGACCGGACGGACTGCGACGAACCGCGCTGGAGCAGCGGGAGGTTCCGCTGTCTTTTTTGGACATCACGAATCTCTTCGTCGAAATCCAACAGACAGAGATCGTTGTAGAAGTCGACGAGGGACTCGACAGCAGCGACGACAAACTAGAAAAGGACAACAGCAAATCAAGCCAATCGCCCGGTCGAGTGGCCATCTCTCATCTGAGAGCACACGCCAGAGTTGGTACATCTCCGTTTTCAGAGACCATTCATTCGATCTACACTCACACACCTGAACGTGTATATAAGAGGAGTCTATGAATGGGGTCGCCGGTATACAGAGTGAAGGCATTCCTAACCTTGAGTGAAGGGGAGGAGTCTGCAATGCGTGCCAGGACCTCCTGGGCGGCGTCGATTTTGTCTTGTTGTACAGTAAAGCTGTCAGACCTGAACAATGTGGAAAAACAAAGCCGCTTCTCATTAGAACTCACAAGCGTTACAACGACTACGAACCACCTGCCAAGGCCGTCGGCGCAGCGCGCTTAACATCGGGATCCGTCAAGGTTTGCATGCACATCGAGCTGACCCTCTCTCGAATACGCTTCGTCGGGAGACTCCTAAATTTATCCGAAATGCATGCAGGCCTCTCTGCGTCTCGAGTCCCGTATGCACCCGAATACATACGCACATATGGAGTGACGCGGTTTCCTGCCGACTTCGTGCCACAAGACTCACAAGACAGCAAAATCCTGTGCGCTGTCAGCATGCGTACTGTGTCGCCATCCCTTATTCAGTCTAGCGGTGTGTCTATAGTAAGTGTCGCTTAAAGGTGTGTGGTTCCGGAGTATGGCGCATGCCACCGGGGCGGTCTACACATCGGCTTGAAGCGTACCCTCTATGACCCGGCGGAATGCGTCTCCCATTCCGGATGGCAACCAGCTGGTAGAGACACTGGAACGGGTACTGCCTTGCCTGAAGACGAAAGTCAAGAGAGTGAGACGATCACAGCAAAAAAGCAGGAGGGAAACATCCTCGGAGAGAATGGAGGTTCTCATGCATGCACGCGTCGTCGTACGTGCCGATCCAGACAAGACGAGGAACAGAACATCGCCGTGACTCGAGGCGGCGCCCGACGCGGGGCAGCGGTGAAACAGAGATACGTACCGATGCTCACGACGGCCTCCGGCTACATATGGAAGACTGAAAGAAGGTCTTGGATGGCTTGGGGCTTCACTTCAGGAAGAGCGAGACAGGTGTATCAAAGCAGGGCAGTATATCGCTACGAAAAGACGAAGCTACGATCAGTTCCCCTCTGGGAACAAAGGAAGGACGGTCTAAACTGGTGCATGTCTTCTCACCGTGGTCACTAGCAATTCCCTCAGCGTTCGCTGAAATGGACTCTCTGCTGGACTGCCGAGACGCGATGCAATCTGGTAAACAAATGGCAGCAGGTGGCGTAGATCTGGCGGGCCTTCCACGGTGCTGCCGTCATCATCGTGCATCTTCCGCGTTGGAGCAGACGAAGACTTAGAAGAAACAGCACTGTCCACTTGTTGCGTCGCCTGTGGCTGGGAAGAAGCGAAAGGCGCGATCAGGAGTCTGTGGAGAGCGGCGTTCATTTCGGGGACGCTGTCACCCCACTCGAACCACAGACGCAAGACTCGACTCGTCGTTCTGAAGCACACGCCAAAACGGAGGAAAACGGTAAACGAAATCGATGCTCGGAACCAGACAATCGCGTCGGAATGCCATGAAAAACCAACACAAACGGGGAGGCGAAATGCCAGCCACAGAAGCGCGAACACACACACATACACAGTCGTAGACACCCAAAAACAGTCAACGCCGTTCCGAGGGTTTTCGCTCCTATTCAAGGTCCAGTGAACTTTGACCCCCCGAATTATATCTTCAAAAGTTCCATCTAACTGTCCATCTAGATATACGCGTGAGATCAGCCACCGACAGTGGGTCAACAAACGACGAGCAACATATCCCCGATGACGACTCGGTCTTAGCGTACCACACGAGGAACTGTAAAAAGCAAACAAATGCATTGAGCAATGCCGCCACACCATGTGCTCGTCCACGTTCAGAATACCACCAAAAGATCTCTGTCTACCCATAAATACATACACAAATATATACATACACAAATACACACATACACCAATACATACATACACAAATATATACATACACAAATACACACATACACAAGTACATACATACACAAATACATACATACAAACATTCGCGCACACGGTTGATAATGGCGCCCGTTGTGTGGATTTTTGAAGACGACGGACAGGTGCCTCGTGCGATTCTTCTTTTCATTCCACCATTGACACCTCCAGCGTTAAACTATCCTGTTCGTCTGCGGATTCGGTGTTCAACGTTTTTCCTGACTTGGTTGCATGGGGAAGAAACGGGTCTCTGAGACATGTCGCGTAGAGCGTCACCGCCTCGAGAGCCCATTGTGTCCTCTCCTGATATTCGCGCTCTCTTTCTCTCTCCAAACCATGCTGCTTCTGCATCAGAATATCAATGTGATGCTGAAGGAATTTCTTGTATGCATACGCACGCCGGCTTTGTTCTTCTTCGCCTCTTTCTTCACAAGCGGCGGACAGCTGCTGAAGAAGGCTTTCAATTTCGGCCTTCTCTTTGCGGCGGAGATCTGCCATCACTAGTGAAGGAAGTGAGTGCTTGTAGTCGCTGTATGACTGCGGAGACCACGGACAGAAATACCGGTATTCCAGACTCTGCAGCCTCACCAGCTCCAGTACGCAAATGACTTCAAATGGCGAAGCCACAACAAGAACGCATCTTTACAGGTTTCCTAAGAGACCTGGAAAGTCCTCGCGACCTCGGACGAAGTCTCCAGGATGTTAAAAAATTCAAGGAAAACCGACAAAGGCATCAAACCACGGGATGTCATATTTCCAAACGTGAGAAGGCCGCCTGCCCTAGGCTGGCAGCCTTCTACGAAGAATACAAATATACATCTATACTTTTATATATAGTGACATTTGAATCTACATAAACGTATCCTTACGAAGCTCTGCAAACTGACGAAACAGACCAAAACGTGCATTCATTGAGGGGAAAGCAAAAGACAGCGTGACTGGTGGCCAGACCTGAAGTTGATCGTCGATGAGGGTAGCAAGGCGCTGGCTGGGCTCCAAGCTACTGGAGACAGACCCGAGGCGAAGAGCGAGGCTGAAGTATCGCCGGCGCACGGTTGCTTCAGTCTGTGCGGAGAATGAACCACAGCGGAGCGGAAACAATGTGACAAAGAGTGGAACGAAACGAAGCATTTTCCGAGTGTTTCGTTTGCATGTGGGCTTCTTCCATGGTTACTGAGTCCGCTAGGAAAAGGATGACCCTCACTGTTACGGAACCACACAGCAGGCTCATCGTCAGTAGGGAAGGAAATGAGAGAGAAACGCAGGTAGGAAGACAGCAGAGACATGTCCATTAAATATACTCATAACAAAAGCCACCAGTCATGCAAGATCCATCAGATAACAAGTGACGCTGGACCCCCTGTAACAACACACTGTGACACGGAAGGCGTTGGTTTTTGTATACGTTTCTAGTCTGAGAAGGATAAATACTACGAACTGGTCCACTGGTGTAAATGGTGAAAGTCGTTCCTCCCCAGATTCGAGGTCCATTGTTCCAGCAGAACATAGACCAGACGATAGCTCTTGTGGCAATAGAACGCGGTCAACACCACGTATGCATGTGATGATGATTATCAGGGTAATCTGAGATCGCGGTGAAGCTCTTGCTCTTCTCAAGAAAAGAACAAAAAACACAATGGAAACGAGAATGTGAAGAACGCTGAACTTCGTCTCGACCTTGTTGGATGCCGCGAACGCCCTTACCGCCCATCTCCCCCGGAACTGCCACTCGCCACAGGAACAGAGGGCATCGATCATCGCCTGGCGGAACTTTTCGACCGCTAATGTCTCCATGTCTCCATTCAGCAGAGCCTTTGGTGTCTCGAAGGCGATGTTTTCCCGATCACAGCCAGTAGGTAGGAGTCTCTGAATCGGTTGTTTCAAGGCCCCTAGGCTTCGTGCGGCGTCGCCTGAGACCGCGGCTGATCCCTGGATCCCAGAAGAAGCTGACTGATCCGAACGGCCGGACATACGCGCCTTCTGGAAGGGAAGGACAGGCCAGTTCTTCGGTTGACACAGCCGCGAGGCAATATTCAGACTTCCCGAGCGGTCGCCAGCGAGATAAAGCGTCTTTGCTAATTGCCACTGGACAAGGAAGAGGTCGACACACAGGAACGACGGCGAGAAAGCAGGCGGAAGATGCCTTCCTCCATGCAGGCCGGAAAGGACGGGTGGGACCGCAGCCAGTGAAGAGACAAGAAGCAACGAATCCTTGTCAGATGCGTGACACGAAACTCCAGACGGATATGCATCGCGCCATACTGCCAGCTGTGCCTGAAGATCAAAAAACCAAAAATAGACGAAACAAGAAACTGAGGAAAACGCGATTCACAATAATGGAAACGATACCCGTGCCAGCTAGGACACGCACATATATCTGCACGTATATATATATATATATATATATATTTGTATATATATTTGTATATATACATGTACGTATCGATGTGTATAAGGGACTGCATTTGATGAAACGATGTCATGAATGGTTTCGCTTCCTGCGTGTATTGCTGTTTATTGCTTTCAGGCGACGCGCCAGTACACACGCCTAAGCGCTCTGTGGACCGTACCGGGACCGCTTCCCAGAAAGGGCGTTCTCTGTCTCTTTGAAGCTGTAGAAGATGCTCTTTGGCTTGCAAGAGGTTTTCCAAACTTCCCCGCCAGTCGCCTCTCTCGCGTTTCATTTGCGAGAGGAGAAGGAGATGCCGAGCCGCGGGGCGCCGCACATGACATCCACAAGCATGGGCGTCCGTCAAGGCTTCTCCTCTGTCACCGCAACATCTCTGGAACCGTAAAGTGTCTTCCTGCCTCTCGCGCATGCATGCAGCCGCCCCGCTCGCTTCACGTAATGTCCAGGTTTCGAAAGAGCGGGGAAGGAAAGGGGCGGATGACGGAATACAGTGAAACGAAGGGATCGCGGCCTGGAGGATGCATGTCTCGAGAGACACAAGTGGTTCAAGAAAGAAAGGGAGAGAGGAAAGCGACGAGGAAGAAGCAGACGAAGAGCATGCAGAGGCGGCCCCCGCAGCAACAGCGAGATCATTCGCCCAGGATGACTGCAGATGCTCAAAGGACGCTGCTGGAAGAAAACAAAGATGGAACATGCAGAGAGCGCAGGCATTAGATCAGGGTGGGGACAAGCAGACGAACGTCAAACTAGAAACAATATTCATCGACATACTGCTTTCCACGACTGTCAGGTTAAGTGCACCAAGTTGCTCAGGTTATTTTTGGAAAGCCAACATCTGTACACAAGCTGTACAAGTAACAGGATATTCGCGTTGTTCTTGTTCGTCTCTTCCTTTTGCCGTAAGTATCGGCATATGCGTCACCACCGCTTCGTATCGGTCTATCTCTGCGTGAGGAGGCGCAAGGGCATCGACCCAGACATCCACTTTGATACCGAGAAAAACTGAACTGTGGTGGAGGAAAAGCAGCGCAGCTTGAAGTCTATGAGCCTGCTGTGTTTCCGCATCACAAACGCCCAACAAAGCGTTCTGCTTCGCATGCGTTTGTACGTGCCAGCTCAAGTGCATCTCGCGTCCTCGAGTCGCCTGCCTTACCACCGCACGGATCATCGTTCCAGTCTTGCTCGCATTGGTTCAGAAGCAAATTGAGCGTTGTAGCTCGCTGCAACGCATGCGCCATGGAGAGCTCGACATACGCACCGAGCAGCCGCCTCGAGAGACTTTGGTCTTGAGCATCCACCGCAGAATGACCGATTGACGGCAGTGACGAATCGGCCAGCTGCGGACTGCGTGCGAGACGTTCGAGGGCAAGGGCGAGAGCGTGGCGTGAGGTCTGGACGGCCCGGAGCCGCGCCATAGTTGAGCTTAAGCCTCTCTGGAAGCTGAGTGCTTCCTCGGCCTCTCCATCGACTTGGTCGCCATTTCCAGCGTCCGCTCCAGCGTCGACAATCACATCTTCAGGAGTGGAGAAAAGACTCTTCTGCTGATGACATGTCGCAGAATGTGAAGCGCGCGCCCCCTTACTGCAGGCTTGGGAGGACTGCAATGGACAAACCAATGACGACGGGTGACACGAAGCCGCTCCATGGATGAGCGAGAGTGTCGCATAGATACAGCCATTGAAGAGACTCAGACTTGGCTGGGTCTGATCACGTGAACGACGTGGACAAGGAGAAAACGACTCGGTCAGGTCGGCATTTGAATCGAACATCGGACATATTTCCGTTTGCGACGCCCCCCACGGCGTCTCGTCACAGTCCCACCGGTGCAGCCGCCATAGACACTCGAACTTCTTCTCTAGCCATGCCGTTGCGCCGCAGTCGGTTTCTTTGCCTTCGTCTTCCAACAGAGGCGGAAAACCGACGCCGATCGAAGCCGAGAATGGCCGAGTTCCCAAACCGCCCAACGCCCCACCCCCAGGCCCGCTCCAGCTCCCTCCAAAGTCCATGGGCGACCTCTGGCTAGAAAGGGTACACGCCAGGGAAGGATAAGACAGCGAATGCGACAGTTGCGACGGCACTGAAGAAGAGAGACTGAGAGAGACAAGAAGGCTCTCTCGGAGAGAATGCAAGCCGATGGCACCGAGTGCGTCTGCCATTTGAAGTTTCGTGGCATAGAGCTCTTCCTCAACTTCACGCAGACGAGTGTGGAGGTCTCTGTCTCCTGTTTGAGTGATTCGAGATCTCCCTACCGCTTCGTTCTCAAACACCGACCTCGCTTCGAGCCCAATCGACGAGGCCGACCAGGCAGCTTGATCAGGATGACCGTGAAGCCCGGTGCTATGCAACTGCCTCAGTTGCGCCAGGACCTGCAAGCGCTTCGCCTCCAGCGTCTCCAGCTGCTCTTGCTGGAGAGTCAAGGTGGCGAGCCAGTCGTTCTCCGCGTGCATGCGCTGAATCAGGAAATTCGATGTGTGCCACGGAGAGAGGCAGTCCGTGACCGCGGAGAGATCTTCTTCGTTTGCATTAATGAGAGCTTGCGAAACTAAAAGGAAAAGCGGCGCCGGCCCTACAGGTGTCAGGAGAGCTGAGGCATTCGCTGGCCGAATGGCCATCTCACGCAGCCGCTGCAGCGACAGCTGGAAGTGGCGCATGCTCTCCGGCGACATTCTCTGTTCTTTCGAGGGTCGGTTCCCATCGCTTCCTACCGTGCCTTCCTCTCCTTTCCCCTTGTCTCCAGGGACAACATGGCCGCAATCCAGAGCTCTCCCCGCACCCTCAGCCACACCCTCCATCTTTTCCCAAGTCCCCTGCTCGTCAGTTCCTCCTTCTGCAGCTCCGCCTTTTCCTCCACTCGCCTCCTCCTGGTCGGGCGCTGCGTTTGCGACTGTTCGCGGGGGCCTCGGCACTTCGTCTGGGCCTCGACCTTGCCCTCGCTGTGCCTCGAGAAGCATCTGCCGCAGGACCTGCACAGATCGAATCTGAGGCATGCGGTCCCACTGGGCGCGTTGCCACTGCTGCGAGACCACAGCCAGGCCTTCCTCGAGGCCGCTATCTGGGCATCTGCGCTCGAGCTCTTGCTCGGCGAAGATCAGTGCGTCGACCGGACAGCCGAGCTGGAGCGCGACAAACGCGATCGCTTGCAGATCGAGAGCAGACCAAAAATGCAGGAAGTTGTCGAGCATGTCCCCTCCTAGACCTTGTCGCAGAAGTCCGAGAGACGCCAAAGGCGAGAATGACACATCGGCAGTCCACGCAGACGAGGCACCGTCAGTTGGGGGGAAGGAGCGTGAACATGATCGCGAGGGCTCACGGATACCGGCAACCTCATTCGGCCTTTTCTGAGGGATACAGAAATCTGCAGAAATATCGCTGCAGTCCTCATGATTCGGGATCCGCCCAACTGAAGCCTCAGAGGTTACGGGAGCCTTGCATTGTCCGCGTCGCTGAAAAAATGGGTGGGTCTGACGGGGCTTCTGTGGGTCAGCTGGGCCTTCGCGTTTGACACCCAGCGCCGTTGAGGTTGTTGGTGCGCCAGCCTTCGTCTCCATCTCACTTCTGCCACACGCGCGGCCTTTACCCCCAGAAGATCTCCGGCGTTCCAGACAGGCAAATCTCTCTTTCGCAGGCATGACAGCCTCGCCTCGACTGGTGGCGTAGGCCTCCACTGAAATCTCTGTACTGTGTGTTTGTCTGCCCTCTACACGCTCGTTCTTCGCCTCTTCGCCGCAGGCCTCATCAGCGTCTGTTTTGTCACCTTTGACACAGGCGTCTGTGTCGCCTGCCCCACACTGGACGTTCGCTTTCGTGTCAGCGAGCTTTGCATCTTCGGTCTCCCGTTTCTTCCTCGCTTTGGGACCCTTCGCCTCCTTCTTTGGGCGAGAGCGAAGAATCCCCGGAGCTGCTCCGCCGGCCACTTGAGAAACGTAGACGCGAACAAACTGCAAGGCTTTCATGCACATGCCTGCTGCGGCGAGGTGATCAGCATGTGAGAGAGATCTGGAGGCAGGTGATACGAATGAGGACGACCCGAAGATCATTCTTTCGTCGTCTTTGTTTCTCCGCTCATTCCGGTTCCCGGTGTTCTCGGAATCATCCACATGCCGCACATGCGTTGGTGCAGGGTCGCGTGAAACCGACGGGGCAGGAGAGCAGGCGACGACGCCGGCGAGAGGTTCTGAGACGCCGACTTCTGACGGAGACAGGCGCTGAGTGAGAGAGTTCAGACGCCGCAGCAAAGGCGAAAACACATGCTGATTCAACGCCAAGGCTAAGAGCCGACATGCCTGAGGGGTCGTCTGAAGCATGCAAAGCAAAAGCAGAGGAAACGCCTGCTCGGAAAAGTGGGCGGAACAAAGTGCAAAAGGAGCCCAACATGCAAAGAGCGAGAGACCCGAAGAGGCGGCCGACGCGTCGAAGAGGCCGCTACAGGATGTCGACGAAACCTGGAAGGAAAGAGGAGAGAGCCGAGACGACAAAGAAAACAAATAATCTGGACGGACGCAAGAAACCAGAAAGATGCCCTGCTTAAAACATTCCATCCAAACTGGATAAACATCAGTATACACGCGACCTCGTTTAACGACTCCACATGATGCCTGTCGGCATAGTGGGAGATACAACACGGGCATGCTTCTCAGCGACCACGGCTAAGGCCGCTGCTTATCGATAGCGACCGATAGGTACGTAGATAGCTCGATGCTTGTTTGGCGCTCGAAATGCGGAGTGGTCCACGGCGACAGGCGAGCGGAGCTGTGAACTGAAACCATTCACCGAATGTCAAGAGCGTGGAGGGTGCACACCATGAGGAAGGAAAACGGTCCATCTCCGCGTTTGACTCACCTCGTTTTCCTTCCCTTCTGCCTCCGGAGGCTCCGACAGACTGTCGAGTAAACTGTGCGCATCTCGCGTTCTCTCGCCTTCACCCTCCTCTGTCTCACCCTGATCTCGGATTCTGCCCCTGGCCACTAAGTCGAGATACGAGAGCAGGCAGGCAGCTACGCGAGCCACCCAAGGCACTGGCATTGTCCCAGTGTCATTACCAAGGCGCATGTTGGCGATTCCGTTTACGGGCCAGGGCGATTGCAGGCTGTGTCTACATGCCCACGGCGCCGTAAAGGGAGAAGTAGACTGTGTCCAAACGCGCGCTGTTCTCCGGAAGAAAACAGTGGCGGTGATCAACGAAGAGTCAGGTCCCGAGAGAGGGAGACCCAGGTGATGATAAATCTGAGCACACAAACTGGAAGGCGGGAGAGGAAGGCGGGAGGAGAAAAACAACGAGTGGACCACAAATGGCGAGAAGGTCGACACGGCGCAGGCAACACAGGAACAGAGAGTCGAGAGTACAGTACCACCCTCATTGGAGTCGAGACGACAAATGCGGCAGAAGATTCGACCGTACAAAACGACGACAGGAAATCGAGGCAGAGACCGACGGAGGGTGAAAACGAACTACCGGGAGGTAGGTCAGACTCGAGATGGTAAATCTGGGCACACCGCACTGAAGACGCAGATCCGTCCAGGACAAGGACCTCAACGCATCACTCCGGTGTCCTTGATTTCAGGGCAGACGTTTCCTTCTCCACGCAGTAGCGGCGAGCAGCAAAGGGAAAGCAGGCAACTGAGAGCAGAATGCACTCCGGCTATCGCAGAGCACGTCGGGGATACCTACAGGCTCTGCACTCGCACGACTGCCAAGGGCATTCAGAACGCTGAATAGTTTGATCAAAACTCACAAGTTCAGAAGGGCCGGCGCGTCGTCCTCTCTGCTGATCTGAGCCACTGTCGAAGTTATGAGAGCCATGGAAGGCGATGCACAGCCAATCATTCGTGCCAGTCTTTCGACATCCTCAATCTCGAGTTCGTTGGCCGGTTCGGACTCGTCTTCGGCTCTCCCCGGCTCGGCATGTCGACTCAGCGCGGCAGTCGAGAGGCCTCTCAGGTTTCCGCGTCCGACGTGGTATGATGCCGGAAAAGAAGAAGAAAGCGAAGAGGTGACAGACAGGGAAGAAAGCAAAGAAGGCGAAAGACGCTTCCCTCCCGGAGGCCGCACATTCTGAAGGGACAGGAGGGCGACGACTCGCAGCGCGTGAGGCGCTCCAGGATCGCAAAGCGTTGCGCTGGTGGCCACCAAGCCGAGCACTACGAAGAAGAAACAGAGTACGAAGGAGTCTCAAACGCTCCATTTGACGTCGAGGAATTCGCCCGGCTCTGGGCATCGACATCGCCAGCAGGAACCGGTTTCCAGCATTGAGCGAGTGACACAGTCCCAGAAAGAATCAACCGCAGCTACGGTGGCAGACAGGCTGGTGAAAATACATTCGCGGACTAAGGCTGCCTTCGTGTGTCGATGCGTACACAAACGGTGCCCGAACAGGAACGAAGCACCCGCGCAGAGGGCCAAAAAAAACAACCCACCACCTCAAATATGGCACACGCAAGCGTGCCTATTTTCAACCAACGGAGTTCTACCTTCTCACGGTCTCCACAGAAACTTCGTTTTTGCGGTGAATACAGACATATCTAGATATCTATCGATTCGCCTGTGCGTGTGTGTGTGTGTGTCTCCCTGTCCGTCCATCAACATGTTCGCAGAGTGAAAGGACGCATAGGGTACTATTTCTGGAGGGACAACGCGAGACCACGCACCCGTGAGGAGCTGAATGGGCTGGACTTGCTGTTTGGTCTTGGGATTCTCTCTCTTTTCTTCGAGCTCTTCGTGATTGAAGAGCCGCCGGGTCTGACTTCGAGTCTCCTTTCGCTCCGCTGTCTCGTCGGCGAAGGGAGCGAAAAACCGAAACAAAAGAGAAACCAGTTCGTGGCAGGACAAGGCGCCACTCAGGCATCTCTCGTGCCGGGGATTTTGCACTCTGCACGTCCAAATCACAAGCGCAGCCAACAAGCCCATGCCAGTCTGGAGACGGAGAACCGCGCGTAAAGGAAAGCCAAGGATGAAAGAGTTTAAAGAGAACAAGGCGAGCACCAACTGGAAGAGACAGGACGAAGTCGCGAGACGAACGAACGCACTTGGAGACGCCAGGTGAACTTCGCAGGCGAACAGCCCACGAGACGGAAACGCAGGGACAATAAAGTCAGACAACGGCAACGACATCTGCCAGCCGAACAACACAGAGAGGCCACAGACAGACACAGAAATGAACGACGGTGACACAACGAGTTGGAATACTGGTTTAGGTCGTGAAGCTCTTTCTTTACCGGATCCAAGATCTTTTGTGCTTGCATGGTTTCGAGAACACTCAGTAAACCTACGAGTCTATGCCTTGCACAAATAGCAAGGAGAAACGAAGATCCATCGACTGATGATTGCGGCTCGTCCCCTCCACTTGTGTACATCACCCTTCGCGCTAACGCACCGAACATCTATCAGCAAGTTTATATATATATGTATATGCGTGTGTTTGTGTATAGATACAGGCTCATCCGTACAGCCGCATGTGATCCCGTAAATACAAATGGACATGAATCTATACGAATGCAGAGAGAGAGAAACGAGGCAGACGAGAGTCGTTGACGAATGACAGTATAGGCGGCTGCGTGCATATACGTAGGTGAAAGACGAATTGGATTTTGCGTACGGGAGTACATCACGGAGAGTGGCGAGGTTTGTTGCTGGCAGGGTGAAAAGAAGGCGGGCGCCCAGATGCCGCCAGGTCGTGTTGAGTTCGTTGTTTCCGCATATGTAGAGGAGTAGGTGGGCTTTTAAATCGTGTGGCGACAAAGGCGTAGTTCGCCTGCCCCCGTCGTCGTCTCCTAAGTCTTCGCCTTCTTCACACCCTTCTGCTCTGCTGACTTGCAGGTCCTTCGTTGCCTTACGAGGAGAAAGGGAATGCGCTACGGAGACTCGACCTGCACCACAACCTGGCTGCCGAGAGCGAGTCGCGAGTTGGCGACTGGCAAGCCCAACAAGCAGCGCCTTTGCCTTTCTTTCTTGGGAAGTGACAAAGACCGACAGCAGCTCGTTTGCAGCTGAAGAGACCGTAAGGTAGAACGAGGCCTCTTGCCTTGCATTGACGAAGACAGGGCGCGCCTGGCGCAGCGCCCACGCCTGCGACGAAGGCATATTTTCGGCATCCCAAAAGTATTGAAGAAATGGAAAAGAAGTGAAAGCCGATGTCCCCGATGTAGGGTGTGCGGCGTCTTCACAGGGCCGACCGTCGGATTTGAGCCCCGCCGAGCGCCGAGCTGACGCCGAGGATCCACCGACTTCCTGGACTTCTCCGTCATCGTCTTCGGTTTCTTGGGGACCTGGAAAAGCATTGAGGGTAAATGTCCGTCGCGGTGCATGCAAGGACAGACACATCTTTAAGAAGTCTTCGGCCTGCTCTACACACAGACCTTCTCCGACGTCCTCTTCCTCAGTGTGCACCATTCGTCGCTTCCCTAAATCATCCAAGAGGGCGTTCCGATCGCCGCGTTCGCCCACCTTGGCTCTCGCACTGTCTCCGCGTCCGGTCGCTCCGTAACTGCTGTCTCCAAGCCCCCAACAAGTTCCTAGGGACGCATTCGAACAGAGACCAGATCCGTCACAAGACGAAGACGGAGGCAAGACAGGAAGGAGGCCTTCGGCTACGCATGCAGATTGCCACTCGACAGTTGACGAAAATGGCAACTTGCTTGCAAGCTTCTGCAAACTAAACAGGCATCTCTCCACCTGGGTGGGCGCTGTACTCGGTCCTGGAATTTCAGTGAATGCGGCGTCTCCTCCGGACCCGCTGCTGCTCTCCTTGTCGCTTCGAGGACCTTCGCCGCCGCCACACGAAACGGGGAAACGTTCGACGGATGTGAAGCGTCGAGTTCTGCTTGCTTCGGAAGGTATCTGAGCCAACCGACAGGCTGCTTCGCCAGCGAGGAGATCAAGCGACTTCTGTGCCTCTTTGCGGAGAAGCGGGCGAATACAAAAGAGCGACGCGAGCGGCAAACCCAGACAGTCCACTACCGACTCGGCAGGTCTAGGTCTACGAGATGAGGCAAGGAAAGAGCAATGAGAACGTGGAGAAGCCGGTGACGCAACATTCCCAATCAAGGCACCTTGACGAGGACGAGTGGTTGCTGACCCGTGCGACGACAGGGATTGAGAGGTAGCGCAGGTTCCTCTCGCGCCTTGACAGGATGGATCCCCTTGACCTCCTTCCTTACTTCCCCTGTTGCCTCCGCCCAGGTTCGCTGCATCGCGAGCGCTCAGCGTCGCACTGACAACAACACCACGATGCCCTTCTCGCCTTGTCACCGCGTCTGAGTGGCTCGAGTCCATGCCTTCTTCGTCACACGCTTCTGAGGAGGCTGCCTGTTCACACAGGCGATTGACGAGCGCCCGAAGAAGGACGAAGACGGGGCATGAAGACAAAAGCAGAGTCGCCGATCTTGTTTCGTTTGACTCGCGAGGAGTTGTGCGACGGTCGCGACGAGGAGGTTGCGCACTGGCAGCAGGTTGCACTCGCTCTGCGTTCGACCCCCCCGTTTGTGCCTGTCTGCATGCGTGAGCATCCGGTTCTTCGTCATGAGGCTTGCCAAGACGCAGTGCCGGCGAGGGTAAAGAAGCAGATGAAGAGACGGAATCCGGCAAGTGGCTGCATTCGTCCTCTCTTTGCTGAATCCGAGTTGGTGTGCAACGAGACGTCAGGAGTCCAACAAGCCCCTCTGGATCAGCGTATTTCTCTATCAGTGCATGTACCAGAGCATCGAAGAGAGGCGAAGGAAACGATTCGGAGAGAACGCGATTTCTGCAACTTCTGCGGTGTCTCCCTGCGAGTCTGTCGCATTTTCCTTCCTGCCTGGGTTCTCGGCACTCTTGCAGAGCCTGGTCAGAAGCAGGCATCGAGGAGCAGGACTTAGGAGCGAGAGATGAGGAAGAAAGGGAAGCGGCAGAAGGTCGTCGAAAAGATGACAAAACATTTCTAGAGGAAGGCGATTTCTCGGAACCACTGGACAGGACGTCGCCTTGCTCGTTCACCGCGACAGGCGAAGATACGGACATTGCCTGCCAACACACGCAGAACAAGGGGAACAAAGGCAAAGATTCACCAGCAAACGCAGAAGGCTGTGAGTACTAAGCGAAGTCTGAAAGAGCCCAGGTGGCTATGACACTGTGCGCACCAGTGAAAGCAAACAGAGGGAGAAGTCAAAGACAGGGGAACCGACTGCGCCTGTGATACTGGGTACAGACCGGAAGCCATCAACAGTTAGCATTATCTAGGCGACAGCTCGGATTCGACTGCTTCGGCCTCACACAAACGAGAACAACAACTGCAAATGCCCCTCTATCCTGTTGCCAGATTTGTTGGTATGTCGTCGTTGGAACTTTCCCCCGACTCGCGTCTTCCGCGTAGTTTTCTTTGCGTCCTACACTTCGAAGAGTCGATGATGAGGCTCCTGCGACGGTTGCGAGAAAGATGGTGAGAAGGAGCTGCGTAAACCTTTCCTGCTCTGCCTCCTCTGCCTCGAGAACCCAGTTTCCTTGTTGCCACGATACGTCACTCCCTTCTCTTCGTTGGGTGTTTGAAAGACTCGCCCCAGGCACGGCGTCCAGCAGCAGGCATGTCGACACCGCAGAGGAAAAACAAGCAGAAGGAGAACAATCAGCAGCGACAGAGGCCTCAGAAGAAGAAAGCGAGGAAGCTGAAGGAACAGACGAAGAAGACGATGCTGCCGCCGACGCGCTGGCATCCGCCTTCACGTTCTTTCGAAGAGCGAGACGATGTGGCGAGGCGGCGAGTGGAGGGAGCAGGCGGAGCAGAAACAGGAGAAACGCATGCAGTCGAGCGCTCGACGCCACTGCCGAAGGTAGCAGGACCTCGGCAACCTCCGACAGCAGCTTGAACCGTTGTTGCTGTCTCCTGAGAGACCCCGGAGGACCCAAATATCCCCGTACCGGCTTTACCAAGCCTGCTGTCCTGTTGACCGTTTTTGTCTCCCCAGACGCAGAGACCGAACAGAATGACGAGAAACCGAGGAGCTCACACGCGTCGGCGAGCACCGACGCTGACGCCGATTTCGGGAGAGGCAGAGGTCGACAGGCAAGGAGCCGCGACCAAGCGACGGGCATTTCGTCTTTCGTATTGGCAAAGAAACTCGCCCAAGGCGAGGTGCGAACAGAAAGCGTGTACTCGAGAGACAGCAGAAACACGAAGAAATGCGGCTCCAGAAAGTCACGGGAGAACGAGGGGAAAAACTGTCCAAACAGTCTGCGCTTGCTCGCCCTATGTGCAGCATACGCACCGCCACCAAGCGACCTGGAGAAGGAGGTGGAAGCCGCGAAAGAAGAATCATCGAAAACGGATGAATACCGGAGACAGGTGAATTGTTGCCCTGGCGTAAGGCCGAGAGTTCCAACCTCAGGATTGTCAGCCGGGACTCCTTGCGGAGGTGGACTCAGACATCGAGCGAGAGCCTCGCACGCAGTGAGGAAAGAGAGTCCTGAGAAGAATCCGTGGCAGTCTGCGAAGGTAAGAATCAGCCTGGAAGCGCAGCCACAGGAAGACGACAGAAAGGCACATCGCACGTAGAGGACTTCGGGGATTCTGTCGTAAGCTGGAGAACCGTGTGATGGACCGCTATCCGTGAATCAAAAACATCTGCGCTAAAGTTACTCGGGTCACTCAGACCACTTCAGACATACCTGATTGAACGATAAAGTGTAAAGCCAGAGACAAGCATTTGTACAGGCAAACAGATCCACAGAAGTCCACAGACATGCCCACATGGTGATGCGCGTATCTCGCGCGCTACAGGCGTTCATGAAGGCTTTGCGCAGCTCTTTCGAATCGTCAGAGGGTGTTTTGAAAAGGCGCTTCAACGCCCCATTCTGACTCACGTTGACTCTTCATCTGTTACTCGCTTCTTTTCCGTCCCCGTTGGTTCACTTTGCAACTTGAGCAAACACCCACCTAGCCACTGCTGGCAAGATATAGCCGTCACTTGCGGGTATCCTTCGAGAGGGAGTTGAACGCAGCTGCTCCTCTTTGGAGGTAGTTCTGGAATCTGCACCAAGTGAAGCCGACGCAGACGAAGCCGGGAGAGGTAACGACGGATGTGAAGAGACCAGACGTCGGTGAGCTGTCAACAGGCAGCCTGCCAAGACGAGCGACGCACGCGACTCCCTGAAGGCCGACTGGTCAGTTGCTGTCATGCCCGTGACCGCTGCAACAAAGGCCGCTGCTTCCGTGGTGTCCATCCCTGACACAAGACATGCTGAGACAATCAGAGAGAAACGCCAACAAGCATCGATGTTACAGACACCAGGACTACAGAAGCTCACGTCCAGACGAGCTAGGATACACCATCCGGATTCACAAATCTATCTATCTATCTATCAATCCAACTATATGTATGTATATATATATATATACATATATATATGTATATATATATATATATATATGTATATATTTATACGTATACATAAACACGGATAAGTGTTGATGAATTCGCATGATGCGAATCCACGCGTGAATTTGTGGTTAAAGAAAAACGGGTGCAAAAGCGACCACCGCTTCTTGAACCGTGCCGTCCCTCTTTTTCGTTTGCATGATGCTGTGCGTTGGGGGCTGGATCGCGTATGCAGCTTGTGGTTGTGAAATTCATTTAGCTTGTCATCTTTTCTGCCATTGCTCGGTCGATGTCCACTCTGAGGGTTCTGTCCCTGTCGCGGTCTGCCGGCGGGTCACTGTTACTATTTTCACCACCCCTGAGTCTTCCTCGCGGTCGCTTCCTGCAACCATTTCAGCGGAGTGCTTCCTCTCTTCGTGGGCTCGCTTCGACATCCAGGAACTCTCGACTGCGTCTCCAGATTCCTCTCATTTACCTCCTAGAAGCGTTGTTGCATGCATGCACATAAACTCGCGCGCGGCTTCCGACAGTCCCCTTCTGTGCCCTACACGAAAGACTCCGTTATCCACCATCCTATCGCTGGCTTCCTCATGGACTGTAGCATGCATGTCGGAGCGCATCCTGATCCACCTTCCCGCAGCATCCTCGTCTTCTTCTCCAGACACTCGCATTTGCCCGCCGCCATCAACGCGCGTATTCTCTGTCCTTGGCAGCATCCGTGAACCTCGGTGGTAGGGTGGTTGTTCTGCTTGCTTTCTTAGACCATCGCCGTTCCCACCGTCTGCTTCTCCCGAGGTCCAAGGCAAGGCAAGGCGCTGTCGTCGAGACGGCACCCATCGCGAGGAAGGAGAAGCGGATGAACAGAGGGACGCCAAGACACTCCAAGGCCAGACGCACCTCAGCCTCCACTCACGGCCAACGTAAAGGCTGTCTTCCTCCTCTTCGTCGCTCAGTGTCTCGGAGAGGGTCTGCGTCACGCATGGTGGTGTGGTTCGTACCCGAGAGTGTTCGATCTCGCCTCCCCGCTCCGACGCTTTCGCTTCCTCGACAAGTGCATGCGCTTCGAGCATCTCGAAACGGGTCCTCACACCCACTGTGGAGTCGTGAGCATGCCGGACTCGTTTCCGCAGAGACAGCCACTGGACAAAGAAGAACGGGAGGTGAGACAGACAAAGCTCCTGGACCGAAGGAAGGCTTTGGTGGTCTGCGATCATCGAGAGGACGTGAGAAAGTGCCTCTCTCAGCGGCGACGCGAGCCGAGATAGGGCCGTCGACAAAACGTCACGAACAACTGCGACGGTTTCTCTCCCGGCTTGCCAGTCCTTCCCCGACTCCTTCCGAGGTTCCTCGGAGATCCACTCTCCGTCTTTGTCACGGCCCGTCCGTAGTGCAGGTGCGTTGCAGGCGAGGCCATCAGCGTCCGCCAAGTTGCATCTGGAGAGCTGATGCAGCCCACTCCGATGGCGAGACAAACTGGGGACGATCTCTGGCGCCGCCGGAAGCTCAGAAGACGCAGACAGCATGCTGGGAGCCCGGTCCGACATCGGCAAATACCTGTGTGATACGTGTAAAGAATTGAGAGCTGCTGCCGCCAAATCATGACCCTGAAGAAGCGCCCAGAGGGCGTCTCCTGTCAAGTCTGGGACGCCGACGCAAGCAGCGGACAGAGCAAGGAGAGAGACGAGGTCACCACAGGGAATGTAGCCGTGACTCCAGTCAGTCGCAGTGGCGCTACTCTGGAATTGATTTCGGCTCCCGGCTGCATGCGTCAGGTGCTCGTCGCCTCCCGCAGAGACGGCAGCGTGACAAGGCGACTGAATGGCCGAAGGCGCGAGCGCGAAATGAGCAGGAAGTCGCGAAGAAGGGAGAAGGGGGGATTCGGAAGGAGGAAGCGACCGCAGGAGAAAACTCGCGTAGGACCTGAAGAGGTTGAGACGGAAAGCGAGTAAGCGTTGTACGGGCTTCAGGAGGTCTCGGAAGACGTCCGCGGCTTCGAACGCCTCCAACAAAACACAAACCGTCGAGGGTGCGAGCCTGAGGGAGACCTGAAGAGAGAAGTTGAAGCATGTACACGGATGCAGAGAAAGAAACGACGTGGTATCAATGGTGGGTCCACGGGGGTGGGTCTGAGTAAAATAGAGAACGTGCAGTAGGATGGAAACTGGGATTACAGAGGGAAGCAAAGATGGATCTCTGTGGACTGCCACAACGTTGGTAACTGCAAAACGAAGACACCCGAAAGGAAGAAAGCCGAACCAGCACTGATCCTGCTTTGTTATCGGGGGGACAAACGGACGATACGGAGGTGAAGCTCAGACGCGCTTCAGGGGGCCAGGCAGAACTGTGAAAAGACCACCCAGAAGAAAGGCAGCGACTGAGGCCGCCCGAGAAAAGAGAAAGCATGTCGACAATACTTCCCGGTCAGTTGCTACACGGGATGCCGGTTCATGGGATGAGTTAACAATCTTCAGCAACTTCGCTGTGAGTTGGATTTCGCGACACTGTCGTACTCTATTTTCTGTCTGTCCGGAGGTATACATGAGAGACGTCGTAAACCCGAGTAGAATCGCAGAAGCAGCCGTAGATCATTGAACCTTCTCTGAGTCCCCCACACTCCTCGAGTCTCGACTGAAGACCTTACCTCAGCCATGGTGGGTTCCAGTTGGTAGTCCTTGTTGTCTTGGAGACGTAAGTCGGGTCCATCTCCCTTCCTGCTTTGCCGCTGGTGTCTCTCCTCTCGCGCTGCAGCCGAGAGGACCCAGATCTCTTTATTCTTATCTCCCCTTCCATCATGACCGTTCAAATCGTTATCCGTCAGCGGTGTCTCTGTCTCTCCCATGCCGGAGCCTCTCCCTTTACTCGCGTCGCTCGCTTGGGAGCGTGTGGCTTCGCTGGCTTCATCGACGACTCTTCCCGAGAAGTCTTCAACGTCACTCTCTTCCTTCTCTTGTTCTCTCCCCAGAAGCAGGGGCGCATTCCGCTCGACAATCAAAGAGGCGAGAACATCCACGACGGCCTTGCCCACAGCCGCTTGTTCTCGCCTTGCCAGCGCCAGAAGCTCCGCTATCAACTGCCCCACCACACTCAGAGCTGCGGGAAGGACAGAGAAACCTCCAGGGCAACTGGCAGTTAGAGGTTCTGGTCCGAGAGCTGATGCGAAGCGTAGAAGCCGTTAGACAGAAAGCTCTTTTTCTGGCCACTAACGTTTTAAAAGACATACACATCTGGTGCGGAGAGCGCGAGCGTGGACTGAGAAGGCACCCAAGACGAAAGGACTGGTCAGGTCCCCAGATGGAGATGCTTCACCATGAATTCGTGGATTCATACGCTAGTCTGTACGGAATACACGGATCCGAGTCTTGATATGCTCTGAACTTGTCAGGCAAGCCGCTTGACACTCAGACCGACAGGTCGACAGAGAAATTAAGAACCCGAGATACGGACAGATGGATGCAATCACATACAGATTCATCGCAGAAGGTGAATCGTACACAACTCGTGACGGTTGCAGAAGGCCAGACAAATAGAGAATAGTCGAGACAGAGAAACATGGAGAGGTAGACGGAGGCTTCTAGGCACCTGAATAGGGATGCAAGTATGTACACAAAGCATACAGAGCGAAAAACAACCACGACAGCCATAGATCTTTGAAAGCCTGACTGCCGCAGTCGCATGGACGAGACCACGACGAAGCTCCCAAGACTTACTGTGAGGATCGCGCTCCTCCATTTCTTCCCCAAACATCGGGCTGTGTTCCGAGAATATCTCCACAACGGCTGTGAGAACGCTCTTCGCGTTCATCGCCTTCTTCAGAAAGTGACCAGCGGGAGACGACGGAGACGGTGGTTCAGTGTACGAGCCCACAATGAGCTCTGTGCGGCCTGCATGGAACGAATGATCGGGGAGTAGGAAGGAGCAGACATCAAGTACACAAGACAGTGAGAGGATGCCCATGACGCCTAAGAACCGTCCGTGACCAACGGGTATGCTCTCCAGCCGCGAAGGAAAGTTGTCCCTGAGCTGGACTGAGGCGTATGCCCCCAACCGGTTCGTCGGCAACGGAAAACAGCACAGCCCCGCGCACTGTGTGTGCGCGCTCAGCTCTGCTTGCTCTCAAAGGAGTCCTCTACGCATGTTTTCACGGTTTTGCACCATCGTCTAAACGTCAGACTGAGACAGGACCTCAGCATTTTACTGAGTAGAAAGGAGTAGTAGAAGCAAATGCTTGATCGTCGGCTCAGCCTCTGTTCATCGAAACGCATGCTGCCTTCACCAGAGAGAAGGGAGAAATACGCGGGGGGCGCGACGTTTGCGGCTGCGGAGTCGCGCCTCCACCTCTCTCCCAGTCAAGCGTTTTGTGTGCATGCAGGATACCTGTGAAACGTCTTTCTCAGTCCACCACTAACCACAGTAGAGACGACCAGTGGAGAGCAACTCCTGTCTGCATCCTGGTCTATCGTTAGCTGTGGTCACGTGCGAACAGACTGAAACCGGACTCGGGCGAGGCTCACCGGCGTCGTCGAGAGGAATGAAGAAGGCCCGACACAAGACAGCGGCTATCGAAGGTGAGGCAAGCGGCGATGGGTCATGTATTCGGACATGCGCGTCATGCGTTTCAACATGTTGGAAAGAATCCAACAGGCGGCGAAGGCCTTGCGTGACCGAGAGAAGAGTTACCCCAACTTGAGACGCAGAAGCGGCAGGCGCGGCCACCACCAGGTTTGCAGCAGTGGTCACAAACCACGCGAGAAAAGGCTGAAACGAAACAGAGAAAAATCCGCAAAGTCACCGCGGTGATGCGCATGCGACACAGGGGTGTGTGAGGGTCTCTGTGACTGGTAGAAGAGGGAACAAGATGCTTTTCGCACGTTACAAACCGAAGCGGAGGCCAAACATGGGCGCCAAGTTGAAACCGAAGAGAGCAGCACACTTGGCAGTTTGCTTGTTCGAGAGCGGAGTGTCACTAACTCCAAACCTGCGACCTCTCATAGCCGTGGAAGCGATCTGAGGTACCCAGAAGACAGCCATGTCCCCACCCTTGCTATTTCATGCCTCCACGGCTTCGGGCGCCTCCTCGACGGATCTCTCCGACGGCTTCTAATGCCATTTGCATGCCAGTTGCGATTTATCCGCGCACAGGTGACCCTGCGACTCTTCAGTTCAGCGCAGTTCGCTTTTGACTTGGTCAGGTCGTCAGCGACATTTTTTGGCAACGATCTGCCGCTAGACGCGACGCTGACTCAGACAAGCTGCCAACGGCCAAGTGACTGAAAAAATCCTTATGTAGCACCACGACTCTAGGTGGAACAGACAACTCTCAACGTCGCTTCTCCATCGCCTCCTCCCGCCTCCAGCGCTTACTGGCTGAAGCAGAGCAAGGGACGCCTCCATTGCAATCACGCTCGCCACTGCGTCCAAGAGACTGAGCGTTCGTTTGCCTGCCTCATCTCGACCAACGAAGGTCTCGCCTTCTCCCTTTGCGAGACGCTGAGCCTGCGGGTCTTCGATGCGCATGCACTCAAAAAACTGGCCGAAAATCGCTGGGCCGCCGCCGCGAGCCCAAAGGGCCTCGAGGCTCGCGGGCGACCGCGATAGCGACGACGAGAACGAGGAGAGGGGACGAACGAGGCGTTCACAGCCATAACGCAGTTCTTGGCGTTCCCCCTCTGGGTGATCGTGACTCATGCCCTGGCGCTGGCGTTCTCCAGCGTCTGTTTCGCTCGCCAGAAAAGACGAACGGCAGCCGTCCCTGCTCATGCGTTCATCGCCATCCGTCGCGGCAATGGACTCCCAAGACGTCCGACATGAACTCGCAGGTTCCGAGCCACGGGTCGCCGCTTCGAGGTGGAGGAATGAAGAGGCAGAAGCGCCTGCAACTAGTGCATGCAATAACTCGACGCACACCGCCCACAGAGGACGGTGGTGAAAAGGTGCAGGATGACTCGAATCGGTACCCGAGAGAGGAGCGAACGAGGAAACGGAGACACCCGCCCCCTTGTCGCTTGCCCCGCATGTCGTCGGATGGCTCTTGGTTTCGCATAAATCTTGGCAGAAGAATTCTACTCTTGCCTGCAGGTTGTCTTGCCTATCTTCACCTGGATCTTGCATGCAGAGATCTCTCTCCTTTACTGGAGTACTGGGATCAAAGGCCTTCCTGTTTGTGGTGCATCCACGCATGTTGTGAGTACAGAGGAAGCTGCCCAGTGGAGAAACTTCCTCTTTTCCTCTTCGATCTGTGAATCCCCTAATAGCTTCAGGCAGTTGAACGGAGCAGGGACAGAAGCAGCTGTCGGGCGCCGAGGAGAAGACCGAGAAGACTGAGAGTGATGTGAGCAAAAGACGCATCAGGGTGAAGGTCGAAGGTACTAGGGCATCCTGTGAAGATTCGAAAACGTCTCCACTTTTCCCGGCGTCCATCTCGGTGTCTGTTTCCGCGAAAGCTGCTGCCGTTCCCAGGCGTCCCTCAGTATCGGTGTTTCGATTCGAAAACGACGAAAGGACAGAAACCTCACGACAGACTTCACGGTCTTCATCGCTGCTGCGGCTCCATCGGCCTGCGACTGCATTCGCGACGCGTGCATGCTCTTCATCCTCGTTGTCTTCTGTCCATCGGCCCTGGATTGTTTCGTGTAGCCGCCCGCTGTTCAGAAAGAAAGAGGAGAGGCGTAAACTCAGAGCTTCTCCTCTTCGACACGAACTGTCTAGAGGCGTTCGAGCTGGGACCGAGCTGCTCACAGATGCCACCACCAAACTGGCCAGAAGCTGAAGGTGCATGCAGGTGAGTCTCGGGCTCGAGGAAAAGCTGTACAGCCTCCAGTAAGCGACCGACCCAGTTGCGGTGACCTCCGGACTTGCCACAGGCCCCCACGATCCGCTGCTCTCCAGCGCCACTAGCCGAGTCTCCCTTTGGCTTTCCCATTCAACTCCAAACGCTCTACTCCCTGTGGCTTTCGCTCCGTCACAAGACATCCATTCGCTTCTCCGGACGTCCCTCCGATCTCCTGCATGCATCGCCTCACCAGTGGACTCGCCGGCATTGACTCCCGGTTTCTCACTCGGAATCACAGAGGCACCAGAATTGCGTCTTGGGCCTTTCTCTTGCCTATCTCCCGCGTAGCCGCCGGCCTGCTCGCCGCTGTGCACTCTGAACGCGTCTCTCTCCCAGATTTCCTTCTCCCTTCCTGCTTCTGCGTCATTGGCCTTCTGTCCTTTTTCGGCTACAAAGCACAGGCCTTCGCCGTGGGTTCTGCGCCCAACAGGCACAGCGTCTGCTCCATGCGCGAGGTCGCATGCAAAGCAAACAGGCTGGGACGGGAGGCCCTGCGACTGAAGAATCACAAAGCTCTCGGTCCACAACTTCCAAAGAGCCTCCACGTGACTTGGATCGGGGCTCGAGTCATTGAGTTCGTCTTGACTCTTTCGGACTCGGCTTCTGTCGCCAGGCGCTTCTCTCTGTTGCTGACTTTCTACGAGCAGATTCCGTGAAACGTCAAACGCTTTTCGCTTTCCCCTCGGTTGGTGTGAAGCCGAATCGCCGTCGCTGTCTGCCGACCGTCGTGCCGATGTCTCGTTCTTGTCTTCGTCCAAACTGTCAGACCTTGAAAGCGTCTCCGAACTGCAGACGTCCCTTTCCCTCCCCAGCCTCCCGTTGCTTCTGGTTTCATTCCTTCCATGAGGTCTGCGTGCCTCAATTCGCCTGGGCTGCTCACCCTTCCGTTTTGGTTCAAGAACGCACGAAGCGTCGCCTGCAGAAGCAACCGACGGCAAAGGCGACTCAGCCGTTGTACAGGGACGGCGCACCGCCGGGCAAAAGCCCCCAGAAACTCGGGATGTGTATTGGGGATGGAGGGAGCGAAGGAAGAGGCCAAGCAGACACTCCACAGCTAACCAGGTGGCACAGCCCGCGGCACAAGCCTCCAGAGGTCTCCACAGGAGTCTCTTTCTCGGTCCTCTTTCTGCGTCCGTACGCGTGCTTCCGCTCAGGCTTGCGGTGAGTCTCTGCGCGTCTTTCTCGCCGACAGGCCCGACCTTCCTGATCCTTCTGTCGCACTCTCGATCCCCGGAGCCGTCCGACCCAGACGAGGAAGAAACGCGGGAGGAGGTCGGCGAAGCGGAATCCGACAGAGCGCCCTCTGTGGATCTGCGCGTTTTCCTTGTGCTTTTGAACGTTGTGAACATTGCCATGTCGTCCGAGGGCTCGTTTCGCGAGGTACCCGAGGCAAGCGAAGTCCCCGGCCTGCGCCTAGCAAGAGGCGCCACCCACAGCTCGGCCGGAAGGACAAGTGAAGCAATGCGAAGCGATCGAAGAAAACGAGAGGCAGCCGCCACAGCGACCGAGAGCGAGACTGAAGGGAGAAGGCGTGCCGTCTCCCATGGGAACTTTCTTGCGTCCAGAGACGCCGAGGCAGTGGAAGAAGCAGAGGCAAAAGGAGCAGCGTTCGCGCAAGTCGAACGAGATGGGAGCGCCGCAGAACATGAACGCGCGTAGAAGTCCTGAGTGTGCCTCCCTCGTTGACTGCGGCACCTGCCGCTTGCCTGGACGTGGAAGAGCGAGAGGAACTCGAGAGTGGTCTCTACATGACTGCTGTAGAAAATGCCAATCACCCTTTCTGGAAAGCGCGAACTAAGTGATGCAGTCTCTGTTGCTAAAGGCAGACCTATCACGGCTGCAGAGTACAGATCATCCCCCAAGCTGTCTTCCGGTTCCTCTGTCTTTTGCTGAGGAACTGCATGCCATCCGACACGGTGTAACCTGGGAGAGCGCGATGCGCACCCTGGATCGCTGGGTCGGCACTGTGGGGTAGCCGCCGATGAGGGCCTGCTGGTTCTGAGAAGGACGAGGGGAGACGGGCAAGACAATGACGGAACAAGAGGTAGCGGGAGAAACCGGAACAGAGAAGAAATGTCGTTAAATCTAGACTCGATTTGCCAGCACGACGAGGCCGAAGGGGCCAATGCGCCAACAGACAACCCAGAGGGAACGCCCTCCGCCGCAGCAGCGAACGGAGCAGATGAGTGGAGAAGAGGCGAAGACAAAGAAGACATTTCCGAGAGACGGAGAAGACGAATAAACAGCGACTGGCAAGTTTGATAACGATCTCTGTAGATCGCTGCAGGGGCGAGCAAGCCAACAGAACAAGCAAGGGGATATGGCAAAGCCGAGTCTGACCACATAGGACACTCCGGAGATAGGACTAGGGTGCCGGCGGCGGCCGGAGCTTCTCGGGGGCCTTTGCAAATGCACATTGGTTCAGGGATCTCTGTACTGTCGTCACTCGCCAGGGCAGCTGATACCGAAGGCGAAGGGGATCGAGACACCGTTGAGCAGAGCGACTGAGGAGTACGTCTCGCGCACTGGTCTGCTGTTCCAAATGAAAGCAGCAAGGGCGACGCAGACGGACATGCCGACCTACAGTAGACCAGATCACAGAAACGCGTGAGTGACGGCCTTGGGTTGTTCGTCTGGGAGACCGAATGTGAATCTTGCAAGCTCGGTGGAGACGATCCGAATGACGGAAGTCCTACAGAGGTCCGAGGAAGCGGAACAGACAAAGTCGAGACTGGCCCATCTGGGGGAAGCAAACGGCTGTTTGTGGCTGACGGGGGGCGTACGCTTTGGAGAGGCGCCGAGTCTGCATCTTCCATAGTTCCCCTTCTTGCCATGTTTCGCAGCAGGAGGGGAAAGAGAGACCAGAGCGAGAGCGATGCGAGGGACGCCCAGGCTGTGGATGCACGAGAGGCCGATGAGGAAGGCAGAGGCCTAGCAAACGCATAGGGCATCCACAGCCGCGCCATCGGATGCTCTGTCAGTCCTGTCTCTTCAGCCAGAGAGGCTTCTTCCTGGGTGTTCTTTCGACTCCCGCTTTTGCTCGGCCGTCGCGTTTTCTCTGCGTCGAAGCGCCAGGGTCCAGCGCCCTTCGGATCAGGCGAGAGGACGTGAGGAAGCAGATACCGCAGAAGCGCGTCGGTGGATGATGGCGACATCAGGGAAGGATGGCGAAGAACCAGCACAGAGAACAGCTCGAGGAGCCAGGGAGAAGGTGGAAACAACGCAGACGAAAAGACGCGCAAAGGAGGAATCCCAGGACCCGGGTCTACCCCGGAAGAGGTCTGGCGTCCCGGCAACGCAGCCGAATGCGAAGCGAGCGTCGAGATGCTTGGCAGGAAGGGCGGCGCGAGGAGCAACGGCACAGCGCCTCGCGTGAGTGCCCGAGGAAGAAGAAGAAGCAAGAGCTGGAGGACCCGAGAAAAGGACGCGAAGACGAATTGGGGAGAGAACGTGAGTGACGAGGAATCGCCGGAGTCCAGAGCGACTGTCGTTGTCATTTGCATCTGCTGCTGAACGAGCGCGTCGAGGACGGCACTCGCATGCGACAACGAGGCGAGAAGAAGAGACACAGGGAGCGAAGAGGTCACGCACGACGAAGAAGGAGCTGCGAGGGCAACAAGTGACGGCACCGTCTCCAAACGCGTTCCTCCCAGATCGCCGCATCTGACAAATGCATGGAAGCACAGGACCACCGGAGAAATCGCTTAATGTTGCACCGTAGGATGTTGAACACACCCCTTCGTGGAGGCGAAACAGAAGTAGTACAAGCCAGCGAAGCGGAGCGCAGCGACCACAAAGAAAGTGAAGCGACGCCCGCCAGTCACGTGCAATCACCTCGAGCGCAACAACCGATGCTTCGCTCCCCAGACGAAGTGGATTAGAGGTTCCTGTTTCTTCCTGCCGCCTTTCACTTGAACGATTGGATAACTGTAGAACGGTAGCGAAGTAGCGAGACAGACGCGAGGATAAACGCACCTCACATCGGACTCCAAAGGCGGAACGTGTGTATGCATACGTATCCATCGGACCGTCGTTTACATGTGAAGCAGGGACGGCACAGAAGAGTGAGGAGAACCAGGGAAGCGCAGACAAGCCCATGGGGCCTCTAGCGGCGTGCCTGCACGACATACCGCCCAACCCAGGCGACTAGAAAAACCAAAAGAATCTTTTTTACAGCCTCCTCATGTCGAACGGGCTGTGAACGGTTCGACACACAGACACGAAGGTCGGGCTCGAGTTTTCAGGCTTCAAATGTGATGCTCACGAAGAACACACCACCACAACTGCATCCGGTAAACAAAGACTTTTCACACGGTTTTGTTAATCGAGTCGGTTTCACCGTGTGTGATATTTCTCATTGTCATGTCGATCAAATTCCTACTCGCAAACCACCGTTGTCTTGGAGACAATCACTTTGAACACCGCATACTGTCGACCTACTTCAGCGTTGAAATGATGGCAGCGTGATTGAGAAGCTGACTGCTCAAAACAGGAATTTTCCACGCAGACGACGTCTCCTCTTCGCTGCCGTAGTCGTCGCTCTCCGTTCCATCTCCGGCGACCGAAGCGACTCCTTCGAGTTCATCGCCTGATTTGAATACCTCCACGCTCATCGCTGGCTCTTCTCTCCTCTCGCTGGTGCAACGCGAACGAGCCGAAGGGGATGTAGTGGCCGACGCGGCTCGCGACGCTGGTGAGGACGGCAAATCGAGCATGCGGCAGTCGAGTCGCTCTTCCGCTGTATCGCATGCGTCCCTGACTCTTGAGAGCGCCTCGTGTCTCTCGCGACCTCCTTTTTCTCCCCGTGCTGTCTGGCCCTTCCTGTCTCCCAGTCGCCACTTGTGCGCGTCTAGTGGCACTGAAGGTTTCATCGTCGTCTCTCCGATTGGTGTCTCATCCAGCGCGTCCGCGGGACCTTCGGATGTCATCGCGCCGTTCAAACCGAGCCGAGGGTACAGAGGGAGAAGCAAGAGACTGCTGAGGGCTTGCGCCAGAGCAACGAAATGCCCCACAAGTGAGCTCGCTGACGCCCGGTGCCTCCCAGACGAGACGGCGAGAGACGACAAAGACTTTAGCACGCAAACATATCTCTCTCCTAGTACGCGAAGGAGCGGCAGAAGTAGGCCGAGCGAGGAGGACGACGCAAAGGCCGCGCCGGCTGACTCGCAGAGCCGCACAACGAGGAGCGACCTAGCAAGGGAAACCAATGCAGAGAAAAAGCGAGAAGGGGAGCATGTGAATTGCACGCAGGTAAGTGCCAGGCTGGTGTCTGCAAAGACGCCTGATCTTTGCGACACCGCAAAGGTTGTGACACAAGAGAAAGTTGATCCTGTCAGCAATGCTCTTCGAGATTTAAATTCGTAGTTCACCCCCCAGTGTACGACCCCAGCAGACGTTAGAGAGAGGGGAAGGCAAAGGAGAATCACGAAACATGGTCATGCAAGATCCAGTCCTCCTGGGCTATTGGCGGTTTCCTTTCCTTACCACATTTGCCGCTGCACATCAGAATTTGCTCCTTCAACTTTGCTCAAGATGTAGGCGATCGTCACCTGTTTTGCGGTTCTCCTTTTGCGACGGGCACGCAGCGAGTTCCTTTCTTCTCTCGCTCGACTCTCGACATTGTTCACATCTCCTTTCGTCTGTGTGTCAGAGCTGCTTCCTGGCATGCTCCGTTCCTCTTTCAGTAATCTTTGCACGCCCTCGTCTTCGTCGCTATCTTCGTCTCCATGCCTGTAGGTGGGCCGGAAGGCTGGTGGCCTCATCGCAGCATCTGAAAAAGCGTCTCGAATATAGGACGGTTCTCTGCCTCGCCTCTTCGCTTCTGAGGGACGAACCCCCTCAGCGGTCCCTTCCCCCTTCTGCCGCTTCACGCCTCTGCATGCGTTTCTCTCGCTTTCTTCCACCTCCGCGTCAAGTGTCTCCCTCACCCCGGTTCCGCGGCCTCTCCGGAGCCGCGACGGTGGGCAGGGCGAGCCACCGGAGGCAGGCAGAAAGGACGAGACTGAGGAAGAGAGAGACGAAGAACCTGAAGCAGCGTGCAACGACGAGAAGAAGGAGGAAGACCTGGTGAACCCCAAGAGGCCTGGATGATGGTGAGCAGCCTCCCAGATGGTCTGCAGAAGAAGATCGAGGAGCACGACGCGCATGTACCAGATGCCTCCTGAACCTTGATGTCTGCAAACGCACAAAAACGCGCGAGAGCAACAAACGCCAGAGAAAGGCGCGGCATTCATTGCATCAGTTTCGGTGCCCAACGATGGGGACGACCGCTCGAGAGAACAGAGCACAGAATCGAGTCGCGATCGCGCAGCTAGGATGGCAAACACACATGAGGAATTCAGGTTGACAGCACACTGAAACGTACAAGGTTCGCCAGGAAGCGATACACGTAGATACGCGCGTCGCTGCCGAAACCAGCTGACACTGTAGAGCTTGGATCTGGATCGCAACCAGGAACTGGAAGCGCAAAAGATTCACAAGTGTGTAGGAAACAAGATTCGAACTCGAGATGGGCAGGGGCAGTCGACGTGTGACAAGGAACAATGGAATGTTTTCCAGAGCTGAAGCACTGGCATATCCCAGTGGACAGATCCGAAGAGCCAGCCTCCAAGGGGGGTCACGATGGTGATACGTCAACGCTGCTACGCAATACCCGTGGACGCATGGACAGATAGCGAGAGTCAAACGCATGCAGAAATGAGGAGAGCCAGATGGATACGGAGATGCAGCAAGGAGCAGAGAACGACGGAGCGAAAAATCAAGACACAGCAAAACACACAGACAGAACTCCATCAACAGAGAACAGCGCATAGTGAGGTCAGCGTCGCTACGGAGATCCAGATCGCTACGGATATACAGAAATATAGTCGACTCGGGGCTTCAGGTTCTGACGGTCGTACGTAGAAAGGAAGTCTTCATCTGAGCCAGGAAACGTCTCAAGGATTTGGAGAAATCTGACGCTGCAGGTCGTGTGGCAAATTTCTTCGATGGACACTCGACGGGAGGAGGCGGCGAGCGCATGCGCGTCGTCTACGTTGGGCGCTCGAAGCGACGAAAAGTACTGCGGAAGTCGGCGAAGCAGTGCGCCAAAGAGACGGCCCATACACTCTGAAATGGATACAGAAGGAACGAAGAAACGCGACACGAAGTGTGGGTCACATTGTCGCAGTTCTGGCGGCAGTGCAAACGGATGGCATTGACAGGGAGGGGCAGAGAGAAACACAGACTGCGACAGCTGAGGATACGAAGGACAAAGGAGAGGAGGGAAGGAACCTCCACTGTCTGCTGTGTATGCATCTGAAGCCAGAGTCTACCGGTTGGTTCATTGCGATTCACACATCGACGCAACGCGCCAAACGGAAATGCAGACATCTGGTCGAGAACGGATCGAGAGCGCGATGTGACTTAGGGAAGAGCTCCCTATAAGAACGCGCGTCGTGGTCACCAGGCACTCGGACAAACTCCCGCAAGAGGGAAGGCATCAGCTGTCTCCAGAAACATTCTTCAAGAACGCAGGAGAAACTTGTCAACAGAGAAAAGGTTACTCAGCCGGTCACAGGGTGCGCCTTCCAGTTGGGCCGCGTTCTGATCGATAGTCGAACGCGTGCAGGGACAGGCGTTGGGCTCGGAAACGCATCTGCATGCGAAACAGCTATTCCAGAAGCGGGCAAAGGAACGTTAAACATCCCCAAATCATAGCTCGCCGGCCCAAGAAGCCTCTCGCCACGCTTCCGTTAGCGTCCGTGGTACATTCATACTTGGCGTTGAGTTTTTGACCGGGCGTTTTGCGCCACAAAGACGCGCGGCTGCAAACTCGGAATACCCACCCCGTGAACATTCGATGCATGCGCTCCGTTTCCTGTTTCTTTACCTGCGTCGCCAATGAAGGCCGGAAGAACCGCCCGTCCTGTGGTGCCTCTCGTGAGCATGAGAGTCCATCTGACGAGACATACGGCATTCCATTTCGCGGCTTCGTCGAGGTGGACCCACACATCGTCCTGGAGGAGGCCCAGGAGAATATCCACAACTAGAGGCTCTCGCGCCTCCGCACTCTCGTGTCTTGTCTCGTCTTCTGGATGGCCACTGGAGTCGGCCTCGCTGATCTCCTTCTCTCGCCAGTCTTCTCGTTTCGCCTTCCATGGCCTACAAGCGTCAGCGTCCTCCCAGACTCCCTGCAGTGGACGGCTCTCTGTCGCCGACTCGGGAGCCTCCACGCGACCCAGCTGAATGAAAGATACGTTTCGCGCCCCCAGACGAGAAGACGAGCGCCAAGTTCTCGAGCCTTCGTAGCGCTGGCCGTCGATCAGCTGCACACCGTCGTCCGACACACTGCGCGACCCATGCGCCGATCCCCGCCGCGCCTCGAGGCCGCGCATGTCGCGCGAGAGAGAGTCGCTCGCAGACGATGAGGCTGCAGTCGCAGACGAAGAGGACGATGAAGAAAACGAAGAGGCACCAGACGAAGCAGATGCAGAAGAAGGAGGGGATCGAGACGCAGCTTCTGTACGCGTGGTGAGAAAGAACAGACGCTCTCGGAAGAGAAAGGGGAACCGCGAGACGAGCTGAAGGAGACAAGCCAGTGCCCCGGCTGCCACACGAGCGTCTTCGGCTGAGAATGGAGACAACGCAAGGACTGCGGAAGAAGCAAGAACTCCCGAGACCGGCAGAAGGCGACGCGGGTGAAGGAGGCCTTCCAGCGTCCGGAGAAGGGAGCAAAAGGCGCTATTGGCTAGCGGCGAGAGACTGCGAGACACTGATGGAGATGCGAAGAGAGACAAGGCAATGCAAAGGCACTTGTGTGTCGAGGAAAACGAAAGCGAGAGAAGGCGAGAGAGGAGCGCTGCAACCAAAGCCACACACATACACACAAGAGAGGAGGGGGAAATGAAAAGAGAAAGAAACCCAAGGTACTGCGACTCAACTGGTAACAAAATCAGTGAGAGAGTAGTTGCACCTCTGCTTGGTAAAACAGGCCCATGCAAACGTATGGACAGGGAAGCCAGTTCAAGGCCTAAACAGGCTTGCCGCGATACAGGCAAAACGAAAGGGAGACTAGCGCCCCCTTTTCCAGACTCCACGACTCAGCCTAGACGCCGGACAGAACATCGAGACCGATCGACACACAGCCGGTGTCCACAGCTCCCTACAGGTGTATCCGCATACGTATGTTTGCATGAATAGGTAACTATACATAAATGTAGACTTCACAAAGGGCATGATAGCCACGGGCGCACCGTGTACGCCGCCGATGTTTTGCGTCCTTTGGAGACGACCCTCAGAGTGGTTAATTTCTTCATCCAGCCAATCTTGCAAGGCCCCTCTTCCCCTGACGCGCACTCACAGCTCGAGTCTTCGATTTCTGCGCAACTGCACCGACACACCCTCCAGTCGAGGCGAACAGCCGTCAAACATAAACCCGCCTTCCACTTCTTCGCTTTTCCCATACATATGTACATATTCTATACATATACATTTGCATATACATATATATATATATATATATATGTGAGTGTATGTCGTGATTTGCATGCTTGTACGAATGCATATATGTATATATTGTTGGGTACACCAGCACAGCTGCACGATGGCGGATGTCGTATGTGAACACTGCGAAGCGCGTCGTGAGTGTTCGCATCATGTAAGGGGAGTTGTTGAAGACGGAACCGTCCGTGAGTGGAGGCCCCCCAGGGCCATCTGATCACGTACCTTTGACGAGGTCCGAGGGGAGAACTCGAAGGTAATTTTCGTTCCTCACGAGTTGCTGGAGAATAGACAAGAAGCATCCTTCCCACCTGTCAGCAGCTGCGTTCCAGTCCTCTTCGTTTCCTTCTTCGCTTCTTTTGTCCCCGTCTCTGAAATTGAGAGAGGCGCCTTTTCCGCCTCTCTGGAAGTCGCCTTCCTCGAGTCGCCAGCCCCGGTCCCCCGCAGATTCGCCTTCTCTGCTTCCGCCTCTCTTCTTGGTTTCGCCGTACTGCGAAGCCGCCTGCGAAGCTCGCTGCAGCAGCCGAAGGCGGCCGGAGTTGGGTCGAAGCCAGTCGCCGCCGTCCGCCGCAGTCGCTCGCCGCTTACGTCCACAGGCGAGGAGGAGCAGCAGAAGCTCTTTGACCACGGCTGCGGCGACTGGCCTCAGTCGGGAGCCGCAGGAACAGACCGAGCGCGCGTCTCTCTCCCGCGCGCGTCCCGACCTCCTTCCAGTCTCTTGGCGGCTCGGCCTCAGAGCCTCCGCCGAGGAAGACGAGAAAGACGAGGAAGACGAGAAAGACGAGGAAGACGAAGAAGACGAGAAAGACGAGGAAGACGAGAAAGAAGCAAAGAAGTCATCTGAATCTCCGCGATGGTCACGTCCTGCCTCAGCTCGACACCCGCGGCTGCCGTCGTGAGGACGCAGCTCTACGTGAGCGGTCACAGAGCTGGAGGCAGACTCCGATTCAGACCCCCAGCCGTTGTCCGAGCAAGGCTCCGAAGCGCCGTCTCGCCATGACGAACGCGAAGACGAAAGGGCAGCGTAGTCCGAGCAGGACGACGACACCGTCGATCGTGTTTCGATGGCGTTGAAGATCTTTTGAATGGCGATCGCGTCGTTCGGACAGAGGGCGGTCGGCTTCCTTCGCGGCTTGCCGATCCGAGAGACGGTAGGGGAAGGGAACGCCCGGGAGAACTGCTGGCGGGCAACTGCGAGGAGACAGCCAGCGAGGTCACCCCAGAGCTCGGGAGCTCGGAGGTCCACAGAGGAGAAGAGGGTGTCGTCGCCGAGAATGTCTGCAATGTCCTGCAAATGCCGGCGCTGCTCTGTGGCGCTCGACGCAGACGTCAGCGCCGAGAGCGTCAGCGACAGCCGGCGCTCCATTAGCAGCAACGTAGAGGCGAGGGAAGAAGCAAACAGCCCAGGGGCGAGGACGCAGACAGAGATGCAGAGAGATAAACGAGAAAAGAGAGAGAAGAGAGAGAAGAGAGATAAGAGAGAGGAGAGAGAGAAGAGAGAGAAGAGAGAGAAGAGAGACAAGAGAGACAAGAGACGAGGTGAAACTAGGGAAGAAACCAGCGCCAGCAGCTTTCTCGCACAGTGGTGAAAAACAGGGTGCGCCGACGCGAGGCAGAGACAAGAGGGGAGAGCGATGAATTGAAAGGAAAAGAAAGTGCCAGCCCGGGGAAAGGCTGGCGGGAGAACAGGAAGAAGAGATGAGATGAGAGGAGACAGGAGACAGGAGACAGCATCGTTGAACTGTGGCGAAAACGTTCCCCAGAGAGTAAAAAGGCGGCAGACGCTGCACTTTCCCTCATCAGAAATCGACCACAAATAACGATGTTTCTGAAGAAATGTGATTCGAACAACTCGTAGTTTTCATGCTTCTTTCTCGACGAACGAAAGTGAGCATTTCGTGGCGTCTCCGGCAACCACGAGGATATGAGACGGAGGATTTCCTCCAAAGCTGACCGAAAACAAAGGAAAGGTTTTTGTTTAAAACAAGAGAGACGTCGCGCATACTGGAGGGCATGCAAGACACCGCAAGGAAAGGAGAGCAAACGAGACAAGAGGAACAAGCACAAATATGCACGACACCAGCCTCGGAAGAAAGCGAGAGAGTCAGCGCAGAGTCGCATAGCCCCTAATACGCTGCGCAGAAATCGTGAAAAACAACCAGGGAATAACTAGAGAGAAGGGGATTTCTCTGAAGCGAAAAACGTGTGGTTTTCAGTCGACGAGCGCAACTTTCAATACCCGGAAACTCGGCGCTGCCGCGATTTTTCGCGCGACAGCCCGCTAGCTCAAACAGAGACAGGAGACACAAACAGCGCACCGCCTGCGGCAAATCCGAAGAATGAAGAACGAAAGCGTCTTCTTGTTGAGTGTGTGCAATTCAACTCACAAAAACGACGAATGTTTTGACGAGAAAATGCTCGTGACTCTATATATATATGTATATATATGTATATTTGTACCTATTGTGTAAGTCGGAAAGTGGATACGGAGACAGGAGACAGCAGGTAGGGATGCATGAAGGAATTTCGTCAACGAGAGGAGTGATCAGTTTCACTGGAGAGGCTGTTGTTAGCATACGGCAGAGTGCGCGATTGAAACCTTCTTCAGTTTTTCTCCACAAACAGACCCATTTCTCTCTGTGTCGTTGTGTCGGTATACCAGGCAATGGGCGCATGGTCACAGGTATATCTATACGGACGGTTACGCGCTTAGAGTAGAGAATTAGAGGCATAGAAAGGAGCATATTTTACAGAGTGAGGCTTCTGTGTCGAAGCGCTGTCGTATTCCTCGTAGAGATAGAGTGCTATTTCTTGGAGATAGATGCTTGGAGGAATATGCTGTGGACTCCCGGTTCCGTCCCTCTTCTTGGGCGTTTAGGTTTACCGTAGTCTGATGTACTGAAACTCCACCCTAGAAGGTCAAGAGAACACCGAAGCTTCAAAGTGAAAAGGTAACTGACAGGGAATTTCACACCCGCGAGTCAGGATCGAAAACTCACACACAAACATCGAGCGGCTGCCGACATCTTTATCATCCAAGCGCGTGTGCAGTTCTCCCCGTACTCGACGCGCCAGGCTCGCCAGAAGATGCGAAGCCTCGTTGAAATCAGCTGTTGCTTTATATGCAAAAATGAAGAGAAAACTGCTTTTTTTCACAGTGTTCCAGTGTGCTGCTTTTCCGACTTCTCACTGACTGCATGTCGAGAATGATGTGCAACGTATCCTCTTTGCGCTGCATCGGTATATATATTTTTGAAAGTTTGTCAGTAAATGACCGTGAGCGTTTATCAAATCATAGCCTAGGTGTGTACATAAGACGAACGAGTGGCGGAACGTTGAGACGGCTCTTGGCGGAATGCAGCAAGATACAGAGAACAGGAGAGCGACCGCAAACAACGTCAGAGAGTTCTTCACTGCCACATGTCATTCTCCACGGCCAAGTGACATTTCAAATGACTCTATCCGTATTTCTGCAGTCCTCAAATACTGTGAAGTAAACTACTATTTATCCGCTTGCAAGCATCAATGTGCGCTGTGTCTAAAACGGCGACCATTTTTTCTGAAGAGTTAATCGACGAGGTACACAAAGATGCGACTGTTCCGTAGGAGTCTGAGAAACCCTCCTGTGAGAAAGCAAAATTTTCACGCCGGAAAGCCACAGCCATCGAGGCCAGGCGCTTCCCAACTACTTGCATGAAGTCGCTCTGAAACAGATATCTGGGTCGCGCAAGAGCCAGAAGCAGCCTCATTGTTTTTCTGTCGACTTTTTTTCTGCTTTCTTTGCTACGCTCTGAAAAAATCTGTGAAACACCCGCTTGTGGTATGCTTGAGCAATCTGAGGAAGAAGAAATTGTGACCTCCTGAAAAAATCTGTGGAAAAGTGTGTTGTCACACTCTAAGGGAATCCGTGAACTGTTTACTTGTGAGCCTCTACTGAAATCTGTGAAACACCGGTTTCCCAGAGTCAACGTTCCATTTCCTGAGTGGTGGCGTCACGGCACATCCGGAAAACGAAATGGAGCATCCTGCCGATTGTTACATGTTCCCCATTGTTCGCTTCGGGAGGCAAATCTAGACGGCGTGTGTCTGACCTTCGAGAAAGCACGATGTTTGCCGAAAGTTATGTTGACGGTCTACTTTTCGCTGCGACATCCACATCGAAGGCGTTATCTCCAGTTCGACTGTTCTTTGTTTTGTCCCCCCCACCGTGCGCCACCCCCGCCATAGTTGCCTCCCTAAACCATGGACGATGAGAATTGTCGCTTCTGCGAGGAAAGCGCTACAAAACTTCCCTTTTCTGGACTGTCCTTCCTTGCAGGAGACAACGATTCCTAAGGGACAACTGGGAACTGGTGCTAGCTGAAATGCGAAGCAGAGCGATACGGAAGACGCACACGTTCCACTGGATCAGAATAACGGTGGTCTCCCTCATTTCCTATAAAGAGTCCTTTCGTTTCACTGTCCTGTTCTACGTCCGACAATGACAGACTCGTGGAGAAATGCACACCGCAGCGAGGAAGGACAGGGGTGTCGAAATCCGAGCTCTTTCTCAAGCGTGCAGCAAATAAAGAACAGGTGCTGGAAAATGACGAAGTTTGTTCTGAGACTTTTATAAATGCATATGAGAATCATGTTTTTTTCTGGCTGTTCATTTGCCTTTCTCGGAAAGGAATGTCTAGCTCGACCTTTCTCGCGGTGTAGGTGACTTGGCTAGAAACGAAAACTTCACGTCAAGAAAGTGAGGAATGACAGGTAAGACGATCTTTGTCTTCCCCTCTCCTCAGGACATTTCGCCTGCTGTTTTCGCATTCAAAAAAACACAGTTTTTCTTCAGCATGTCTCAACAGAAACCCTCTGGAAAATGTCCTGGCTGACAAAACAAGCGATCCTGCACGCGCATGTCTCACTTGCATGTGTTGTTTGCATGGCTTCCGTTTCCAATACAGACACACGCTGGTCTTCCTTGTATTTTTCCGTTCTCTTCCTGCATCTTCTTCACTTTCGCTTTTCTCGCACATTGTCTGAGTTCTCCGCAAACGGCTGCGCGGACCGGCGGTACGGTTTTTTTACTCGCCTGCCCTACTCGAGAGTTCCTTGCCGCGGAGAGTTTGCGTTTTAAAAGAGAATTCAAGTATATTCTCCATGTCGCCTCCTTTTCGGCCTTGCTCCTCGTTCCGTTTTTCTCACCTTTCCTTCCACACTGTTAAGTATCTGTCCCCTCGTCTTCTGTGTGCCGCTCGTTTTCGCGCGTTTCTCGGACCCTCGGGTGTCTCTTTTGAGAGCCCGGCCTCCGCAGGCGCGTGCCCCTGTCTCGTTCCTTCTTCCGGATTTTGTCTTTTCTTCTTGCTTTGTTTTCCTTCTCTCAACTCTCGCTGCGCTCTTTGCGCTCGAGCTCCGTCCATCCCTTCAGCGTCTGCGGTGAGGAGCTCAGACACACAAGGAACTCCAGACGAGGGAAGGAATCTCCCGTACTCGTGTTGTCAGCCTTTCTGGACGCGTAGTTCTGTCTTCTCGGTCTGCTCGCAGGACTCGGTGCCAGGTCTCGAGAAATCCGCTGGCAAGTCCGATTTTGCTTTCTTCAAAAGTTCCCTTCGTGCTCCAGCGAGACGCGCCCCCGTCGATCGTGTTTAACCATTCAAGAACAATCGAGATTTTACTCCTTCTTCTCTTCTTCTTCCGTTTCGTCTCTTCGTTCCGCAGCAGCTGCTGGACAATTTTGCTGCTCTTCACTTTTGTCGGAAAACTGTCTCTCTACCTCTTCTGCTTCGGTCACAATCTTCCTCTCTTGTCCTTCCTGCCTCCCCTCATCTGCTTTCCGTCTGCTCTGTCTCCACTTTTTGTTCTCCATGTCTTCTTTTCGCTTCCGGGCGTCTCTGTCTCCTTCCTCTTTTCCTTTCTTGTTCGTATCTCCCGCTCAAAGAAATGCTCGTCTTCAGCGACCTCGGCCGAGCCGCTGCGCCGCTCGAATCGAGGGTGTCGCGCAGCAACCTTCCTCTCGTTTTTGAGATTGTTTTTTGCTTTTAGACTTTCCCCGTTCTCCCGCGAACATACCTGGGAGATGAGGTCCTTTCCCCTTTCTTCTGCGTCCTGTGCATCCGCGTGTCTCCTCTTCTCTTTCCCTTGGCTTTCTCCCTTTCTCACGTCTTCATTTGCAGACGCCACTCCTTCACCTTCTGCCTAGCTGGACTTCTCCTTTCCCTGCTTCTTCGCTCTTGTTTATGCTCCGCTCTTGTCTCCTTACGTCGTCCTCGCTCACTCTGTTTGCCCATCCGATCCTCTCTGCTCCGCAGTTGCCGTCGACGTTTCTCGTCCCCGTGGACTGCATTTTCAAAAATGAAGTTCGGAGCCAAGCTCCGCGCCTACGCGCTTCCCGAGTGGCGGGCAGCATACATCGACTACGGAGCTCTGAAGTCGTTACTCAAGCAGCTGCAGAGAGAGATAGACTCGGCAGAAGCTCAGGAAGACCGCATTCGCGAGAAGTGGAGGAGATGGAATGAGAAACTGGAGAAAACGAGAAGCAAAGAAGCTGAGGGTCACCCAGGAATCTGCGATGCCGCCACAGACGAACCTGAATCTGCGCCTCACGTTGTCGCCAACGCGCCAGCTTCCCCTGCGGCCGCCGACAGTGGCAGCACGCGCCTGTAAGAAGATTAAAGAAAAATTGAAACATTCGAGTAAAATTTCAAATTTGCAATTTATTCGTTCGGACCTCATCTGGGCTTTTGGACAGATACATATATATATATATATATATATATATATATATATATATATTCTTTCCATAGAGTTTTTCTGTGTTTCTTTTTTGTCGCTCAACCTTCTTCGCGTTTCTCATGTGGTGTCTTCGCTTTCGTCCTTTGCAGATCCACTGCTTGCCACGAGTCCTCCAACTCTTCTCCATCTCCTGGTGTTGTTTCTTCGTCCTCGTCTTCCTCTTCTTCATCTTCCTCTTCTTCTTCATCTTCCTCTTCTTCTTCATCTTCCTCTTCCTCCTCTTCGTCTGCTGTCGCGCATTCTGCTTCGTCACTGTTTTACTTTTCTGCATGGTGGGGTGGAGGCGAGGAGATAGGAGGTCGCGGTGTCGAGGACAGCCGCGCAGAAGAAGCTCGAGAAGCTGAAAGTGTAAGGCGCGTGAGAGAAGCTGCAGTTGACGCGTTCGACTCTCGCCTGGAGAGCGAAGTGGAGAAGGTTGCTGCTCACTTCAACGAAGAACTGGTCTTCCTCGTCGACCGCCTCCAGGCAGTCGAGGCGGAGCTGAAGGCGATAGAGGTCCGAGAGGGGCGGAGCGCGGCAGCAGAGGCCGAGGAAGGAAGCGCTGGCGAGGAAGGAGGCGAAGACGCGGGGAAGCCACTCCGAGACGAGACAGTCCAGGAAGGGGGAGAAGAGATAACAGACAAAGAAGTCGCGAAATCTGAGCGCCGTGTCTTCTTCGACACGCACGTCCGGGAAGGTGAAAACGCACAAAGGGAAGCGGTAGGTTGCTTGCATCTGGAAATGCGACGTCGCTTCCCCTCTTATCCAACGTTGCCGTTCCTCTACGCTTACCGCTTCTCCTCCACACTCTCCAGTCCTGCACATTCCACCCTACCTCTCTACATAAAATATGTATATATACATATATATGTATATATATATATATCGTTATGCTTATGAACAGACTCATCGCGTACACGGATACGTCTGTATGTATATGTATATACGAGTATCTGTCTGTTTACCTCAACATGTATATTTCTGAACAAGGGAGAGAGACTGTTGTTGTGTCTTGTCAACGGAAGGAGGCTCGTTTGAAACATCCTTGTTCTGTTTCCTTGGTACAGACGACAGCGTATCTGCGTCGCCACGAACGGGTCGTGCTCTCGATTCTTGACACTCTGGAGAAGCTCGAGGGTTTCGCAAAGTTGAACATGATCTGCGTGTACAAAATATTGAAGAAGCGAGACAAGAAGTTGAAGACGCATCTCCTGCAAGACGCCTTCGAGCGCTATCAGGCTCGTCTCCGCGACCTCGTGGTTCCGGCCAAAATCAAGGTGCGTTCGCGCGCGTTGCGTTGTTCCCCTTTGTCGTCTGAAACGCGTTTTGTCTCTCTCACCATCACTGTGTCCCGATCGCGAGAAAACGCGCAGGCTTCTGTTTTACAGCGCCTCTTCGTGTCTGCCAAATCAGCGCCGCTTTCCTTCCTGCTCTGCCTCGTCTCTCTCCCTTTCCTTGTCGATCCGCCGTTCGCAGTGCCGCCTCCCCTCAGTCTCGCCGTGTGGGGGGTCTTCTGGTGCCCCATTCCCTGTCTTCCGTGATGGTTTTTTTCTCGCCTTGCATGCGTCTGTGTTCAGAGCAAAGTTCTGGAAATCTACCGCAGACTGAGCAGGGCGTCCGGCGAGAAGGATGCTGGCCGAGGTGCCTGCACCTTTCATCAGCTTCAGATGTCTGTTCACAAAGACATGCTGGCAAGACGAGTACGCGAACTTTACCTTCGTCGCGGAAACGCTCTTCGACAAGATGCCGTTCCTCGCGAGGACCATACCGAGTGGCTGCTGCATGCACCATCCTAAATCCCCCCTCGGCTCCTTTTCGGAGTGCATGTTCAACTCTAGCAACACCAGCCCAAGATGCTTCTATTTGTCTACCGGTCTACTGGGATCTGTACGCGCAGATGCATATATATATATATATATATATATATATATACGCATGCGTGTCAGAGGCTCAATGGCAAGTGCCTCGTCGGTTTTCGTTTTCTGTAGATCGGCATCTGTGGGCGCCTTTTTAGTTCTGTGGTCTTCGGCTCCGGTCCTCGAGACGATCACCTGCATCACTCAAGGTCTTTCTCTGTGTGCACTGTTCAGTGTCACTGTGGAGGGAGGGCGGGTGTTGCCTCTTTACATTTTAGGGATCAACCGGGAGAGCGGGTGGGGTTTTCGCGTTCACGAACAGCACGAGGTCGTTTTCCTGCAAGCGTCTCCTTCGTGGAACCGCGTCTCTGTCCGCGCATGCACTTTGCAGGGCGGCTGCTTTGGAATCCGAGACAAGCTCCGGTATTTCGCCATGGGTTGCATGGCCATTCTCCTCCTCAACATTCTTGTTCTCTCTCTGGCACCGGCCTCAAATCCCCGCTACCAAAAACACACTCTTCTTGCGTATCTCCCCATCTACCGGTGAGGTTTTCTCACGTCGCCTCAAAACGCGAAGCTCCCAAAAAAACCACTCCAGACTCTCTAAGCCTCTGTGCCCAACTCCGTGTATATACATATATATACATATATACTCAAGTATATACACATAAATATATGTACACATAAATATATATGTATACATCCATGCACATATATGCATATATATATATATATATATATGTGCGACAAAGGCGGAGGTAGAAGTACTTTTGAACATTTAACTTCAAATAAAGTTACACCGGTAGGCACTACACGTATGCAGATTGCCTTTTTGGTTTTTTAGAAGCTGTTTGACTATTTTTAAATTGTAGGCGTGTATATTTTATTCGTCCTCGTATATATATATATATATATATATATGTACATGTGTGTAGCTCTACATGTAGGCATATCTCTAAATGGAAGTACGGATTCATATGTATAATTATATATATATATATATACATGTGTGTATATCAATCTTTGTTCTTTTTGGTGACTACTTATGGGACTCGTTTTCTTGATTCAGGTCGCCCTCTTCGTTGCGCGGTTTCTGTATATCCGTTTGTTTTCTCTCTGGTGTATTTGCAGATTTGTATTTGACTGCGCATTTGCAACGATGGCGGGTGCAGCTGCAGTCGCCGCGATGGAGTACTTCGGTGTGAACTACAAGTCAGTTGAATCGTCTGTCGTCTTTGAGTTTTTTCTGTGGGGACAGAGAGAGCGCGTTTGTGCAGACACGAGATCCTCGCAGGCCTCTACGAGGTTGAATGGGGAGTCCACATGGAGAAAGAGGCGACGCTACAAACTTCTGCGTTCGCCTCTCTCGCCCGAGATGACGAGTCGTTTATTTGCATGCAGGGAACCTGAACGCCTCGGCCTTCGAAAAGTGGGCGCGAGAAGTCCCTGCTTCGAGTCCTGGTCAGATGGTCTGATTTATGACGGCAGACGAAATACACAGTTTGTGTTTTTGCCCTGCTGACGTCTTAGAAAAGACAGCAACGGATAGGAACGAGAAAAGCCTTTTGTGGTTGCGTGCATGTTTTTCTCAGATTTCTGTTGGACATCGACCCTAAGTGTCAAGTTGATTCGACGACGCTCTTTGGTGTTGCTGCGTTCCAGCAACTTCTTTTCCTCCTCACCTTTGCCATGTTTCTTCTCGACTATAAATTCGCGATTCTCGGGGACCACAACTTGTAAGAAACGCCATCTGACTTGGAGTTGTCTTCCGCCGGGGACGTCTCGCGAGTCGTATGTTTATCTTTGTCCTCTGCATCTGCTCCGTGCTTTGTCACCTTGAAGCTCCGCGTCGCTTGGCTCTGCATCCGACCTTTTCCACTTGCTCTCTAGGCTGCGTCGTTTCGCGCGCCTTCCCCGCTGTCCTGGCGTTCGGCGTCTCCTCATGTCTGCCTTCCTTTCCTGTCAGACATGCGCCTTCGTCGTTCTCTCGCTCTGCGGCGTCTTGCATCTCTGTTTGCTCGGCTTCTCTCTTCGTCTCTTGAACTGTGTTTGAAGATTTCCGCCTCTCGCTGCTGCCGCTTTGCAGATACTGGGCGTACATGCCTGCTCTCATCCTCCTTCAACTGGCGCTGCTTGTCGTGCCTCACCCGACATTTCGCTTTACCTACCGGAGACACATTCTCTCCATTTTCAAAGAAGTTTTTCTCGCAGGGTACGTCCCGCCGAGAAGCGACAACGCTTCCTCTCTTGGCACCGACGCATGGACCACAGTTTACATTTTGCACCTCCGCATCCAGTCTGTTTTTTTCATGGATTTCCTCTGAGCAGCGCGCGCTACCCTCGTCCACGCGTCCCCGCTCCGTTTTCCTGCCTCTTTCTTCCCTCTGTCGTGTTTTGGGTCTGCGTCTCGTCTCTCTTCTCAGCTGTCTGCAGCTGTTCTTTCTGCTTTTTCTCTCCTTCTGGAGTTCCAGTCTTTGACTTCTGCCGCGTCCGTCTCTTTCTCCCGTGTCTGCTTTGCCTTCGCCCCTCGCGCGCTCTCTCTACCTCGTTCGCTTCTCGGACTCTGCCTGCATGCAGCGTCTTTGCCGTCTCCGACGTCAAGCTCGTCCAGAACATCGTTGGAGATGTTTTAACGTCTTTCTCAAAGCCTCTCAACGATCTGCACTACATTCTCTGTTTCTACTGGTAAATGGAAAAGAACCAGACGCCTGTACTCATCTGCCCCTGCAGTGCTCCATACTCCTGTACTCCTGCATGCACATATATATATATATATATATATACTTATATATATATATATATATATATATATATCTTTGTGTCTGGATATATGTATGCATGTTTGTGGAAGGGCGATGGGGGGTGGCGGGGAGGATATCACATGGGCATGGCTTGTTTTTGCATACAGCCTTCGACAGTATATGTACACTTACACAAGCATACTTACTTGTATGTATATATATATATATATATATATAATGTAACGGCGGGTGGGTTGGTGTAGGAAAATCTGCGCAGCTGTTGAATCTTCTGTTTATTTTAAGAAGCAAATGATACGCAGTAACTGACGGTTGTTCCCGAAGTACATTATCGCATGTGCAGTACAACGTCCATAAAGCAGAGGTGCCGACGCGTGCGTTCCGAGACTCGCTTCTCTCAACACCAGTCTGACAGAAATGAAATCATAATTTCTTGCATGCGCCGGTCACCCGGCAGGTCCGTCGGAGCATGCGAGGGACGGCCGGCGGCTCCTTATTGATGTTTAATCACCGATTAAGAGACGCATTTTCGTCAAACAATCCCCTTCTTCCTCTGTTCCTGTCAGGACGGGGATGAGTCACGACACGAAGGCACAGTGCCCAGGTACGCTCCAGAGCTTTTCATTTCTTCACCGCTCGTGCCTTCCATCGACTTCGAGTCTTAGGTAAATGCGGAGTTTTCTGTCAGGCGCTCGCGTCTACCACTGCAGCCTCTTCCTTGTCATGAACAGTTAATCAGATCAGTGTATATATATATATGTAAGTGTATCAGTGTTTATGTGGATTTGTACGTGCATGTTTCAACTATACACATATCGTTATATGTATAGATTCATGTTTAAGGAGACACACGGAGCTGTATAATTACCGAGGCGACGCATGTCAATCTGAAAGGCTCCCGTTGCTTCGGCCACAAGTACTCCAACCTGTCCACGCCTGTGCTCCACGTAGACATATATATATATATATATATATGCTTGTGTCTGCACATTCCGATAGCCGCCGCGGTGCGTGGAAGCGTTGTTTGTTGCATGCATAACATGAGACTTTATCTTCTCAGGTTTTTTTTCGTTTTTCTCTTTATGCAGGCGACGCGTTCATGCGCCCGCTCTTGGGTGGTCTGCCCTTCTATCTTCGTTTTTGCCAGTGCATCATCAGGTAGCTTTCTTCTTCGTTCTTCTTCTGCCTCGCTTCCTCTCCTCTGTGTTCGTTTTGGCTTCTCCGTGTGGACGCCCCGTGCGAACTCGTCCTCCTTTAATGGTCTTCTCCTGCTTATGCGTTTCACTGCTCGAGCATGGGCGTCGATGCCAAGAGAGCGGCGCCTTTCTCTCTGCGTCCAGAGACCACTTCTCGCTGCGGCACGTACACAGCAAACACATGCGTTGTGACACATTTATAAATATATATATAAATATACATATATAAATATATATATATATATATAGACGTATATAAATGTATACATATATATATATATATATATTAAGAGAGAGAAATGAATTTATGGAGAGAGCGAGAGAGGTATCTCTTCTCCCCTGTGTCTACACAGACACATATTCATGTGTATCTTCTTGCATACGCAGGTGTATATATATATATATATATATATGTATGTATATATATGTATATATAGAGAGAGAGACATGTGTGGAAGATAGGTGCTGTTCTCTTCACATGTATCCCGTTGGGTATGTAAAATCATGTTCGTGTGTCTTTGTGCATTCTCGTGAGAAGGAATGTGTCATTAAGGCAGACGACGCAGGTGTGGATTTGATGTCCGGTTCACATGCGGATGGCGACTGGTCACTTGTTCCTTTCGAGCAGATACCGAGGAAGCCGAAACGACGAAAAGGCACAACGCATGCACTTGATGAATGCTGGGAAATACGTCTCGGGTCTCCTCGTCATCTTCTGCAATTCCGTTCCATGGTGGGCTCGAGCAAAACTTCTCCGTGAAAAAGGAAGTTGCATTTCTCACAAGCGCATGAACGGTGTCGGAGCGAATCGTGCTCAACTTCCTTGGCACTTCTCGTACTCCATGGTCCCCCATGTCCCGCTTCAGCGCCATGCGTACCCGATAGCAAGTCACCTGCACCGTTGACTTGTGTGGCTCCTCTCTCGTTCTCTCCTTCCTCGGCGTCTCCTCCCAGCCTTGCCCGTCTCCGCAACACCTACCGGGAGCTCCACCAATTTGTTTTGTTTGCCCTGCGCTCTCAGAGAACGTCCTTCTGGGCATTCTCGCAGCTTTGCTCCTCGTTCTCGTATGCTGGAGTCTGTGACGCTTCTGCCACTCCCGCTGGGGGCTCTCCCATCTCATATATGCGCATATAGAGAGAGAGATAGAGTTATATTTATGTGTATATGTCTATATATATATATATATACGTGTATATATATATATAGATAGATAGATAGATAAATAGATAGATAGATACATACGCGTATCTCTATGTATTTTGGTGAAAAGAATAAATGTATAATTCTTTTATGTGAGAATAGGTATGGTTATAGAGCGATCGCTACGCGCATGTATAAGTGCTCTTTTTGTTTGTTTATTCTTGGAAAAAACAGGCAAGCGTTGGGTGTGTCGCCGTACGGTGTCTGCCTCATCTGGGTGTGCTCCTATCTCTTGGGGACGATTTACATGTTCGCCTGGGACATCAAAGTTGACTGGGGACTCATGCCGGACCCCGACCACTTCATCAGGTAGGCGCCATCTGCATGCCTTTGGGCTCTTCCGAGAAAACGCCGTTCCTCTTTGGTACTCAACAGAAGAAACCACTGTCTCCGCGTCGAGATGCATAATGCTACACAAATATATATGTTTTTTTTTTGTGTGGATGCATGCGTGCACACTGGAAATCGAACGTTTCACGTGAATGTAAAAGCGGTGTTCTACACCGCGATTTACAGGTGTACATGCATATTTATATATATATATATATATATATTTATATATGTATATGGATTTGTATGTATGTATGTATGTATGTGCTTCTCGACAGTGTTTTCGGCGTCTGTATGTGAGTATGGAGGCTTCGACCTGGGCCTCCCCTTCCAGGTTGTCTGATCTGGGGATCTCTTTCTCTCACATCCGACCATGAGCTGTGGACGTTCCACGCCAACATTACTTCTTTTTTCCTCGTTCATTTGTCTCGGATCCGCCTCCTGCTCGGTTTCTCGCTTTCTCTCCCCATGCCGCCTCTCCGCATGTCTCCTATGTTCTGTGCTTGTTCGACTCGTCACCTCGCGCTGCTACTCATTTCAGGTGTGTTTCGCAGTTGTCGCCCTGTGACGCCTTTGCGTTTCCGTGTCTCTCTCTCCGTTCTGCCTCTGAATCTCCGTTCTGCCTCTGAATCTCCGTTCTGCCTCTCGTTCGTATGTCCTTTCCTTCGTTTCTCCAGAACTCAGAGCTGTCTGATGTATCCTCGCTGGATGTATCGCAGCATCGCTGTTGGAAATCTCATTGGACGCCTCACGTGGGCAATGACGCTGATGCCCTCCACCTTCGACGTACGGAAATTCCAAAGTCCTCTTTTCTCCTATGTTCTCAGCTTTCTCTCTCTCTGAACTGACTCCGCACAGCTGTGCGGCCTCTCAATCTCCCAGGCGCGCATGGCGCATTATATATATATATATATATATTAATAAGAATATAAATGCAGTACCAATATAGTTACATATATATATATATAATACAGGTAAACGTACATATTAATACATGTATATAAATAATATAAGCATAGTCATATATAATGAATAAAGAAATATATGTATTTCAAATATATAAATGTCGTGAATATATAGAGGATTATTTTGTCTTCGCACGTTTCCTCCTATCTGTCAGTATCTCTGAACAGCTCTCTACGTTCTGTGTCTCTGTTCGTCTCTAGCCCAGTACATAGTCGAGCAGGTCCATTGCCATATAGACTACTTGCTAGCAAGATTGATGTAGAGACTCTACAAAGATGTGTGTAAATTGATACTCAAGTAGAAACTATACGTCGATGTTGCTACTTGATGACACGGGGAACTGATTGCGGACTCATATATATATATATATATATAAATACAAAATATATATACATATATGTACGTCCAGCTATATATAGAATACGGTCACGTACTGAGATACTGGCAGATAAGAATATATCCACACATGCATACTTATATGTAGAGCGATGCGTTTGATAGAGATTGATGCACTGTAGGTAGATTGTTGGATCGGTCGTGCTTTACATTAATTGTACACAGAATATTTAGGTGAAATAAAGATCGATATAGATGGTAGCCTGCAGTTCCCGGTGCCTAGGTTTGTGCTGTGTCTTGTACTGCGTGCGTTTGTGTTTGAATGCTGAGGTCACGCAGGTCCATGAACGCGTTTCTTTCTTTGTGTTATGTCCGTCTGCCTGGTCCCTGTCCTTGTTTCCTCCCAGTGTATTCCGCCGTTCTTTCCTACGTTGTTGCGTGCAGTCGCTACGGGGGAACTTGCTCATCCTGGTTATTTCCCTGATGGAAATTTGTCGACGAGCAGCGGTAAGGACGTCGCTGTGTTTGCGAGGTAGACCCTGCAGGCTTGACCGAATAACAAAGAGTCTTAGTATTTCACGAGGATTATTGTGATTCATGTCAAAGACAGATGCTCATTCTCACCGATTCGTTTGGTCTGAATTACCTACACACAGAGAGTTTATCTGAGCTCTCATCTGCTCCTGGACGCATGGAATTCAAATTGAGTGGAAGACGCCATAGACTGTTACTTTTCTTCGACCGTCTCTCCTTCCGTGTCTTCGCCGTCTTTCTCCTCGTTTCTTCTCTTGTTCTCTTCCCCAGGTGTTTCCTGTTTTTTCTTTCTCCTCAGCCTCGGCTGTTTCACCCTCAGTTCATGCAGCTTCCACGAGATCCGTGGTGCCTGTCGAATTGCCTCTGACTTTCGTTTTCGCATTTTCTTTCTCACATGCGCTTAGGTGTGCTTCAGCCAGTCCATCCATCATGTCTCGATGTACACGCCGCATTTGCTCGTTCAACTTTCAGATTCTTTCTACGGTCTTTCTACGTTACACCGGCATCCTCACGTCTGCGTTATTCACTCTGGCGGCTTCCTGGGTCCACCGCATTTGACGCTTCTTCGCTGAACTCCCTCACCCGTTCTCCACTGCGATGTCCTCTTGTCTTTCCTTGTTTTCATCGCTCGACCGTCCTTTCCTTCCTTGCCCGTTTGCCGCAGTGGATTGTAGTGCGTCTGGAGCACGAGCATCTGAGCAACTCTTCGAAGTACCGAGCGGTGCTCTGGGTAGGCCTCTCAACTTGTCTTTCCTCCGAGCCTAAAAAGCACATTCACTGTGCAGTCGTTGCCCTAACTCACAGTGGTGTTCGACGACCTTTCATCTAAATAAAGCCGAGTCACGCAAAAGCCGCGTTTTTCGTGGAACTTCATCGAGTTCTGCTGCAGGAGCGCCGTATCTTGCGTGAAGGACCGAATCCGGAGGTGTACACTCGCCTCACCTCCTCTCACCTTCAGAGGACGTTTTTCTCAGAAAGGACTGTCCCTGACAAGCGCATGACCAGGACATTTTGCCGCAGGTCCTCGAAGGCGGGTGTGCATGTATACTTTCATTATTTTCGACAAACCTGTCGACGGTCTCGCTGGGCATGTGCCGCGTCGCCTCGCCGACTTCATTACACGGGGATGGAAGCCAAGGGTCTAGGAACGACACTGAGTTGAACGCTCTAGAGAGCTTGGTTTTCTGAAGAAAAAGACGAAAGCGCTTTTCGTGTAACGAAGCGGTTTTTATTCCTTTGAGAAAGGTATTCTTTCGACAAAAAAACACAGATTTTTCATCGGAAACATGCTCTTTTTCTGCTAGAAAACGGGTTTCTTCTCTTAAAGAAAAGCGATTCTTTGCTTATAAAAACGGCGAGTTTCTTTCTCAAAGGAATAAAAACCGCTTCGTTAAACAGGAGAGACATTTGTGCGTAGAGGAGATCTGAACGCACAACACAAGTTGTTTTCGTACCTGACTGGACAGAGGGAAGGCAAAGGCAGGTCGCCAGGGACTACGCGGTCGGCTCCTGACGCAAATCTGTTTCCTTCTTGTCTTGGTCCCGCACAGGACTTTTCGTTCGCGTCAACTCATCTTGACTTGTGGGTGCCGTCGTTTTTCTTTCAGGTACCACCTTTGTACCAAGACCCTTCGATGTTCCTGATTGCGGGTCGCGAAGGATCGAAGAAGCGCGGCAAGACAGAAGAACGGAGGCGGAAGCCTGCGGCTGTGTTTCTTGCGTAACGTGACGCATCAGCGACGCCGCGCACAGAGCGACAGGCTGCGGGAAGAGAAGCGACGGATGCAGCGAACGCGCGTTCAGCTTCCGCGATGGCCCGCGCCTCTCCAGAAAAGGAGACATCTAGTCGAAAAGTCGGTGGTGAAGAGGCGCCGAACGAGAGTGACACGAACCGAGACGCAGGGCTGATGGCAGACACCGAACCAGTGACCGCTCTGCGCAGCAGTCTTCAAAGAAATGCATGTTTACGTCGATCATAATCGAAGCAAACATTTGCATAAACTTCATTCGTGTATACGTATACATATATATACACACATCTATATGTATCTGTATCTATGCTTCTCTCGACAAATGCCATATATATATATATATATATATATATATATGTATAAATCGGTGCATAATATCTCTGGTAAGATGTATGTGGACAGTGGGACACCAAGAAAGGGGGAGACATCTTGGGTTTCCCTGCGATTGTGTGTGTCACGATATCCTTTGTTAATGAGTACGACCGTAGGGAGTACAGGGACTCAACTGAATCTGCGTGGAGTCTTGGAGAGAGTGAGTTAGGAACGCGGTTGTCAATTTGCCTTCATCGGCGACAAGTTTTAGAGGCGTTTTCGCGTCTGTGGACAGAAGTGTACAAGGCTGAAAATCTGTTTATGAGGTTTTCTCGTCAAGCAATAACACTTGAATCTAAAGCGAACCGCCTTGGTGCCGGTGACTTGCTGGATTCTCGCTCACAGTTTGCTTTCTCGCTTGCGGACAGCCGAGGAGTTCCAGCGTCCGGACAGACGGATGCGGCGCCGCTGTCTCTTGTGCCCAGGCAGAGAAAGTTAGGAATCTTGTGCCAGATGCGCCGCCTTTTCTGATTTCGAAGGAGTGCATTTTCAGCTGAGCGCTTCTCGGTTCACTTCTAGCAGAGGCTTCGACTGTGAAATGGCAGTGACCTTTTTCCGAGAGATATTTCTCGTTCTCTTCGCTCTTCCAGAGTCGCCTCGTTGCCTGCGACCCTTCGCGGCTAGAACGAGCCACTCTGGGAATGGACAAGGTATTTGCGATGCAAGCAGAGACGCCCGACGCGGAAGCTGTAGATCAGAGCGAGACACACACACGTCAGTGAAACGTTTTAAACCTCTCGACTGAGCTCCAGTGGTCTGTAAAAATTCCAGCGAGATGTTGAAAGTCAGAAGCCAGCTGAAGAAAAGCACGAAGAAGGGAGGGCTAGCCGTTCCACGAACATCGCGGGGATTTTAATCTTAGCCCAGCTCAGCAATCCCCTCTGTACGTGAAGCGTAACTTTATCAAGATTTCGAAGCCAAATCCTGATTCGAATATGCTTTTCACGAGTACGACCAAGCAGTTTGCACCTCTCGAGGCCGGAAGAAGAGACAGTGACGCTTCCACTGTTTGTGGCAGCGTCCGAGGCTAATTTGCCCGGCACCTTCGTCGCACAGGAACGCCTTCTCTGAGGAAGCCTCGCTGTAAATTGGTTCTTTTCTGCCCCCGGGGAAAGACTCATTCTGATAAGGCGCCAGCTGATTTGCCGGCCAAGTCCTTCAACAGAAAAAAGCCTTCTCATGAAAAACGCGCTCTGTTGAAACAGAAAGAAAACGCCTCGCCATGATTCCCAGGGACCTGTACACGCGAAAGATGAAGCGCGAGAAAACGGCAAAGACAGAGCATAGTAGCTGGTTCCCCTCCTTTTGCCTTCTTCTAAATCTTAAACTCTAAGCAAAAGCCTAATAGATGTGTGAGTTTCTTTATTGTGGTCTTACGTAGAAGTCGCTACAGATGAACTTCTTGAAGAATATAGACATATGTGTGTAAGCGTCTGTTACACCCGTACATAAGGATAAAGCAACTTTTAGATGTAGGCATACATTTGAGCAATCTACAGGTGATTATACGCATATATATATATATATATATATTTATATTTATATGGATGGACCGTATACAAGCACATAAATATATGTATATATATATCTTCATATTTTCCTTGTATAGATGCTTATTGTGGGAAAGAGAGAGACTGATTCCCCGAATTTCGCCTTTTGACGAATTCGTTCTTTCTGCAGACACTCCGCAGGATAGGAGAGGGAAAGTATTTTGACTTTCTGCAGAGACGAAAATTCCCCCATTTCGCTTGGGGGTTGCATGCATGCTCAACGAGTTTTTCCTTGACGAGGAACAAGCGAAGAAGAGCGCCAGCAAGACACGGAGAAAAGGGATTTTTACTGCGAGAAAACGAGCAAAGGACGTCCTATCTCCACCTTTTTTCTCGTGTACCTCTCCTAAAAAAAACCAAGATGGGCGACCTCCTTTCTCCGTTGTGTTCACAAAAAGTTTCTGCCATGTCTCACCACACACAGAGAGGAGGGTGACAAGACAGCGTTCCTCACGCCAGCGTCTCTGCACAAGCGAACCTCAAGAAATTCTTGATTTTCCAGAGAAGTAAACTCTCGCAGAAGAGTATTTCCTGTGGCACAGGCGAACGAGGAGACTCGCAGCGCTCCAATGTCGCCTTTTTGTCTGCCTGAGGAAGCAGAAAAAAGTGGATTTCTGCCTTTCGTAGGGCCTGTCTCGGCTTCCTACAAAGAACGTCACCAGTGCTCGCAGGAATGAAATGCCATTCCTCTTTCTTCGCGGTTTCTCCTCATCCCGAACTCTTTTTTCTTCGTTTTTCTTCGGCTCCGTCCCCCCGTCGTCTGCATTGTGTTTGTCGGAATTTTCTCATGCCCCCGTCCTTCTTCATAGAGAAAGCGCGGAGGAAGGCGTTTTTCTCTCTCTGTCGCTGATTCAAACCTCTCCTTCCCTTTAGGCTTTCCAAGGCCTTCTTCTGTCTTCTCATCTTGTTCCTTTTCTTCGCCTCTCCTTTCTCCTCCCTGGTTTCTGCTTCTCTCCTTCTCTCTTTTGTTCCTTCTTTCCTTGTCCGGCTTCTTCTTCGCCGTGTTGTCGCGTTTCGTTGTCTTTTTCTCTCTTCTTCTGTTGACGCTCCTTCGTGAAAAGCTGAATAGGCCTTTCTCTCCGCTCTGTCGCGCCTTGGCCTCCCGAAGGTCCCTTGTCTCTCCTCCGACTTGGAAGCGTCTTCTGCCCGGGCATCGACTCTGAGAGAAGCTTCCCTTTCCGGTTCTGCAGCAACTTATAGAGACAAAGTTATCTTCCCCGCTCTTCAGGTGTCTTGGCGCAACTTCTCTTTCGACCTTGCAAGCTGCCGCAGGAGAGCGACGTGTGTGGAGCTGCGCTGGGCGCAGAATGCACCACCCGAATCCGTCAGTCCACCAAGTCCGAGCGTCGCGATGCTGCTCCGCCATGTATGGCTCGTCAGATGATGTCTGCTGCACCTGATTCGCAGTCTCATTTACCGCAGAAGTTCGCGTTTTCAGATGCGCGACTCCGCCGCGTCGCAAACGAAGCCGACAGCCGCCGGACGCCTGTCTTTCGACCTCCGGCTGAGGCGTCTAGCCACTCGAGCGGACCGCCGCGAACGGGGAGCGCGCCTTCTTCTCGCTCTCCCTTTGGCAGTTCTCTCCTTCCGTCTGTTCATCGGCCTGCGATGCGGGGGCTTCAGAGTGGAGAAAATGGGGAGACAGCCCTCCTGCGAGAAACGAGAAACATGAAGGACTGTAAAGAAAGTCAAGCGTCGACGCTGGCTGCCCTGGCCCTTCGCCGCAGCTCTGCCTCGTACGTTTCAGCGGCTTCTTCTCCCCGGTCTCCACCTGCTTCGCAGTCTTCTCAGGCGACTCCACCGTCTTCTTCAGATCCTTTCTGTTCTTCTCTTTTATCTCGCCTCAACTCTGCGCCTTCGGCTACCGCTGTGGCTGCGGCGACCTCTCCAGCAGCAGTCCATGGCGGTGGATCTCCACCTGAACTTCTTGTCATCGCCAGAGAGCGACGTCGGAGTCTCCCCTTACACGACTCCAAATCGCTTCGTTCTGTCTCGTCTTCTTCGTTCTCTCCTTCCTGTTCTTCCTCTTCTTCTTCCTGTTCTTCCTCTTCTCCGTCCTGTTCTTCCTCTTCAGCTTCCTCTTCAGCTTCAGCTTCCTCTTCTTCCGTTTTCCTTGCATTTGCAGAGTCGCGCGGTAGGGGTTCTCGGCGAGTGTCTTCCCAGTCTTCGGGGCGCAGACAGGACATTCCCTTTCCATCCTTCTTGAGTCCGCACTGGACAGATGCGTTTTGCTCGTCTCACAAAGGAGACGAGAAATCGGAGTCTCTCGGAGTCCACCGAGACACAACGTCTCTGCGTACCACACCTTCTTTTGCGGAGCTCCCAACTCGTCACCCTTCATCTCCGCGGTCGCGTTCTGACTCCTCGAATCCCTTTTTTGACGGGGCAGATGCAGCCTTCGATGCATGCAGTGCCACAGGGCAAGCAATCAAGTCACCTGAATCTTCGCAACCTACTTCTTCATCTTCCTCCTTCCCTTATCCTTCAGCTTCCTCTCTACAGCATACTTCTTCTTCGTCTTCTCGATTCACCTTCAGTGTCTCAGGGCCGTCTGTGGGAGGCTTGTCTGCTTGTGGCGCTCCTCAGGAGGGCAAGGGGCGTATGGATCCGAGACAGGCCGAGGACGTTTCGCTTTTTTCTTCCAATCTTCTGCATGCGTCCGGTCTGCATGAAAGTTTATTCAACCTGTCTGCTCTAGACGTCTCTGCCGTCTACGGAGAAACACAGCAAGCCGTGTCGCCTCCTCTCGCCTCCTCAATCTTTTCCTTTTCCGGAGAGAAGAAGCCGCACCCAGATGCTTCAGCTTCGGAAGTGCCAGCATCTCCTTCCGCTCCTTTATCGGCAAATCCTTCTTCCTCTTCTTCATCTGTTCCTTCTTCTCTGCGTTCGACGTCTGTTTCGTCTTCTGGGCACCGCGTGGACTCAGCTGAAGAAGCATGCGAAGACAAGAAAGGAGCCAGCGTCGGAGCCGGACAATGTGTACATACACCGCGGGGCGGCGGGGTGTCGATGGCGACTGCGGGATCCATGCCCTTCTCTGCTGAACGAGAGAAACGCGTTGAAGAGAGAGGAACTTCAAACGAAGCTGTTGTTGAACGCGAACATGAGAAGATGGCGAGATCTCAGGTGTCTCCGGAAACTCAGGAAGAACGCATGCGCCGAATTCAGAAAGAACTGGAGGCTCTCAAGGAGCGCAACGACGCGTTGGAGTTGCAGCTGTTCGAGACCCAGCGTAGACGAAGAGCGGCGGCTGGGTTGCAGTTGAAGACCGAGAGAAGACCTCTTTCTTCCTCTGACTCTCCATTTAATTCTCGCTTTGATGCTCGGTTGGGCGATGGCGTAACGCATGCTCAGAACGCTTCTGAGGCTGCTGCGGCGGCTCCGAGAGGAGCCCCTCGAGAGGCAAAAGAAGAGACATATAGAGAGCGGACTTCTTGCCCTCTGACGCCCCTGCCTTCGTTCGTTCTACGAAGAGACTCGGAGACAGCGTGCTCTGTTGAGACGCCGCGGTTCCCCACAGCCTGTCCGCCTGACGGTCTCCAGCGGGACTGCTCTGGAGAGAGAGGAGACAGAGAGACGGGAGTTGCAACTGTCTCCTCAGCGGTGCAGTGTCCTTCAGAGTTTCCTGGATGGGACCGAAAAGAATGCAAAGACCGATTAATGCGAAGCGGCGTGGAAGACGAACAGTTCGAGAAGAGAACAGGAGAAGAAGGAGAGACAATTGAGAGAGAAGAGGAGAAGGTGGGGAAAGGAGAGAAGGAGAGAGAGGAAGAGAAGCAGGCGCAGTCTCTTAACGAGTTGAGGACGAAGAAGGCAGAGAGTCTGAAGACCAGAGATACGGAAAGAGGAGCGTCTGCAGCGCTCAACCGGCGATGTAAAGAAAGAGGAGATAAAAACGAGAAGGTGTGGGGTGGAGAAACGGTCGAAGACCGAACCGGCTGTCCCTGCATCTTGTCGGGTGAAGATGCGGGAGGAAAAGCGTCGCTGAGTCTGAATGCGGATCCGGATCCTTCAAAGCATGCAGTTTCGGACCCTCAGCGTTCTGGGCAGAACGAAGCAGGCTGCGAATCTCCGTCAAACGCACCTGAGGAGAGACAAGGTCAGTTGGCTGCGGCCACAGCCCCCACAGTGAGCCAGTAGGAGGCCGTTTACAGGAATCAGGACAGCTGGGCCTCCCCGTGTATTCGATGATGTTGTGTGTTCAGGTAGCAAGGTTTATCGTGACTGCCATGCAGTGGATGTTGAAGTCCAGCGCCGCTAGCTCGTTTACGCAGCTGGCGTTTAGGTTTTCTTCAGATACACTTCTTGACCGACTCCAAATCGTGGTGTCGCTTTTTTGTGCAGAGGTGACGACTCCGCAGGCAGATTTCGACCAAGAGAGAGAAGCGCTTCCGACAGAGAGACAGGAACTCGAGGAAGCGCGTGCAGTCGCTGTCGCCCAGAAGCGCGAGAGCGAAGAAACGCGACAACCGCATGCAGCGGAGGAAGCCCTCTGGATGAGCGCGCGCGAACAGAGCCATGGTGTGTACCGGCAACAGCTTCAGGAGCAACGAGAAGCTTTTGTCAACGAGAAGGAGTTCGAGGATGCGAAGCAAAGGTTGACTGCACAGAAGCAGCCACTCGACGAGGAGAGAGACGTTTGTGTCAAGGAGAAACAGCGGCTGGAACAGCAGATGTACAGTGCAAACGAGAGAGAACTAGGCATGGCAATCAAAATTTACGATGAGAAGCGACGGAAGATGGATGGACTCGAAGAGATGCTTCTCGCGAAGCAGCGCCAACTCGAAGCAGAGAGAGACTCCTGCGTCAAGGAGAAACAGGGCTTGGCGGGGGAGAAGAAGGAACTCGAGAAGAAAAAAAGAGAGTTCGAGGAGAGAACGAACGAGCTGGAGAAGGTGAAGCAGGACTTGCAAGGAGAGAAGAAGGAACTCGAGAGGAAACAGAGAGAGTTCGAGGAAATCGCGAACGATCTGGAGAAGGCCAAGCAGGACTTGCTCGGTGATAAGAGAGCATTAGAGAAGGAAAAGAGAGAGTTCGAGGAGATCGCGAACGATCTGGAGAAGGCGAAGCAGGACTTGCAAGGAGAGAAGAAGGAACTCGAGAGGAAAAAGAGAGAGTTCGAGGAGAGAACGAACGAGCTGGAGAAGGCCAAGCAGGGCATGGAGGGTGAGACAAGAGCATTAGAGAAGGAAAAGAGAGAGTTCGAGGAGAGAACGAACGAGCTGGAGAAGGCCAAGCAGGGCATGGAGGGTGAGAAAAAAGCATTAGAGAAGGAAAAGAGAGAGTTCCAGGAGAGAATGAACGAGTTGGAGAAGGCCAAGCAGGACATGGAGGGTGCGAAGAGATCATTAGAGAAGGAAAACAGAGAGTTCGAGGAGAAAACGAACGAGTTGGCGAAGGCCAAGCAGGACATGGAGGGTGAGAAGAGAGCACTAGCGAAGGAAAAGAGAGAGTTCGAGGAGATCGCGAACGATCTAGAGAAGGCGAAGCAGGACTTGCAAGGAGAGAAGAAGGAACTCGAGAGGAAAAAGAGAGAGTTCGAAGAGAAAACGAACGAGTTGGCGAAGGCGAAGCAGGACTTGCAGGGTGAGAAAAGAGCATTCGAGAAGGAAAAGAGAGAGTTCGAGGAGAAAACGAACGAGTTGGCGAAGGCGAAGCAGGACTTGCAGGGTGAGAAAAGAGCATTAGAGAAGGAAAAGAGGGAGTTCGACGAGATCGCGAACGATCTGGCGAAGGCGAAGCAGGAGATGGAGGGTGCGAAGAAGGAACTCGAGCAGAAAACGAGAGAGTTCGAGGAGACAATGAACGAGCTGGAAAAGGAGAAACAGGACTTGCAGGGTGAGAAAAGAGCATTAGAGAAGGAAAAGAAGAGTATAGACGAGGAGAGGCGAGACTTGGCTGAGGCGAAGAGAGGACGTTTTGAGGAGAGATGCCAGGAGAAGGCCAACAAGGTGAACGCTGAAGAGCGACGAAAGGTTGAGGAGAAAGAGGTTTCTCTTGTAGAGAGAGAGGAGCGGAGTCAGCTCGAGGAGAGAGACATGCGCGAGAAAGAGGTTGGAGAGCTGATAAGCGAGTTGAATTCTCAGCGAGCGTTTTTCCTCGAGAAATCGAAGACGTGGAAGGCAGAGCAAGAGAAGGTCCGAGGACAGCTGAAGGAGACAGAGCAAATCATGGCGGAGCAAATGGCCCGGTGGCAGACGCGAGAGAGGACGATAATGGAGGAGTTCACGAGGCTTCAGGAAGCGAAGGAAGAAGTCGAGAGAAGGTACGCGAGTCTTCAAGAGCAGCTGAGCCTCATGGAGGAGCGAACTGCTCAGCCTCTGGCGGACGCACTGGAGGCTCTCGAGGAAGCAAAGAGGAGAGAAAAGGAGCAAATGGGGGAACTCGAGCGCGAAAGAAGGGAACGACAACAAATAGAAAAAGACTACGAGCGTCTAGCGCAACAGAACAGCGAGTTGACTCAGCACGTAGCAGAAAGCCGAGGCTTGAAAGAAAGACTCGAGCACTTGCAAAGCGAGCTCCTGAAGTGGAGAAGAATTGGCGAGGAGGCGCGTCAGCGCGCTGAGACCCAATACAAGGAGCTGAAGCGCCTCGATGAAGAAAGGCAGCGCCTGCTGCAGAAATGTTCTTCGCAGACCGAGGGAATGCACTTCGGACATGCGTTTTTCGCAGCCGGTGTCCAGAGCGACAGCAGGCACTCAGAGGAAGCTTCACGCGATAAAAGCGATCGGCATGTCTCGTCTGACAGCGAGAACGTGGACAGAGACGGGATGGCAAAACCTCAGGAAAGAGCGGGACCTCGACGGGCGACAATCCGCGACGAAAAAGAGAATTCAGAAGACACAAGAAGACCCGGAGAAGGCCAGTCGGGGACACCGCCGGCGCCTCCACGAGGTTCCGAGGCGGCGCCGGATACGCCTCAGTCCGCCGGTTTGTTTTCGACTGTTGGAGATCCAGATAGGGAAGGAAATGCGGTGAACGAACGGACAGAAGAGAGGCAGAGAGTCGAGGCGGAGCCTAAAGACGAGCGGTCCCGAGATGTCCTCATCGAAAGACTCCGACGCCTGTACTCCGAGGAGTGTGCCTCGTCGCGGCGTCTAGCAGCCGAAGGCGCTAAATACCGACAGCAGTTGAGACAAGTCATGAAACGGCTTGTTGTAGTTACAAAGGCCATGGAGGAAGCGAATGATCTTCGTGAGAAGCGTCAGCGCATGCAGCAGCAAAAAAGGAGGGGGAAAGTTTCCAGCGAGTAACTCTGGAACGGAAAACCTGTTCTGTTCACAAGTCGTCGACTGGTGAAGACAGTCGAAGCAGCAGCTGTGTCTGTTGAAGTCCCTCAGGCCTCCTTTCCTCGGGCTCTCCTGTTCATGCCGCCGCCGCCATTTTTTGTGCCGGCGTCTGTGTTTCACTTTTTAACCTCTAAAGGGATGAGCTATGTGATCTGTGGGTTTCTAGCAGTAGAACAGATCTCGATGCTCTACGGCCGAGAGTCACGCTGATGTTTTGTGTAAAACAGGGACTCTGTTGTCTCGTGTTGACAACTTTCTGCTGAGACGGCGCTTTGTGTCTGCTGGTTCGGTGAGACCGGTACATACGGAAAGACGATGTGACATTTCAGTTTCAGGCTTCTGAGGAACTGTGCGTATCACCGCAGAGGATCCGACGCAGAAGCAGCGGTTAACACTGCTGCGCGGCGCCTCTAGACGCTGAAGGCTATTGTGCCGCTCTTCTTTCGAACTTCGCTGGTTTTCTGGCATCTACAAGGCTAGGCGTTCTGCTGCTTTCGAGGGAGAAACGCAACTAGGCAGTGGACAGCAGTTCCGTTGTGTCGACATGAGTCAGCAAAAGTGCATGTGCCACACTTGGGGCTCCGTAACGCAATGCGGGGAGTTTACCTTTCATATCTGTGAATAAGTCGATGTGAATCCAGCGTGTAAAAGTACAGACGTGAATGGATCAAGATGTTTAGGACACTCTGCGTGAGTCTCCAGCCAAGGGACAACAGAGCTGCACTTGAGTGTTTTGTTTCGCACGCTTGGACTCTTGGTTTTGATCTTCAGTGTCTATTTTCAAATTTTCACGGTCTGTGTCAGCAGCGTGCCTCTCCGTCGGCCTTTAGCACGGGGAAGTCGAACAGAATCTCGAAGTCTTGCCACGAGGTTTCTAGGTTTTGTTTTTGAACAGGTGAAGGCGTGGAGCATGATTCGTGTCCCTTTCTTCGAAGTTTGTGTTCGCGTTCAGAAGAATCGAGTACTCCGTATTCTTGTGGATACGCCCGAACACGAGATGTGCTTGGCATGTTCTTCATGGTGTATGTGGCGCCTCTACTCTTTGTTAAGGCAAGTCAAGATGGAAGAAAGAACCTCCAGACTGTATCCGAACGAAGAAAGGAATGCAGAAGTGATATCGGGTTCCAGTGGCGAGTCATTTATTCCTCGTACGATCTGGACTCACCAGAAAAGAAAGCCATTCTCACTTGTGTTCTGGCTACAAGTTTCGGGACAACGGCAAAACGTGGTCACGAATGTCGACTTAACTGTTCATGTTTAACATTCGTGTTCATCTGGAGACGAAGCCGTTCAAGGGAGCTGGCAGTGGCTCTCGTACAAGCCTCAACTTTGCTGCCATGTTCGCTATAGCCTCCTCACGCAAGCGCCTGCCACCTCCTTTCTACCTCCTCTTTCGCGTGCCTAAGTGCGCCGTGTTATGCGTGATAAAACGGCATCTAATTCACTACAATCGCGCAAGCAACACGCTGGAAAGAAGCAAATTTTCGCATGGTTTTAGCCACCTTCACAGACCATCACTCATTGCAGAAATTCCCGCTCTTTAGGGCCTATGGCGCAATGGTAGCGCGTCTGACTCCAGATCAGAAGGCTGGGCGTTCGAGTCGCTCTGGGCTCAAATCTGTCTCTCTTTTCAGAACCTTCCGTTTTCGCATCTTTCATTTTCTCTACGTGCTTTAGACTGTTCTCCAGTGTCTTGTGTACAAACCATGCGTCTCTGTATGTGTTTCATGTCAGAAAATTGTCGTTTCCTGCGTACACCTGGGACGACTGTGTCCCCTCCGGATTCATACTCTCAGGTGTGGTGGACGCCCTCGTCCACGGGTTTCCTCTTCTGCGCAAAGTCGCGGGGGGGTTGAGGATTGCATCTGACCGCCGGGAGGCACTGTGTCGTTCCGTGCTGTCAAATAAGCAAAACTGGGGACTTGAAGTTTTCAACTGGACAAGAGAAGCTGTACAAAAATGTTCAAGAAGGACAGCAATAAAGGAGCAGGTAAATACCCAGAGCCTGGCCGTCCGCAGTCTCTGGCTCTAAGACAGTGTGAAGAAGACTGGGTATCCTAAAGCGCCGGGATGTGAAAGAAACCGAGAGCAGATGGCAGCATTTTTGGGCAGATCCCAGTGGTTTTTTTTTGCGAAAGCGGAAAGTTTCTGCGGCGAGGTATTTGTCAAACCCCGTCGCGGAGAGTCCCGCACCATCGTTGTATGGCGTTGTTTCTTTCCACTGGCTTTCGTGGATTTCGATTTGCTCCAAGAACGAGGGATCTTCACGCGATTCGTCGTCGTTGCCGGAACAGTTAGAGCCAAACAAATGGAGTATTGCTGCAACAGGTGACTCAAATTTTCTGCAGGGCAGGCAGTCGATCTCCGCGAGAAGTCTCGCATCCAAGTTCAAGTATAGAGCAAATCCAGCCTCGGTGGGAATCGCAGAAGACAAGGCGATGTCAGAAGCTACTTCTCAGCAAAAAGTACACGCTCTTTTAGTCGTTGATAGTTCAAACGAAAGCGAGCTTTTGCATCTTTCTCCATTTCTCGCGTATGCGACTAAAAAATCGCGAGCAAGCACACAGCCAGAGAGTTACGGGGTTCACGTCACACTGAACTGGACTGAGCAGTCTCACCCTCCTTTCTATTGAAAACCCAAAACGACTGCGCAGCATTGTTCATAAGGTACCAGAAACAAACCTGTACGAGTGTCTGGCGGAAACAAACGCACCGGAGTTGCCAAGAAAAAGCTGCTTCTCCGTTAGGGTGAACGGCCTATAAGTCTTTCCTGGGAACGCACCTTTCGTTGCGAGTCTCGTTTCTCCATGCAGAGTTTCCGTGCAGCTTACAAGAGGCTGAGCGACCCACAAAAGAAGTCGCTGCTCTATCCGGCTGACTGGAAACCACGGTCGTTTCCGTCATGCAGTGACCGTCTCTTAACGGCTCTCTAGGCGTGGGCGTTTTTACACAATCGTCTTTACAGGATCTACATTTGAAAGCTTTTCTCTCCAGCAGTTCTGTCAGCTGTTTCCCCCTCTACCCCCGTCCCTTGTTTATGGGAAAAACACTGGGGATTCCTCTTTTTCATATCGTTGTAGACTTTTTGTCGAACCGGGCACCCGCATCTCGCCGAACTGTCGCTTCAGTTTCTTATCTATGTTCCGGAACGAGCACTGTGGCAACATAAGGAGGTTGCTGACTGGTCCTTCCAGAGTATGTTTGCCTCTGTTTTCTGTAAGTCACTTTATGCGTCTTCATGGGCAACAGCGGAAGCAGTCAGGCCCCCGTCTGGGTGGCGCCCACGAGCATCACAGCCTCCTCAAGTCCGCTTGGAGTGTTGAGGCGCCTGACGACAACGAGTGCTGTGAATTGTATCGGGAGGTACCGGTCACAGTCGCAGACGTTGCACATTTTTGACTCCGGTTCTCTAGAAGATTTGTGCGACGATCTTGCCTCTGAATGCAAGCAGTTTGCCGACCCGGTCTTTCGCCGTCAGCTCATTGCACTTTTCACCGGCAAAAAATCGCGGAACTCGTACGCGCATGACTCGAGCACAGTTTCTCGCGGATCAACGGTTTCGCCCGCTGCAGGACCGGCCGTGTCTGTGTCATCTCAAAGTGCCAAAGACGCAAGTCTTCCGGGGGACGAGGCCGATTACACCCCGCCAGTTCAGGTGGACAGCCTCGCGGTCATTTCTTCACTCTTGTTCCTATCTGATGGCACACTTGCTGAGAAGGTGGAGCACTGTGGTCGACTGCTTTGTTGGACACAGGAGCTCGAAGTCGAGCCTGCCGCCGTGTTTCTCCTCTTGGCTGCCGTTGTCCGCGGGGTTGCGTTGCTGATAGAGGAACCGCCTCCGTCCGTGTTGCTGCTCGGCGAGGTTCTGACTCGTCTGGGAAGAAAGGCAATCGTCATCACGACTTCAGCCAAATTCAGGATTGAGGCCAACGGACAAGAGCAGCCAAGCACTGACACGCAGCCCGCGAATCAGCTGTTGCTCAGACAGTTAGGTGGCGTGTCGGCTGCCGGGCCGCATTCCTCGTTTTTCTCTGGGCTGCCGTCCTGTGTCTCCGACACACTGCACAAGTTCGACGGGCAAGTATGGACAAGCGAGAGTGTGTGGGAGGCGCTCGCCGAGGACGCCGCCGTACAAGCGTACCACGATCGGGTGACTCAAGTGTTCTTTTTGGAACAAATTGAGGAGCGCTTAGCCACTCTGTCCAGCAACTTCAAGCGAGTGCTGCAGCGGGTATGCAATCCGGAAGCCTACCGCGCTGAACAGCGGGCGAATGCCGCAGCCTCACAGCAGCAGCGTGGAAGCAGGGCATCTCGACTCTCGAAATTGAGTGCAGGTTCGGGGGGGGGATCTTTGCATGACCTCACACCGCTGAGTTGGCGGCAAGTGCAGCTGCTGCTGAGATGCTGCGACGCGAAAGCCGTCAGCGCGCTACTCCTCGACGAAATGCAGTTTGAGGCCACTGTAGCTTGTCAGGAGGTAGGCATCCGGTGGAAAAAGTGGGTAGACGAACCGCTGCGGGAGTCGCTCGACGACGAGGAATTAAGTGTCGAAATCCTGGGAACCACGGAAGCGTCAGCGCCGACACATAAACAGACAAATGCCGACAAAAATCTCACATCTACCGGTCAAACGGGAAACTCCACAACAACGGCGAATGTCGGCAAACCTGCTTCCGCTCTGTCCGCCGGTGAGGCTGAAACAGGTTTACCGGTGAACGCTGCTGCCTCTGCGTCTGGAAGAGACGGACTTGCGGACACTCCGGGAGGGCGCGAGACTGCGGGGAGTTCATCGAGTTCAGCTTCGAGGCAATCGGACGGTGGCGACACGAATGAGGGCGCTGGAGGGGAGAGTGCGACTTTCGCGAAACCCACGTGGAAGTTTGTGCCGAGCAGCGGTCCCTGTGTTTGGTCAGACGATCTGCAAATGTTTGTCACGCCGCTGCTGGCTTTCTCCGCGATCGACTGCCACGGGGAGGGGGTCATTTCGTCGCGAAACCTAGACTTGCTGTTCAATTTCCTAAAACAACTCGATCCTGTGCATGGTGGCTTCTACAGTCGCCTCGAAAAAGTCCTCGCCGCGGACACCCGGGCACTCTTCAGCATTCCCTCAGATGTCCCGGATCCTTTCGCGCAACTGAGAGCCGAGTTGTCACCGGAAAAACAACAAATCAGGCTCCTCAGATTCGGGGTCATCATTGCCGTCTGCGCCGCCGTTCAAGACCGCAGACAGCACGAAACGAGCCTGAACAATCGGTTCCGGCGATTCGACGTAGACAAATCTGGATTCATCCTCACGACAGACATGCAGCTCCTCCTCACGGAGATGATTCGAAGAGCCACAGAGATCGACGACGCGTCAACCGCAGTGGAACAAGCTTTGCAAAATGTCGTAGACAAATACATGAATCTGTTTATCGGCCCCAGTAAGCAGGGGAACTGCACAGCTCGAGCGGGAAACCGCCGGAGAAAATGCCTTCAAAAGGCACCGGCTCCGTGTCTGTGTGTAGGCAATCGTTCTACAGTAATGACAACGGAATTGGGGATGATCCATTTATTCTTTCTGCTACGCATTTCCAAGTTATAGTCAATCACGCATGAAACGCTGTGTCCTTCTTGGGCTGCACGATCGCTCTGCCTTCGACTACTTCTCCACCGTCCTGGGGTGTCAACTACGGTGGATGAGAAAAAACAGAAATCAGTGGCCACGCTCAAACCCACCCATTCACGCGCCATTTTGTGGCTGCTGCACAATCGTTACTTTGGAAAAAATAAAAAACCCACTAATTTCGCGTCTAACTTGAATATCTGCCAAAGCAACTCGATCTCCAGACCTAGAACGCAGTTCTCAGGCAGACAGCGGTTCGACCACCACCGTATTCACTGTACAAGTGGTATTAGTGCTGAGGGTATCTTCGTTCTGGAGCACTGAAGAGTAAAAGCCGACATCTGAACTGTATCTTTTGTATGAACACAGCTGTAGAACGGGTCGAGTACGCCACATTCCTCAGTGCCTACGACAGAGTACGCAAAACATCTTCAAAGTTGCGGGCCGATATCATGGAACTTGCTGCCATGTTCGCGCCGGAGCCAACGCGAAGGCAGTCACGAGCGAGGTCGGAACTCAAAATTCGCCAGTCTTCCTCGTCGACAAGAAGTAAGTTGCGTTGACGCTAAGCATGCAGAAAAAGCTAGCAGCGCTTTGTCGCATATTGCGCAACCTTGACAGTGAGCAGTCTCCACGCTTCGGCCGCGTCTGGTGTCCGAATCCCTCGGTTCACATATATATATATATATATATATATAAAGCGGGATTCATGACTGCATGTTCGTCTAGGCAGGTTTCTGCCGATCTATCAACACCAACACGAATCCATATGCCTCTTCGATTTCCACGTTATGTTGGCAAAGGTGGAGATAAAAATCGCACTTCCAAATGGGTCACGTCGCATGTCGAAACAGCAGAATTCTGTAGCTACAGGTGGCTACGTATCTCCGGTGTTCCCGACAGTCTCCAACTGTATGTCCTTGTGCATTCGAAAGATCATGAAGGGGAAGCAGTGTAAATTGAAGTGGTTTCCTTCGTAACGAGAATCGCATGCTTATGAAGCCATTCTGTGGAGTTCTGCCGACCGTGCTGTCCTCACGGCAGAATTTCCTCGGTGTTCTCGTCTTTTCTTTGTCGCAGTTCGCGCATCCTTGCTCCGCAAAAACAGCCGCGCAAACAAGGGAAGCAGCAGAAGTATCGTGGGGGACGAGGGCATTAAAAATCTCTTCAGCAAAAAGTAGCGTTGGATGCGGGTTCACCTGGACCGCAGAGTCGCTCGTATTCCTTTTATCTAAAAGCACATGCGTAGCTGGCGGGACCTAAAAAAGCTTGACGAATGGCTGCGTCGCTCTCTTCAAGGGTGTGCTCAAACGCTCCCGGATTCCTAAAAGTCTCTAAACCCACTGAAAAAAAAATCAGGTCAAGAGTGTACACGCTGTAGGTCTGATTTACCGCAAAGACAAGAGAATGGTGCAGCGGGCACAGGCAACGCTGGCGAGCAAGAAAGGCATCTCAATCTTTCGATTGTTCAAGCTTATTGAGAGTTTGACGAGACGACGCTTGACCAATGACCTCCCGTGCATTGCTTGCATCTGTACGCATGCGAGCTACACCCGTCTGTTTCCGTCCAACTCATATATATATGAATATATATATATATGTATATATATTTATATATGCCTGCTCTTCTGGTGAAGAATGGATATCCTGTTTTTCGTCGGGCAATTGATGGTGTGTCACTGCAGATTCTGGAGCACTTTTGCAAAGTCACACACTGCTGTCAGCCGCCTTGTGTGCGATTATTTGTTCCACATTCGCGTGCAACGCATGTGGAACTCGCGATGCTCAGAGGGCAATAGAAGCAACTGTGCACAAACAAAAAATGCTACAGTTGCAGAGTCACTAATCGCTTCTCGGTGGGGAAGCCTGGGGTTTTCCTTTTCTGACGAAGAACATGTTTGTTTCCTGATGTGGGGGCTATGTGACGACATCCAGCGATTTGTATTATAGATCGTTTCCCATTTCACTGACGGTAGAAGGTTTCCGTGAGAAGCCCCGAGCTTCCACGCGTTAAACTCCAAACCGCCATACCCAGCCGCAAGACGCGGGAGCCACACACCAACTGAGTTGCACGCATGTGTAGGACGGAATGCCAAAGCCTCGTGAAACCCAACTGGGGTCGCGAAGGGAATGTGTGAGGTAAGACTGACTGCCAACCATCGAACACAACATTGTTGTCGCCGGACTGCAGAGATGAGGCACTCTGGCAGAGTGGAGCGCAAACCCCCTACGAGAAGTACGGACACATGCGGCTCTAGCCGCTTGCCCCCGCGTACGCGTAAAAAAGGCAAATGACACCACAGAAACATCTGGGAGTCTCTGCAAGACGTAAAACCTAAACGACAGATGCACGCTGATACATACCCCCGCATGCATCTGTCTACATCTTCCTCTCAGCGAATCACCACGATACGCTGTTCACTGGTCTTAACTCGGAATGCACATGCAGACATAGAACCACGGGCGCTCTATGCATGTATATATATATATATATATACATATTTAACATGTATATATATATATATATATTCAGACGCAAGCAGGAGAGCCAGATCCGCCCACTATGTCCGGAGGATAGCAAGCAAAGCCACACATTACTCTGGGTATCACGATCAATCTGTCCTCTCCACACACATGTTTTTTTTTCACGGCATCTCCATGCTCGATTAGCTTGCAGGAACTGCCCGCACCACCTCGTCTATCGCCTCGACCACATACGGCAAATTAGCCTGGGTGAGACCCGCCTGCAGAAAAGAACAGCCGCACGGAGTGTGCACGATGTTGAGTCTCGAAAGCAGTTCAGTAGTGGCTTTCTCTCGGTGTTAATCCGAGTGATATCAGTAAGCCCTATATGACGCGTAGCATGCAAGAAACATACTTTTCGCATGCACATCTCGTAGACGAGAGTTTTCCCCGGCGTTACCAGTGGCTTGCACCAGTGAGAAGCCCGGGCAACGGGGCTACAACTCCGAAGTCCGTCTGCGCAAGTCTAACCGGTTACGCACATTTGTCTGGAGACATCGGCAGGGTACCGATACTGAGACCCCTCGCCAACGAACATGAACACTGTTAAGAAAAATGTCTTGACCCATTTCAGCTCACCAGACTAATGCGGCCGTTGTTCATCATGTACACGTGCCAGTGCTTTGTCATCCGTTCAGCTTGTTCTCCTGGAAGCGACACCGCGACAGAGAAAAGCGAACGTTGTTTTCATGTCTACCGATTTGGGGACGAAAAACCACCTGCGCGCGGAGGTGGCTCGCACACGCCGAAGACTGGGATCCGCGATGCAGCCCCAGAAAAGGGTGGTTTATCGGAATTTAAAAATCCAGTAATCCAGTGTATCATGGATAACAGGGAGACTAGCTTCAGTTGTTATTTTGCTGGCAGCGGAAGCCACATGTTTAACGCACATCGAGCACACACATTACAGTGCTTGATTGACTCTTGACACTTGAAACACAGTGATCGACTTCAACGTGAACCGCTGTCCTAACGCGTCCCTTTCTTTGCTCGGTTACTTCTGCATTGTTCCTTTTAAGACTCTCTTCCCTTTTTAAACACACGAATACGCATTCCAAAGGCACTGCTTCGCTAAACTACAATTGCTCCAAAAGCCTCATCTCTACACCGCACGCATGGACTCTGAAAGATAGCCCCGCCAGTCCAGGCGAACGCGTTTCTGCCTCGCCGCTGAAGTCCTACGAGTATCCAGACTCGCGTCTCTGGACCTTGGAAACCTACGGGAGAGGCCAGTGTAGGAGAACATTCCAATTTGCTCTGTGATGTGTCTCCACGTTCCTGGCGTCTGCTTCGCCTCTAGACCACTCCGCAACGCACTCCGTACACTCTGGATTCGACCTGCAAGTTCCTTCAGTTCCGACATCCAGGCCGCTTTCATGTTCGGATCTCCCAGAACTCGACTGACGATGCGCGCCCCGTGCAACGGTGGGCTGCTGTACATGGGCCGAATAATTTTTTTCACTTGACTCAAAACAACTTTTGCTCGTTCTGCGTTCGCGCATACCTGTAGAGAGACACACATACAATTCAGAAAAGGACCCACGGCGCATGCACGCTCGTGTGCGCCACATACATGCATCGTGATTTACTGTAACATCGCCGGATGCACCTTTTATTCAACGAACGCCGCCTTCGCCGGCCAAAGCATATATAAATCGGCCAAACCAACAAAAACAATACACAGATATCGGCAACTATATCTGTCTATCCATCTGTATCTATATCTACACCAGTCTATCTAGATCGATATATGCCTACGTAGCTATCTATATCAGCCTGTCTCTCTCTAACCACATTTGTCTTTCTCTGTCTATACGTGTGTTTATCTCTCTATATCTCTCTCTCCATAAACATATCTGCACGTATGTGTACATTTACACATACGTGAATCAATTTGTCTTCCTATATACGTATCGATCTATCTACGTATCTACCTATCTATCTAATATATAGATATCTGTTTATCGAGACACATTTGGAAAGCTCAGTTCAGCAATGTTGGCAACGTCTTTGCGGTGGCTTTCGTCTGTCGTGACGTTCTTTCCGTTCGTCAGAAGCAACGCAAGTCCGGCGCCTTTCTGTTCCCTCCTGCCTCCATCATGGCGAACGAATCTCCCTTTCACAGGCTGCGCAAGAGTATGCTAAGTACTCAAATGTACACCCGAGTCGGTAGATGCAACGGCAGACGCATCCCAGAGGCCCGCGAGGACCGACACAGCATGCTGGCTTGTGCAGGCCTTCTTCCCCTTCGTTCTACTGTTCCTGATTTCTTTGTTTCGAGGCATTCTGACTGACAATGTGGAGCATGCCTATGCGTTCGCCATAGAGCCCCATGTTCTTGGCGAACGACTGGCAGACGAACAGTTCCATGTTGCCCTCGTTGCAGAACAGACGCGAGCTGAAACTGTCGCGCTGCAAATCCCCGCTCGCGTAGCCTTGGTAGGCATTGTCGATCATCGGCACGAGCCTTTTGCGCTTGCAGAGATCCATGATTTCTCGCCACTGGGCCTCATTTAGATCTACTCCTGAAACAGAAACCGATAGCCAAAAGGGAACTCGAAAGAAGTCGGACACTCCCTGCGAATGCGCCGAAGGACTCATGATTTTCCCATGTACGATGCTTCACCAGTTGAAGGTCTTCGCTTCTCTGAGGCTGGAATATTTTAATTTTCTGGCGCAGCGGAGCCGCTTCAGAAATAGAAACAGACTTCCAAGAAAACCAACTGAAATGGGTTGTTCCCGACTATTTACAATGTAATGGAGAACAGAGTCTATGGTGACGCCAGCTCCTCTCTTTGCGTCTCGCAAGCAGAGAAGCAGACTGTGTTTATGCCCACATGTATCCATGCAAGGAAAACTCTTTCAACAACGGCGAGACGTTCATCCATTTCTTGAGGACAGGTAGCGACGCAGGACCGAGCAAGAGTTCCTAGACGAAGCAACTCGGCGGAGTCTAGTTTGCTTTAGAAACTCCATGTAATTTCGAAGAAACTGGCGGAACGAAACCGACACGGTCTCACTCACCTCTTGATATTAACGTAGAAGAAACGGTCGCAACGGTCACGGGCACAAACGCGCATACGAAGGCGGCGGTACACGGTGCAGAGCGCTAAGGTTGTAGTCCTCGTGTGACAACTCGTGAGCTATCTGTCCTCGAAATATCCTTTTTTAACTTGTTCACTCATTTATGGATAGACTCAACCAGTTCATCATTGATAAAAACACCTGCCCCTGGCGCGTAAGCATATCTATCTATATATACATATACAAATATACGCATGTGTATGTGTATAATATATGCATGTGTATGTGTATAATATATGCATGTGTAGATCAAGTCATGATGATAGCGCGCATGTAGCGTCCAGGAAGGAGCAGTTACGCAAGCGGAAACGTGGTAAAGTTCTCTTCTCTTTCCTCAAAGACATGTTAGAATGTAATGCGTGTATGGAAGACTTTTGAACGGCTTGTTCAACGGCGTTGATCTCATTTAATTGACGAAACGTCTCTTTGTCGGCGTTTCTTCCTCCTTGCCCCTCTTACCCGTGGGATTGTGGGCGCAAGCGTGGAGGAGGAGAACTGAGTACGGAGCAGCACTCTCCAGTGTCTTCTTCATGTTTTCGAAATCGACACCTTTCGTGGCCTGAGACGCAAAACGCGAAACGCAGTCCACCTCCCCGTCGAAAGTTCAGCCGCAACTTGTTTCAATTAAATCGGATTCTTCTTCACTGAGAAATCTGCTGGAGTTCGAGATGCACGACGCGTGCACACTGCGCGCGGAATGATGCTGCGTTCTCTGTGTCAAAATCCTCCCCTTCAAGAAGACTAGTCCAATGCGTTCGATACGCACCGGCCATTCGCTACGAGTATTCACCAGTCACTGGAACATGCACCGAAGTACGCCGCGTGCTCACGCAGTGCTCAAACAGAAAGTCTGGCGTTTTTTTCGACTCTTGCAAACGGCTCTGCTGTAAGATCGATGTTTAGTGCGAAGTGAAGAGTAAACAACGTGGTGTTGATGTGAACATCGGAAGATACCTTCGCACGCAAATACACAAGACGCATCGTACCTTTACAAAGATCTACGGAGGTACATACCGCCAGGATGTGCAGACACTGACCACAATGTGGCGCATGCAAACGCAAATTAAGATAGCAAAGTCACCGAACTGTCTAGAGACCTCAGTCCCGAAACGGGGCTAAAACTGACATCCACCTAGCTGGAATCGCACAAACAGGCCGGTGTCCAGTGTCGACTACAGTCACAGAACGGGCGTTTTCTCGAGTTGTTTCGGATTTCGTTTCTAAGCGAACGCTTGGACGTGCTGCGTGACACAGAGAACATTTTTTTGCTCACTGGATTCCAGTAAGGGTAAGTTGCCACCTCGAGTCCCGCCTTCTTGAAGATGTTCGGGTGGTTTGGCCAAGTCGGTTCGCTCATGTATACGGTCTGTACATACACCCCGGAACAGACACCTGAGAGCCTCTCTACTTGTGGGAGTTCTGTTGTTCTGCTCAAGTTGAAATTCACCTTGTTTTTCTCCAGCGAGATCCGGCCGAAACGACCAGAGCAGCAAAGACTTCTCGCTCGCTGAAAAAGCGATTCAAGGAACCTGAGCATGGAGAGAAGCCCCATTGGAGCGTCAGCCTCGAGTCCGCTTTGTGGCACTGCGGACGAAGAAGAATGCGACAAGTGAAGTAACGAAGTGAAAACTACAACCTCTTCCAACGCGTGTACTTTGACGAAGAATTCGGTTGCGTGAATTCTCAGCGTACCATACACTTGAGCATGCTCGAATCGACGAATCCAGCCAAAGACGAATACAACCTTCACGAGCTCTGCTTGCAAAACTCTGTGCACAGATAAAACTACATGCATGCATGTACCTATCTATGTGTTCAGCGACGCAGACAGACACTCGTTCAGACGAAGGTTTTCGTATCCAGAAACAACGCAGACAGTCAGTTCGGAATTCGAGACAGGTCTGGACTGAGCGGGACGAACCTCCCGAGAAGGATTCGCTTGACGGCCTCAGGTTCTCATGCGACATATTGCTCCCCTGGATGTGTACAGTTCCATACAAGAGGCGAATATCCTACTCAACTACCTCCGAACGCGCGAGGCGCCCCTATTCCGGGTACGGGTGCTTCGCTGCTCGACTGTCCCTGCTTCTCCTGCGACTGCAAGCTTTCGAGAGTCGCTGCAAAGAATGCCTGCATGTGCACCGAGCTGTCCGGGGAGTGCAGAACAAAGAGTGAGCTTCGTCTACCACTGACATACGGATTCTTCGAAAGCGATGTCTCCACTTTGTTTTTCTCTGTTACCATACCCCGTGCGACGCTTCTTGGCTTGACGGCGTCGCCAGAAATGCAGAGTTGTCAGAGCTAGTTGGACGGTGATAGAGAGCGGGAGAAACGCTCATGAAAATCCTGTGGATGCGAGACGCCAAAGTGCTCCAGAGACGCGTTTCAGCGCTTCAACAAAGCAGTTACTCCTCACCTTGCAATGCGGCAAGAAGTATCGAAGGAATTCTCCGGCAACGCGCAAGCCTCCTGTCCCTGACAGAACTTGAGCCGAGCAAATGCGTTCTTCTGCTATTGCAGAACTGTCTTCACCAAAGAGGAGTTCCTGTGTTTGCTGGAGGCAAGGAGAGACAGAGTGACACCTGATTCTTTGTTTGCACAGTGCGGCGGTGAAGTAGAGGTGAACGAGTGTAAACAGTTCCGGCAGAACCGAGAGAAATGCATGCACTCGAAGCGATACAGTTGCCTAGCAAGTATGGACCTGCACAAGCAGTAGCCGCAGAGAGACGCAAAAGCTGTCCCCCCTCCTCTGGGGGACGCGTGACTACACCTTCTACAAGAAAATGCTCTGCGACAATCGATGGGGAAGAACCTGGCTGTCGCAAGGTCCTGAAGTGAACATCTTCGTCAAGCGTTGGAATGGCGACCGCGCGCGGCACCTACAGCGAGACGCTGCGCTGAGTTCCACAGGTTACACATGGCAAGGCCTCTGCGGCATGCCGTTTGAGAAACTGGAGCATTCAGGTGGAACTGCCATCCGTGAAAAGCTGTGGGTGGTCGAGGCCGCGCATGGACGGCAAAAACGCTGACTTGGTACTTGTTCAGAGCGGACACAAGACGCCTCAAGATCCATCGCAGGTCGCCAGCTTGACCGGATAGAGATGCCTTTCTCTTCTGCGGTGAGGCAGTAGTTTTTCTTTTGCGAGACTTTCTCTATTTCCAGAATGTCGTCGAGAGTCCTGCCACTTCGCTCGGAGAGAAGGGCAACGACGTCGCTGGAAAGCGCACCGCTCGTGTGTATGACAGCGCGTTACCTTCTTCAGCTCCGGGAGGCCGTCGATCGGAAGGTACTCCTTGTACAGGTTCGGATCCGCAGCCATCTCCTGCTCTACTTGTCTGACACATCTTGGAGAGAGAAGGAACAAAAGCACACAAAAACAGCCGCGCCAGAAAGGAGACGTCAGAGAGAAAAAGCGATTTCTCATGCTTAGACAGGCAGCCACAGGACAATGCCTACACAGAAGAAAAGAAAGGACCTCTACGTGATGGTGCAGTCGGACAGCGATGCCTCGGCCTTATTGAAAAGAGCGAAACAGACATGTCTCCAGCTAACACAGAAGGATGAACTTTGCGGCAAGAAGCCTCCTCCAAACTCATGCAGTCCCTGAATTCGAAACAGTTCGAACGAGGTACTCGTCAGTCGCCTATCCACAGTCTACGCCGAGAACATATCCGATGTGGAGTGACTTTTTCACGGCGTTGCCTCCAATTTCTCTCACAAAGACAAGACAGTGCACTGTCGCGTAGGACGCTGCGCGGTCTCGCGTATCCGACACATGCATAACGATTCCGAAATAAACACAGATGGAATAATTGTACATATATATATATATACATATATATACATATATATACATATATATACATATATATATATATATATATATATCACCTTTGTGTGTTATGCACGTGTACATGCGCTTGTACACATATCTGCCTTTCTGCATATTTTGATAAGTATTCATTTGTACAGCAGTCCGATTGAAATTGGTGTTGTAGTAGTAGTGGCGTTTTACGGCATGCATTCTTGTACGTCGTCCGTCACGCGTTGCAAGTTGAATTTCCAAGGAGACAAAGCTTGCGCCTCGGACGGACGTTGCGCTTTTCAGATGGAGGTCGACTGCACCCGAGCTGGCTTGCTTAGCTTGGCACTGATCTCACGCTTTCCTTTGAAAGTTGAAAAAGACAAAAGTACCTGAAAACGTAGGGTTTTCCGTCATCTGTTCGGTAGGCTCCGATGCCGAGGTTCACTTTTCTTGGGTCTTGGTCTGCCCTGAACGCGACTTCCAGTCCGAGAATGGGGTCCGGGGGTGCCTCTTGGACACCGTCGAACAGGGAACTTTGTGTCGCCATTGTCCTCGAGAAATACCCTCTGTTGAGTGCAGAAACTCCGGAGAAACTCGACAAGGAAGTCGCTGGGCTTCGAGTACACAGAGAAAGACAGAGGGAGACGACACTCCCGCTTGCAAGCGACCGCAAGAGAAGGCTGGAGACGTTTTCTTGCTCGCGTCCTTCTGCTCGTGCGTGGGGATGTTTCAACGAGGGCCTTTTTGTGTGTTTGATCTCAGGAGTTCGCGGCGTCGCCGACGTCGGCAGCCACGAGAGAAAACTCGAGGGTAAGGCTTTGCTGTCCACACGCAGCCGCGAAACGTTCCTGGGAAGCAGCCCGGCAGCCGAGCCGCAGAAGAGTGCGAGAGTCATCGCGAGAGCGTTCGACTTTGACACGTTTTTCCTCGGAGAATTGCACAAATACCAAAAAAACAGACGGGGAGAAAAGAAGAACTGTGCATGCACGCGGCTCAACGCTAAGACTGTGTTGCCGGCCGACGAACGAGGAACGACAATGTGGAGGGAAACGAGCGGGCTTTCGACACTTTCCCCTAGGTTCTCACTAAGAGTTGGAAACATAGTTTTAACCGGATTGGTCGCTCCAGGTTTTACTTCTGATAGGGCTAAGCACACGTCGTACGAGGGTACACAATGAAGAACGGTCTTAGGCGTCCACAGGGGGATAGTTCAAGTCGAATAAGCAGTTGTCTTTCGAAAAGACGAGAGCCAACGCCTTTAATAGACTTAAAGAAAAGTGTAACGGCGAATGTGTGCTGAACTTCGACGACGATTGAGACCATACACACTCGAGATACCAGACACCGAAAAAGTGGCAGAGGCAGAACCGTGAAGAACTTCAGGGCGGACGAGGGGGGGCAAGTTTGTGACGAGACATGTTCATGTGCTACGCCAGGCTGGTTGCGGATTCGCAAGTCCACAAGAGCAGTTTGATGGAAAAGGAAAGAAAGGATGTAACGAAATGATAAGCGGCTATGAACGTGGCTGTCAATCGGCCAACTTTTCTCTGTGTATACCCTTACGTTTTTAGGGCGATATCGGACTCTGTAACACTCGGTTCGGTCCGACGTTTCGCTCGTAGGGCACTGATAGCAATTCAACACGAAACCGTTTGACAAACCAAAGCCACGAATCATACAGGAGTCGAGTATTCTCCAAACATACCAGTATTAGTAGCTTCAGGAGCCCCTCTGGAGAAAATGAATATTCAGTTTCAGGTCATGTGTCGCTGTCGCCTACGCCCGTACGTAATGTCGAATTCAGTAAGAAAATGGGGGAAAGGACTCTGTGGTTTCTCCAATTCGTCTTCTTCTACCTCGTCGTCTTCTTACTTCTTCTACATCTTCTCGGTCTTTCTGCTCAGCAGTGTAACAGATAATCAAGGGAATTTGGGGACATTTTTGGCATAATGCTTGAAAGTACTGCATGAATACGTGGAATAAGTGAGACAATCACTTTAGGCCTAGCCAAGAACACATAAGATCAGATGCCTAAATAAGGCGAAGAATCTGTGTTCACACGAAATACGTTGACAGAACCTCCAAGCAGGCCTCTACTTTCCCCTGCAAACTTGCTATAAGAAAACGACTTTGTGGTGCGGCTGGAAGCAGCTTTTTGCAGATCTGTGAAACAAAACAAGCGAGTCTCAAGCGACACTTAGTTACTTGGGAAACCGATTTTGCTTCCAGTTATGAGATGCAGATAACAAATCTCTGTATTACTGCTGAACACCACCAACCACCACCACCACTGTGTGCTACTTAAGGCAGCTAAGAGTGTTGCATGTACCGCAGCCTACAGATAAAGGCGTCAATACGAACAAAGACACCAAAGCTAGGCCGTGTGTTGTAATTGTCACACTGGAAGTGGATATGTCTGTGTACAAATGGTCCGCTATCCAGAGCTGTGTAGCGCAAATCGAATCCGTAGGACCCCAGAGTATCCAGTGTAGTCAGATCCCGCAGAGTTGTATGAATGTTCATGACAGGCAAATCGTTTATATTGCATCTGAATAAGCAATCTGGTCCCGGGATATCCGTCACATTGCGTTTTCCGACAGACATAAGTTAGTCCACGCGTTGTCCATTGCTGCAGTAAGAGGAAACAATCACTTCAAGTCAGGACGTGGAAGTTTGATACACACAGAAGCACCCCGATAAAATAAAACATTGTAAAGTAGGAAGTCTTCGTAAACGGTAAACTGTTTTTGGGAAAATGTAAAGGTAGCCGATGTACGATCGTTTGGGAACGGTAATGTTTTGAAAGTGACTGCACCCAAAGCCGGCAATTTGTCGTTCAAGCGTGGTACGCTGGTACCTACTAATTTCCTATGGCGTACAGTAAGTGAGATACACGCTGCTGACCTGAACCTCCAGGTCACACTCCAAAGTGATCTGTTGACAGTGAGAGGCGAATGCGAGCTGCTCTAGATGGAAATGCTAGCGTCACCATTTCGTGTTGACCGTGATAAATGCCGAAAGGGGAATGTCCATCTGTGAAGGTTTTTTCGTCTTGATTGTTTACCACAGTTTTCGTTTTCGCAGTGAGAGGGCGTCATCGTTTCGTCGACGTCGTCGGCTGTCTTAAGAGTCGAGAGGCATAACGACTCAACAGCTGCCACACGACGACGATTTTATTCCGCACAGTGAAAGACAGGCAGCTGCTTCTCTAACGGACCGCAAAACGCTAGCAAACTCATCCCGCAGGTCAGTCGGTAATGTAAGAGACTACTCAATGAACGAGGTTTCTACGGGGTAGTTGAATAGTTACCTTCTTTGTTCACCGGATATCCAAGTTCGAGTGTGTGAGGAAAGGCGACAAACACCCACGAAAAAGCTCGCAATTATGTTGCCACTCCTCGTAAAAAAGAGCTGAATTCCTAGATAGGTCATTGATTCAAAGTTCATGAGTCAAAGTGCTACACAGACAGTCGCAAAACGCCGAACCGTTATTCAGAGGAACGGCGAAAAAAGTCCATAAAGACAAACTCCTAGAAACGGCTGCGCCGTATTGACTCACCGTTGACGCAACTACGGTTTCCGTCTTCGGCCTGTCTTTCTCTTTTGTATCAGATGTTTGCTTTTCTATGCAGCGAAGCAAGCGGTCGGCACAGCTAGCGAAACGATTTGAAGAAGTCTGTCAAACCGCCTTGTTCGAAATAGCTCACCAGGGGTTTCTACAGGTAGGCAACTGTCTGACACGGGTTTAGACTGAAACAGTGCACTGATTTCGGTATCTCGCCACTTTCTCTTGCTTGTTTTCTTTGTTGTTCCGTTGCTGCGGAGACTCTTGAAATCGTCTGCTCAAAAATCCTTGACTCCCTTTCTGGGAACGGCGTTGGCCGCGGCGTTTCGCCGAAGGATGTAGACAGAACAACCGCGACACCTAAAGGCGTGCTTTTTGACTTGTCGGCTGTGACATTTGTGATTGCCATCCTCCAACTGCTGAAGATAGTCGAAGGTCTACGCATTACGGCATCAAATGATTACTATCCTTGCAAGCACCTGAGATATTTGAGACATTACGTACCGACAAGGGTGGTCCTTTTTACTACATGAACAGCAGATCTGTGGGCTGCGGTGAGTTCGGCTTTTCTCTTCATTATCCCTTCGCCGAGAAGCGTTGGAAATGTTGAGTACGAACTGTTTGTATCGATGTGAGACGTCAGAGACACACTAACACATCCGGAGACTCCCCGTGTCTTTGGCTGTCTAGCAGGCCAGGCTTTATGAAAGGAAGCGCTTTCCAGCCACAGTTTTTTTCCTGTGTGTGGCTGCAGTGCCAGCTGAAGAAAACCTCAGGCAAACGCCCGCCCTCGCGTTTATATTCCGACACCGTGTGTGTCGCCCTTTGTGGCGCGCAGGACTTTGGGGAACCGATTCGCGACCGCTGAAACGAAGATTGTCTCCTTTTTGCACATCATTCAAACATCTCCTCTGTGGTTTCCTGCAACTGGAACTGTAGGGCTGCCAGGAATTCTTTTTCCAACGCTTGTCGACGAAAGCGTTTTCGGCGCCCGGTGTCCAGTTGCACGCGCGTTTCCACTGTACGTGCAATTCTGGACTCGGATTTTTCTTCAACGAACCGGTCCCACCACTTTCGGCGAGAAGGTCTCGGTCGGTTCTTCTTTTTTCTGTCGAGGAAAGAGGGGTTGAAACAGCTGAACCACTCAACGCAGGCGAAGAAAAATCGCCTTCAAAGACAGGATCGTTTTTCGAGCCGACACGTGCACTCGGGAAGGTCGATAACACGAGCGTTTTTAGTCTTTCTCCAGCGAGTAGCGGGACGGTTGTAAATGCGGCGGCACTCTATGTTTTTTGGAATTCCTTTTTATCGAAAGAAACCTCCGCTTTTGCAGACCCGATCCCCTCTTTTGAACGGGCTTTCGCCTTCCTTTCGTGTACAGTGTACGCTTCCGACATCCTCCTGTCTCCGGTCTTCTTTTCTCCTTTTTTCCGCTACCCTTGAAAAGCCGTCCGCGTCGTTTTTTTTCCGACGCCGTCCTTCTCTCTCTGGACGTTTTGTGAGGTTTCGTTCGCGTTTCCCTTGCTTGTCCCCTTCGATTATTCAACTTTCCGGTCTCTCCGGAGCACCATTCTCTAGACGAGACACCCCCCTGTCGTCTGTGTGGCGTGTGTCGGCACCACAACAGGTTCGCACTGTGTTGTTTTCCGCGTTTCTTCCCTCTGACACGCTCACTGGGAATGACTTCGGCTTTCTTCTTCTGGAACGCTTTTCAGAGATGAGGGCTAGGTTTCCTTTAAAGGTTTTCTCTGTAAAAAGAGAGACATGGAGGCTGCTCAGCTGCCCGGGGCACTGTCTCTTTTAGCGCAGGAGTCCCATGCACTCCTCGATTTGTGGTGTCTTTTGTGTCCGGTGAGACTCGCGCTCTTTTTGCTTTCCCTTTTTTGCGCAGAACCTTCGCCAACTCGTCCCTCGCTGTGTTTGGGCCCTTGTGTTCGTGAGTCTAACTTTTTTTAGGAGGCCTTCCTTCTCGTTCTAACGCCGCGTGTCGCCCGTACCGCTTCATTTTCTTTCTTTTGTCTCTCTTCTCCTGTCTCCTGTCCATCTCTCCCTTCTTCGCGACTGGAGCCTTTCAGTCTGTGACCTCTGCCAGCATGGGGTGCGAGCCTGACTGCCCTGCAGTCTCTGGACTCGCTTCTGTGCCCCCCGTCTCGCCAACTGTCGTTTCGTCTCCTCTCGCCAATGCAGAGAGATCGCCTGGGCCGGTCGCTTTTTCAGGCTGTGCACCGAGCGCGCCGCCGACGATGGAGGCCGCCGCGCGCAGCGAGGACCCCGTCGGTTCCACTCTCTCGCAGGGCGACCGCGGAGACACGTCGCCTGCTTCGCTGTCCCCCCGTTTTCTCGCCGCGCGCGGCAAAGGCGGCAAGAGCTCGAGCTTCGTCGAGGAGGCGCCTCCTGCTTCCGCGGCTCGCGCCGTCGTCCTAGGGTGTTTCTGGGGCTGTCTCCGGAAGGTCTTCTCGCGTACTCGGTGGCATTACCTCTTCTTCATCTCGCTCTACTCGGTGCTGATCGGCCCGCTGTACCTGAACTGGGCGCCCCTACGCCAAGTGCTCTTCCGCAGCGGCGCATACAGCTGGGAGTGCGACGCGGCCGAGACCGACCCGACGTCTCTGGTGTACGTCCACCCGCAGCACGACACCTGCGTCCAGCAGCGGCTGCGCGTCGGTCACTTGTTCACGGTGTGTGCGGCGGCGGACTACGGCTTCTCCTTCTTCGGAGGCCTGGTGATGGATGTGCTTGGCCCGAAGGTCGCCTCGCTCCTCGGCTCCTCCCTCATGCTCTCAGGTTGGCTGTTGATTGCTGTCTCCACGGAGGCAGTTCAAGTGCTCGTCCCCGGCTTCGTCCTCTTCGGTCTCGGGATCGACATGGCCTTCTACGGCACACTGTCTGTCGCCGCGCTCTTTCCTGGCCACGAGAACGCAGTCATGGCTGTGGTTGTGGCGATGCGAGCCCTGTCCTACATGACCCCGGTGGTCCTCGACAGCCTCGTCGACTCGTTTCCCCACCTCGCGGTCATGCTCGGCTTCGGCTTGCTGGGTCTCCTCCCCGCTGTCCTCATCGCACTCGTCTACGCGCCCTGGAAACCTTTTCCAAAGGCTTCCAAAGTCCCCGCCGCTCCACACGGAGACACGCCCTTCGGAGACTCCCCACACAGAGACGCGTCTCTGTCCGCCTTGGGCAGGTCCTCCTCCGACCTCGCGAGTTTCTCCATTCGCCGCAGCTCCGCGGGGGTCTGCTGCGCGTCCTGCGGGCGGCCGCTGGCGCCGGAGACCGAGTCTCTGCCACCAGAGAGACTTCACGAGGAAGAGAGTTTCTCAGCCGCGAACCGCGTCTGCGCCACGGAGACTGGCTCGGTGGGGTCTCCCTACATCGGGGCGCGTCGGGGACTCAGCGGACACTCTGCAGGCCAGTTGGCCCTGCGGTGTCGGGCATGCAGGGGCAGTGAGGGATTCCCGGAGGGCGGCTTGGTCGGAGAGCTCTCTGCAGACTTGAGCGACGAACAGAGACTCCTCGAGCAGCATCTGGGTCAGTTCGCAGGTCGCGGCGCGGCAGCAGAGGGCGCGCTCGCCGCCGCCGCCGTCGCCGTCCGGCTTATAAGCGGAGAGTCCTCGCTCGTGGGGCCGCCAGCGGTGCTCGGAGAAAGCCGCGAAGACCGCGAGGAGCGCGGGAGATCTTTGAGAGAACGGGTGGAAGACGAAGAACGGCGAACAAGTGCAGAAGTGCCGAGGAAAATCTCCATTCGGGAGCTGGCAGGCAGAGGCGACGGCGGTGGGGGCCTCGAGGATAAGGCAGCGGCGGTGCGCGAGAGTGGAGACGAGAACGGAACGAAAGACTCGACGACGCGATTCCTCGAGGCTGCCGAGCACGCTGGATCGAGAGGTGAAGGATGTGGCGGGGTCGGCAGGAAGGATTCGAGACTGAATGTCGGGTATGCCGGGGAGAAGGTTTCTGGTGGCGAGGCAGGTGCAGAGAAAGAGAAAGACGCAGGCAAATCGGGGGTCTCTCTGAGTCTTGCAAGTGCTCCGAGAAGGATGAGCGCGAACAGCAGCGCGTTTTCCACTCGCCAGGCACCCGCGGGTCTGAGGTGTACAGACAGCCGAGAAGAGCGGCTCGGAAGCGGAGCACTTGTGTACAGCCGTCGTCCGTCTTCTGCGCTCTCTTCTTACTCGATGGCGTCCGCGACTTCGGTTGAAAGGGCTCCGAGTCTGCGGCATTATCCACGCACCTGTCGAGGGCGGCTCGGCTTTCTCCGAGACACGCTGAAGACTCATCCGTACGTGGTGGACAGCGGGGCGTTCGTGCGAGACTTCATTTGCTCGCCAATGTACCTCCCAGTTGTCCCGTACTTTACAATTTCGCTGATCAGGGCCGTGTACTTCAACGACGCGTCCGAGGACCTGGTGCCCCACACGCTGCGTTTCCTGCACATCGTCCTGGGCTTTGTGTTTGTCGCGCCGCCGTTTGCCGGACTCGTTGCGGACTCCTGCGGCATCATCGTTTGCATGTTGTTGATCAACACCTGTGGGACGCTGGTGATCGTCGCGGCGTTCGTCGCGTACCAAGCCGAAGTCCTTTTCTTCGAGTACCTCGCCTCCTTCATGTTCATGTTGAACATGGCGCTGATGACGAATCAGGTGTACTTCTACGTCGCTGACACATTTCCTCAGTGCCATCTGGGCAAGCTTTGCGGCTTCGCATGCACAGTCGGCGGCGTGATCTCGCTCTGCGTGACTGCGATGTTCGAGTTCTCCGTCAAGCACGAGGGCGGCTTCACGATCATGCTCAGTCTGCTGTGCGCCCTGTCGGTGGTCACCTACCTCCTCATCTGGATGCTGCAGGCGACGGGTGCGAGGACGCGCAGAAGAAAGACTTCCCTCGCCGGACACCCCCAGGGTGACAGCGAAGAGACCGACCACAGACCCGGCACAGCGGCAGGGCCGCGGACGGAGTCTCCCACAGAGTCGCCGATGGCGGGGACGCAGGCGCCGCTCTCGAGAGACTCCCAGCCGATCAAGAGCCTCTCTGCAACCTACGGCCTGGCGTCCGATTCCGTCTGAGAAAAACGTTCTCCTCGGTCTCGGAGACGAACCGAAAAATGTGGTGAGGACAGAGCGCATGCTCGACTCAGTGTTGTTTAACATGAGGGATGTTGGGCGGGCGCTTGAGCAGTCGGAACTTTTTCGTAGCTCTCGTGTACTATTTGCATGCTCGGTCGAGAGCAGAAAACGCGCTGCCTGCAACCCTGTCGCCACGGCGACCTGTACAGCCGCATGCAGCGACGAAAAAAACCGGAGAGTCTGAGAATATTTGACCAGCATATCAAAGTCCAACTCGTTTTTCGTGGATTCGAAGAGAGAGTGGACATCTGCGAGGTGTCGCAGCTCGCGGAAACAGAGAAAGCGACCTTCCCTCGCTCCGAACACGAATGTACATGCATGCAGTTCAGAGAGCAGCGCCCACAGCTAGAAGGGGGCGGTCTTCTGTGGCTCTTCCCTTTTCGTACGCGTTTCCGAAGACGCGTTCCACGCGCCCGAGGACAGTGATTCTTCCTGCACTCGCGCTTGCTTTGACGCTCCAGGCGCCGAGACTTGCTGGCGGTGCGTACACGTCGGCACAATCGACTGCCTTCGCAGTTTTGAACACTGCAAGGCCCGCGAGTGTCTCTGCTTGAGGCCGCGTGAGAGATGGGAGAATACGCCGAACGCGAGGAACGTTTTGCGTTCCTGTTGTTGCGATCGGCGCGTCTCCTCTGCCGACCTGCGCGTATGCGCATCTCTGGAGAGAAACGCATCCTTCTCGCCGAAAAGGGACGCGCAGTGTCCATGTCTCTGTTTTCGATGACGCTTCTCTACAGGACGAACCTGTTTTCCGCGTCTCTTGATCGTGCAGCGGCCGGGGTCTGCATCCCGTCTATAAAACGGCCGTCCAGCTTCGGTGCAGAGAGACTTGCGAAAAAAAGCTTTGTCTACCGATGTGGCGTTGAGGGAGCTCAAGCGAACCAAATGTGAGAGACAGTGTTCTAGAAAGCAGAGTGAGACTCGCCGAAACAGTACGTTTCCTTTTGTTGAACGCAAGACCCACCCCAGGTCTCCGGCGTGTATCTCTGGAGCTCAGAAGTGTACGTACATGTAACATGAGATCCATTTACGTATTTATACGCATTTACTTGTGTCCGACTCGCGTAATGTTGTTTGCTCCATTTCTGTGAAGACTCCAGAGAGTTCGTTTCGCGCGCGGAAAAGTCGGTCTTGTTTTTGAGCTCTCGACTTCAAGAGCGAAGCGCGACAGAGAACACGAGCGAGCAAAAAGAGAAAACAACAATCAGGTGACACTCTGAAACCCCGAGACGAAAAACAGATTCCCCTCTCTGCACTCCACCCAGCGTACACTTGAACCAACATGTGAATACGCATGCACTTGCTCGGAACGAGAGAAAAGGATTGAAGGCACATCCTAGGCAAGAGAAGAAGAAGCGCGTCCTCTCCTAACAAAGACCTAATGAGAGTTCGAGCTCTCTTCAAGCGTTCCGACGCAGACCTGGTAGAACCGTCTGAACGTTGACGGAAATAACGGGCTGTGAAACTGTCTCTGGAATTCACAGAAACTTAGAGAGTCTTCCGATGCAAAATTCCTGCGCCATATTCCTCGTACTCCTGAAACCCAAACACACATCACACATATAAATATATATATATATATATATATACACGAATGCATGTATGCACACACAAATCTATATATATATATATATACATATGTATATTTGCCTTTTAGCTCTTTCTCTCGCTTCATATATATATATATATATATATACATCCGTATTTTTATGTTTTTATGCTGTTTGTGACCTGGATCGCTTTGCACGAACAGAGGAGACTGGACCGCTGTCGCGTTGTGCTGTCGGCTGCCTTCAAGCCAGAGTTGTGGTACGTTCTCTAGGAGGGTCTGTGCGTGATCCGAGGAAAGAACCTCTTCTAGCAGAACCAGCGACGCCGAGAGACATGTCCACTCTTTGACGACGAGCGTGTCTGCACACCATTAATTGTCATGAGATGAAGCCTAGACTGCGCCAGCATATGCAGCTGACCGGCTGCGTACACGAAGCAGAAGACCCTCGACCTCGGACGTTTCAGGAGCGCTCGTACGCGCAGAAGATCTCGAGAAGGAAATATCGAACTTTCCAGCTTATCCGCAAAAGACAGCCGAGACGCCTTCCTTACCTGCTTTGAAACCCACATCTTCTTGAAAGTGGCGAGAGACGCCAGAATCGAACCTCCAATCCACGTTGAATACTTGCGCTCCGGAGGGGCAGAAATGCGAATCTGACAATTGCAGCGGACGAAAAAAAAACCTGCTCCTCTAAAAAGGCGAAGGCCTCTTCCCAACTACACAAATGTTGAAACAAAGATCCATGCTACTGCAATGTCTTCTTCCTGGTGAACTCTATCTACCCGTCGATCTACCTATCTAGATTTATTTATCTACACCGGTGTATCTATGTACAGAGACATATATATATATATATATATATATATTATGTGCATGTGTCTGCATGCAAGTATGATTTTCCTGTGTGACTAGGAAGGAGCGTAGAGATTAAACGCTTGACTTCAAGCGCCTTTGCTTTCGCCTTACCTTGATGTCCTTCGGAGCGAGTTTTCGAACTTCGTTCAACAGCCGATCTCCGAAGCCGTGAAACATCGTCGACCCTCCAGCGAGAACGATTTGAGAATACAACATTCTCCTCAGGTCCAGATCACAGCGGCTGACGGACGTAACGAGGAGCTCGTGCATGCCTGAGAGAGCGAAAGATCGCAAAAACACAATTGTTAATGTCAAGGAGTACTGACTACTCTAAGTATCTTTAACATATTCATATATGCATATATATACATATATATATATATGTGTATGATTAAGCGTATATACAGTGCCTTCAGTTGGTTTTGGGCAAGGGTTCACAGTGCAACGTCCCGGAGAATAAATGTGATTCCAGTTCTCTTCCAACGAAGAAAAAACCTGTGTTTCTTCGACGAGTGTGACCTCACCAGCGTACTCCAGCCCTATGAGAGAAGGGTGGAAGAGAATCTCGGGAGCTCGATAGCGTTCGGAGGCAATCTGAGAGCCAGGCAGCACATTCCAAATAGAATAAAGATGAAATTCGGAGACGACACTCCCCAGAAAAAGCATTGAAGACGCAACTGTCTTCCGCAGAAACAGCAGGAAGATGGCACCGGGTTGTAGAGGCGAGTCGCACATTTTCCGGCACGAGAGATCATCACAAGTCTCTCGAAGTGACACTGCGAAGAAGCAGACAGGCAGGACGTAGCGCCGCGCGACACTGGCAAAAACACACGAGATTATATCCGCTCGGCCTCAGAAAGCCGCAGCAGAAGTTCCCTGAAATTTGAGCACCCTCTGTGCCTAGGAGGAAGACCCATCCCAGGGCCGGATCACCGATTAGCAAAGACCGCACAGAAAACAAACCGCACCGAGCCCCGTTAACATTCACGTCTCTCCTTCTGGATGCCCAAAGAATCAAAACCAAAGCCTCTTCTGTGGAAGTGTCACAGAGACGTTTGCTGGTGTAGATCTTGCAGTCTTTGTTTACCAGCCCGAGTGTGAGTACGGTGTCCACATCGTTTCCAGGACACTCAGGAAATCCATACAAGTCTCTTCTGGGAGCACCTCGCCTTTCTTCAATGGCTCGACTCTCTTCTTTTCACTTGCTGTTCACAGCCCCTCCACCCACCTGAATCTGGACGCCGTCAGGCAGTTGAAAAGGATACCCGCCTCCGGCTTTGTCGAATCCCTGCGCGTCTTCTTTCTGGGGGTTGAAGGCGATGTAGCAAGCGCTCTCCTTGATGGTGCGAACTACATCCATCTCTGCCTGCGCAGGCGAAGAAAACACCCTAGGTCTGGAGTCAGTGGACACCGACATGCACTCAATGTGACGTCTGAAATGGAGCGCGGCTTACTCTTCTCTGCGGCGTTGTTCACCAAAGACGCTTCACGCGGAATCCGTCCACCTGCCTAGAAAGTGCCCGTCAAAACATCACGATGGCTTCTACCGGCTACACAGGGGGACCAAGCGAGAAAATACACACGATCTTGGTATAGAACACCAGACAGAAAAAACTCGTGACCAGCTCCTTCGTTGAAAACCGTTCACGAGAAAAAAATGAAAGGCAGACACCTTCTAACGCAGGACGCGTGGCGGATCGCATCTCTCCTAGCCTCCAGCGGCGCACTGGCGTAGGGTGTAGGTACACCTGGAGCACGGATGGGGTGTTCCAGAACGGGGCGGTGGAGATGGCGAAGAGTGTCGGTTCCGAAAGAGGGTATTTGCAGCCTCAGGAAATGCGCAGAAACACGATCACGGCCCTGCGGAAAGTTCGTTTTGGAACAAGGCGAGCAACCGACCCGCAGACCAAGCGCACTTACAGACGTATGGAAAATGTGACCTGCGCGTCTGAGAAGAAGCGCGAGGTAGTCCGTGATATCTCGGCCGGCGACGTCCGAACGCATGATTGCATGCGAAAGAGAAAAGCCCTCGTAGACAGGCACGGCGTGAGTGACACCATCCCCGCTGTCCAGAACAACTCCTGTAGTCCGGCCACTAGAGTACCTGAAGTGAAGTTATGAGGTACAGAGAACATAGACGGATAATGCAAACTGTTGAGTGAAATATGAATATTTACATATCTATGTGTATATACATACACAAATATATATATATATATATATATATATATACGTATATTTGTGTATGTGTGTATATTTGAACACGTACACGCCTAGATAAAAGAGAGCAAATGCCCATCCGAGGGCAGATTATATGGCAAAGAAGAGTCCAGATGCAAGAGAAAAAACCGGCATTTTCTTGGGATTTGATTTCAGTCTTTTTTAAACTTGGTTCACGTCGAAGCGCAACTGCACTGTTTGCATTCGGGGGACTTACAAAGCCAGAATGGGTTGAGCAGAAACAAACATGGCAGGCGAGTTGAAAGTTTCGAAGAAGATCTCTGCTGCTTTCTCACGCTGTTTCCGAGGATTCAACGCACTTTCCGTCAGCAAGACGGGATGCTGTAGAAAGGAAACACATGTGAAAAAGCCGCCAAGGATAGAGCAGAGGACACATGAAGCGCCGACGACGTGGAAGCCGAGGACAGAGCGCGACAGTGCCTCAACCGAAGACGGAGGCGACTGCGAGTCTCTGTCACAGTTTACGCGCATAATGGGGGATTATTCAGGCAGAAAGGCAGAAAGTGCACAGACACTGCAAGCCTGACTTGTCGCGATCTGCGTTGAGAAGCCTGTCCACAGCAGATTCGAATTCAGTACCTCTTCAGAGTTGATTTTCATCTCAGAGAAAACTTGCGTCCAGACGAGCTCCATGTCAAGCCAGTCGTCAACCATGCCGTGGCACATGGGGTAGCTCAGCTTCAGGAGACCTCGAAGCTGTTCCTGTGATAGAGAGAGAAAACAAACGAAAATCTTCCTCTCCACAGGGAATCACGTCCGACCCCTGCGCTCCGTCCAGAGGCTCTCTCTCGTCTCAAACGCTCGTGGAGGCGACGCTTCAACAGGTGACAGCACCACAAAAATGCGATCCGTCCATTCTGGACAGCCGCCAGGAAGAACACACACGACTTCTCCACAGTGGGCTGGCAGTTCGAAGCAAAGATGCCGATGTAGGAGTGTTTCTTGGGGAGTGAAGACTGGGGGTTCCACGTTAACGAAAGACTCGAGTTCAGGATTTCCGTCAAGTCGCAGACGCTGGACAGGGCTCCCGCAGGAGCGAAAAACGGTACACTTGAGTCGTGAGGAGGTCGTCAGCCAGCCATCGTACTGGAACTCAAGAACGCTGATACACAGGACCATGGGTGGTGCGTAGACGGGGAAGTAGAGATAGACGTGATCAAATCCGCTGTCGAAAATAATGCAGCCGCAACCAGCGTGTTTTCAGGGAATCGACTCCATTCGTCTCCGAAACAGTGGACACACAAGCAGTACACAACTCTCTCGGTGATTTCCTGTGCATGTCGTTCAGTGGAGCGAACAGAGACACAGACAGACACATAAATAGAGACGAGAGATACATGGTAGAGAGAGACACAGATACACAGCGATACAGATGTAGACCGAATCAGAGCCATAGAAATGGAAAATATGGATATGGATCAGTACAGAATAATAGACAGAGACAGACTTGCGTATTCAGCTTCCAGATTGCCTGAGAGAACAGTCGAGAAAGGAAAACGTACTGCCTTCGTTCCTACAAAAACGTCGCCCTCAATGGCGCCTGCCATGACGCGCTGGAACTTTGGTCGCCCCACGCTGACGAGACACACGAAAAACGAAGCAAACGAGCAATCAGAGAAGCAGAGGTTTTCCTTTGTTTCAGATCCAAGTTCCTTTGCCTTGCGCGAGCATACTTGAAAAGATACGCATTGTAGAAACAGACCGAACTGAAGCCTCTATACTCACAAAAGCAGTGGAAGAGTTTGGGGTTCTCTTTGGCATACCGGGCTGTAGTGAGACGCAGCGTATGAGTTTTTACGTCCTAAACAAGATCCCTTGCCGACGAATGCACCAAGCGTAGATCCGCGTGCATCGAAACGACGCCCCAGAAAGACACACGTACGAAGTCTCCTCAGGTGTCTAGATTGACAACTACAGCTGCCATGCAAACAAGAACAGTGCCAAGAGATGGAACTCCAGCGCTTGTGGCTGTCGCTTACAAGGCAGGAAATACACATTTAGGGGTGTCTTCGCCAGCAAAGCCAGCTTTGACGACACCCGTTCCATTGTCGATCACCAACGGCTGGTTGGCGATGACTTCCTCAAATCCGCCACCGCTCTTCAGCATCGTGGAGATTATAGGTTCAGGTGGCCGAGAAAACTAACAAGGAAAACCGGACGACAGCGGGGCTTCGGCGCAACTTGTGCTGCCGCGGACCGTGGCTCTGTGTCGGGCGCAGACGTCAGCAAGGCAGAGGAACAAGGCAGTCACACAGCGAGGCAGGAGACCTTGGTTCTTCCTTGCCTTCAGCAGAATGTTTTGACAATGGGTGAGAGGAGGCCTCGAAAAGAGCATGCCCAGCTCCTCTGGAAATAGGACGACAGTGCCGGTTGCTTTTTTAGCGAGAGATGCGGCAGAGCGCGAAAACGGGGCAAGGTGAGCTCAGACTGGCGACCTAAAAAGCGCACGCGTCTTCTTGGCGTTTCTGTGACTCGCAGCCGTGAGAGTTACCTTTGAGATGTGCGACTGAGAGGACTTAAGGGTACGTAGCAGGTAGTAGACAGCGGTCCCGAGGGTGCCGGAGGCATCCAGGGGTGAAGACTTAGAGAAGACGGCAAGGAACGCGGCATAAACGTGGCAAAACCATTGCCTGGAATCAGGAAAAACACGCGGCGAGACCGACGGAAAAGGCGTGGGCTCATAATCAAAAGATGCCAAAGATTCTTTTGCGCGAGACACCGACACTACTAGCGAGAGCTGAGAAAGGAGCAGGCGGCGGCAGCAGCCTGCCAAGATGCGGTAGAATCCGAGGCAACCCGGTCGCCCCTATAGTGGAACTGTTTACACCGCAACGAGAAAAACGGAAACGAAAGGAAATACATAAAGGAAATTGATTCGAGCACGTGGAGAATGCGGCGTTGGTGGATATGTGGCGGGCTGAGCCGCGAGCAGAAAAAGCGGAAGAAGGGCTGGAACGCTGGAGGCGAAAGAGAGGGAATCACGTTAAACCAGGGCGGAGTATTGGACGATTTCTTCTTTCAGTGTCCTGCAGGCAATCTAGTCGTACAAAGATGTTCCCTGTTTGAGGCACGAACGGTTTCAGGCGGTTGCTGTGTGTCGAAACATTCCCAGGCAGCGCTACCGCCGAGGAGGACCAGCCACAGCGTGGACCCTTGCTCCCGCAAACGACTTTGACAGTCTCAGCTCGCTTCGTTGAGAAGCAGCATGCAACCGATGGGAAATGAGAACTCTGGCGCATATTGACGCCTTGCGTCTATTGTGCATGTTCAATTGACGATTTGGCCGTGAAACGGTTCGGTCCTCCGTGTTTTACTCACACAGGGTGCCTCTGTTGCGCGGGTCCGGTGTTGGCCAAAGTCAAGACGGAGCTTAATGCAGACATGACCTGTTTCTCATACTGAGCGCTGAACGGGGCATTCAGGTGATGTATCACCCTCCTGGCCCTTCGCGAACCTCTCCACCATCTTCCTCTTCTTGAGCGCAATCCGTTTTCCACATCTGCCGGTTTCAGGGGATGTCCACGCGGACAATTGGCCCTCGGACTTCAATTGGCCAGTCAACCAGCTTGTCGAGCTGCGGTGTATGGACACATGAGAGTCTTGCTCGTCGCGACATCGTTGTACCTTGTCGGCTGCACTACTGGACATCCGAGTCCCTTTCCCCTCATCAGCCTTGTCTCCTTGTGTGTTGACCAGCAAGTTAGCGTTGCGGTTCTTGGTCACCTCAATCTTGCCCGAGGCCGTCTCTCATTGGTCGATCTTACCGGGATAACTTCATTCCGTCGACTAACGGTCCGACGCTACTTCGTTTACGGTTTGTCCGCACGCATTTCAACTCTGGATCGGCTCGTTTTCTGGTTCGGTGACCGCTCTGCTGGCTTCCAGGCCTTCCTTACACGCCGTTGCGGGGGTCACCTGATTTTTTATGCATGCTCCTGCTCCACGCGCCGTCCGCAGTCGGTGCCTTGCCATGCCCAAATGTTTTCTATACGTACCAGTGCGAACCGCGAGTGCGGTAGCCGCAGATCCTTCGGATCGCCTGTGCTTCACAGAGGGCAGGCGCGCTGATATGCGTGTCTTGTTCCTAGATTCCCAGGTTAGGGGCAGAAGCGGGCACTCTCATGCGTCCTATTAATCGACCCTCGGCACCATGCTCGTCTTTGACTCTTCCATGCTGGCACCTTTGCCCCAGGTGTATTCCGAAATAGCCCATTAACTCCCAGGGGTACGGCTGTTTCGTGCACCTCTGATGCAAAAAGTTGACGGTGGATTTGTCCTTCACAGAACTGTCATCAACGCCATCTTCACAACGGAGCTCTTATCCCCAAGATTCGGGTTTATCCTCGACCTTTCTTCGCCAGAACGCACTTACGACATCTCTCCTTCCCCCCATTGTCTTTTGTTTCCCCCTGCTTCACCCCCCAACCCCCCCTCTTGGGTATGTTGAACGGGGTCTGTACCCAAGACGCCGTCATGCCCGAGTGACAATGACGAGACTTCACTGCACCCGCGAGCAGAGCAGTGGCTTTTGTGGCTGTCTGTATCACGTCTTTTTTCGTCCTCGATGCTGCAGCCTCCTGCACGCGAGAACACCCTGTTCGGCGCGTTCTGACATGGCTGCCAGGACTTCGGTGGCGCCTGGTTAATACGCCTTCATCGTCTGTTCTTCCGCCGAGACTTTTTCGCGGCGGTCGGCCGCTGGTCGCCACTAAGCACTCTCCGCCACAGTCCCTGCGAGTCGCCCCAGCTGCCCTCCCTCATCGACAATGGCTCTTCAGCCGTACGCACCCATCGGCGCAATGGCCGTGCAGAACTCCGCCGGGGTTCCTGATTTGTACGTGCCGAATCTTGCTGCGGAAGACCAAGAAGTGGCAGCGAACCGGATTGCTCGCTTCGGTCCCGCGAGTGTGAAACGCGTTGCACTTGGCCTGTACCACACCCTCGTGGTCGGCCTCAAAGGCGACCAGCCTCAACTGTTTGGGTGGGGGAAGAACTACAGCAACGTCCTAGGCATGGGGGTGGAGATTCGCGAGCGGGTGTTTCCCGGCCTTGTGCCCTTCTTCAGCAAAATGGGAACCTTTGAGGTCAGCTGCGGGACAAATAACTCGGCAGTTCTGGTCAAGCGCGCGCAGCAGCCTGGCGGGAAGGTCTATACCTTCGGCCTGGGGAACCGAGGCCGGCTGGGGTATCCTAAAAACAAGGCTGACGGCGTTGCCGGCTACCAAGGCGATTTTTCGGGAGACGGCCAAGAAGATGGCCCGTCCTGGTTCACACCTAAGCCATCGAGAGTCCGATTTCGTGACAAATGCAAGATTGCGCGAATCTCCTGTGGCGCCGACCACACACTGGCGCTGTCTGATGAAGGCGCCTTGTACGCCTGGGGGGTTGGGTCGTACGGAAACCTTGGACAAGGCGACACCTCCGACTCGTACACGCCGGTCAGGGTCTATTTGGGCTCTGAGGCGGGGTCCGGGAAAAAGAAGGAAAATGTGGGGGTTGGAAAAGTCCGGGCAGACCCTGTTATCGTCACTTGCTGCTCAGCAGGCGCGAAACACAGCATGGCCTGCACAAGTGACGGGACATTGTGGACGTGGGGGCATGGCGGTAAGCTCTCTGGAAGTAAACAGAACGAACGGATCGACACTGAGGCGAAAAATGAGTGAGGAGGACAGTTGATCAAGTTTCTTTCAGAACGAGAGGGTCGATGTCAAACTGGCTGTTGTGACGTCCGATCGAAGCTGGTGTGAAACGTTTTGCCCCATGCATGTCTTTTTCGTCTTCCTCATGGAAAACGCGTGACGTCCACATCAGAGCCGCTGGATCATGGAAGGCTTTCTTGGAAAAAAAAATGCAGTTTCCTTTTCTCTTCCAGTCAGTGCACTGTGTTCGGTACCCTTGCAGGACGCCTCGTGAGTAGACATCGTAGACACAGTCTTCCCGTGTGGCCCCTGAGGACCAGAGCTCGTCAACGCCTATGCAACGACTGTACAGAGGCGCGTTAGATGACGGTATCGAGACCTCGTTTCTCTCGAGGGTTTCTCGACCTGTGGGCCAAGCCACTGCTGTCGAGCGAACTGTGCCTTGAATTACTTCTCGAAGCTTTTCGTATGGAGTGGTCTCTGCTTGTCCGACGGGGTGTTTGTACAGGGAATGGGCGGCTTGGGCTCGGTCACAATCGAGGCAGCCTCTCTCCAGCAGTTGTGGACTACATTCTGGATCGGGACATTGTCTTTGTGAACGCTGGAGATTCTCACAGTGCATGCATCGACCGGCAAGGCGTGCTGTACACGTGGGGCAGCGGCGGCTTTGGGCGCCTCGGCCACGGGGACCAAGGCGAAATCCCCGTCCCTCGGAAGGTTGAAGGGTTCGGAGGAGTGCCTGTGCTTCAGGTGAATCTCTAGAAGTGCACATTGTCGTGATGACCACGAACTACGCAATAGCACTTGGTTCGTGTGAAAGGTCGCTCCTGGCTTCGAAGTACTAAGAACTCCAGGACGTGTACTCGAGCGTTCTCGTTTCCACCTGAATCTACTACAGTTTTGGAGTCCCTCTAGATGAAATGCCACCACGCGTGTACAAGCCGCATAGGCACTACGATAGCCACTTCTTTGGTGGTTGTCTTTCTGATGCACAGCAAGCCTCGCTGTCCCATGGCATGTTGTCTTTTGTTTCAGCGTTCAGGTCCAACATGTCCTTCCTTTTCCTCTATCCATTATTTCCGTCATTTAACACTCCGCGTCCGATGTTCCGGAGCCAGCCTTCTCTCACGTTGTTCGCGACATGTCTCCTGTACTACCCCTCCCCCCTTCCCCCATCTTTTTTTCTCAGGTTGCATGCGGCACGTTCCACACCCTGGCGTTGACTCACAAAGGGACAGTGTTTGCGTGGGGGGCGGGACTGGCCCTTGGGTTCGGCGAGGGCGAGGACGGAAGCGGAGGGATGGTGGCGGTGCCGAAGCACTTAAGCGACATCGAGGCAGCCGTGCTAAACATCGCGGCAGGGCCTTACCACTCCGCAGCCGTAACTGTCGGCGGCGACCTCCTCGTCTGGGGAGTCGGCGGCTCTTCCAGGCTCGGACACGGAGACCAACAGAACCAGGTTCGCACGGAGGACCGGCGATTAGTGGCAACGTCGAAAGTCGCGAAAAGTCTAGCGATGAGACGCAGTGACGTGTATAGCCGTGGGATGTGGTGCCTCAAGTTGTGCGCAACAGATTTGAGAGACCAGGAAATGCTATTTTTCAAATGTCGCACCATATATATATATATATACGCGGAGGAAACTTGCAGACGCATCAACAAATAGATATAAGCTCTTATATGTACATGTATATTTGTGTGCATACACATACGTACTTGTGTAGATGCATACTGGCCACATCTGCATAAACACCCATAGATGTATGTACGGATATATATATATATATGTAATGCTTCTCGTGTCGTTCGCGTCGCTCGCCAGTGGAAACTCGCTTGTAGTTCTCGAGTACTTTTTGGTGAAATATGCAGAAGTTGTTTTGTGCAAAAGTGAATTCTGTGACTTACGAGATTCTACCACATTGGTGCGGCAGGAGCCCGAAAATCATTCTTCGCATTCTATGCTTGGCAACCCTGGGACAGTGCGTTTTTCTGGAGTTCTGTCGTTCGCGCCACCATCTTTTTCGCATCCATTTTCGTTTCGCCGTCACCGCTGCTTGATCCACACCGTGTCTTGTCGCATTCTTTCTTTTCCGAGCTCGACTGTCTCTTTTTCGCGCCCCGGCGTGCTCTTCCGCTGTAAGACGGCAGCCTTCGCCACTCCGCGTTACTCTCCGGTCTGCGCGACTGTGTTCGCTGTTCGGTCTGCTATTCCTCTCCATTTCACCGGCATTTCTGTTGAGTTTTCTTCCTTTTTCAGCCATTTCCCAAGTACGTGGCTGATTTGAGGAATCGGATGTACGTGTCGGATCTCCAGTCGATGCTCGGCGTGAGTCGACTGAAACGCGAATACTCGGACTTGGACGTTTTGGACGTGCCGGGGACCTCAGGCACCAATCAGTCCTCCTGGACTCTTCAAAGTTTGGAGTGCGGCGAAAGCCACACGATCGCGCTCACGGGCGCCGGAGCCGTGTGGGTGTGGGGATCCAACGACGACGGCCAACTCGGACTCGGCGAAGACGTCGAAGAAGTGAGAAGCGTTTGCCCGGCGATTTAAGAGACACCCGAGAGCTTCTAAGCCGGCTCTCTTGGTGGATAGGGAGACTCAATCTCGATGTGAAAAGGGCGTGCTTTCCAAGGCCACCACGTATATCCGTCTTCAACAAACCATGTCCGCATATCGTTCCAATCCATATATCGCAAATGCATATATATATATATATATATATGTATACGTATAGGTATGAATGTATATGTGTGTATGTATGTATAAGTAAGTATATGTATATGTATGTATGTGCATACATATGCGTGTATATGCATGTATGCGTGTATTTGTATATCATCGTATCATTCAGCCTCTGTGACTTTATGTAAGCACATATGCATTCGCTTGTTGGTACTTGATGTACATTGCCTTCGCGGAAAGGATTGGCGTTGCTTTCTGACTTTGCACAGAGGTCCCTTTTGAAGTCTGTTCCTTTGACCTCTTCTGCGTTCGACTTCCCTACGGCTTTGTGTCCACTCCACAGCGTCTCTGTCGGGCAGTATCTCCAACTCTGGTTGCGTGCTACTTCTCTCGTTCTTCTCAGCCTCTTTTTTCTGTCTCTTCAGGACCAGTACGAGCCCGTGAAGCTTGAGTGTTTCAGCACTCCCATTCGTCGAATTGCATGCGGCAGCAAACACTGTCTCGCCGTTGCTCAGTATGGAGACGTTTTCGCCTGGGGCGCCAACGACAACGGCCAGCTCGGTCTCGGTACGCCTTTGTTCTCCTGAGAAATGCAATCGTTTCTCGTTCCAAAGGATGGCTAGCAGACACACAACTGGTCTCTGTGTGCATGTCCTTTCGACGCGTCCAATCGAATGCCTATTCGCTGGTTATATAAAGGACGTTTCGCTGTTGGTGTTGAAAGCCGCGTGGACATATCGACGGTCTGGTCACAGGTATTGTCAAGTTTTTCAGGATCTGTGCATGTGGTTGATCTGTCTTCGTTCCTTATCGTTATGTGAGTCGAACGATCGTGTCCGCTCACCCAGAGTCTGTGTTGTTTGAGTCGTCTTTCGACAGCATGTTCCCTGAGTCGCTCGCTTCCCTTCTTCAGTCGGAGTAGCGAGACGCACGCAGACTTCAGGGTGCATGCGGGCTCCACTTCATTCTCTCTAGCGGCGCTTTCTTGACCATCAGTCTTCCACCTGTCTCGTTTTTCCTGCAGGAGTGGTAAGGCCATCGTTCGAGCCAGCGGCTGTGACAGCTCTTCGCCAGGCGGTTGATGTGTTTTGCGGGGACGACTACAGCGCATGCATCACGAGCTTGGGGGGCGCGCAAAGTGTCTCTGGCGAGACAGGGACCGAGTTCGGAGATCTCTGGGCGTGGGGAGCCGCAGAAAGTGGAAAACTCGGCCTGGGCGAAGACGTCGCCTCCGGATCGATTCTGACGCCCCAGAAAGTCGTTTTCTCCGTCCCCGTCTGTGCCTGCTCCTTAGGTAAACACCGTGGCTGCGGCGACGCTCTGCTGTTCTTCTGTGTCGACAACGCTTCGGCAATCTGCCTCTGATATACACACCTGTGTACATTTACATATGCGTAAAAATGTATTTTTAACTGTAGATGTGGGTATGTATGTTTGCCTGTTTACTGGCGCACACACACGTACACAGGAGACCAGAAGGTAGATTTAAACGTGATGGATAGAGACAGATAGAGAGGCAGATTCAGTGAATGCATATTTTGTTGAGGACTTTGTTTGGTCGCGTTCGTGCCTACTGACTCTTTTGAACATGCGCCGGTTTTCATTTCTTCCTGATTCAATTTCGACAGTGCGTGGTGCGCGCGCCTGTGTGTTGGGCCGTCGCTGGAGTGAACGTCCACGGTGTGAGTTTTCCGGCTGTGCCTGCAGTTGGCGCGTGCAAGCCGGTCCAGGACTTTTCGTCTACACTTTGCACTTTCAGATTCGCTGGAGATGCAGGCGTACAAGCGCGTTTTCTGCGTTTCGTTCTCTCCGCTTTGCTCAGGCACGAGTCACTCTTTGGCGATCACAGCTCAGGGCGAGTGTTACGCGTGGGGTGCAGGGTACTACGGGCGTCTCGGAATAGGCACTACAGCGAATGCGTACACGCCGACAAGGTGCGACTTTCCGAAGGGAGTTCGCGTAAGTCTGCACTGTGACTGTCGCAGCAGAGACAGAAGAACTCTGGAATCGGCTCTGTTCGAACGCGGCAGATCTCCACATCGCCCGCCACGATTCCTCGAGGTCTTTGTTCACACGCGAGACGCAGACGCTCCTCGCATAACGTTCCCGTGAAGCCTCTTGCCATCAGCCGCTGGACCATCTGTGGCAAGCGTGGATTTGCATTGCCTCATATCCAGATGCATGCATGTATGTATTTCTGAATTTGTGTGTGGACAAGAGCGAATGCTTTGCTTGATGCACACGGTCCGAGATGCACACAGAGTGAGCTGTGACTAGAGGCAGACCTCGTACGAGTCACAGATGCGCGGGGGTCGCGCTTTCGCAGCCGCGTTTGACCGCTTGAGTTCAACTCAGGGTGTGGAAGCGTAGATGCATGCGTCTCCCGCGTCGGGTGTCTCGTTCCACTCAGCTTCGGAGCGTGGCGGCGGGCGCTTGTCACTCGCTAGCCTTGTCGATGGACGGAGATCTCTGGTTTTGGGGAAGAAGAGAAGATACATGCAGCACGACAAATTACATGTCTCCGAGGATCTTCATGCAACTCGAGGGACAAGGAGGCGTCCCGAAGGTGAAGAGCATCTCTGCATCTGAACGCCACAGCCTCGCTGTGACAGAAGCCGGAGAGGTGAGGAGGCGCGTCGTCGAGAGGTGGACCATGCATTTCTGCACCGGGACTGCGTTTTCCTCCGCGGGAAGCTCCAGGGAACTTTAAAAAACTCCGGTTCGTAGAGAACCCCGAAAAGAAGTCTTTTCTGTAAAGAAGAAGACGCCGAGAAGCTGGCGTACGTGTAGCCATGTAGCAAATAAGCAGGAAGACTCGGAAGGCATCCTCGTTTGCGAAACAAGCAAAAACATCTGAGACGCACGTCGCGTCCGAGCCCTGTGCTCAGGAAGTCTGTTTTTCTCAGCGTCCATTATTTTTCTGTTTAAAGATGTTTTCTCCCTTTCTCTCTCCCCCTCTGCCTGAGGACCGATAACGGACTGGAGAGAGGCGAGGCGGACAGACACTGGAAGTCGGCAGAGAGTAGAGACAGATGTCGGGGAAGTTCCCGACACTCCCATATCTCCGCAGAAACGAGCTTCGGAACCGCTCTTAAACATGACAAGTGCAATCCCTACCAGCGCACAAATACTCGAGCAGGCTTCTCTGCGAGAGGACTCTTCACAAGCGTTTCCGTGGAAGTGTGGCTGGCGGCTAGCGTCAAAACCGCCGTCGTGCCTGTACCCTGTCTCCTGTGTCCCTCGAGTGACGTTCGCAACGTATGGGGAGAGGGAAGGCGCTTCTCAAGTCTACAGGGTTCGTCGTGGTTGCTCTCTCACACGAGTCAAGTCTTCGTCGTTCAAAGGATGCAAGTGTGGAGAGACGGGGAATTCAGTGGTGCCACTGCGGAGAGGGCGACCTCAGTCTGTAGGCACCTGGATGCACAGAGAGAGAGAGAGAGACGAGAACGGTCCTGGCGTGAGGAGAGGCTCGACGTCTCTCCGACCTGCGAGCGGGCACCAAAGCAGAGCGCAGATGTTTTTGGTCACGAAACTTTGCTTCCTTTCTTCGATGCTGCAGGTCTTTGCCTGGGGAGACAACAAACTCTATCAAACGGGCTGTGGCAAGCGACAAGCAGAGCGACTGGACCGTCCGGAGAGGGTTGCTGGTCTCCCCAGTGCTTGCCAATGGGTGGCCACAGGACCCCAGGGATCTTTCTTCATCCTCGCGTAAGGTTCTCTTCTCTCTGCATATATATATATATGTGTGTGTATGTATCTATTTGCATATAGATATAGAGAGAGATAGAGAGAAAGGTAGATAGAGTCTTGAGACGGCGACCTCGTGAGTGCGTCCATCTCAGAAGGACGTTGCGGCCGGGAAATCTCGAGACACAGGTTCTCCTTGTTCCGAGACACAAGTGTAGGAAGCGGCTAGGAGGAGACTGGGTTTGCCCATGCCGTTCTCGGCCAGCGACTGGTGGCACGGCACACTGAGAGAAGTTTGTTGTTGACCTACGCGTTCCTTGCGTCTACGCACACTCGTAGAAGTCGCGAGAAGAGACGAAACCTTTATCGGAGAGTCCGTTCTTCCTCGTCGGCCGGCGCAGCTCCGCGTCTCCGAGAGACTCTCCCTAGCATCTGGGCTTGAGGAACGGGTTGACCCTCGCCGCCGGAGAGAGTTTGAACTTGAGACGACAAGCGCTTCTCCGAGTATAGGACGGTGGAGGATTGGTCTCTCTCTAGATGGCGAATGCTTCTTGTGTGCTCTTTTTAAGGGAGAAGAGCTGCAGTCTGGCAGTCTAGACAAGAAGGTTGAATCCGGATACCTGTTTGGAAGGGACCTGTGTCGAAGAGTTACTTTCAGAAGAAGCACCACTAGACCTAGAGACTTTCTGCTCACGAAGCAGAACAGATTGATGTTGAGCAAGGCGTTGATAGGTGTAGGTTAGCATTCCAGGTGATGTACCGAAAACGAACCTCGGTGTCTCACGACAGGCTGTGCCTCCTGCCAAGGACTTTTCTCTACAGGTTCCATCTGTTGCTTTACGGGTTCAAAGCCGAATTGCACCTCCTGCTTCTCTGTTCTGTCGCTTTGTTTCATTGCTTTCTCTTGCTTCTGTCCTCCGTACGTTTACCTCTTGCAGGCCGTTCTTCGCTTCAGTCTCTAATTGTTCCCCACTGTCCACTTCTTCCGTCACCTCGCCTCTCCTTGTGCGTGTTCCTTTGTTTACTTCTCATTTCCATGTTTTTCTTCGCAGAACAACAGAGTGCACATCAGCTTCCTGTTCTCCCGCTTCCCTGTCGCGCCTTCCGTTTTTATCTCCTTCAGAAGTGGAGAGGTCTTCGCGGCGGGAGTGATCAAAAGCGGTCGCCTGGGGACAGGATGGTCGAAGCGAACGTACCAGTTCTCCCCTGTCGCGGTCATCACGCACTGGGCGGATTTCGGCGACTTGAGGTACCCCGGCGAGAGTTCGCAACTTGCGCTCTGCGAGAACGGCGAGTTCCTCCCAGCCGCAGGCGCCGCTGGCGAGGAACTTGCCAAGTCAAATCAAGTGGGCAGCCGAGAAAGAAGCGGAAAAGCAGGGATGGAAATCGTAAACAGCGTGACCGGAAACTCGCTTTTCGAGAACTCGAGATGAGCGTCCAGCCGAAAGGAAAGGGACGTGATGCTGGGTATGTATGTGCATATATATATATATATATATATATATATATCGATATGTCGTGATGTATTCATATGTGTTTCTTTCTTTCTTTGTATATGGAACCGTATGTAAGAAAATGCGTGCGGTTCGCTGCATCGCTTCCTACAGCTCGTGCATGAGTTTCCATGCGGGTCGACCTCACCCTGTCTCCACTTTGCCTTCAGGAGTTGTCCGAGAAAACGATTCAGACCTTTCTGTCGCGGCTCACGTTTGCGAGGTTCGAGGCCGGCGGAGAGGCAGCCGGATACTACGGCCCTGGGGGGGGCGTCACCTGGAGAGACATCCAGGACTTGATTCAGCAAGAGGAGTTCCAGAATCGCGTCGAGCAGATCGCGCAGTTGGAAGACGACGTTATTCTCGTCCTCGGCAGAGAACTGGACTTCGTGCTCTCGCTGGCCGACCGAGAGAAGGAACTCGAACAACTCGAAGGAACTTTCCAAAACCAGGTAAACAGATTTTGGCTGCTCGGCTCACTTCTATAGCTTCATATACATGTATTCACATACACGCATGTAAATACATATTGCATCTGGATATATTGTCAGGCAAAAGAGTATACACTTCTCCATTTTCTCATATGTGTCCCTATATATATATATATATATATATTATATCTGTATGTATATATATATATACATATATATATATATATATTTATGTTCTTGTATAGAGACATGCATGAGAGCTTACACCTCAGCCTATGTATTCTAAGGTGCATACGCATGTATTCAAAGCTATGTAGACACGAGGTATATACATAAATGCATATCCAGTATGTGCATGGGTGTATGTGTCGAAATGAGTGACCAAAGTGGCGAATGGGTTATTCTCGGCTGATTGTTGTTTTACGTTTGTACATCTTACGACTCGTGCGTTTTCTTTGAGTTGATTTATGAATAGGCAAGAAAACAGCTTCTAAGCTGTGGTCAAGCGAGGGCCGTCTGCATGTGAACATCCGGTTTTTAGAGGGGAATGCCACCCGTCCAGTCAGCTGTCCTTCATTTCAAGAACAGTTCTTTCATTGTGCTCGCGAACTGGAGATGCGTCTCTCTCTCACGTTTTCTCTCCAGAAAGTGCAAGGTGTAGATGCATTCACTTCCTTCTCGAAATCCGTCATCGGTTCTGTTTGGGAGGAGGCAGACTTTTTCGGATCCACCGAAGTTCGTTGTGCTTCGTGTTCGCATGCAGACCCTCTCCGTCGTGGGGAAACTCGAGTTCGACTATCCGAGAATCATGTTGTAAGTCTCGTGCGTTATCGTCGTTTCGCTGAGAACGAGCAGGGAAGTCTTTTTCCTTCTCGATTCCTCTCTGGCCAACGCCAGACGAAGCCGCGCCGCACTCTGAGGCGAGGAACGAGTTGGCATCTTCTGACCGAGACCTCGAAGGTGACAGAGGGTTTGCTTGAGCAAGCATCCCGGGATGCCACACCATCGTTCGACGAGAGAACAGTCAATCGTTTGCGTAGTCGCCTTCTTTCGAAGTACACGTTCTTCGTGAGACAGAAGCAACGTCCTCGATGGTGAAGACGTCAACTTTAGTGCAGGGGTGAGAGGTCCTGTGACGGTGTTGAATTTCACAAGTCGACGATCTTCTAAAAGGGCTCGACATGTCCTGCTTGAAATCCTGCCTGTACCTGGCGTCGAGGTGCAGACACGCTCTGAAGCAGCAAGCCGTTGGTTCGACGCATTAACTCAGGGCACCCGATGCTTGTGGGGAGTTCCACCGGATTAAGCGTCTCCTCAGAAAAGGATTTCTCTGTTGCATGCATTGAAAAGCGCGTTTCTCAGGATCCCCAGGGTGTGTCTGGACTCGAGGGCCATCCCCAACCTCTGGTTGCGATCACGAGTCGCGTTTCCCGTTGTGTGTTTTCTCTGTTGTCTTTTCAAGGAAAAGGGCCTTGTCTGCAATTTTAACCAAGCTGGATGAATTTCAGAAAATGTTTTGGATTCTGCAGCAGCAGCCTGCGTACTTGCTAAAACTCTTCGGCGCGATAAATCGACCGTGGCAACTGGAAGCTGTCACGGAGCTAGCAGAAAAGGTACTTCATCTTGTCCTTGACCTACAAGAGTTCCCTACACAGTCTTGATTCTCCTTCGCGTTTCAGCGCCGCGTCAGCCGCGTAAGAAGGCGTCTGTCGAGTTCCAGTCTCTGCACAGGGAATACGCGTCTCAGGTATCTGCACACGAATTTCGAGTAGAGTCACTGCTGCTTTGTTTGCCCGGTTTTCTAATTCTTTTCCCTGATCGTGTTTAGATTTAAACGTCTCTCTTGCAGAGCCGGTGTTGTTGGTCGAGCAATCTGGAAGGTATAAATGGCGACAAAGTGAAACACTTTGCCTTTGGAAGATATTTCATGTGAGAGTTCCAAGCTTCCGTAGAGACTGCATCCGTCTTCTTCAGATTTACTACGAGATCGAAGACGACCGCGTCAAACATTTGTTCGCCGCTTTGCTGAGAGGACTAGCCAAGCAGGAGGCGGAGAAGGCGGACTCTCTCTTCACCTGTTTCCATGCAGGTAACGCTTGCAGTTCTCAGTACACAGGGGAGACAGCGAGTTCCAGCACAACGCCTGCACGGCGGGGATCCGGAAATGAAGTCTGGTCTCGGCATGTTTCCCCTGGCCGATCGCGGGCTGTTAACACTCGAGCTTCTTCGTTTCTCTTTCCACCATCTTGAAAATGGGATCTCCTTTGTCGTCTTCTTCGGCGTCTGTAGAAATTGGAAACTGGTGCGCATGACTCTCCAGAGTCTCCCGCTGTCTGTTTTTCCGTCCTCTTTAGTCTTTCCGGAAAGGAGGATCTCTGGGGGCTTCGGCTTCCTTTGTTTCTCTGTTTATCTGCTCACGGCGCCCGTAGGCTCTCTGCGCCCTGTAACGTCTTCCTCTCTCTGGCACTCCTCTATCGCGCGCTTCGTCTCCTTTTCACGCGCTCTGTCTGCTGGCTTTGACGTTTCTGTTGTCGGGCCATGTCCTCCTTTCGCGCCGGTTCTTCTGCACTCCTCGTTGCCCTTGCGTCTGATCCCTGCTGTATGCAATTCACTGACCGATCCGAATGTTCAGAGACGTCAGCTCTGGTCCGTCTCCTCCGGAGTTTCTGCCTGCGAGACTTGAGTCTTCTCTTTGTCGCCCACTTTCTCTTCCAAACCACGAATCCGAGGTAGGACACGCTCTTGTTTTCTGCGATCCATGGCTCACTCTGTTTTGCACGAACTTCGAAAAAAACTCGTCTGGTTGTGTTTTAGACGCACTTTGTGAAAATATCCGTTACGTTTAAAAAACATCCCTAAGAGCATTCATTTAATCATGAATTCCTTTTTTACAATGGGTATGTGCTTTTTTGAAACACTCTGCAAATAAATTCGTAGAACTGCGTCGAAAACGCCTCTGGCAAAGATGTTCATGGAAATACGCCTGAGAGACATCTGTCAGCCGCCATCAACAAGCAATTTGAGGTCTCGTCCTTGTTTAAATGCAACGCCAGTCGAACCGTGTAACCTTACATAAAAGGTAGCTGCAACCACCGTAAAACGAGCTGTCTGAGATCTCGTGCATGCACGACATATACATATGTATGTTGTTACATACAGACATACATACATATATATATATATATATATATATACGTATGTATATGTAAATATATTTAAGCACACGAGAATATGCATGTTTTTGTCTGCATTCTCACCTGCGTGCATCGCGGCATTCATTCACTTGGTAGAGGCGCAGCGGTGTAGCTTTCTGTTCTCTCTGCGCGCTTGAGGGCGGAACGCAAGGGTCTCTGAATTTCCCGATTTGCGTCCGAATGGAAGCCGATTCGTTTTCGACTATGTCGCAGTCTCTTGGAGGCGTCGCTTCACTCGTGGCTCTCTGGGAAGCGTCCTTCCGTTGCAAGGTTTGCCGGTAGCTCTCCGGATGTTTTCACCCATGTCGAGCACGTGAAAACCGCAGGGCGTTTGCGCTCGGATTCTCCCTTTGCAGCACTGCTGGTTCAACCATTTCTGGCTGTCGATGTCGAGAGCGGCGTCTGGGGAACGCAGTTGGTGTGGGGGAAATGGTTTCAGCAGTCGCCGGCGAGTCTTGCGTTCCCCGCGACGGTGGCACTGTTTGCAGTGGTATCCTCCTTTCACATTCGACTGAATTCACTTGAAGAGATGCACGTAACCGGTCAAAGGATTCTCAGTCTGGCTGTAGCAAAGGGTGGCGGTGACTGAGCCGGTGCGGAGGGAGTGAAAGTTTTTGTCTCTACGGCGATCCTTTCTTTCAGAGGCCACGAGCCCGGAATTCAAGACGAACTCAGTAGAGAGGGGCATTCAGGACGTCTCAATCTTAGCACATCGCTGTCTGTCTATCATAACTGTAGTCCTCTTCAGTGTCCGAGGTACTCCCAGTGCCTGTGTTTCTTCGATGTGAGTTAAATAGCAGTTCTGGATCGCAATGTTTTTGTGTCCAAGCGTTGAGCTCAGTTGCTGTGGCGTTGCATCGAGCAGCGACAACAGGTTTCCTCGCACTTCAGAAGCGAGCTGCTCGAGTTCTGGGCGCTTCGGCGCTCTCTTGGCTCCCCGCCCCGACTCGCATTTCAGACGCGTTGCGGCCGCGTTGCTCGAAGGTGGAACGCAGAAAGCGCTTGACCGAAACGTCGCTGTCTTCGCGCTCATATGTTCCCTTTCGCTTCAGCTCTCTGCCGTCGATGCTCGGAACTCAGGAGAGCGTGGTCTTCTCACTGTCGCCGGAGGAAGTCATGCAAAGAAAAGGTAAATACATTGGCGTATCCACCTTTTTGCAAGATTTGGTCCAGGTGTGTCAGAGTGTCTGCGAAAGCAACGCGGCTCGAAACAAACCGTTCGGCTGCGTTCTTTTCAGAGGGAAAACGGGGGGTTCCTGTGCCTGCGACTTTTCGTTGCAGTTACCCTGCACAGATTCAGGTGCTGCTCCGCCCTTGCGTTCCTGCGAACAGCGGCCCAAAGCAGTCTCGACGGACCGCTCTGGAAGTTCCGCGTAGCATCCTCAAAACTCTAGCAGTGTCTGTGCATCGTACACAGTGTAGAGGCTCCGAGCCTGAGGCTTTGTTTGAACGCGAGGAGCGCGCGTTTTCTCCACAGAAAGGGAAGGGATTCCCGCCATTCTCTGTCCCTCTCTGCGGGACGGGTGTCACGCTCAACCGACACCCGCGGTGCAGCTGCCAACGTCTACAGTGCTAGAAACAAACGCGAGAAACCACAGCTAGCCAGTTGGATGGCGAAATCCTTCCCTGCCTGTCTTTAGCAGTCCGCACTCGCGGAAAATAACAAAAATGCCTTCTTAAGAACAAAGAGCTGCGGCTCTATGGAAGTCCACTTCGAGTGGACAGACACCCTCTTCGATGCCTTCTCTCTCAAACGATTTTACCTCTCCGGCGCCGTTGGCCACACCCGCCGCTTTACGGCTGAGCACCGCGCTCAGTCCTCTCCACACCATATGAACGCAGCTGGAAATGTATCCGTCTACAACCTAGAATATCGATATATCCATATATCCATATATATGTATATATATATATATATAATGTCTGTAGTATATAGAGTATCTATGGTGGGTCTTACCAAAGATATCAGAGGGAATCAGGGGGATGTAGGATCCTTCGTGGAATACCCACGTGAAGTCCTGGTACATGGATGTGTAGGAGTATCGATCGAATCCTAGACAAGGAGACAACGCAGACTTTTTTCCATCCAGCCCAAACGGGCTTGTTTCACCTGGAGCGCTTCAGGGTGTAATCGAGCAATCTGAGAAGCTTCATGCTAAAGGTTTCGAGTCGTCCCAGCTGTACACTTTAGTGTCCAGGTGGCCGTGACCAGTCAGATCACTCTGCCGTTTCGTCTCTCGTGTGTCGCGTTTTTAGGTATTTCTGCGACTTCCTCGATGAGCAGAGCGTTGAAGGACGAAGTGCGCCGGGAGTTCCACCGAGGGCTCGACACGATGAAGACGTTTCTGATTTCTGGCCTGGGTCGAGGCTTTGCGAGCATTCCCCTGCCTCCTGTGGTGCGGGCGGTTCTCCAATACGCCACGCAGGCCGTCTACGATCGCGGCTTTCTCGTCGACTACGAGTGGCTAAAGTACGGAATGGACTTCTGCTACACGCTCCCAACTGTCAAGTTGCTTCTCCACGCTCTCGTCATTCCTGTTTTTCAGGCTCCAAACGCCTACGCCAGTGAGCAAGGATGCTGCGTTCTGCGCCGGAACGCGCATGTCGACTCGATGTACCAGCGCCTAGTCGAGACGCCCTCCACACATCAGCCTACGTGCTTGAACATACGTCCACAGTCAACTCTCTACATACGTCAGATGTGTGTCTTCCATATATATATATATATATATATATATATATACATATATATATATGCACATATACATGTATACTACTATCGGTGTGATTCTCTAGGCGTGTACTCCTTGTGATTTTATTTAAATATGCGTGATTTGCTGTAAATTCACATGGGACTCTGTATAGATATATTTGTTATTCTATTTGCATACGTGTGTGAGTAAAACATATATTCATGAGCATATATACATCTGTACGTATATATATATATATATATATATATATATATATATATATATATATACGCCTGACAATTTGCGTATGGGAGTATGTGTAAAGACACATAAGAGTATATATAAATAGGCCTGTGAAAACATACATATATATATGAGCATATGTGAATATGCTTATGAGGAAATCGAAGGACGTATGTGAGTATATGGATGAGAATGTCTGTGTCTGAATATCTTATGAGTATGTGCATAGGTGTCTTGCAAGTTGATTTAGGGGGGATTGCTCTGTTTTTCTATCTGAGTCAAGCTGTGCGGCGCGTGAAGAATGCCTTTCCGAGTTTTTTTCGTTGTGACCAAGGAAGTTTTGAGTTGCTCCGCACTCGCCGAAGGGGCCTTTGAAGAATTCTTGTTTTTCTGTTCAGATCGCTGTGGATGTCCCTCGATGGCGCCTCATGTAGTGGAGAAATTTCGTGCATGCGGCCGTTTCCTGGAGTTCTGTGCGAAGCCGGCGGGGACGAACGAAGGCGAAGAAACGATGTCGAGCGCCCTGATGATTCGCGCCATTGGCATGGAAGTCTGGGCGTCCATCGCACAAGCTGTTCGCTTTCAAGCTGACTTCCGAGACACTCTCGACGTTGATGTAAGCAACGCAGGCGACAGTACAAATAAATTAATGTACACCTATCTCTATGCATCTACATATACATCTGTATATGCATCTACGTATATGTATATACACATATAAATATATATATAAATATATATATATATATATATATATGTGATGGACATGTGTTCTTGTATCTCAACTGTATACTCCGTGTGGCAAAGGAAAGTGTATAGCCGTCTGGACGTTGCTTTGCGAGAGAGGAGCAACCATCCGATGCAAGAAGATTTACGCTTCTGCGTCTAGGAGCCGTGCTTGTTGTGGGGGGGTCGGAGCCAAGGGGACGTTGGCGCGTGCAGCCATTCCGAAGGCCTTTTGGATGGAGCACACACCTGTACTTGAGATACGCGGCACCAAGATGGAAGGTGAATGTAAACAAAGATAGAGAGTTCGATCCGCAGAGACAGCGAGACTGACAGAGACACAGAGTGACGGAGACAGTGAGTCGACTGATGTGGAGACACATGTAAATGGAGAGAGATTCGAGTGGAGAGATAGAGATACAGAAGATAGAGACACAGAAGATATAATACGTAAATCTATAAGGAGGCGACAAGAGCTGTAGGTGAGATTTCGAAAGGAAGTGACGAATACCTCAGTTGCTCTAAATGGTGCAGACCGCGTTTGAGGACGACATGTGAAAGGAGAATTCTTTGTTTAGACGCGTGTGAACGCGGCTGGGTTGTCACGCAGTTGTTGGGGTCGAGTTTCTTCTCAAGAGCACTTGGTTTCCGATGTGACCTCTGCCGGAATTCACGGGTGAATAGCATCAGGGATCTACTTCTCTGAACCTCTGAGACTTTGAAACGGATTGACGTCAACGGGGAGGTCTCAGATGTTTGACGGGGGAGTGCATGCGGCCGTCAAGGAAGGAAATGGAAAAAAGCCTACCGAAACGCACTTTCTCGCTCTTGGCTTTGTCTGTGCCCTGGACGTCCAGGAATCTTCCATCTGGAAAGTGGATCTTCCGAGGTCGGGCGAGCAGCTCACTGCCTGAGCAAGGAGGAGAACATCTGCCTCTCTGTCTTTAAATACTTGTCTCTTTTCGTTCAAAACTGGATAAATCCCCTGTTTCGGCTGCAGAGTAGAGGCACTCAGCGTCGAGACGCCGTGGACGATTCGACCCCGCACTGGTGCTTGTCGCTTAATTCGTCAACCTGAAATGCGGGAGTTTGGCTTCATGGAAACGGCGAGTGCGAGACAGAAATGCGAGACATATATCTTTGTGGACAGACAACGTCCAACGAGAAACTCGCTGTCACCTCCTATACTTTCTTTATTTTCGCAGCTGACGCTGGACCTCTTTCGGGCGCCTTACGACTTGGATGACCACTACGTGACGCTGCGCTCTGAAATGCTCTGCAGTGAGTTTTTCAGTTTTTTTTCACTTTCGCGAGAGCGCATTCTTCGTAATTCTCCGCCCCCACTCAGCGAACATCCGACAGCGAATGTTTCTCGGTGTTTAGGTCCCTGTGTGAAATCGAGTTGTAGTGGAACTGGGGTACTCGCTTCTTCGCTCTCGATCCTGTGGTCAAGGCTGTCGCAGGATGGAATCCGATAGCGACTTGGGGCAGGTGATTTCTGCGAACTGCGAAGACAGGGAGATCGGTCGTTAGCCGTTTCGGAAATGGAAAACACACAAAGTGTTTACAAAGAGACGCCCTCTTAGAGGGAGCATTAAGGCATCTCTTATTCGGCGACGATCCAAACTCGTGGCGTCTTCTTGGTGCGTGACAAGCGATGTGTGCCAGCCGCGTAGTCTCGCACTCCGTTCAATACGTTGTTTCTTTGAGAGTTGAAAGGCAGAAGCTCTTTCAATCGCGAGTTGGTCGTCCTCGACCCTGACTCCGTGAGAGCGAAGCTTGGCATTCTGCGCGTTGACTGGAGGCAGAAACGAGTGCTGAAGACAGTCGTTTCTGTCGGCGTTTCAAAGGCGGCTTTTTGACTGGCGATCCAGGTCGACAACGAAGTGTGTGTACAGTGTACACCTCGTCGAGGTTGCATGCAAGCAAAAAACAAGTTCGAATCCGAGAAAAGAAAAAATGTTTCGTCTCAGGTTTCATCCCACAAAAAACGAATTACACAATTTATGTCAGAGAGACAGCGAGCGACGCAGCCGAAACGGAATTTCTTTCGTGTTGTCTCTCTTGTGGCGCCTCCTTCGTGTACACTACAAGCTGGCCTACTTGCCCTTTGATTTGTGGATGCTTTCTTTCCTCGATCCAAGTTCCAAAGGAGCGGCTCATAGGGACGTTCTTGTTCGCTCGGTTGACTTTCGGACAAGGTCTTTCTCTTCTTCTGTACAGCCGCGACGAATTTGTGCAGAAAATTCGAGCCTCAGCTGAACATGTCAGCCCACGACCCTCTCGCTGCTCTCGTAGGTTCTCATGAACAGCTACCACCTAAAACACTACCATACACGTAGACTCACATCAACCGTTTCATTGTTTATATGCATCCGTATATATACATATATATACATATATATATATATATAATGCTTGTATGTATGTAATTCAATGTCCTGTAGATAAGCACCGTGACCGTCACTGAAGAGGTAAAGACAGCTGCTTCCCTCTACTGGACACCAAGCGCATTTTTTTCCAACGCGCCTGTGCATGTATGCAGGCGCAGGTAGCAGCACATGTGAGGACCTGCGTGCCAACAGAGAGATGCCAATGTCATGCATGTGGAAAGACCAGCTGAACACGAAGCGTTAGCCTTTTGCGTTTTCGATTCAGGTCAGACGAATCTCTGAGGGCAGAAATCCTCCCTTCGACGCGGAGCAGCTGGAGCATTGCCGCGAAGAGGAAACTTGGCACACCTTCCGGATGAATCATCGATTCTTGATCACGTACAGCTGAAGGGGGACGGTCATCGAGTCTGTACTCCGCTTTTTTTTCGAAAAGCTACATCAAGAGAAAGCGAGAGACAACGCAGACACCAATACGCACTTAGCGATCTCAGCGTAGTTCCTGAATTGGGTTGACTCCACTTTCATAACCAGCAAGAGAAAGACAGGCAAGTGGGCAGACAACGTATACGACAATGCACTCACAAAACTATATCTTTAGATATAGAAAGCGACAGATACGGATAGACAGATTGGACGGATAAATGCAGATAGATAGAGAGACAGATACTCGTAGACAACTCACGAAATGCGTATCTGTACATGAGTACTGAGACACAGAAATAGACGAGAGTGTCCGTTCTCGTCCGACTTTTGAGTATGTCTTTGTTGCTTGTCTTTTGCTTTCCAGAGAGAAGAACATTGTCTTCGATCCTATCACGCATGCGCCAGTTCCTCAGCTGTTTTCTTTCAGACAGCACGCTCAAATCAAGGTTCGCGGAAGGCACGGTGATTCCTCGTTGTGCGCATTAGCTTTTTTCCCAGAGGAGTTAAGTGTTGAATCGAAGCGTTCGCTTCTTTCTTCTCTTCTTTCGTCTCTTCTTCTCTTCTCTTCTTCTTTCTTCTCTTCTTTGCTCTCTTCTGCGTTCTCTATGGCTCTCGTCAATGCATGCGCTTGCTCGACCTTTTGCTGGTTGACGCCCTTGAGAGTGCTTGTGCGACATTTTTGCGAACATCGATTCTCTCTGGATAATGGTTCCTTCGCCTCTTTGCAAGTCAATACCGACAATGAGGAAGTACAGAAAAAAGTGAGTCTTCTAAGTCTTTTCCTGTGACTGACGTTGCATAACGCCCACAAATCTCGCTGTGACACATCCTTCTCTCCTCGTCTGTGTTTTTCTAGGTTCGCTGCAGTTTCTGTCCGCTTTACACACGCAGGGAGAAAGACTGGACCGTGTCGTTTATCGTTCCGCGGCGCGATGACTCAGCAGCAAAGTCGCCGAGCGACTGCGAGTTGGCCTGCGCTGCAGTTGCTTTTGCAGAGGCGAATTCGCGCGAGCCTGTCGATGTCATTCGTTCACCCCTGTGGCGTGTGTTCCTGGACTTCCCCTACGGGAGGAAAGCAGGTGCCGAATCCTGCACTGAGTTGGGAAGTCGTCCGAAGCCAGCGTTTGTTCGCCGTGACTGTTTTGCCTCGGTGTTTCAGGAAAACCACCGCCTCCTGTCGATCATCATTCGTTACACCCCTCCGGAGACGTACGATCCGCGGTTCGTCCTGCAGGAAGCGATCCGGAAGTTACCGCCGGTCTTAACGGCGCGAGATTGGCGGAAGCTGCACAGCGAATTGGAGGCGCTTTCCGCGCATTTTGCTGCGTGCGACCCGCCGGACTACGACCGCTGCAAAATCACTGAACACGCAGCGCGAGTGGTAGATGACATGGTGCAGAGCAACATCGACCAGCTCGCCGTCATGCAGTGGATCGCAGAAGGCATTCTTGATCGGAAGCAACACCGAAGCTACATGCGTCACGTTTTGGTGCGCGGAAGTTCGAGAAACGCTGTCAAGAACTGTTGGCAAGAGAATCTGCGTAGAACGGTCGATCTCTCAGTGGACTGGAGTTCACGGGAAGGGGGGCAGGGCGGGATGCTGAAGTGACTCTCTGGCCTTTCCCTCGGTCTCGAGCTTTTCTGCGATCGAGGTATCTCCCACTCTGAGCAGTCGGAGACTGGCAGGCGGGCACTGAGTGTTGGCTCTGCTGGCTCAGGTTATCCAATGGCTAGATGCCTAGATGGTCCTCCCGTCGTGAAACTACGCAAACAGTGTGTACACGGGAGAACAGAGGAGGAGCGTGGGGAGGGAAGAACAGATTGTACAGCAGCACAGGGTGACGCGAGGGGAACACTCAGTCAAGTCCAGCTGGAAATCAGTGGAAGCGTAACTTCTGACAAGTTCCCAGGCATGCGTGGAGAACTGAAAGGTGACTCTGAAACGTAGCTGGGCTGTCTTCCAACGTGAGCAAGTCTGGAAGTTTCTGCAGCGGAACAACCGTCTCATGAGTTTCTGTTCTTTCATCTGCAGCGGCGACAAGAGGAGCTGTGCGCCATGAAACGCAAGTACGAAGCCTCCATGAAAAAGCGACTGGACGATCTGAGAGAAGCCATTGCTGCCCTCGAATCTCTCGAGTACCCTGGACCGATTCAGGTCCAAGCAAAGGTCAGAGACGTGTATCGCCTGCCGCAGGCTGTGTCAATGTCCAGTGCTTTCACGCCGTGGCAACGGCTGTACATCAAAACTTGGTTTATCAAGATTGACAGATATAAATAGAATTCCATATATTCAAGACATTCATTCAGATATATATGTATATATTAATGAATATGTATATATATATATATATATATGTATGGGTCAGCATATATGTACGTATTTGTGGGTGTGTGCTGTACACGCATTCGAGTGAAAATGTGAGTACATGAAGGTAGGGAGGAACTTTGGGAGTGCGGGCAAAGCTTGTGGGATGTCTGCACTGGTGGAGACTTCGGAGTTTCGATGTCCGTTGGAGAAATGGAATTTTTAACTGCCAAGAGACAGAGCTAACGAGGTTTTCAAGGCTGCATGCACACAGCGACGCACTTAGTCTGTGTACGACTCAGCCTCCGCACCCTTGGCGGGATCGGAAGTCCTGCGGCAACTTAGTCCTTCCCCGTCTGAGCCGTGTTGAGGCTTTTTCGCTAACTGCAGAGAAGAAGACCCAGACCCCTTTGAGGCAGCTTTCGGCGAACTCCCCCTCGAAGAGAGTCTCGCGTGTACATTGGGAACTGAAAATGCGTCTGACTTTATCCAGGGTCCGTGGAAAAACGGTGTGTAATTTAAATACAGAGAATGAACGTCCAGCTTTGGTTCAACACCATCCGAGACAAAATGAAGAACACCTCCAAAAAAAGCAAAGCCGGATCGGCCTACTGCCCGTCTGCCACTTTCAAATACGCCGTTCTCGTCGATCGTGAGGTAAGGTCGAAAAACTTTGGGTGTTCCTCTCTCTTCTCGCGTAAAGCGTCTGTGCTAAGTACCTCTGTGGCCGAAACCATAACTTCGTAATCTCAATGGTTTGCGATAGAACCATAACACAGTGATATTTAAACAGTTCAACCCTGTATTATTTAAATCAGTATACTTCCCTCCCTACTGTGGCTGACGCGCACTTACTCGCCATTCACGCTCCACGGACTGGTCATCTTGAATGTGCATGTGCACCCATATATTTATACATATACATAATATAAATAAATAAACATATATATATATATATATATATTTGTCTGTATGCGTCAAACGGTTTATGCGGTTAGTGGAGAAAGTGTTTCTCTGTGTGTGTCTGCACTTTTCAAGTCAAAGTGTGGGAGGAATGGAAACGAAAGTGTTCCTGTCGGCATGGGGTCGTCGTCAGAACAGAGTCTAGTAGAGAACTTGTGCGTTGCACGTCGGACATCAGGAATGTGTGACCCCAAACTCGAGACTGGTAGTTGTGCAGTGAAACGAAAATCAGACAAGTTCCTTGCTGGAGACAGAGTGTGGAGAACCTCTTTTTGGCAGGGACGCGAGGCAAGTAGTTCCACTTCCTCTTTCCCCGGCGTCAAGGGGATGCTTTTCTCTGGGGATCGGTAGGTGGCGCTGTTTGCAGACTTTGTTTTTCCTCCTGTAGATCATCACGAAGTTGTCGCCGAGCGTGACTCCAGACGTGATGGTGAATCTGTTCGTCACGTTCACTCTTCGGAAAGACAACTCTTGGCAAGTTGTTTTTACGCACCGCGTTCAGAAGGTCGAGCAACTCGTAGCCGACTTTGTCATTCCGAAGGAAGAGCTTCTCCACGTTCGCAGACTGCCGCCGCAGGCCACCTACGGCTTTCTGAAATCTGCGTCAGATCCGAACGGCTTTGTAGAAGTTAACGTTCTGCCCTTTCTCCAAGCGCTCGACCAAGTGGGGGGGCAGGAGGCCTAGGCCTCCACAGTAGAGCGCATAAAACAGAAAGCCGGCGCAGCCACGCCAACTCGCAACTCCGTTTTCTTTCTGTTTCTGGAGTTTTTTTTCACTCGGATGAGTTCGCGCCGTGTCCTTTCGTCGGGAACTCGTACTTCAGCTGCTCAGCGTAGTTTCTTGGCCAGACGCACATGCAGCCGCGCTCGTAGGCATCGTGTGCGCCGAGACGCAGTCGCCTGCAGGTATAGAGTTCGCAGTTTACCGCTGCGCGACTGTATCATCGGCAGCTTCCGACGGCGCTGTAGAGCAGAGAAAACGGCGTCATTTCCAGGCGAACGCAAAGGAGAAGTGAAAGTGAGTGGTAATTCGCCGCGGACTCTGAAGTGCTAGGGAAGCCTAACAGAAAGGGTGGGGTGGAATAAGGCTGCAGACGGCGAGGCACCGCCCGTGTGCCACCAAGGGTATTCTCATCTACTTTCGTGTGTGTGCATGTTTTGATAGTGCACTTGCCATTTTGGAGGCTTGGTAACTTTTCGTGCATTTGCGGATACATCTGTGTTGCTGCACAACCTGTTGCTTCCGGGATTCCCCTCAACAAGAACAGTCGAAGGACAGGCAAACGTCCGCACCAGTGCACGCAGCTTAAATGCAGCAGCTGCGTCGGACCTCTTCACGTGTCGAGAAAAAGTGGATAAAGAAGCCGACCAAGTGCTGCTGAAATCGAAATTGGGGTGTCTCACGGAGCAGACAACCAAGTAGAAAAACAGACAACGTGCAGAAAGAAGTTCTGCATTTGGCCGAAAAATGCATTTGAAAAGGACAATCGTTACATCCGCAGAGAGGGACTTCCCAACCCTCTGAACATCTTCCTCTGCCTCCGACAGAAAACCGAGAACAGACAACGGCGAACAAGTCGGTAGAAGCCGTCTCAGACAGCAGAAAGCGACTTCTCACGAGAAAAATTCAAAGATTTTTTTCTCTTTGTCCGATCCGTTTTCGACGGACTCCGTGTGACAGCTCATGTTACACACACCTCCGCAGCGATATATATATATATATATATATGAGGATGTTTGCATCTACCGTGTGCACACACTTACAGCTAGGGGTATACAGGGAGCGCTATTCTTGCTAAGAATATTCACGTGGAAATGTCCGTGTATCTGCCCAATGCGATGGCAAAGTAGCTACTACCCTCAAGCCGCTTCTCTGCATGCACAGACGCAAGGCTGTTTGCTGTCTACATCAAAGCTGAACACAGCACGTTTCAACGTGCACTCTGCTAAGCACAGGACTTCTGAGGCAAAGCGCGCCGAAAACGAAACGGCCTTCTCTTCACCACCACCTCTACCATTTCTCCGAATTCCTCTCTCCTTGTCTACCACGCATCCTCGTCGCCACCCATGTGGAAAATGAAACAACGTGTTTCAGGGAGCGCGTTGGGTTGTATGTGCACTTGGATTCCCTGCTGGCCGCCGTCTCAGGATCGCGCGAATACGCATGGAGGCGACTGCACTGTCGCTTGCAGGCCTCTCTTCTTCACTGGACTTTTGATCTTTCCTCAGTCTGCGTTTTGAGGCAGCAGCGCGACTCAGCGGTCGCTGCAGAGGTGACCAGAAGAAAAAGCAACGCTCTCTCGTTCACGAAGTTCACTCAAAACTTTCATCCCCCGGCGGCAAAACACCATTTTCGCGAGCCATGCGGATCAGCTCCGCGAGGTCTTTGCGAGCTTTCTGGAAAACATGCACGAACAGAAGAACGGCTGACAAGGAAAACGATGGACGGAAAAGAGGTCCGAGCACGTAGTGCCTGCCCCACATACAACTCTCCGTGTACACTACAACCACGCCCTTATCCAATTTATGCATACATATATATACGGGTTTTTAAGCATGCATGCATGTACACATACATGTGGACATAACAGAGTACAAATGCATATGCGCTTTAGAGCACACGCACATATGCATATATATATATATATATATATATATATATGTATTTGTTGAGACGTTTTTACAACTGTATGTGGGTCAACAGAGTTGTCACCGGCCTTCAGTAATGACTGTTACACGCTTGCGTCACGCAGTCTGAACCTGCTGAAAATGAGAGAAGAATGCATTTGTTTTTCTATGAAATGAAAGAGGCGACGCAGTTCCTGTTATCACTCCTGTGCCGACGAAGCAGACAGGCTGAAACACATATTTTCGCCATGAGAGGAAACACACGTTTTCACACCAGTCAGGGCATTTTGATTGCTTGCAAGAAGGGCATCCCACGCGAAGGTTCAGTCTTACTTCTTTTTTGACGTAGTGTTCATACAGTCGCTGCAGCGTTGTGTTCCAGTTCTGGAATGTAGAAACTCCTAAAAAGAAAAGCGAAACCCGGCGCCAGTCCAAGAGTCAACAGATCAACAAAGACTAGTCAGAAATCTTCCAAGAGCGCACAGTACGTGACAAAAACGTGCGGACAGAAAACCACGCTCACCTCTCCCGTCAAGTCGTTTCCACTCCCACAGAACGTCTGTATACACATGCATGTATACATATATATATATATATATATATATATATATGCTTATACACATATATACATATACGTGTTTATATATATATATATATATATATATATATATATGTGCATACAAGTGCAATTTTATGGGTACATTTTTGGAGACAAGCACATGCGTTTGGGCAAGTTGTCTGTCTTGCGCCTTCAACGGAAAACCTGCACAGCGTCGTCCAGCGTGCGTGAGGCGAATCGGCCTTGAAAAATGAAGATTTGCATATCTCATTCAAAAAGATTTGATCTTCATGGTCTGCATCTTCTCTTGTCACGAACTGCCGCCTGCTGTGTGAAGGAGTGCACGAAGTCGGAAAGTCTGCCTGGCTCACCTTGATAAATCGTGGTACCGACGAGAGCGACGACTCCAACGGTGTAGAATTTGTCGTAGCAGCGTTCTTTCCGGAGAAAGAACGCATGCCAGTTGTATTTATCCCAGATGAACTTGAACGGCTGGTACTTGTGAGGTGCCATGCTTGTTGAAAAGATAACTTGCTGGAATTTTTCGTATGAGGAAAAAAGCGTGCTCTGCACCGACTCTTGTCCCATCCAGAGTTTTTTCCGTGTTGACAGATGTTGAAAAAGTTGGCAGATGTTGAGCAACCGGAACTCGACAAAGAAAAGAGACGCGAAATGCGAGGCAGAGGTATGCGGCTGGTCGTCAGAAAAGGAAGATGCTCGACTTTCAACGCCAGGAACCGACGCAAAGCTCAGTGCAGGGCCGCTGGCGGTGCACAGTCGGTAGTGAGAAAAAAGTTCCCGTCCTGAGCCAGATCAAACAAGTAGACACATATTTTTCGTCTAAAATGTTAAATTGCACAAGAGAATGCTTGAACCGCGGTGAAAGATCGGGAAACGCGAAAGAACTGCAGGTCTACAGACTCCGCCGCTGAACTGGGTGAGGTGTTCTGTGCATGCCTTCACTAGGAAGACAGTAAAGGATAAAGACAGACATCCAGAGCCATAAAGGGGGAAAAGCGGGTCGACAAGATACTTTTCACGATAAAGAACAAGTCAAAGTCGGGCCACGAGACACGAATTCCCGTTATCGGCCTCATAGCGTACAGCAAGCAGTCGAGGCATGCGCATGCGAACCGACGCCCGGGTTGGCAACACAAAATTTTTCACTATCGCGATCACTGGCTTTCCTCGTGAATTTTTCTAACTTACCATGTGCGCTACCTTTTAATGACTGTGCGCGGATTCCTGAGTCGTCCTCCATTATGCGCGGGCACTGGTCAGCTATATCGAATTGGGTTGCAACAACTGAGTGAGACCTGATCAAGAGATAATAGTAGAGAGTGACAGAATGAACCTTTGAGGCCCCAAAGGTAGTTGTCGTAATTCGAGGAATTCTTGTTCATAGTTGTTACCGGTTGTCTAGAGCTTTGTCGTAGTGCCTGTCGAGCCTGTCGAGTGTCTCTCGGTCATGCGAGTGGCACCTGCGTCCCGCACACAAGATTTCTACGTAACAACCACACAGCCACAGCTCCATTGTTGAGCTAGAATTTTTTCGTTCTTGTAGTCAGCCAGTTTTTTCTCGCTCTTACAGTGAGTGATAAGAGTAATTCATATATTACGCCTAGGAATAGTGTCTCTTAACTACGGGTACGGGCAAAAAAAGAAGGCGAAGACGGGTTCTGCTGGCGGGAGGCCGTCCCAGAACATCCCGATATTCCGAATTATCCCGGTCGGGTTTTCGTTGGGGAACAACGCACTTATGTAGGAGTAGTACTCGTGTCATGATGGCGCATTCCTGATGGAGTCGAAAAAATGGAACTGACGGTGAGCTAGAGGCTTTGAATCGCTGGTGCCGGCATTCCAAGAGGACAAATTCGTCTGTAACTGAAGACCGGTGAACTTTGCCGAGGGCAAGAATGGTCGTGTGTCCCAGAACGGGAGCAGGGCATTTTAAAGTGGCAGTTCCCCTATGAGGCTATCCACTGGAGAAGACTCGTTTCAGAAGCACAGCCGATCCTGAAGAAGAGACACTGTCAAGCCAAGGTCATTGAGAAGCCAAGGAACCCCATGTCATAATATGCAGCAAGAGGTCGAGCTTCAGGTGTCATCCAATTGGTAGAGCATTCCGGTAGACCAGATGATATGTTAGCCTCATTATGCCAAAGCTGATTTCTAGGGGCATGAAATTTTCAACACGAAGTCCAGTAAGTAGAGAGAGCACACGAACATTTGGAGGCAAATGTACTGATGAGATTGTGTTTCCTGCCTCTGTTAACAAAGTAAGCCTTCACACAGCAAACCATCTTTCGAGTTCTCAACTACGCTGTTTCTTCTCAAGTATGTGACAACGCTTTAGCACTCATATAGTGTACAAACGAACGACGGACCTATGTGTCCATTCATTCAACCCGGGGGCCGGCATCATGGCCCAACGATAAAACAGTTATCAGCGTCTAAAAAGAGTTCTGGAAAAAGCCTGTTGTCGAAAACTGGATTTCGTGTGTGTCCACGCACACAAGGGCAAAACGAGAAACAGATGAGTTGCGGCAAGAATTACTGGCACGCTGCATTATTTTTCGTAGAGGCTCGAAAAACGAGCTTGCTTGCAGTGTGGAAGTCGAGAAGTCTGACACTGCCCGAAGTGTTGGTCTCTTGAAACGACAAAGAAAATAATCCGTGGCATCACGGTCACTTTTAGAAGAGGCACTCTTACAGTTTTCACAGTCAAAGAGCAGTTTCTTCAAGCTCTCGCGAACAGCTCACTTGCAGTTCGTGCAAGTAGAGTTGGCATGTTCACGTAGTTTGGTAGACGTTTTTACCACGAAAGGGAAGCCTGTCTGCCATAGCAACCATAAAAAGCCTTGTTGTTTCCATTTCGCAGTCGGAGGAATGTTCATACCATATGTAGTGGGTCTCGGTGTATTCACTGTGAGATATAGTTGGGGGTCGCCGACTCTTCGTAACTCCGTGAGCATTTCTGGATTTCATCTTCGTGCTCTCTCAGGTCATCTACCTTAAATGATTCTCATGCTCATAAACCTTTCCCCTGGTCCGAAGTGAGGGGACAAGTGATTCCCAACGCATTCCTTGTATCTAGTTTTAGAGGGTAGCACACAACTCCTTACGCCAGTACCTTCTCGTTCCCCCGTAATTGATGAACATTGGGCACCGTGCTTATGAACGTAGGAATGAGGATGGCACAGGATGAAAACGTAACGGTACCGCTAGGAATTCAAACGCCCAATGAATCCTTGTCCCGCGTGTGCATCAACAAAAACAGAACGTGAGCATCGCCGCTAGCAACGGTGGATATTCTGCACTAACGTCGGCAGACACCCTGCAAAAGTCTTCTGCCTCTTCGCTCTCTCCCATTTCCTACATATTGCGTGTTCCCCATCTTGTTTACGTCGTCTCGTTCTCTCCCTTTGCCACGAAACAAGAAAGGGCTTGCCATACCATCACATCCGCGGAGCGACGTGGCACTTTGCCGTTGGCAGATTCGTCAAGTTTGCTAGCTAGTGCTTTCACTACCGCTGTGTTTGTCTACGTAATGGCTGCCCTCTCATGTCGGCTTCGGTGTCGCCTCAGGCCTGCTGTGAACGTCGCTCGTACCTTCCGTGTAGGAGGGAACCACATACTACACTGCGAGAAAAACTTGCATTGGCATTTTCATTCCGATCTTGTTTCTGATTTGTCTTCTCTACCCTCGCTGATCCTAACCACCCACGTATGCACAAGGGCTGTCTGGCGGCTGACTGGCGGACGGAGGTTGCCGCGCGGAAACGTGACTTGTCTGTCTACCAACGCGTTGAAGTTCCCTGTGTTTTCGCTCCGAAGAAACTTTCAGTTCTGCCCGCTGTGGAGAGCATTAGCCTGTAAAGCCTTACGAGAAAAGGAGATTTCTAGACGCGGAACGTTCTGTATCTTGGCGACACCAGTGCAGTGACAGGAGCGAATTCGCGGGCGCACGTGACCTTCAGGAACCAGGAAGAATGAGTGGAATTGTGTGAGTGCCAGTCTGCTGAACGCAGCGCTCTTTCGCTTCTCGCGAGAATGGTATAGCGTTATAACGTAAGGGCATTTGCACCGCGGATTGAATTCAACGGTGTAACCGGTGTGGTCTGTGAAGAAAGGGTGTTTCTCCCAATCTGCTGGCCATCGTACCGGTCACTTTCTTGACGCACACAAGCAGCCGTAACAGCTGCGAACAGCGACGTAACAAAGATTTGAGAGTTAACAGCGAGCTATAATGTTTCACGTGCGTTGAGCATTTCTCGGGATTTGTCGTTTGCTGTTCTACCTCGGCTCATCGTATTCATAGCCAAAAGATATCGGGACGGCCAAAAGCACCTCGCTGCTTTCGCAAAAGTTTTTCGAGTACAGCACTTCAAACGGAGACACGTCTGACCGGCGACACAATTCTTTGGAAGATGCAAAAATGAACGGCATTCCACCAAGTATATTCGTCTCCGATTTCAACGCATTACGTCTCGTCGCGTTTGCCATTTCAGGAAATGAAAAGCCTGAACAGCAGCAAGCTACAAATCATTCGGAAATTTAGCAGATAGTTGTTTCGGTGTTCTTCCGAGAGTTGACAAGGAGGAACAGCGAAATTGATGAAACGATCATCGGAGACCTCTCCATTTTTTTCAGTCTACCGAAGACGTCGCTTCCGATCGACTCTGTTCACGGTTCTCCGTCAGCATCTGCTGCTGTCGATCTCTGTACACACCATGGGTTTCGCGTGCCAACCAGAATATTAGAGACGGAAGCTCTCTACTTTTGCCGTTTCCTTGACTTTCTCCTGGCACATCGATCCCACATCTTCAGCAGGCGCTAACTGGCTGTTCTTTGTTCCTTTCTTGTGCATCTTCTTAGCCGATCTCTTTGCATTGGGGTCTGTTGACTGGTTCCTGAGGAGGAGTTCTCCTCTTTCGATAGGTTGCCAGTTGCCGGTTTTTTCCTGCCCCTTATTATTTGTCACTTCTCCGTCGTCAGCGGCTTCCTTGCTTCCGTTTTAACGGACCGAATATGTGTCTTCCGTTTTCGAACATAGAGGACCGTTTGGGCATGTGTCTTCGCCCGAAAACGCCACGAACACTGATGACAGTGGTGTGGTAGAAAACGTTTTGCTGATGCGTTTTACATTTTCGTTTTTCACTTCGTTTCTGGATCGAAATAGCATTGCAGCGTCGATCAAGTTGAAGCGTCCTGCTGATGCCCGCGGGTTAACCGTTCATTGCGGAACAGCGTGGCTGTTTTCAAAATCGTCTTTTTGTGTGTGAAAGGACCTGGTGATGTGACTTACATATCCTACCAGAGTTACGATTCTTTTTGTCTCGCCACCACAAGAAAAACACGAAATTCCCCGACTGGCAGCTAGTGCTAGTTGGACCACTCCAGCGGAAGAGGACTCGTCGTCTTCATCTCGTGGACACAACAGAACGCTTTCGACTTCCATCATGGGGGGGAGAAGGAGATCTTTTTTTCTCTCCACTGCCGGCGCACTCGCGCCGGCAGTAGCTACAACAACTGTGTCTCTGATCGTTCTTTCTTCCTCATTTCCGCTGCTGTCTTCATCTTCTCCGGAGAGTGAAGGGGACAGGTTCCAGGTGACAGCTGCCACTCGAGATGTTCCAGAAGAGGCATCCGTTGCAGCGTCCAGGGAATTGAGCGAGGAAGATGCAACACTCCGTATCGATAAAGCAACAACTTGCCTGCTACTTCTACCCAGCATCATCGGTCTATTCTGGGCAGTCTATGAGGCTTGGAAGGTCTCGAAAATCCAAATGGATGGTCCTCTTGGAGATGATAACAAACGGCTGACCGACCCGCTATACCTCGAAGTAGGTTTCCGTGTACATATTTGTCAAAAGCAGCTACGAAAGTCGTTTACCGCACTGTGCGTTGGTGTGCATGAGTACGCATGTGTAAATGCATTTCCAGCCATAGCCACAAATCAAAGGATTGGATTACGGATTCGCCAAAAGCGCAGGCGCAGAATTAGGATGTTCATATGAAGTGATGCTTTTTTTGGACGGTGTGCGTCTTCATCGATTTCTGTACAGAATAGTTCAGGTCGCTGCTACTGCCATGGAGCGCCTAATCAAACTTACACATACCATGCACATTTAGCTGCAACTTCATATGTGACGTTCATCCGCGTTGTTCATGCCGTGTAGACATGTTTGCGTCGATGCTGTTGTATCTCATGCGTGCGCATACGTTTTTAATTGACGTTTCCGCTCGTCTTTGCTCCTGAAGATTCATTCTTAGCCCCTTCTTCACCGATGGAACCCTTTCGTGTCGCTTGCTGTGCAGATGTCTGGGAACATACAGCAGCAGCTGAACATGATGAAGAGCATCTCGCGCTGCATCGCTGATGGAGCAATCACATTCCTCACGCAAGAGTTCAAGTACATGGCAGTGTACATCGTCGTGTTCTCCTCTATCTTGGGAATCTTCGTCGGCATCCGTACGTCTTTAATACACGCGAATCCATGTCCCACAAACGGCACACATGGGTTGTTCTGTCTCTTTACGTTTGACAACTGCATTTTTTTAGAGCAGGTGTACGGACACACCTCTGCTTAGCCATGTTTGTGCGCTTGGCAAGACGCCACAACCTCCCCTAATCACTTTCGTAATGTGATTGTGCGGTCCCTTCAACATCAAACGCTGAGCACACAGGTACGCGTTCTGAGACGCGTATACGAGTCCGTGAATGCACAGAAATGATTCCTTCTTCTTGGTTGTGTATTGAACCTCCTGGGTAGGTGTGTATGGTTTCGCGTGTTTTCCTTTGGTTTTTGCAGCGACGATGGCTGCATTCGTCCTGGGAGCTCTTACTTCGATTCTGTGTGGGTTCGTGGGCATGAAGATTGCGGTCTACTCCAACGTCCGGACTTGCCATGAAGCGTGGATGGAACTTGGGCGAGGGTTTCAGGTAGCCTTGACAGCTGGAAGCGTCATGGGGTTTGCTCTTGTGTCTCTGGGTTGCTTGACCCTCGTTGCGATCATTCTCCTTTATCGTCTTCCCTCTCTCTTTGGCACAAATCCAGAAGACCAAAGGGCCCTCTTCGAAGCAGTGGCAGGTGAGCATGAATTTTCGACTGGACTGAGGTGGTCCTATCACTTTTTGTTTTTACTTTCCTGAGGTTACTACGGACACGAAACAGTCAGACGATGTTCATTCGGGTCTAGCGGAACGCCGTATGTCATACACGAACAATTTTGCCTGCTCACGCAAATTCGTAGATGCCACTGTCGCTGGCGTGTTTTGAAACTCGGTGACACGTCCACTCGTGGACAGATGTGTTGAATGTTCTCATTACCGTATTCTTTACTTACCTGTCTTTATCAGTCTCGGAACATCTTGCGCGCATAAACCCGAATGACGTTGTGTAAGACCTGCATCTGTTCGTGAAACCTTGGTTACCCGCGTACATAAAACCGTAACTTGCGTAACGATCACGCACTGGCTACGAACTGATGAACGGCGCCCTTTGGTTGTGTGTATATCAGTTTACTGTAGCATGTTCTCTGTTTGCCTGCGTGCATGTGTTCATCGTTCCCATGCACGGTGTTGGACACCTCTTTCGCATTCATCACCCTCAGCACGGACTGCGCATATCAGTTCCAACCATTCACTCAATTGGCATTTGCTTGTGTCCTAGTCGCATGTACTCCCTGCCGTTTGACGGTCTCTCCGTTTCAGGGTACGGCCTCGGGGGTTCCTCGATCGCTCTTTTCGCGCGCGTGGGGGGCGGCATTTACACAAAGGCTGCAGACGTCGGAGCGGACTTGTCCGGAAAAAACGAATATGGCATGTCTGAGGACGACCCGCGAAACCCTGCATGCATCGCAGACAACGTGGGAGACAACGTAGGCGACGTGGCAGGCATGGGGGCAGATCTGTTTGGTTCGCTTGCGGAAGCGAGTTGTGCGGGTCTTGTCATTGCAGGCGCCTCCATCGCAACTTCAGCCTCGGGAGGTCCCCAAGGCCTCGCGCACAGCTGGTCGGGTTTGATGTTTCCCGTGTTGATCTCGAGCACGGGGATTTTCACGGGGATTTTCACGGTTGTTCTTGTTCGTGCATGCTTCTCTGTGCGCTGCTACGACGACATCGAGAAAGCTCTGAAGTGGGTGATGTTCATCAGCACGGGGCTCGAAATGCCCGTCTTGATTCTGCTGTCCTACTTTTTTCTGCCGTCGGAGTTTCTCCTCGATGGCTGTCAGGGGACCACGGCCTGGTGGCACGCCGCGGTCTGCGTTGTCTTGGGGCTTTGGGCAGGTCTGGCGATTGGGTACGTCACCGAGTACTACACCTCCCACTCGTATTTTCCCGTGAGGGAAATTTCTCAGACGCAAATCGTCTCTGCAGCCACGGGTATCATCTATGGCCTCGCACTCGGCTACTCGTCCACGGTAGTTCCCATCATTTGTCTCGGAGTCACCATCCTGGTCTCCCACACGCTCTGTGGAATGTACGGCATCGCACTCGCTGCCTTGGGCATGCTTTCCACCCTTACCATGGGCCTCATGATCGATGGCTACGGTCCTATCAGTGACAATGCTGGAGGCATTGCAGAGATGGCTGGACTCGGCCCCGAAGTTCGAAGCCGGACAGATGCCCTGGATGCCGCCGGAAACACAACTGCTGCGGTGGGTAAGGTACGTGTGGAAAATCTGAAGCCGGAAAAGTGGCGGGGGAAATGGTTCCAACGAAGGGGAGAGGTCAGGGGAAGGAGAAGGAGACGGGCGTGCAACAGTGAAGCTCCCGGATGGACAGTAGTACGAGGAGCAAAGTGTGACGCGAAGTGAAAGGGGATGGGAAATCGAGTTCTAGATCACCAGTCGAGAGGCTGCTGATTTCCTTGCGGTGGAGTGTGTCTCAGCTGCGAGTTCCGTACCAGGAGTGTTGCGATCGTCTGAAATTCACCCCCTTCAGTGATTTGCATAGCTTCACTAGAGGCCCCGTTGTCTCGAGATCAGCGAATGGCGTGCTTGACCAGTCCCGTTGTATCATGGATACGGGGAAAGTGCGGGAAAGAGCTCCTAGTAGGGCTGTTTCGAGTGTAGTCTTGCATTCTGTGTATTGGACTCTTCAGAGTCGCGTTTTGGTTTGCTTTTTTTCAGGGGTATGCCATAGGCTCTGCAGCGCTGGTGTCTTTGGCGCTTTTTGGCGCCTTTACTGTGCGCGCACACATCACCGCAGTCGATGTCCTTGACCCGTGGACGTTTACGGGGCTTCTCTTTGGTGCGATGATGCCGTACGCGTTTAGCGCGATGACCATGAAGAGTGTCGGAATCGCCGCCAGCGATATGGTCCAGGAATGCCTTCAGCAGTTTCCACTGATTATCCAGGGAAACATCGAGCCGCAGTACAAGCGCTGCATTGAAATCTCGACACGCGCATCCCTTCATGAAATGATTGCACCCGGCGCCTTGGTCATTTGCGCGCCCGTCGCGGCTGGGATGATGTTCGGGAAAAACTGCACTGCCGGTTTGCTTGCTGGAGCGCTTGTGTCCGGCATTCAACTTGCCATCTCTGCGTCCACCTCAGGCAGTGCTTGGGACAACGCCAAGAAGTACATTGAAGTAAGCTGTGGGTGGTGACTGAAAGAAACTCATGCTCAGAATGCTATCTTGTGCTGGCTATTTTGCGATTTATCTTGTCCTGGTCATGTGTTGAGCGTCTCTCTTCTTTTCTGCCTCGCATTCGATACCGGATCGTGAGGAACGTCGGAGTCACGTAGCAAACCAGAGACTTCTGTTTGCTCGAATCCTACATGGTTCCTCTTTCACTAGTCGGCGGGGCTTCGAGGTGTGGCTATCCCATGATGTGTAACTCAATGCTTAAACGTTTTGGCAGGATCCGGATTGTGCATCAACGTTTACGTCCAGTAATGACTTAGCAGTACAGTGTTTCAGGGGTAATCGATTGTGGGAGAGAGGAAACGTGACATGAAGATTCGTGGTATTCTCTGAGAAGCTGTCGTGAAAGCAACGCACTGCACAGTTGCGCGGTTCTACAAGATTGCTCCTCCATTTCCGTCCGCTGTGTTGTCCGCCTGGTTCAAGGGTCGCACTGATTACAATAATGTACATATGTCATACCTGAATTGCGTGAGTTCGACGCCACCGTTAATACACCAGCATCTCTTGAGTGGTACTGTCCAATTTGTGCGATGTCTTGATGCAGTCTGGAGCTCTGGGTGCTGATCATGGGAAGGGCTCTCAGGCACACAAGAACGCGGTTACTGGAGACACCGTAGGTGACCCTCTGAAAGACACTTCTGGGCCGTCGCTGAACATATTGATTAAGCTTTCTGCGATCATCTCCCTCGTATTTGGCGCTTTCATCGCGGAGCACTTTTCGAATGCTCAAGGGGGACCTGCTTGGGTCCGCGTGCTGTAGACAGGGTGAACGCGTACAATTTTTTTTGGTATCTGTTTGTGTACGTTCATGTTTTTTCTGTACTCTTGAGGGTCCGTACATCATGCAGTCGTCACGTAATCTTTTGCCTAGATGAACTCTTGAGGTCACGACGATTCTCTCTTCTAGCTAGACCACAACGGAAGCAAACCAGACAGGAAGTGTTACGTTCTTCCGTAGACGAGTGTGCCCGTAGTCTATCGCAAATGCCTGAATGTGCTGTAGACTCCCTGTGCAGCAATTGTCCTGGTGCAAAACGACGCGCCCTGGCTCGCAGGGACGTTCAATGTGCAGTGTTTCCGGAATGGAAACTCACTGGCGTGTTTCACGCGAACTCAGGGTTCTACGTCGTCTGTGGAATGCTCTCGAATATGCTCCTGGTTGCGTTTGAAAACGAGCTCATTGGGAGGTGGTGGTGGTTTCCTTTTTTCCACGTCGTAGCGACGACGTCTCTGCGTCTGTGTAAAGTATGCTATCCGACGTCGTGTCGACCCGCTTTCTTCTAGACGCCGGTAGCTTACAGGAGTGTTACCGTTGCTCGCAAGACTACAAGAGGAGTGGAGAAAAAGGATCCGTGAGGCGCCGCTTCCCCTCCTGTTTTTGGTGTCACATTCAGCTGAGCTCTAGGTCACTGTACTCAGGTAGTGCCACCGTTACCTCTTTTCTTCACGTTTCATCTCTCGTGGATGTGTGGGCTCGACAAAGCGCAGTTTTAATGCGTTTTGAGCGAACGATGACTGAACAGAGTCTCTCAAAAATAGTTCTCCGGTACACTGAAGAGAACAAGCACGACCGAGAGAAGGGGATTGAACTACATTGTTTTACCGCAATTTTCGTCGGAAGCGTGTCAGCAATAGCGGGAAGTTTCTCTTCATAAAGTCGCGTCACAATTACACAAAAGGAGTCGCTAAAAGCATATGTATCGCGAATGATTCACTACATCGGGACTGCTGTGACTGAACGGCGGTAGGTCCTGAGCTTATTGGTTCATTCAATATCATGTGTAATACACCCCCAAGCGTTACGTGCACCATCTGCAACAGTTTTCCGACTGAGGAGCGGATAAAAGTATGTCCTAACACTGCTGGCCCACTAGACCGTCTTTCGGGGGCTAGAAGGCATGGTCGATTGTATTGGTTGCGCTTTTTTCTGACGTTCTGATTTGCCAATGAATACACGACTCCCTGAGCGCATCTGTATAGAATTTGATACAGCGTCTGGTGACCAGGCGGCGATCGGCACGCTGACACTTTGAGGTTGGGCGGAGCTCACCTGAGTCTGCCGTATCTCCTAAGGGACGCGGACCTGAGAATGGCTGTAGTTCATCTTTTGAATGCCTATTGTGCTCCCTAGCATAAACGTGTCCTTTAACCTTTTCTAGGTAGTCCTGCCATTCACCGGTCCTAGCAACGAACAGAAACGTTAGCGACGCAAAAACGGTGCGTGGCCGTGGCACCCACATCAGTTTTGCTCATTGATGTCAACGGTTTAGAACGACTCCGCAAGCAACTCGGAGCAATTACATCCAGCCACTTTATAGTCTCGCCTCAATAGTTTTCTGGTCAGCTGGTTGGCTGCATGAGGTATACCAGGAGAAAACTCGATTAGTCTTTATCGGCAGAACGTCAACAGCACGAGAGACAAAGCTGAGGGGGTTCAAGAAACTAAACAGTGCACAACAATATCAGCAAAACACGTCTTTGCATTCAGTAAGATACCCATTCGTCGACTTGCACTTTTACACAAAACGGTGGCTGATGCCCCCGAAGTCGCGCTGTTTTCTACACCATGGCACAGGCATCAAGGTACCGCACGAAAAAACTCTCACCGCGCGCGGCACCCAACGCGTAATGAGGCCAACTCGTTGTCCATTAGGGCGTCGACTGCCAAAAGCATGCTCTGGTCATTAAATGCATTAAGCATACTATTAATCCGACCCCATTGTCTACTGTAGTGCGCCAGTACCGGAACCCTTTTCAAGAAATTTCAGTCCGCCTCAGGTGATGATGGCCCTAATGGAGATAAGAATACCCCAAAGCAAACCCCAAATCCAACCAACAAACGGCAGCAAAAGCTGCAGCACACCAATGAACACATTCACTGCATCATTCTGCAGGAAACCGATAATGACCATTCCCAGTCCGAATATGAAGCAGTTCAGTATGCCTAGAACGAAATAGATGATTTTGTCGTATGGTCCCCCTGGCGGAACTGGCACATCCAACCGTGTTATACGTCTGAATAAATCGTTTACTGACATTTTGAGTATGTCTCTCTGAGAACGGAGTGCAGACGGTGTGTTTCAAAGAAAAACAGTGTCCGTAGGAAATGATTTGCAAGGAAGGTTGGCAACTGAGCCTCAACCGGCAAACTCATTACTGTGGCTAGTCGTTTGACGCACATGTATGTTTTCCTCACGAGCACGAGGCGCGTCTCTTCCACTTTTGGCTACCCTGTCGCAGGGACACTTGTCGGTCGATGCTAATCTACCGCCAACTGCCGCCTATACCAGGGGGTAGCTTGTGGGATCGATTGATCGCTCGGTTAGGGATGCACCAGACGCGCGGCTCCTCCATGTATCTCAATCAAGGCTTTCATCATGTTCAGTACGTGCGCAGTCAATGTAAATCTCCGAGTGAATTGCCAGAACGTAGAAACGAACGAGGCAACACTCCTGCAAAGAGAACCGCTATACCAATGGCAGCTGAAGGGTCTTCGCTCCACCTTACAAGAAATCAACAACAATGATCTTGTGCGCGTACGCCTTGAGTACTGAATCTGCAAGAAGTGCTGGCGCTATCTGAGCTGTATCCTGCTGTGGAAAGTGGTTCGCGATCAAACGCCACGACAGACGATCGCAAACCGCTGTGATTACGACCATGTGTTTGTGGCCTTGTGAGTGCCTCTCAAGGAGTAGCTGTTTGCGAAGCGCAAGACCGTTTCAGCGGCAAGGCTTTAAAGTCAGACGCTCAAGTATGTGCCTTTTAACGGCCCTCAGGGGCGTGTTTTCGGAAGATCGATAGCTCCATCGTAGAAAAGTGACTGTCTGTGTACCAACAAAAACTGCTGCGGTTACCGGACAATCATTTGACACTCAGCAGAGCAGAAGCGAAGCCATACTGTCCTTCGCAGCCGTATCGCAAACTGGTCGATGGCCTAGCACACATAGGAGTAGCGGCGGTCGTCGTTTGACGCTGCTCGTCTTCTGGCAAACGTCTTCGCGCACTTCGTCACTTTCGCTTCTCATTTCCAGTGAATCACCAGTCTGTGACGCTTTTCGGTCTGAAGCAGCTTGCTCCATTATATATTTGAACTGGGCACTAGGGACCGGACGACGATCATGACGCCCCAAACGACTGCCCAGATCCAGCCAACAATGGGTAACAGCAACTGGAGAACGCCAATCATCATGTTGACGACGTCGCTTTGCATGAAACCGATGACGATCATTCCAAGTCCGAAGAAAAAACAGTTCAGGATGCCCAGGAGGATGTACGCCGCCTTGTCCTTTGGGCTTGGTGGCTCGGGCACGCGGAAGTGCAGGGTTCGTTGGAAGACGTCGCTCGCCGACATCGTGCTAATGCTAGTGGAGTCTGCACCTGGCGTAGGTGCGAACGGCAGTTTATCTCCGATGGGGAATGCAGATCCGCTGAAAGAAGGCAGAGACGAAAATGTGATGAGTTATCAGATGCTCTGACTGGTCGGCAATTGCGCTTTAATCCCCCTGCAGCGAGGCACGAGAACACGTTCCAGTGTATCTACAGGAAGGGGCGCAGGACACAAGGCTGACGTAGCAGCTGGGCTTGTTTCGCAGCGTCATCCATGACTGTCGTTTTGACTGCGGATCAAGGCTCACGCAGTGTCTAACGTTTGCCACATTCATGCAAGTCCTGGTGAAAACCTTTGAAAACCTCCCTGCTTGCAGACTCTCATGAATCTAGCTTCAACGATCGTTTATACTGATTGTACACTTTCGGAGATGCAGTTTCGTTGGTAATTCTTGTATGCCGCAACGGTTACATCTGCGGCGATTCAAGGAGACGGAAAACTCGTAGGACGGAGTTGTTAACTGTTCTTGAGAGTTCCCTGATACTTTTGTAATGATGACGATGCCCCTATATGAATAGGATAGAGTGATATCCCTGCTTTTCTTGTGACACACGGGCAGCAGCGCGGCTCTGAATACGAACTGTACTCTCTATGTCAAGCAGCATAACAGGGACTTCCGGTGACTTGTGTATAAGGTTTTTATCAGACACATTTAAGTTATGTTCAGGTGATACCGCATCATGCCTGACAGCAACTCTTCCACCGGTAAAGAATGCTACTTCACCGACTCTGTGTGCCACTCGATCCAGCGTTCTAACTTAGCGTGTTCTCATTGACACGGGACATGCTTTTTCCCCTACTGTATCACAACAACGACGTTTCCTTGCCCGAGGCAAATGACTGCATGCGGACCAGCTGGCCACAGTCAAATGGTTAGCTACCACCAGGCACCAGTTATTCAAAATTGTTGCTCTGCTCGTTTTCCAAAGTGGATTTGAAGAGCATGTTGTGTCACTGTATAACTATTTGACCGTGCCGAACATTCTCGTGTGGCTGCCCTCGGCACTTTTCAAGTTTCGATTCCAGCTTTTGTCACGGTTCATCCCCCCGACTTCTGTGCGGGCTTCAGGAAATCTGTCAGCTTCTGTTTCTTGGAACAGTTTTTTGCCATGCCTGCCTCAGCAGGAAGGGTTCCTATGCCTGAGGGCAATCGCGTATCAGTGTCGTCAAGTCTACGCACACATGCGATATGGGTAAGTGGATAGTGAGAAAGGAGCTAAACGTTCCCGTGCTGTACAACTTTCTACGTCTGACCGGGGATATGAGCATGCAGAAAGAGTAAGACCATGGGAACAAGACGCTGTCAACTAAAGCCTCGGGAACGTTCATTGGTGTCTGTATTCGGACCCAAGTTGCAGGTAATGAAGGACTTAATGCATATTGCGAAGCGGTTTCACTTTACGGCAAAAACTGGCTCCACGACAACTGTTCTTGGGTCCGAATGGTGCTGCTTGGAGAGGACGCGAGTCTTGCATTTGTGTCCAGAATACTAGGATAGTTGTCTAATGGAGTGCTACATATAAGGTTTGCTCCGTATTTGCCAACAATCACGTTGTCTTTGAATACACGGAAAATAAACAGTTTGCCAGAAGTGTTGTTCCAGGATTCTGTGGTGCATGGAGCAGAGAGATTCAGTAAAGTACGACCCTTATGCTCCCGCTTCGGAAAGAGGAGAGAGCAAATCGAAACTCATCCACCTCGACGAGTTGCAGTTAAAAGCGCGTGAGCTCTTCATGCTAGCCCGATTGTCTGGCAGCATTGCTCCGCGGGTCCCTGGTGCTTGTCGCATTTGTCATGAAGGTGCGTGCGACTACACAAGCGGCGTGCTCGAGTACGGAAACAGATCCCATTGAATAGGATGCTACGTCAGCGACAACACAATAGGAAAAACTTTTGATTCCTTCGAGATTCTGGCAGGGCTCACCGTCTACCCTGTTCAGAGGGCCTAAGGCCATCGGTGTCATCCAGATAAGACACTGGTATCAGTTGAGACAGAAGAGTTCCGTTTGCTGTTCTACGAAGCTGACCACAAAGGTACTGCTCTACCACAGCAGATGTTCTCGCACTGTGCGGCTCCTGTTCCGTTCACTATCAGTTGGTCACCTGCCTCACCAATGCCGCAACATGATAACTATCTCGGACCGCAGCGAGGAGGCCGTAGCAACACAAGAAGCTGCCGTCAAGGTGTTGGTCGAAAACGACGAGAAGGTATGAACAGAACAGTCAAGAGAACTTTGCCTGACATGCGGAGTAGCGCACGGCCGAAGCGGGGCGTATTTTAAGGAACTAAAGCAACAACAGCAGTTCAATGTCTACAGTAAAGGATGCTTGACATGCGAGTTTGCGACAGACATCGTAGTAAGGTGGAAACAGTGATAAAATGACCGCGACAGTGTGGGTCAACTGTGCTTGTTCACCTTTCAGAAGCTTTGTGAATCACTCGGCATTGCTTACGAGGCGGCAAGCGATGACGGTGCACACGCCACTGGTTCACTAAGCGAGACACCGTCCAGAGAAGGGCATTCTGGTCCCTCTTCTTCCTCATTATTTTGGTACAATCCTCTTGCGTACTGTGATTCACACCACTCTCCAGACTCAAAAAAAGGTAACCACTCGAAAACGATAGAAATGTGACTGAGGCGTGTGAGTGTGCCGCCCGATCCTGAATTCCTAGTGATCGGTTTGTGTGTTCTAGTCAAACTAGATTTTTTGTTGGTTGTCAGAGGTAAGCAACGCATCTCAGAGACTTGAATCCCAGGCAGAGAGCGAAATACGCTCGGAACGTGCGATTGCTTCTGTTATTAAATCCCTCAGCAACACAACTTATTGAGGTTGCATGACGTGATGTCAAAGTAGTGTGCGCACGTGTTGCGGACCGGCTTGAGAAAGGTGTCCTGTTTGGTTCTTCAGCCATGAGTCGCCCTTTGACAGGAAGTGCGACTCGAAAGCACGTTCATAAGTCTCACAATCTCCTCGAGGAACTCAATAAGTCAGTAGACTCGCGATGAACCACCTATCCTTCTTTTGTGTCTTGTCAGGACAGAAGAAGCGACGAAGGGACGATCGTCACGTCAAGAGAAAAGACCTGAAGAAGCGCAAGCACCACCACAAAGACAAGAAAAAGTGAAAATTTCCGAGGGTCAAGCGTAATATTCACAAGATCATAAATCTGGAGAGACCAGGAGGCGATCAGCACGTTTCACTGCTTTTGTGCTGCCAACTGGTAACGTGCAGCAGACTGAAAATGCTCTTCATTGAAGACTCCACGTAGAACTCATTTGCCCCCAACAACCTAAGCGACGGGGGAAGTGGGAATCCATTCGTCTACAGGTGCAGTCATGTAACATTATCTTTCGACCATAAGGCTATCTCAGTGACCATTGTTTTCCTTTTCGGTCCAACACTTCTCATTCCGCAGCCGGTGGCTTTCCAGTTTTGCTTGACCTTGTCCTGAAGTCTCAAAATCACGGTTCAGCAAACATGCGGAAGATGCCTACGGGAACCCACTTGATTTGTTCTCAGGGAGAACTGGCTACGTGAACGGAGCGAAGGGTTTCCCTTGCGCTTTTTTCCAACGAAACTGCCTCGGTTGAAGGGTTGTCAGCTTTCTGTTTGGCGGCCTTGCCACCGGAAAGCTTTCTGGATTTTCCTTCTTGTCCCTCTTGCGAGACCGGTGGACCTGAACTAGCGTTAGGATGACTTGTCTGTGTTTATCAGCAGGCTTTGGTATTTTGGTCGTGAGGCGGACCTGACATTGTCAAATGCTTGCTCAATGAGACGGCTTCTGCGATAGCCTCCAGTTAAGGAAGTGACAAACCGACGCTGCCGCTCCCTCAAGAGGTCCTCAAAAGTAACCCGTGAATTAGCAGGAAAGATATGGGCTTTGGCGAACCTTTGCGCAATACTGTTGAAGGCTTCGGCAATTAACCGACGTCCGAACGTGCTTCAAGCAATGATGCAAGTAGCGGTCACACTCACGTCACCAGTGCTCATGGTGTCACAGGCAAACACTCTTCGTGGCGCTTTGTAACGCAGAACGCTCGTTCACACGAAGAATTTGCAGAAAGTACAACCGCCTGAAGTGTCGTTTGGAGTTCTTCTGTTGCTCGTAGCCGGAGTCGACACAGATATTCATCCTGAAATGGGCTGTGTGGAGTCATCCGGAGTGCCGCCTAGCTAGAATCAGGCTTTCCTTGTGCGGCAACAGGGTCCACATTTCCTCTACAACCAAACTATGGATTCAGCAAACCAGCTGACTGATACGGATTTTTGACAAGAGTTCGGCACATCACCGTAACAAGCCCATTTCGGTATTGGTGAGACAACCGCACACATACTCGTGGAGACTTCCCAACGACATCCTGCCCCCACGACATACTGGTCTACGGTCTCTGGCCACAAAACCCCTCCAGAGAGTCTGTGAAACCAATTCCAGCTCTAGATAGGCGTTTTCGACAAACGCATACTCAGTCACAAAAGGAGAGCTTCCCCTCCTCTCAGTTTCGTTTTCCTCTTCTCTTCAGCTTTAGGCCTATGCGTGGGCCCCGCGTCACGGTTCATTCTTCTTTTCTTGTCCTTTCAGCTCCTCGAGGGGTGCAGGATGCACGAGTGCTGCCGCGTAATGGGAACAGCGAAACGAGAACACGCGAACCAGAAAGGATGCCCGCAGAACTGGCAACATGCTTTTTCTGAATCATCGGTGTTTTGCACCTGCTTCGACCATGGACACTGAAAAAAAGTGACCCTTCCGGCAGCCGATTGATTCTTACCCCTCTCGCACCTCACAGGCTCGACACCCGCTTAGAAATGCTGAACCACATTGGAAGTTTCTCTGCACATTGCTTTATCAGCTCCATCCCCGGCGTCCCGTTCCGACACTTCAACAGAAGGGGAGAACGTCGATGACGCGGTTGGAAGAGAGCAAGAAGATTGACGAGAACCTGAACCCGCTGCCGCACGTGAATGCTCCCCGGTTATTGGCGTGACGCGCCCCCCACCTGTAGGCGACTTACGCTGGTAGCCGTTTGCAAATGAGGCTTCGGTTCCTTCGCTGGATTTCGCTTGCCGATTTCCACTCTCATCCTGCGGAGGTTTCCGCATGTCTTCAAATTCATTTCCGCGATTTGGCACACGCGGAGTCTTTTTCGGTCGAGGACTGTACACCTGTCCCACCGCAGTTTCGTGATAGTTGGAGCTGCTGCAATTTGCGTCGATTTTCTCTGTGACCCCGTCGACTTCCGAGGTTCTACTTTCCGTTCTCTGCCTCTTCGCTGACACATCACCCCGACCTTTCAGGCACCTTTTTGCCTTTAGATCTTCTTCGTGAATTGTTAAATCAGATCCACAACCCGTGGCCTGCACGGCAAGTAATGGCAGGTAGTCCTCGAACGCATCCACATACGCTTCAAAATCTCCAGGAGATATCGGCGGACCCATCCGGAGTCCAAGCTCCCACGTAGGAACAACCACTGACACCTCACTGCTCGTCCCCTCCCCTTTGTTATCGCTTTTATCTCGTCCCTCCTTATTTAGGTCCGCTTTACCGTCAGCTGCGTTCTCAAAGCTTGAACCGACGTCTGCAGATAGCCGCAACGTCTCTGCGCCATCGCGGCTCGTCACAGAGCCCTGAAACCCGAAACCTTGTCTGTCTGCCTCTCGTTTACTGGACCGGGTAGTTTGCTGATTCAAGTCTTTCCCAGCGCCGTTCGGAGCCAGGGAAAGTGTCCCTAACTGATCTGCTTCGCACGCGTCACTCCCACTATCAACTTCGCCTTTGTCGCCGGCCACCTGATGGCGCCGCTTGAGCAGGTCTCGCCCTTGTCCACCACGGTTGAATATGCAGCAAAGCACGTGCTGTGGGATTGCGTATATGAACGGGGCGTAGGACTCCTCCACTTGTTGAAGCAGAACCAATGAGTTCCGCAGTAGCTCCAGGGAAGCGATCGAGGAAGCCACCCCTTGCTGCAGAGAAGCTATAAGGTGCTCCAACCGGCTGATGCAGATTGCGAAGAGCGCGCGAGCTGCGAATGGAATAACTGACTTGAAGCTGCAAAAGACACCGCAGCAGCCGACATTTCTCATCACAAACAAAACTGTGACCAAACGAGAACTGCAGATACAGACTGGTGGTTTCACACGTAAACCGCTTCAGTAGGTTTGCGGATTTGCGGCTCCTGGCCATCACATGCACCGCAGACTCGCTGGGTGGAGTATGTGCTAAAGAGTCTCAACAATTCAGCACGATTTACCTCCACCGAAACTTAACAGAGCAGAATACCATTGGGCGGCCGTTCTAAACGTATCAAAAGCAGGGAAACGCACATGTATCGTGTTCCGCTCTTCCCTTCATTCATCGCATGTCGATTCGAGTGCGTTGCCTACCACTCGTTTGTCTTGATTGGGACGTGATGCAGGGAGCAGGACTCTGCACGGCATACTGGCGGCACTAGGCTCACCTCCAATAATACACGGCTGCCGACCGATTCAAGTTTGAACTATGTCGACGTCTACTGGCACATTCTCCTAATTATATCTTCCCATGCACTTACACGCTTACTAATTATCGTCTCTGGCTCTGCCTCTCTTCTCTCCCATACCTACGCAGACTCACTTGTAAAACTAACTGCTACGTCAACGACGGTGACTCGCATTTAAAGGCTGACACCTTGACCCCTCAAAGCGAAGAACTTTGACAAAGTGAAAACACCATTTTAGGTCGGTTGGCAAGGAATATCAAACCTAATACTGATTGGCTGGTTGTCTGAATCTCATACCTGGTGCCATCGTCAGTATCCTAGGTACTACACGGTCTCTGTTTATTCGATTTGAATGATAGTTCTGGATCGCGGATCATCTGTACGGAGGCGCGAGCTCACCTTCGACGGTCTTGTCCCTTCCATGCAGAGAGAGGAAGCATCTTTCTGGCTGCAAGGAAGGCCAGTTGTTCGGGCTGACGTTCTTGCTGCATCGCCTCGAATGAACGCGGCAGAGCGGCAACAAGCAGAGGTACATCTTCTTCGCGTTCGAGACGACCAGTGCGCTTCCCACTCTCTACCTGCTGTTCCTGCACCTCTCCAGCTTCTTGCAAGAGCAATTGGGCTGCCTGGATTAGCTGTTCAACTTGTTCAAGATCCTCGCGGAGCTGGCTGCCACCCCATGAGGGTGTTGTTGGCAGATAGTGCGCTTCTGCTACCGGTACGCCCGTGTCACGCCCACACGCGTCTCTGCCCTTGGTAAGAGTGGACGGGTAGTCAGCACATCTCGCCGAAAACGAAGGCGTCACACTCGTTTCGTGCTGTTCTGCACTGCCGTCCCTGTCTTGGCTTCCACGGATGTCTGAAGCTTCAGTTTGCCTCGTGGGTGGGGTGACCGATGACCCATTAAGGCGGGAATGCCCAACAGCCTTTTCCAGTCCCTGCATCTGTCCATCCGCAAGCGTGTCTCGGTTTTCCTGAATGCAGGTTTGTTCTGACTGCTCCTGATGAACCTTAAAAGCCGTGCGGTCCTTTGTCGCAGCAGCAACGACTGAGATACTCGTGTCTCCGTACTGACTAAGAGGTCTGAGATCGGCCGCAGCCGCCAGATCATGAGATATAGTGTACTGCGGAAAATAGCGAAGGTTACGTTGGAAGTGGCTATTCGAGAAGGCCTCCGGAAAGAGGGAAAAGAAAAACAAGTTGCTGTGTAATTCACACCCTCCAGAAACATGCTCCTCGAGCCGTTTCTCGACCTCTTCCATTTGATGCAGCTGTCGGTACAGCCCAGCCGCGACATGCTGTCTGGAATACCAGTAAGCCAGAAATCCACTGACAGTCAAATTCTCTAAGACGGCATGCCACGGTGCGGATCCAGGTTCCTGTTCACCTTCCTTCAGTCCGACGGCGGTTTCGCCTGTCTTTGCCTCGCACAACAGGCCACCTGCTGTCCCACTGGCAGTACTTTTACAAGACGATAATTTCTTTGCACTGGATTCATTCTTGGATCCCTCTCCAGGAGTTGCCAATTCGGATGTCTCTGACCTAAAGCGGTGGCTGTCTCCATGAGCTTGGCTGGGAACTACTGCGTCACTCAGGAGTCTTCGGACAGAAGCAGGCTCCACGCCCTTTGGTAGGAAGGAAGGAGAAAGCGTCTTCCCAAAGAGGGTCACACGCCGCCTTGAGGTCAGCGATCCAGCCACGCCCGGAGGCCATACCATGAAGTCTCGGAGTCTCCCGGTCGCTGAGACTGCTCCCTTTTCCACATGCGCGAAAGCCTTGCTTGAAGACGCCTCGTCTTGGCGCAACCGTTCCTGCTGTCGCAAAAGAATTTCCTGATTCACACTGTGCTGGAGCTGCTTCAGACCTTCGAGGGATGAGGGCAAGCGACCGTCTGTCTCACGAAGAGTCACTCCCGAGGATCGGAGTGGAAGACGCTCGGGTGTTTGTACGGGTTTCCCTACCCCAGTAGCAGCAACACTTGTATCTTCGCCTGCACGCATGTGGGCGGACCCGCCTCTTCTACTGCTGCTTCCGTCCTTCGCGAGTCTCGATCCTATGCTTCGGCTCTTCTGAAGGAACTTTGATTGTCCTTTCTCTGTCATCCGTGATGACACAACGACCGGAGGCTTCAGAAACTGCGCTGCTCCTCCTCTCTGGGTGCCGGCGACTGCTGCTAAGCGCGCTCTCGGCGACTTTCCAGGAGCGGTCGGGGTTTCCGTCACGCCCTGCATTGACTCAACGCCACGCTGGAGGATCTGATGAGCTTGGAGCCTCTCAGCGTTTGCCCCGGGTCCGGCAGCTGAACCGGGACGCGGCGTAGATGCGCTGCGGGATGCCCAATTCGGTAACTGTGCACTGGGCGCAAAAAGGTGCGTTCCATCTGTGGACTCACCCATTCCAGTTTTCACGGCGTTCGGCGCAGCAGCTATTTTGTACTGCCGTTCCTGCAACTGAATGAAAAGGTTGGGGTGAAGCTCAGCTCCTGGAGAGGCGCCTGGCAGGGCCGCAGCTCCACCTATCTGTCGGCCGAAGACGTCCCGACCGGCAGCCAGTGGGGCGGCGATGTTCCCAATCATTTGCCCGCATGAAGAGAACCCAGAGGTTTCAGCGACACTCCTTGAAGAGAAGAGACCCGGTCGCCCGACAGGCTCTCTTGTCGGGAGAATTCCAAGATCGGTTCCCATCAAAATCTTCTCCAGTGCAGGCGCAGATTCCCCCTGGAGCTTCATACCTTTCAGCAGCTGCTGGACAGCCCAGTGCTGAGAAGATCCCAACTGCTGGGTTCCCTCTGCTGTAAGTTGTGGCAGAAGCGATGGTGGGGGCGTTGCCACGTTTTGACTTGCTCCGGCTGCCTGCGTGAAGGCACTGATACCCGAAAGGACGGGAGAAACTCTAGAGGCTCCATTACCTCCGGCAACATGCATCTGTACGCCTCCGGGTGTGGCGTGGGTGAGGCAGTTAGATGGCTGCGATGGTGAGATAGTGAAAGCCCCCGCACAGTTCGCAGTGAAACTCTGTGAGGACCCGCGGCTTTCCTGTGCAGCATTGAGGGCACCAGGAATTGCCGTAGGAACAGAGGCGGATCCCTGCCTGCGGCCATGGCCCCAGGAAGTCGTTTCTTCCTCTGCAGAAGAAACCGAAGACATGGATACCGGCGAGCAAGGCTGATGGGGAAGAAACGGCGACTGAACACTCGATCCCTCGTGAGTGTGGGTCGCTGCAGACACTGTGGTAATTGCGGCCCCACTATGAACGGAGGTATTGGAAGCCATCTGAGAAGGATTTTGCGAAAGTGGCCCCCCTATGGCTATGCGAGGCATGGATACAGGAAACTGAGATTCACTGGCGGCTCTTTGAGCTTCTTTCTCAGAAAACCGAGCAGCCATCGACGCTCCACGGGAGTGACAACCTTGTTGCTGCAGCCGAAGCTGCTGGTGCTGGAGCTCTTGTAGTCTCCGCAGGTGCTGAAGCTGCTGCGCCGATGCACCAGCGCCAACGGCCGGAGATGAAATCCCAGCTACCGGGGCTCCAGCTGTACTCGGACGGAGGCTGAAAAGCTGTTGGCTGCCTAGTGGAATAGACTGCGAGGGAACTGGATTCTGCGCAGGAGACAGATTCCATGGCTCTATCGACCTGGATAGTGACGGCTCTTGCGAAGCCGCCCCTTCTGCGTCTACGCGACGACCAACGGCAGGGTCAGACATCGGGGCAAGGAGTCGTCGAAACACACAACCGCTAGAGCAAAAACTCGGAGGCAGGCCGCGGACAAAGACCTTATTTTGAATGAGACAGCCACTTCTGCATCAATCGGCACCGAAAGCTAACAACCAAGAGGGGAAGGTCTTCCCCGTGGAGAATACAACGAAGGTTACCGCCGCCAGATCTTTCATTAATATCCCTTACGAAGGCCACAGGCATTCCCCATGGGCCGACAAGGACTTTTGTCACTGACGGCTGAGTCACTGCGTTCCATGTCGAATTCTCTGCTATGAACATAGAGTTGAGGGTTCATTCCTCTCCACAATGTGCAAAACAGAAGCTGCCCGCAAGAAAAGCAAACGCTTCCATGCACACATAGGCGGAATCAGACTGACTGATGGAATCCCACGGCGCTCACTAATCGACGGGACATCATGGCCGATTATCAGTACATACACCTGAAATGAATCCACTCAACAGTTCGATACGCAACACAGCCGGTTCAGTCATGTGTCTCTCCGGTTTTCGCTGTATCCAGTTCCACGGATCTGTCGGGCACGGAGCCCCTCGCAAGCTCAAGACCTGCGTTGTCTTGCTTCTTTTCTACGGGAAAACGAGGAAGAGAACCAGTACGAAAAGCAAGGGGAAGTGATGGAGAAAATGCGCCACGAAAAAACGACACAGGTAGCCGCAGCTAACAGACCAGCGTTGCATCGCTTGTGCTCCGAGACAACACCAATCCGAGCAAGTGGGGGGAGGGAGACTGCGAGAGTATACGTGGACAAAACGGACAACGAAATCGAGAGAAGGCGCGTCAACAAAAAAAGACGACAAAAATGACGACAGTGATTCCATACAAGGAATTCCGGGACCGCTTGGTGCAAGTGACCGTGTCACACTTCCTGAATTTGCTGAGTGAAGGGTTCATGGAAGGCCGAGGACCGGTGCTCCCTCGAGGGACACAAGTGGAAAAAAGTGTCTAAGCTCACATGACTCCTTCTTGTAAGCGCTTTCAGTTTTTTCTCGCAAGAAACTCACTTGGACGAGCAATGAAAAGGGGGGAGGGGCAATTTGCGGCCTCTGCAACTTTGCCACGGGCTGCCTCTCTCCTCATCGCATCGAAAAAACGTACGCCGGGCGGAACGCATCAAAGGGGGGTGCGCATATGCGCCCAAATCCAAAGCCTTGCAGCAATAAATGTGGAATAATCCAGATTTAGATTTGATTCGTCCCTTCACTCGTGCAAGCAAACACAACGCATAAGAGGGACCGCACGGACAGAGTCAAATTCCAGGAAATGAGAAAAAATTGAGAGGAAAAGCCGATTTCACCGTAACGAAAGGACCATCCAGAAGACTCGATTCGTCCGGACAGCTAGCGAGCAGAAGGGGGGAAGGACCAAACGCCGTCTGCGAGACAAACAGAAAAATCCTTCCACATGATGTCTGATTTTTCTTAGACTGATGCCAAAATCAGATGCGAGAAGTTCAATGCTCCCGTGTTAGTCGTGTAACTTTTCACTGAAAAGTCGAGCCTGATTTTGAGTACCTCAAGGTCTCTTCCTCAACAGGACTGCGTCCCGTCCGCCGCGTGGAGGTTCGTATCAGCCTCAAGCTGCGGTGAACGCAACGTCGTCTTCTCGAATTTTGGGATAAGTTTAAACCTTGCCTCTTCGGCAAACCCTTTTAAATCTCACAGGTGTTTGAGGTCTTTCTTTCTACACTGATTCGTCATATCTGACAGCGTCTGTGTTTTCCTCCGGGCCTAGTCCGACGTAGTCTAGACGACGGTCCCCATTCTTCGTCCCTGTCAAAACCGGTCCCGCTTTGTCAACTAACGAGTCTAGTAGGGCAAGGTTTCTTTGACTGCGAATTTCAAGGGGATGCTGTATTTCATTACGCTTAGGAACGGAGTCATTTTGAGCGGTAGTCTTCGCTGGAGGAGTTACTCGTGGCGCTTCCACGAATGTCTGTATCTGTTTCTTCCAGGTTCCGGTTAAGCAGCATCAATTCTGATGTGATTGGTTTTGATCGGTTCTTGATAGGCAGTAGCCGGCGAGTCTCGGGTGGGGGAAATAGGGGAAAACCCCCCTGCTGCTGCTGTCAACTACAGGCGAAACCGGCTGCCGTGTCTCATTGGTGGAAGCGCGTTGTGCCAAAGAGTTCAAGCATCCACGCGTTTCCCTTCGCCGGGAAGAGATCTTAACTTCTCCCTGGAGTAGGGTAAGCATAGGCTTTAGTTGACTGTCAGACCAGGTCAACCCTGGAAGCGGCGTATGCAGGACCTGGCGCAAGTGATGGGCTCACGCTGTTTTCGTTGTGGAACTCTTTTGACTGCAAGAAATTAACGTCTTTGATGTCAGTACCAAGTCTTACCGCTGGTGCCCGTATCAAGGTATGATCAAATTGGAGGTGAACTAGTGTTTATCGAAAATCCGTCTATGGCCGACGACCGTTTCTGCGAGCCGGGGTCGCGATAGACTTCCGAACGGACCCGCTGCACTCGTGGAATTCCTTGGCATAAGCATTCTTCTGTGGTTCACGAGAGCATCTCAACTCTGTGGTTTGACCCGTTTTTCTTGCCTGTACTTCGTTGTAGGGATTCGGCACATAGCTGCCTCTTGCTCGGGCCACGTTTCCGGCAACCATGGAGACAACAAGGCAGAGCCACGTGCGGGCCGCGCTCAAGCATGCGCGCACCCGGCTCTTAACTCTTTCGGCATTTCGCAAAGTTGTTGAGGACTATGACTTGTAAGGTGTTTATCAGCACAGTGGAAACGCTGAGCACGACAGCGTTTTGTTGTGTCCTTTCACTTCTCGCAATGCAGGTCACGCACGGTAACGCAGGTCTGACTCTCTGCCAGATCAGCGGAAGATGGGTACGATGTTGTGAGGTCACAGTTACTGGGTCTTGGTTTTGCCTCGTCGAGCCGTGCGCTGGAGCATGTTCGACACTCCTTCGAAGTCTCCAGAAGTCCTGATTTGGGGTCGTCGTGTGCCTCCGCTCAGCCGTACATCACCTCGCCTTTTACCCACGCCTCGGTGGTGATCTGATGTGGTGCCTCCTCGTCAATGTTGGTGTAGATTGGATACCTACTATGGCTACGACATGGATTTGACGACGATGGACAGCCTTGAAAGGCAGCCTAGCGCCCCAGCATCCAGCGTAAGCGCTAGTCGTTCCGTGAAGTGTGCTAGTAGAAGTTAATCGCGAGATCTGTTTGGCGGATGTAGCAGTTACACGCTGTGTTCAGTCCGCGTTTCTGAGGGCACAGATAGCAAGCCGAGGATGACCACAGACCGCAGGAGGGCATTCTTCCAATTTCAATTGCAGACGTGGAACGTACGTAAATGATTTTTAGTTCGGTATTAATTCTGTTTCTCTCCGAACAGTCAGGGGTCAAAAGTCGACATCCATCGCTCAACCATTCTGTTCTACATGTGTTCCCCTTGTCACCGTCCATTTCACGTTCTCTCCTTGCTTAGACGAATCTTGGTCGTTCCGGCGCGACGGCAGAGGAGGAGGCGCTAGCAAAAAAACACGGCGCTAAGTGCTACGTTAGTCGAGGCATTCTTGCAGAGCCGCCCCAATTTACACGGAACTCTCGGGTAAGTCTTCGCGCTTTCTTCTCCGCAACGACCATTATTTCTTGGGCTACAAGAAGTGTTAACTCCGTTGGTAATCAGCGAGAACGTATGGGCTGCCAATGATTGTTTCAATTCGAAGAACGTGCACGTTGTGGCATCTGTGGGAATTCGATTTAACGCGGAGGTTCTGCCCGTGTGAAATGTGTACTCTAGGATATTATTCAGTCGGGGTTAAGGCGATAAATTCAAACGGGTAGCTAGCGGTTATGTCCGTCAGCTCTCATTAATACAGGATTATCAACCGAGAGCGCGAGCACTAAGTCTTTTGGGATAGCGCTGGGAAGTGTGCAGCCACGAGCGGAGATTAGGGATGGATTATATGGCCGGGAAGTTTGCTGCATCTGCCCTTGCCTCCGCTTCGTGGTGATGTATGCATTTCGCGTTCTGAATCCCATACTCTCTTGGTAAGTGACAGTTTGTTTCTCAAGCTGTGGTTAGAGGAGGCGTTCGCATTGGAGATAGACTGCCGGCCTCTTATGGAAAAAGTGGTCTACCCTTCCTCTTGAGTTGTGAACTATACCTTCTTCCTTCCGCAACGCCTGAATTCGCATCAGCTAGGTGTTAAAGCGGTGTGTCTTCTATTTTGGTGTCACCAGGGCGTGGTGGTTCGATCTGGGGGTCCCAACAGGGACGATTTCACAAGACTGAAATTGGCGGATCTGCGAGCTGCCTACGCGCTCTCTCTGTTGGAGAACGACATGAATCGTTACAGACATCTTTACTATGAGGGTCGGCGAAAAGCACAGGTGGAGGGCAGGCTCAAATTTTACGTCTGTCCTCCTGAGACGAGTACCATACCCGATTTGTGGCTCGCGGACCACTCCACCATTGTCGAGAATATTCCTCCATCGCCTCCAAAAGACCTTAACATTTCTAGGGAGCTTGCAGTGGTTCCCGACCTTCAGGAGGTTAGATCCGCAGCATCGAAAGCACCGTGTCAATGAGAAAGCAACGCGTTTAGCGACACATCAGGGCCACTGGTCGTCTTCATCCAAATCGTGTACATAAATGTGTTTCGAGAAGGAATCTCTACCATCGCGTATGTTTGAAACGTTCGGGCAACCCTGAGGTAACATTCCATTGGACCCTGAGAAAAGGGTTTGTTTTACAAATGTCTACCACTCTCGACAGTACTGCAGATGCACCGTGAACGATCCAGGATAACATATCGATGAGAATCTGAAACAGCGGATTCGCTTATCGGATATAGAAGTAACAGCGCCCCGCGGCTGAGGGTGCAGGATTGATTGACATTTGCGGGCCCCTTGTCATTGATAGGAGAAACGTAACCGACGCTATATTCTATTTTTGACGGTGACCCGAGTGTCAACTGAGATGCCCAGGAAGAACATACTTCATCCTTGTACGATGTGTACCTACTTGTGTCCTCAGTTTAAGCGAACATGATATCCCGATTAAGCTTTTCAGACAATTCTGGGATCACACAAGTAATATGTGCTGTGAGATTCGGCGTGGTCTATCGATTGAAGCACTGTACTCAAATGCTAGGAACTGTTTTTCTCTTTTGCTTCAACAGGCGTTCTTTCAGTTGCGAAAACATCAAGTAGACATGATGCCTGCGCGTCGGAAGACGGCGGCTGCATCTCCCGCGGCCGCCCCCGGGGCAACTGGCAGTGCCGCTGCGCCACCGGGAAAACTCCCTGCAAGTGCTCTTCCCGGCAAAGGAGCTGTCGCAGCGTTGAAGGCTACTCAGGCTCAGAAGGTTTCAGAAGCCTCTCAGCCACCAGCCGTGGCTCCAAGCGCGACGCAACCGCCAGCAGCGAGCCCGCCTGGTGAGACGGGACAGGCAGACACAAATGCATCGGCTACCAAAGCGAAAGGAGCACCTCTGGGGAAGCTAGGGAAGGGACCGCCACCAGGAAAGCCAGGAAAAGGACCACCTCAGGGGAAGAGCAAGCTGCCTCCACCCAAGAAATAACATCATTTGTCGTGTTCAGGTATCCGTATGTTTTGCTTGCGTCTGCCGGCGTGGTTCCCGGTCGTGAACCAATCACTGTCCTTGTGGAACCGGGGTGAGAGTTGTATGAAGATACCGACGGCAGGGATGTCACAGATATGAGGGGATATCATTGAGAGGTTGTGTGGCTGAGTCGTCCAATGAGGGTAAATTGAGCAACTTCCTCTTCTTGACAGGGTGAACACTTCAACGGTGTCTGAAACGGTTCAAGAGAACGTCAAAACATGGTACCAAAGCGGGGTATCTCTTTTCCTGTGCCGCTTTCTCGAGCGTTCATATAGATCATTCGCATTATACGCCAATAATGGACGATCCACTGCTGTGTCTTTTGAGCCCTCTGCAGCTACTCCGCGGTTATTATTTCATGTTCTCGTACTCAGTACGATATTCAATGGATTTTTGTAAAGCCGAATATTTCAGAGTGCGAGGCTAGTCTTGCTAATCCGGTATGGTCAATTACAGCGTGCCTCTGAGAAAACATGGACAGGTTTCGCTTGAATGTAAACCCTTTGAGTGATTAACGAGAGGCAGCAGTAGCAGTCGATTGGTCAGCTGTTGACAGCGTGTGGATCCATCTGGAACACTACGCATAAAAGCCAGTAGACGAATCAATTCTCATCCGCAGCTGAAAAAATATGGTGGCATGTGTTCTTACTCCAGTGGTCCAGCAGTCTGATATACAATGCTATTCAACAAATCCAACAGGGGAAATGCAAACCCTCTTTTCCACGCCCTTCAGATAAGAAGAAACCGCAAATGCCACAAGTAGTCCTTGGCTTCGCATCTCTATTACCATTCGATATTTCTTCGGAACACTGGTGTCGTTTGGACATGACGCTACGGCGAAAAAGGCGTCGTGGAATGACTAGGTAAGCGGTAAGTTCCTCAACATAGCTGGGTAAAAGTAGAGATTCACCGCAAAAGGCGCCTAACCTATGTCAACTACATGAAATAAGACAATAAAGAAATGGACTTATCTCGAGGTGAGGCGACTCGAGATTGCAACACTCGGAAACACTTTCGTGTCATCACGTGCCGCAGTAGCATTTATGACACGACGTTTCTCACTGCAGACGTGATGGCGCTAACCTTGCCTTTGCTGACATAGGTGAGAATAGCAAACGAAGTCAGTTCCTGAGTAGTCGAGCAATGAATGCAGTGTCCCTATGACGAACACCGTTGACACCGAGGGTGGGGGCTCGAGAGACAGACACCCTGCAGAAGAATACATTTCCGTGGGTATTTGACCGCTGAAAAATAAATTCGAGAATGCATATGGCATATACCCTTCTTTCGTGTTCGTTCGGTGGCTGCTGAGGTACAAAGAGGCACCGTATTGCCCCTTTTCAACTGCAGGGAATCTCTGCGTCAGCGGCTTTGCCTACCTCGTATTTTGGGCAACATTCCGGAAGGCTTTGATTTTTCCAAATGCATTGCTGGCGTGTTTCCGCGTGTACTACATTCATCAAAGACATCAAACAAAGTAGTCTGCTCCCATCACTTTTCCCCATTCTACTCTTACTACAGTGCCCTCTATACGACCCTGCCCCCTGTTCAACCTAACATAATATTAACTTGAACCCCCTGCCGAGACAGGAAGTCACCCAAGCATCCCGTCTCTCGCATTGGCGGTGGGGTGGTGTGAAACCTGCCCACGGGGTTGACTCCAACAGCTTACACGCATACTCATCACCAACAAATCCAACAACTTCCGTGGTGAAAACTCCTTCAAACAAGCTTTCTTTCACATTTCCAGAGCTCGCGTACCACCTGAAACGGAGCCTGTCACTCACGAGGTTCCTGTGGAAGCAGCCTTTTCCCTTGCTTGACGGGGGGAGGAGGGACGACGGTGTGTTACGTGTTTTCTTCTTCCCGGTGTTCCGCGCATGTGCGCCGTAGCGCTGTCTCGGATTGCAAACGGTACGGTTTCTAGAGGCAGCGTCCCACTCGATCCACCCCACTAGGTCGCGGGCGCAACTCTGAGAAAAACAGAGTAAAACCCCAGACATATCCCAAGCTCTTGGCTGGAAAACTACAAGCATTTTTTTTCACTCACGTTCAGGTGCTGCCGAGTCGCCGTTTGTTTCTACTTTTGCTTTCCATACCCCGTAATCTAGGGACCCCTCCTCTGCGTCCACTCTTTCCTTCGCGTGTTTTTTCAAGGTAGGTTCCTTCCACCGACCAACGGAAACAGTTCAGCGTTGTGCTTTGTTTCTCGTCCCTTTTTGAACCTTGGTGAGCGATTCACTTTCTCAATCGCGTCACCTCACTCATCCGCCCAGTTTTCCCCAACATATTACTCTGCGAATGAAGTCTCTCTTTCTCGGTGTGCGCAGTTCAGGTGCCCAAAGCACCTTGCATGGAGACCATGCCTCCTGTTGTCTGTTTTTCGTTTCCTGTGACAGTGGCGCAAGCTATATCCATGTCGTTTTGTTTAAGACGGTTGCCGCGCTCCGGCACTGAAACTTCTCCTTTTCTCGACTCGTTGACCTTCACCATTGTCTACTAGACTCCCTTCTGGTGTGTTCCGGAATGTTGGACGTGCCTCTGCGACAATCACCGTATCTCTTTCCATGAATAGCGTTTCCTAAAGATCAGGGAGGGTCGACAGAAACGGGGTGTTTTCCTCCGTCTTCCACAGGGAAATCTGCATCACATTCTGCAGGGCCAACCGCACGGGCTTTGAGGGGAACCTGCCCCGCAACTAACTACTGTGGCACTGCCTCGTGTTTATCTAGAGCATTATAGAAAGGGTAATCGTGTTCGGTTCGAGGCGGAGAAGGCTTCTCGAAAAAGCCGCATTCCGATTCTTCAGTGATTAAGAAACATCTGCGTGCCTACAGGCGGGTAGACTTTCGGCGAAGAAACCGTGTTTGGGATGCTGAACAAAGTATCGGGGTTCAAAGTTTTGGTGATCGTTCCCGCTTCCGAGGAAGACCACAATATTAATTCACAGTCAACAGACAGGGCGGCTCCTGTTCCTGCCTATCTACACCAATTCACCTGTACTAAATTTCCCGACCCGAAACTGTTGCCGCCGTTTGTCCGGGTCGTCTGTCTCGTGCGTCGTAGCAAAACTTCACAGCGGTGGTACGAAACACAGTGTACCGTCCGTCTTTGCAATTTCACTCCTTTATTTGGGAAACCACCTTGTCTTTGCTACTTCGCTCTGTGAATTTGCAGATGGCAACCGAGTTCGTCGTTCCCCCCAGCATGCTGGCGGTACCCAACGCAGGAAATGTGCAGACCGGCACCGTCGGCAACATCGTGCCTCCCAGCGCAGGCACGAGAGTTGTGGATGTCCCGTTCGTCCACTACAGGCAGGTATGCTGCGGGATGGAGTAAGAAAGTCTAGATCGCGGTACACTAACTCTCAGTCGGAGATACCCTAAGCGAAATTCGTCTTATATTTCCCCACAAAAATGTAGGTACACAAATACGTATATATCTGCGCGGACATGCCTTCGCGCACCGGTGTTTTGCGTGCCAGTGACCACCTGCTGTTCTTTTTCCTTCGGTGGCGTCGTTCAAGCGACCGCGAGGAAGGATTCCTTTGCAGCCGAAGAACAGTCGATCACAGTTTTCTTGTGAAGGGGGCAAGCTCCCTGTCTCAAAGGACGTCTGCAGCGCGGGCTTGACTGGCAACGCGTACCCAACGCCTGTCGAGGCCGCTTCCTGCTTCCTGGATACTTCTACTTGACAGGCAGTCTTGTTTTGATGAGTCAATCGGATCTAAAGACGCCTTCAGACGCATACTTGCGCACAAATGAGCCAGCGATCCGGGGCATCCTGCTTACTCGTGTGTATTCTGTTCACCGGTTGTGCGTTTTGGCAGACCATGTGCGTGAAAGAAGTTAAGGTGCCAGTCGAAGTCACCAAGGTTGCTGTGAAGAAGGTCGAAGTCGAGGGCGTCCATGAAGTTCCCATCATCAAGCCGCGTGAAGTCAACGTCATCCAGGCTGTCCGCCGCAACGTGCCAGCACCGGTCGATGTGTACACTATCCAGGTGAGTTGTAATCGGTTGAATCCGTTTCTATCGAGGCGAACGAACACACGATGAGGGGTCTTGCCCGCTAGCTGTTTTCCTAATATGTCGCAGCAAGGTGAACTGGGCGCACCTCTCCACGAAATCTGTTTACACGGACGAGTGTATGCTGATATTACCCGATGGTCTTTCCGCCGGGATGTGTTCCCACTTCAATTTGTACACGTCGCATTTTCATTGAAATTTCCCTCTTCTGTTCTGGGTAGAACGCTTATATCTATCTATCTATATATATATTTACGTCTAGTACCCGAGCGAGAGAGTGCCCCTAGACAGTGTTGTTCCCTTCAGTGTGCCATAGCGCTGCCGTGCTTGTTACTCGGTGGTGTACGGAGGCCCTTCGCACGTGCAATTTGCGGAGGTGGCAGCTTTTTTTCTTGCCAGGTCGACTGGGCAGTTACTCTGGAGATCTGTGTGTCCCTTCCTGTTCCTACAGAAGTACTCGATGCCCCGGATTCAGCCCAAGTACTACGACGTCGAGGTGCCGATTTATGTGCCCCGATACGTCGAGGTTCCCGTCCCTTCGCACTTTGTGACTCTGCAGAAGGAGGAGATCCCGGCCGTTGTGCCGGTCGGTCCGCCGCTTCAGGGTCTGAACAGCGCTCCCGTTCTGAAGCCCGAACAGGCGTACAGTTTGGCGCCTGCAGCGGACGCGAGCGACGAGGCTGCGGGTCCGGTGGCCCCCGGCATCGTGGAGGAGTTGCCCCTGCACCGCCAGGGTTCGGGCTGCTCTGCGTTGGGCTACACCCGGACCATGCAGAACGAGACTTTGACTGCTGAAGTCATCGTCCAGCCGAGTGGTGTGTCCTACGAGACCGCCGAAGTTGCTCGCCACGCCGAGAAAGAGGCGGCAGTGGGCTCTCTCGCCTCTTCACCGCGGGTTTTCTCTCGCGTGAGCGAGGCCGAAAACGACAACGCGTCGGAGCGTGCCGAGTCCGTCGACTCCATGCCCCAGTAAGCTGTCTGGAACCGCTTTTCCGTAGAGGGGAAGTGTGGACCAGGAAGCGGAGCCGCAGAGACACACAGCCTGTCAGTTCAGCCGGAACGAGTAGGCCGTGAACACGCTGTAGTACGTGAGAAATACTGCTGTGTGGTGTGAGTCGGAGTCCGCCATCCCACGCTGCGGATGTTTTAGCTCGATGTGTGCAGCGGTGTTGCTTGAAACCGCATGCAGCTGCGCTCCCTGTGTGAGAGTCTGGGGTAGGTATAAAACGTCCGGGAGACGTCGGAGTGTAATGTGATTGGGGGCCTTGTGACTGACAAAGGGTTTCTCTGTTCCGTGAAATAGGGAAGAATCCCTTCGAAGACGGCATGACACGGTCTTTTCTTTTATCTGAGAGGGATGCACAGAAGGAGGCACAAGTGACTGCGAGGTGTCGAGCTGTTGTGATCACTGCGGAGCTCGGCTGCAGCCGAGTGAGACTGCAGATGAACCATCTTTCGCTGAGACGCGCCCCTTAGTTGCGGAACTTGTGCAGTGAAATGGACGTCTAAAGCTGAACTTTGCACCGCCCTAGTAAAAAGTCGAACTGACATCGTCGAGACGGGGCTGTGCCTGTTTTCGGGGACTACTTCCTCTGTAATCCACGGGAAAGAGGGGTTGCCTCTCGGTGAGCGACCCCCAAAACTCCTGTTCGGAAGCGTTACCGCGGAAAGGTGTGCGGAACTAGATAGACTGATTCGGAAGGTGCTTTAGCCCACGGTGGCCGCATGAGGAGAAAACGCCTCATTGGCGCGACAATGTACAAGAAGGGACTGCGACAACTGCGAATATTTCTGCTCCCCCAGAAGACGAATAGTAACCGAGTTTTTGTATACAGAACAGGATGGGGTAATCTTGAGCTATGTAGTCACCGGGCATGGAATAGTAGTCAGCTAACAGCTGAAGCGAGACCCCCTGCTACGCATTGTAGTTGATCGCACACGGACACACAGAAGCGTCTGTTTTCAATCCTACCGGCTTCATCACACGCACTCCCTGCAGAACAGAACCCTCAGTTCATGGGCTTGTTTGTGGATGACACAGAAGCAGAAACCAGTAGAAACACTAGAGACCTCACCGTTCCTGAATAAGAAGTCCAACCGAATCAGACAGCGGAGCCTTGGTCTCTAGTCCACACTGTATAGACGCAAAACCTGTTTCCCCAGGTGGGCGCATGTAGGTAGAAAGAATGTCCCGAGAGCAGTCGAGTGCTTGCCGCCTCTTTCCAGTGTAGCAGACCCTCTGAGTAGCGTATAGCTCGGCGTGCTGAACTGTCGCACTCAAAAGTGACCCATAGGTCCGGTTGCCCTACGCAGGGATGCTTGACTCCTCAGTTTTTGTTCAGATGTACAAGACAAAAGAAGTGTGAATTTGCTTCGATTCAAGAGTTGGATTGCGCGAGACAACGTAAACGCCTAAGTATTCCGCCCCGTCTGCTTGAATCAAGGTGTGACGGTTTTTGTAGACGGCAAGGGGACACAGAAGTGCACTTCGCCGTAGTTTTACGATTGTTCCTGGAAACGCTTTTTCCTTTTTTGGCCGAATGGCAACGGTGTCTCTGTACGGATTCAAAATGAAGACGAAATTTTCCAGTGTTCCATCGTGTCTCCATTAGATGCCGGTGACCACTGCTGCAGCCATGCACTGGGCTGCGAGCTGCCAGTGCCGGCCACAGTTGCTTATAGCAAGTTTTCTTCATTCCTTTTGACTGGATTTTTTCCGCTTGAACTCGACCGTCAGCTTCATCTCTCAAGATATCTCCAAAGCTCTTATGTTCCGCCCCTTCGTATCTACTTGTCTGGCACTTTTTGAGTTCACTAAACCACGTCGAGTCATGCTGCACGTAAGTTGCAGCTTGCGAGCTGACTTCGCCCCCAAGGAAGACTAAATCAGCTCGTTCACAAACAGGGAAATAAGGCATAGCTTGTCACGGGAGAAATGGGAAAACCGAGTCGCTTCGACGTTTTCTCCAGCTCTTTCGCGTCCCTTTTATCAGGACTATACTGGGGAAAATATCTGACAACTTTCTCCCGTTCTATAGTGAGGCGCGGATAGCCTCAAAAAGCCCCTCTCGTCTCATGATGTGACCTTGTCGCCGTCCCTGATTTTCTGTGCCTCTCCCAAATGCGGCATTCGTTTCAAGAGACACAGAAGGAAAGAGGGGACATCTTCGGCGCTTTATTTTTTTGCGTGAACGAGACAACAAAACCTGAAGTATTCGCGCTGTTGACCAGTTTTCGTGCCAGACAGCAGACAAAGGAACGAGAGAGAGGCACCTTCAAAACACGCGGCTATCGATGAGGCGAATAGTAACATCAAAAGCTCGTGCATTCTGCCGTGTTTGTGTAGGTCTGATGAGAGGGAGGGTTCTCCGTTCACAGAACTCTTCAGCATCAGCGCCGTCTTCCGTTTGCCGGATACCTTTTTCGGCACCAAAGGAGCGGGAGATACACCTGAATTCTTCCATTAATTGGGATCTGTTTTCTGTTCTCTGTCACTCTTCTTCATCTGGCCGCACAGAGTTAAAAAGCAGCGAGACACAGGGAAGGGTGGGGTGAGGGAATGAGAGGGGTGATAAAGATAGTCGTTGGAGTTTCCTAGAACTGGGCGTAAAGCGAATGAGTAAAGATTTTTCATAGACTACCAGATGGGCGTGGAACTTCACGCCACGAGTCTCCGATTTCTCGAACTCGCTTCGGCCCGGCGGACCCAGCCACGTAGAGATTCTGAACGACAGTGTCCGTCACTTCTCTTTTTTCTCGGCCAAACTGCCGAAACGGTGTCCCCCAATATAAGTTTTTCTCCATAGCAATCTAAGAACGAATCCTCATTCATCGTCGCTCAGCATGAGGATCCTCCTTCTGCGGAGCCGGTAGTTTCCGACTCGAAATCCCCTAGGATGACCTCTTGTGGCCTTTTGGCTTCTCTGGTCTTGGGCACCAGCCGAACATCTAATGAACGCAGGTTGCCACCATCACCGATCTCAGCAAAGAAAACTCTTCCGTAATCCCGAGTACACCTAATCCATTCATGGTGTTAATCTCGCGCCTCCAGGGGACGTCATTCTTCCAAAAAGGTGTGTCTGTGCTGAGGTAGCTTCTCCCGATTTTTCGTCGCAATGAGGCAGGGCACATCATGCACATCTGTGAGTCCGCTCTCCCGCGCGCCTTCTTTGAGGCTGCGTGGGTTGGAAAACCCAAGAGGAGAGAACAATTGTTTCCTCAACGTCACCCTACAAGCATTTTGGAATCTCCGCTCTTTTCGTATTTTATGCCAACAAGGAACCGAACATCAACATCCTGCGCCGTCCTTGTCGGCTTCGCGCTCCGCTGTATCTCGCACACGGCGAGATGAACCTCTCTCTCCGGAGGCTCCACTTCCTCTCTTTTCTATGAGGGTGCAGACGTCACTTGGTTCAGGTTCTTCAAAAAAGCCAGCGAACGGGAAGTCTGTGCAAAGGGAAGTGCCCAACTTCGACGCAGTGTTTTCTTCTACGCTGCGTACCTGGATAGATCGGGAGAACGAAGCAAGGAAATCTGTACCGAGAGCCACAGGTGAGAAGCCTGCCCCACGGCCCTCTCCGTTCTCCGTCTCCGCTCCTGTTGAAGCCAGAGTGGAAGGGCATCTGGCTACATCGCCCCTTCATGTGCCAGCTGCATCCAGCTGCGTGTACTGCGCAATCAAAAATCTATTTGCCAATTACGAATTTGGAAACTGCGAAGTCCTGCCAGCGGCTGCTGTGCGAACAGCTCTAGCGACCTGTTGGGCGAGCACTCGATTCAAGCCAGGCGATATGGAGGACGCAGATGAGACACTCGTGGGAGTTCTCGACGCCTTACATGCGTGGCATCAAGGCGTACGTCTTCCCACCGAAATTCTGCTTCTATCCTGGTGGAGTCAACGAACAGACGATACGCTAGAGTAGCATTTTGTGTAGTCAGAGCCTCGCGGGAGTCGTGCGCGTACGGTAGGCGGGACTCGCGGGTTCTCCCTCGTCAGCAGGTCACTCGCTTAAGCAGAGTTGACTGCATGCGTGGCAGTTGTGCGATTTCGTCCTACAGAGATTTACGTACGAGTCGGTACTTCAAATGTTCCAGAGCGACTCGTGGCACCTACGACTAGAATAATATTTCAACACAGCGAACCATCTTTACACGTCCATGTGCCTGTCTGTACACGGAGCCCTTTGTGTATGCATCTGCATCAGAAACGCGGAAATTCGAAATTTTGAATGTTTGCATGTTCAGCTCTGATGTCCGATTCTCAGCTGATTGCCCCGCCGCCGTCTGCGTACGTCAGCTGCGCTCCTTCCTCACGTGACGCCGGCGGCCTGTTTTCAGGATGTGAAGATTTGTCAAATCCACTGAATTTCCTCGCGTTTTATCGGGACATTCCCTGCAATCCGCCGTGCCTGGCCCACAGACTTTTTGCCCTCCATGTTCTCTTCTTGCCGCGCTGTACAGCCTGCGGGGCTACCGGAGAGCCCCTCGTTCAGCAGCTGTATGTACACCGCGCGTATATGGCAGAACTCCTTCCACTTCTCGCCTGGAAGTCGTCGTCCTCTGGTAGTGGAAATGTATCGTGTGCGCGCGCCTCCACTCGCCCGCCTGAGTCTAGGTCTCTTCCGCGCCCCTCTTCGTATGCCGACGCTTCTGGTTTTCCTACTAGAAATCCAGGAAACGCAGTACAGTCTGCGAGAAAGGCTGTTTTTGACGTGAAACATGGCTCCCGCCCAGGGAACGCTCCGGAAGCTCAGGCTTCTGGTGAATGTACAGATCGCGTCGACAAGCCGTTTCGCCCGTCCTCGGGTCGGGGAGTTTTAGCATCCAGTATGCGTTCTCTTTTCCTCTCGGATTCGACATTTGCGAACCGAGAGTCAATATGCATCCGTAATATTTTCTCTGACGTGAAGAACGCGCAAGCAGAACGTTCGGATTCGACGTCTCTCCCGAGTGAGAGAGAGGCAGTCAGCGCGGAAGGAACCATTCGTGACGGGAGGCGTCACTGCTCAGTTGAAGATGCAGAGGATGCGGAAGACCGCTTCAGATTTGTGGACGCTTTTGGATACCGAGATGCATCGGAAGCTGCGCCTCTCGACCACAAGGCGCGGATGCTCAGGCGGCGAAGCAGCGAATGTTTTGACACCACGTTTGCTGACTCAGACAGCGTGGAAGACGAATTCAAGAGGTTGCACCAGTTCTTTCAACACGCAAGCGTCGTCCGTTTCTCTCCGAAAAGCAAAGCAAAGAAGAAGGAAGTCGCGGCTCGGGGAGGCGACCGCAGCCAGCGAGCGGGGCGGGCACGCGGACAGAGGCAACAGGAAGGCAGTGATTCAAGTGAAGTGATGCGCCGTGCGAACGTGGAGAGCACGAAGGAACAGAGAGGAGACTGCGAGTGAGCCGTGGCAACCGCTTGTCTCGGAAACCGAGTAGCACGCGCAGAGCCGCCTCTGTACAGAGAGAAGCACCGTCTGGGGGGGTGAACTTCTGCGGGTCGAATGTATGGAAAGGAAGAAGCAGAAAACGATTAGATGATGTATCGGTAAAGAAGAGGATAAAGCGAAGAGACAAAATGTGGCAGAGGCAAACAGGGGAGGTCATGCGGATTGTGTTATCCATCTAGAAAGGAGAGAGACTTCACGATCTGCTAGGTGGGACGGCTATGTTTTCGTTCTTGGCAAGACGACCTCCGAAATCTCTTGACACTTTCCGATCTGAACAGACGCACGCAGGTGCTTGGCACAGAGGCTCTCTGCATGAAGACCAATGCGGCTATTCGACTTTGTACGATGTGGCGAGCATGACTCGATCGTAACCGTGACCGGCCGCCTACCCTTTTTCTATTTTAATCTTGTCTAGTCTCGATACCTTCGTTTTCTTGGTCTTTTGTCTCTTCCGCCTCCCGCGAAACTTCTCCTTCTTGTGGCCTTCGTTGTCAGCACCCATGGTCGTCTTCCTTGCTCTGAGCACGTCGCTTACTTGCTTGGTACTCCCTTCTGCTCCGTCGTTAACATGTTTCGTCCTATCGCTTCTCTTGGTGTTGTTTCTCAGGCAGTGTGGCGGCGCACAAACCGTCGTTCTTGACCGGCATTGCATGCACGCTCCAGCTATTTTCGTCTGCAGCCTGACTTGGCTTCCAGATCTGGCGCAGCTGGCTCCCTTGTTCCCAGGCGTCCCGGCCGTTCCTTCCTTTGCTTCCTCTGCTTCCCCTGTGCCTTGCCTTTCGTCTTCCTCAGAAGCCGCTTTTGAACGGCTGGAGCCTGGAAGTTCGAATGGAGCGAAGCAGATGAAATCGGAGTCCGATGAGGTTCGCAGATCGATCTTTCTTCTCCTTCAAAGTTTAGAGCCGGTCCTCGACGTACGAGAAGTGAGCAATGGAAATGCCGAAACTCTAGAATGGATGCGCCATGTTACGTGACGTCGATCTTCGTAGCACAGACACTCTCAAGACTGGCTCCCTTGTGCGGCTCCAGAAAAACGTCTGTACAGCTCACCAGTAGTCAGTGGCGCAGTCGTTTTACCTATCTATCAATGCCTATGTGTGTCTAGGTGCCTCTCTATCCAGGAATATAATTCTGGACATATATATCTCCATTTCTATACGTTCAGCTGGTTCGTGTCCGACGCGCGTGCATGCGTGGAAATGACCGGTCATGTTGCCTTTCCTTGAGAGGCGAAGGCCCGATCACACTAGACTGAAAGCGTGGAAGTTTGTGCGGGTAGTCTGAGAGTCGGACGCTTGGTATTCTCCGGACTTCTCGTAGAACGCCTCACGTGTGAACGTAAAACGGAAGCTTATTCAAAGTTTAAGTTGTCGTTTTCTCGCGGTTCTGAACACTTTCGAATCCTGTAGGGAGCATGCGTCTATCTCATGTTTTGCTTTGTTGTTGCATTCCTCAGATTTTCTCGTCCAACTCGCAAGGGACACAGATTTCGTTTGCGGCGGGACATCGAAGGGAGACACTGTCTCCAGAGAGCGCGGAGCGACCCGAAAGAGACCGTCGATGTAGACGGCCTCTCGAAGTCGCCTCGACGTCTCCGGTTTCCCGCAGAGAACATGCGAGAAAAGGGGATGACTCTGGATCAGCTGTTCGACAGGAAGTTGAAATCTTCACTGCGGACATGGAGGGAAAGCATGTGTTCAGGTGTGCAAAAGAGATATACTCACGTGTGTCTTATCCGTTGGATTGATATGTACAACCCTGTATAGACACACACGACAGATCGGGACGGTGTGGGTTTGTGCGGTGAGTCTCGAGATCTGTTGCAAGCTGAGTGGTTGTACGGTACTTGCATCAGTGCATTGCCAGCGACGATGTGTAGCTGTGTAGCATTTTATGTGGATCTGGATGGTTGGATTCTGCATGTTTTGCTGTTCAGAGGCATGGTCTGTTTCTACGGTCAGCACTACGTTTGCTTTTTTCACCACTGGGCGTCGGCGAAGTGGGTGCTTTTCGACGATTCGCGCGTTAAGCGCGGCTTGATGTGGAAGGACGTCGTGTCCATGTGTGTTGCGGGCAAGCTCCTTCCATGTCTTCTGTTTTTTGAACGCATATCTCTCCGGCGGGCCAACCGCCGCATCAGGCTCTCCTGTTCTTCATCTGCGCTGTCACCCGTCGCCAACTCGCTGTCGGCTGCGCCTCGTCACGGGGTACGCGAGGAGTTCCTCGCGTGCCAAACGAGCGGCGATTCCAGCATGGAGACGTCGGAAGACTCTTCTGAAGAGTCCGCGTCGTTCTTGTGTGGTCGAACACATAGGATCGGGGACGGAGAACTATGGAGGGAGAAACATGACGAGTATGGAAAAGAGGCTCTCCAGCTCTTCTGTGCAGAAGTAAGGGAAATGAAGAAAACATATGGTGGCTGTGCGTCCATAAGAGATCCTGCGAGTGTAAGCGAAAGGGATCCTTGAGGATGTACGATTCTACGACGATGAGTTTTTCGACATCCGCCTCGACCTCTGAAGTCCTCAATCGATCTGTATAGCTCTACGTTACGGTTTCCTACAGGCTTATATATATATATATATATATATATATCTAGAAATGTAGATAGATGCACAGTGCCGAAGCCAGTCGTACCTCACAAGCAAACACTGCAACAGAGTGAGCTATTCAGCCATGTACACGTATATCGATATGCATATACGCGAGTGTGTATACATGTCAACAGGTACAGAGATAGATACGAAGATGTGGGTACATTTTAAAGGGGCGTCCAGATCTGGTTTCTTCGTCTGTTCGTGCGCGACTATTCCGTCGGCAGAACAACTCTGTTTTGTGGATCCCTGGTTCTCCTCTCTTATTAAAGATTCCTTATGGTCCGTTCTGCCAGTGCATGACTCTTGAGGTTTCTCACATGTTTTGCCATGCTGTCGTCTTCCTTTTTCTGTTTCGACGTGTCTCAGGCAGTTGAGGTGTGAATTCCTTCTGCCCGCGTTTGTCTCGACGCAAATCTGTGCAGATGCTCTCCTGCCAAAATCTGCTTCTTGAGGAGTCCTCCGTTAGCGAGGCGAAGAAGGCTGCCGTCGCTGTTGCCTCTGAGGCCCGCAGTGTCGGCGACTCCGCGATCGGAACAGCGCCATGTCGCATTGCTTGACGGTTTCTCCCAACAGCGGGCTGGTCACGAGGGAATGAAGTGCACAGAGACACAATGAACCACTTGGAACTGAAGACTCACGGGAAGCAAGTTGTCTTGGGAAGAAAGGTCTTTTGAATCATGGCGGTAGAGCAGTCTTGGAGCTGCCAGTGGCCTGCTCCTCTAGGGTGTCTTATCACATTCCCTGTGGTAAAGACTGGCCGGAAAGAGACTTCGGTCTTCATTTGGGGGTCCCCGCAACGCACCTCCGCGATCAACGCCGACAAATGAGACATTGGGTGCCGACTTTGGATGCCCTCAGCGGAAGTCGTTCTGTTAATACATGCAGGCCATGTTTCAAGCGACTTCGCAGAGAGGAAACGCGAATAAGGACCTTCGTGCGCGTGTGGCTCCAGGGGACGCATCTGCCGTCGGTGCTCCCTCGCACACATCCTCGTTAAGCGCTTGATTCTCAAAACAGAAAGGACTCAACAATCCGCCGTATTCAAAGGGTATGCAGCTCCCATAAGATAGAACTTGAAGTTACAGGCCGTGTCGCACATTTTAGAACGGGATTCCCTGGGGGGGAGAGGGGTGAAACAACGCTTCTGTTGTCTGTCGCACACACCAAATATATTTGTTCTCGAAAATGCATTCCCGCGCTTCCTACAGATTCAAAGAGTTTTTCTGTACATTCAGTTGCGTGTCACAGTCGCGTTCGACTCATAAACTTAGGGGTGCGAATACCGGACGGTTCTAGTGTTGTTCTTCTGGATGATGGCGTCTTCTTGCGGTGTGTTTTGACAGACGTTGAGGACGCAGACCGTCCATTCGCATTTCTGAACGAAGCATACACGTATTTGTGCTTCCGCTTGTTCGACTCCGTCTGTTTCCGGGAAAAACTGACTGGACCTCCTGATGTGCGTCAATTCAGGGGTATGGAACGGTCCCTTCGTTAGCGTTTACGGACGTTTTTGGTAAGTCTGCGTAAGCGCGTGAATGAAGAGAAACACGCAAACGAGTAACAGTTCGCTCTGACTCTGGAGTTTCGTTGGGGGGTGTGGCCAGCGCAGAAATAGAAGCAGAGCTTCAAGGAAGCTTCCTTCTCACTGGAGCGCGTGCTTTCATTTCCGCGTTGCTCGTCGATTCTGAGTTAGAAAAAGTGAAGTCAACGGAAACAGAGTGCAGACCGAGGGAACTGAGGCGTCTTCAAGCATCACCCAGAGACATAAGGGGCTATAATGTAGTTTTAGGGGGGATTTTCGGGAAACTGGCACAACGTTGTTTCTGAAGGAAATGTGCGCACCGGCCTTCCTACAATTCACAGTTCCTGAAAAAATGGTCAACATTGTCGCCGACCAATGCCACACTGATGGGAATCCTTGGAGAGTCGTGCCGCTCCTCACACCGGCACTTTCAGGCCCGTGCAGAGGAACAAGCCTGTACGGTGCATGTGTAAAACAATTGAGCATCTCTTTCTATTGCCCCAAATTTATGCCCTCAAGAGAGCGGAGGAGCGCGCTGTGAATCAAAAATACAAAAGACGTTTGAGGCCGTGCCCACATACAGATGTTTCCTCTGTAGCGCTTGTTGCCAGGCCATCTCTTGTTTACTCTCGCCTCCACATTTACCAACTCTGCATTCTGGGTCAATCTGTTTTTGCGTGGGAAACTTGGGAAGTCCGGGAGCGTAACTTCTTCGAGCACCTCTTTTGGTGCCACCTTCACTTTTAACATGGGAGGAAGGTCCGGTCTGAAACGGCGTAGAAGGAAGTCTCTCATGCTTATATGCACTGGCGTGGCAGCGCCAAAGAATCATATCTGTCTTAAAATAAGACGCTGCAAATAACTGTACAATGCATTTGTAGCGTCAGCAGTCGAAGACGGGCCGGGGGAAGGAACTACACACGGGAAAAGAGACGGGGAAAACCAGTGCTGGGGTGTGCACGCATACGCAGGATGTGAAAGTTCCTTCCTTTTGGAAAAGGACGAATAGGAGATCGTCACAGTTCGAACCGAGAGAGCCGACACAAGCATCTCCAAAACACTACGATAGCACTATATCGTTATTTTGCCCTGGGTTGCGCGACCTAAAAGTTTTTAGACACAACTGTACAGGAGGGCGACGTTCTACCCGTAGGGCCGAAGTGCCAGGCGAGTGGACAGAGTATCAAGCGTTTCTTTGATTGCGTCGACTTTTTTTTGAGAATACATGTAAATGTTTTCATATCCATCGTGTGCCGTCTCACTGCTCCTTTATGGCGAATGTTTAGGTGGAGTGAAAACAGGTAATGTCAGAACACCGCGCGCGCGCTGGACGCATAGACAGCCAAGATTCTTGAATGCATATCTAGAAAGAAATAAGTACCTGCATACTTTCATGGCATGTTTGCTCTTGAGGGAGGCTGAGTTTATGCAAATGGACTCCCGACACCGCGTCTTCAAAGTAGCGAGTTCAGACTAAGCCGGGTTTCGTCCCTAGTCAGAGCTGGAGGCTGATGGTGTAGCACATTTTTGCGAAGCGCGTTTGCGAAGGAACTTCGGAACACTGGGTGGATGTTTCTATGTGTCAAGGTCGGAGTTATGTTCCCCAGTTTTCTCTGACTCCACTTCATCCAAAAAGTACAGATACCTGTATTTCCATAAACTTTACTGCGTCTACGAAAGCGAGCATCCACACCCAAGAATTGCTTTGCTAAGAACGAGGGTTAGCATTATATTGTTTATGGGAGTTCCAGAACGCGAAGCGCTGTGTTGCGTTGTCTCGATACGACACATGTGTGGTGCTCTCTAAATGCTATCTACACCATTGGTATTCAAAGGATAACAGGAACACAGTCTCCATCCTCTGATCACATCGTGTAGATCGCTCTGTAGTGCAAATACGCCAGTGATAACAGACATCGATTTTCTGCCGGAAGGAGAGGAGATCCACGTCGTCGCAGGCGACAGAGATTGAGAGCGGGGACGCGACTTCTCACACACACACACCGTTCCATGCCACAGTCAAATTAAACAAGAGCTCTTGAAATTCGGCGGTGTGCTCCATAATGGAGATACACAGACATTAGTGAGCAGTACGTTTCGCTGTCGTACAAACGGGGGTAGCGTTTTTTCTTGTGTAACTCGTATATGACGTGACAATGATTTTCCCATTGCTTTGCCTACTTTGAAAAACTCATTGGACGCAGCACCCTTGCTGCTGTGGTAACTTTAGTTTTGACCGTCCGTGCTGAAGAGCAGGTGTACCTGTGCGTGCAGGTTCGCAGAAAGTGTATCTGGAAGGAGCGTCAGTTCGTGTCGACGGAATCGTCCGATTTGCTTCGACTCCCTGCTGCTTGTTTGGATAAGGAGGATGTGGTTCAACGACTATCTCTCCTCCACAGTTGAGTAACCTTGACTTCTCCGTGCTGGCATCACACTCGTTTTGCGTCCTTCCGAGCAAAACGGAACATCTGCCTCATGGTCGAGGGACACTTAGTTTCCTTTCTTTAGCTACTCATGGCTGACCAGACTTCTACGGTCTATACCACGGAAACAGTGAAACAGGGAACGATAAGACAAATGAAAAAAGAACCGGCGACTTGCGAGAGAAGGACGGGTGGAAAGTGGGGGACTGCGGTGAGGGGTAGAGGGAGTATGGGGGCAGCGCAGCGGGAGAATCGAAGTATCGTGGATTATTCGTATGAAATTGATACGTGCATGATTGCGCGTGAGGGGAGGGTGAAGACGTCGTGACTGTACAGTATTCGTGAATGAAAAACTTTGCTGTGTCTCGAAAACGCACTTGCTGTTCATATTGGATCCGCCATTCCCTCCGTAAGTCCGTTTGTTAGGTGTCACCATCAGACGGGAAGAATTCTCTCATCAGCACCAGTTTCCACGAAAACTCCATTAATTCTTGGATACCCGTGTCATGGCAGAACTCTTGAGGGGAATGTATGGGAGACAAGTCTTCGCTGTGTCACGAGGGAGGTGTGTACCGTGCAGTAGACTGTGCAAACAGGCGAGCCTCGGTGCAGAAATATCAAATGGTGCACTGCAAAGACAACGTATTTCCTGTCCCTTCTTCACAGCGGCTATCCACACACGTGCACACTTCGACAGAGCATGGACGGAACTTAAAACTGACGCACTCACACCAATCTTTGAAGCCGGCGTTATACACGTACGGTTTGAGCTAGAACCCGCGCACTTGCACTCCGTATGGGCCTATGCTGAGCGATAATGATACATCAAGAGAGAAACACGGAAATGCGATGGGAACCACACTGCAAGTCTTGTGCGACGTGGCCCACCAGTTCCACAACCTTGAACCGTTGAGAATCATTCATGACCACGAACACACCCCTCGATTGTGAGTTAAGCGGCCAAGACTACCGCCCTTCTTTGTATTGTGCGAGAAGGCCTATCTAGAGAGAAGCGGCCTGTCCTACGGACTGCGTTGCAAATTCCCCTTTGTGCTTCAGCTTCCTGTTCACTGCCGTGCTACGTGCAGTCTTCGGTCCCTTTCCCTTCCAAGTGACCGCGCCCAGAGTTTTCGAGGATCTGAATTTCTCGGTTTTTGATGAAAGCCGGAAGTTTCTGCCCCGACTTTTCATACGAATTTGTCTCGAGCGTACCTTCTTCTCTTTCTCTTTCTCTCTTCTCTTCTTCCTACTTTTCTGATTGTGTTTTTTCCTTCTTCCTGCAGTTTTCTCGTCCTCTTTTCCGGCTCCTGTACCAAGGCTGAGTTTGATCTGACGCTGCGTTGCCGCGTCGACATCTTTTCTTGCCGTTTTTCATCTGTAAGGTTCGTCGCTAAACGAGCATCTGGGTCCTTTTTTCGTCCTTCTTCGTGTGGGGGCGTTCTTTCACCCATCTCTCGTGGGATTCTTTTTCTCTAGCAGTCGGAAAACCACGTCTGCGCGACTTTGCGGCTGAGCGACCCTCCTCTGTCTCCTCTTTCGCTTTTTCTTCGTTTTTCTCTTTTTTCTACCGTCCCCTCTCCCTGGTGGACACCCATGCTCCTTGTTTCCCCCATTTCTTTTTTTCCCTCCCTTCCTCAGTTTCGACCTTTTATTCTGCACACCCGCGCCAATGCCCCTCTATTGACAGATAAGCTGTCTGGTGGAGAAACAAACAGCAAAGCTACATGTTTCGTCCTACACAGATTTGACTCTTGGGTAGCAGTTGCGTGGTGTTTGGCGTGACCGTCTGTGCGTCTTCCTTCTTTCGCGTGTGCCAAATGCTGTCCCTTTTTTCTTCGTCCACCAATAAATTCCGCTATTCTCGCAGTGAGACCGATCCTGCAGAACATGTATATCTGTGATGTGTATGGGAATATTTCCCATTCTTCATCATTTTTTCCGTCTTTTGTTTTTTCCGTCCCCGATGAATGGCGCAAGGGCGCCCCTTTCCCGTGTGCAGTCTACTTTCTTCCTTGAGCAAAACGAACTTCCTTCTGTCTGAAAATTCTAGGATCATCTTCTTCCCTTCTTCACCTTTTCTGCAAACGTGACCGGCCAGCCTACTCTGAAGGCATCCTGTCCTTTATTTCCGCGGTAGTCCTTTCCATTAATCCTTGGAGTTGAAGAAAGTGGTCGCACACCACGACAGAAAACGCAGACTGAAGTGACCCTGTTTTTGTCACTTCGAGAGAGCCAAGTGTCGACAGGGAAGCGACCAAAAAGGCTTCCCTTGGAACGTCTTTCTCTTGTAGGGCATGACACCCCGCGTTTTCCAGTTTTCAAGGTTCGCTCACAGAACCCGACGCAGTCTTCCTCATTTCTTCTCCGTAGACCACCTTCAAATTTTAATACCTCATTTTTCCCTTTGTCACCCTTCTGGTTTGTGGCGTTTCTGTGAGCAGGGAGGGACACTCGGCATCAACGCGAGAGAGCTTTCGTTTCCACACGCTCTGGCACCCTTCACGAAGTCCAACAGTTGCGTGCTGTCCGTACGGTTCCTTTTAAAACAATTTCGAGACCAGTACAGGACACAGAGACGGACTGTTTAGGAGAGAGCTGAGAACCGCGTTTCCCGTTTTTTCCCCTCGGCAGAGGACCGGAAATTCCATCTTTTATCAGAACGAAGAGGCGGTGTCGAAGTCATGGAGATTGCAGGTGCGTTCGCAACCGGCCTCCCAGCTCATTTCCCGCGAGAGCATGCTGGAGATTTTCCTTGAAGGGGTGCAATTGTAAACAGCCACGTTTTTCTCCCAGCAGCGCGCATGCAAAGACACTCTTCCCGGCTTCGTCTTCAAAAACGTTCTTGTGTCCGCCTGCGAAGAACAGGAAACTGGGAGGCCCGGGGTAGGCGTGGCCCGTGGAGAATTCTTGGCGGGCCACAATGAAGTGCCGAGAAGCTTCCCCGGCGAACAGCAGCTCCTCGCCTTATTGCCCAGCCTTTCTAGGGCCTCCAGTGGACGCCAGTGGTGGACTTCCACCGACTCTTTCTGTCTCTTCTGCAGCGGGAAGAAGCGACGGCGCGGACGAAGATCTTTCCTTAGGAACTTCTTCGTTTGTCGACTCCGCGGTCTCCACGGCCTGTGGACGGGACGGAGACTCCCGGGAACCCACAGGCGAAGATGAGGCTCCAAAGAGCGACCCCCAGCGGGTCTCACCGTCCTTGGAGCCCAACGAGACTGTGAATGTGGAGCCGGACGTATCGCCCCTGACGTGGGACAAAGGGATGTCCTCTTACCCTCCGCCTCTGCCCTCCCCCGGCACAGGTAGTGTCGCCGACATCCAGCGAGTGTCTCTCGCCAACGAGGAAGAACTGAAGGCGAGGGAGTTTTCTGGTGTCGTGAAGGACGGGGACGACGAACAAGAGAGAACGTCCTGTCGAGACAGGGAAGAACAGAGTCTTCCCCATGTCTCCCCACAACTGTCTCCATGGGTCTGTGAAAACGGAGCGGACGAAGTGCGAGGGGAGTCTCTGTACCTTGGCATGTCACTTACTCCAGATCACGTGACTGGTAGAGACAGTAACGGTGATCCGGTCCTTCTGTTTCTCCCCACAGAAGCAGAGACACTACCGGGTGCTTCCGTCTCTTTCAGACCTGATTCCCAAGCATGCTCTTCTTCCCTGGAGACGCACAGCAGGGAACAGGAGACAGTGGAGAGCTCTCGAGTTCTTGCCAAGGCCCCAGCCGACGCCGCAGTCTCCGACTACCGGCCGAGGACGACTCTGGATCCCAACATGCCCGCCGCAGCGCCGACCGAGGCCGGCACGACGAAGACAGCGAAGCTCGCGGCGGTCGGCCCGGTGCTGCCAGCGGAAAGCAGTGAGAGCGGGAAGGATGAAGGGAGTATGTTAGTAGGTGGTCAGCGACGCAGAGGCGGCCTAGCGCCTCAGCAGCGGCGGTCGTCTCGCGTCGCGGTCTCGGCAGTAGACGACACAACGCCTCCCCAGTCTCTGGCGTGGTGGATGGTGTGTTGGCCTCCGTCAGAAGAGTCGAGCGACCCGTTTTCGGATGTCGCATCACTGCAGAAGCCGGCTTCCTCAAAAGACCCTCAAAGGCGGGACTCGAGTCTCTTCCACGATCTGCCCTCCGGCAACGCCGAGAGCTGCGCCTTCGTGCCTCTTGCGGCCGACGCTCCTGGCAGGAGAACGTCTGGGGCTGGAGGGGAAGGACGCGACCCCCGAGGGGAGGGGAGAAGCTTGTCGCCTCCCGCATGTGAGGCACAGACGAATGGGAACTGGAGCCCAGAGCGCCGGCGGTGTGGAGGTGCGCACGCGACAGAAGAAGCGAACGGCGAAGCGGGAGAAAGCGACCTTTTCTCTTCTGAGTTTGCGGCCTTTGACGACTCCGAAGAAACTCTGAGACCGGTTCCCTTCTCGTTTTGTCCCTCCCGCAGAGAAGCGAAAAACGACTCGCGAGAGGATTCGCCAGCGAGGCGGTCGCTGTCGCCCCCCTCTCGCTGGCGTCAGCATCTCGAGGAACAACTGAGCATGGAAATTCCGCCTCCTGAGTGGTTGCGAGATCCTTACTCGCGCCGGCCCCGTCTGGTGTCTGACGCCTTGTGGGCCCGGCCGTCCCGCAGCGGAGAGACAGGCGTCTTCTGTGGAGGCCCTCCGCCTGAGTCGGAAAGGGACTGTTGCTCCAGGACCTGCTTTGGAGGCGCAGGGCACGAGACAGTTCAGGCACCGCTAAAGCGGCGACGAGGCCGTGCAACGGTCAAGGCTCGGCGCGTCCCAAACACCGACCTATCGCCGGCCTTCCCCGAGAGGGGCGAAACCGCGGGGCCTCCCTTCGAGTCCGGCTTTCCTTCGCGTTCTCCTTTCGCTCCTTACCCAGACGCCTCCCGTCTCCCGCTCCTAAGCCGCGGCGAGAGTCGCTCGGGCCCAGAAAGGTCGATGTCCCCACCCTGCAGCCGGCGGGACGACGCCGGCAGGCTCCGGAGAGACTCGGGGGCGGGGGCCGGCGGCAGTGACCGAGGTTCAGCCGTAGCCTGGGGTCCCGGGGCCGGTCTGGGGTTTTCGGAGACAAGAGGGCGAGGCGGGCCTTCTCGCGGGCCATTGCCGCGATCGCGGCGCGACGCCTCCGTCCAGCCGGTTCCAGGCCCCCCCCTGACGGTCCGCGACTTGATCGCTCCGCGTGTTGGGACTTGCTGTTGTGGCCCCACGGGCGTCTGTCCAATGTGTCAGCGAACGAAGCGGGGGCTCCATCCAGCTGTCTCTTCGTCGACAGCGAGGCGTGAGACTGCCGCAGCCTTTGCCGCCGCAGCCGACGAGCTCCTCATTGCGGACGGCCTCCCGCCCGGGAGCTACACACCGGCGGCCTTGGGGTCGTTGGGGACCCGGGACGTGTCTCTAGCCCTCGTCGAGCGGTTCTTGGGGAGCCTGCTGGGTGGCGACACGCGCCTCGGTGACCTCACGGCTCCAGGCTTCCATCTCGCCTGGATGGCCTACCACTTCCTTAGGCGTCTCTCGGCCACCAGCCGCCTGCCCTGGGGCCTCGGACACGCCAAGGGCCCCAGGGCCACCTTCGGGACCCAAGGACCCGCCGGCAAGGCCGGGAAGAGCGACCCCACTGGGCTCCACCAACCGCCTTGGACGGAGCGGGGCAGGCGCCCGAGTCCGGCAGGTGGTGCAAAGGGCGAGGGACCCAAGGGTGGTGGGGGGCCCCGGGATCTGGACGGGGCGAGGGCGCAGGCCAAGGGGGTTCAGCTGAAGCAGAGGGGCGCGCCCACTCCCCGTCCTCTGAGGTCTGTGCAAGGCGGTGGACACCGCGAACGGGATCACGCTGGTGTTCCGTCGACTGGGACGCGAGGGGAGGTGGGTCCCGTTAGCTTGGCGAAGCGGGAGACATTAGAAAGGGCCGAGAGAGGCACAGCGGCAGTCGAGGGCCCTCGCCTCTCGGGGGTCAACAGCGGGGGTCTCGCGTTCGCCTCTGCGAATCTCGGCAGCTCTCGTGCTGTCAGCATGAAAATCGAGGACAAGTCAGGTCGGGCGGAGAGAAGGACCAAGAGGGAGGAGAGCGTCTGGGGGTTTGCGCAGATGAGGAATGAACTGCCACTGGAAGACGCAGCGAAGGAACACGGTGGAAAGCGACGCGGGGCCACCCAACCAGACATGGAAGCGGACGACGAAACAAGAGGCCTGGAAGGTCCTCTCTGGCAAACCAACTTCGGATTCGTCGACAGTGAATGGCCTCGATTCGTCTGTGGAACGATCGACCGCCGGTATGTCCAAAACAACAGAGGGTCAAACTCTAGGCATTCCCTTCATGAAGATACGATTACTCCGCGCAAGAAACCCCCCTGTACAGAGTATTGCATTCCAATATGTGTGCATCTATCTTCATCTATATTTACCTATCTGTCTGTCAGTCAATATATCTTTATCTTTCTATCTATATCAATCTTATATATACCTCTGTATATGTATCTCTATATCTATGTATATGTATCTATATCGATCTATCTATATCTGTCTGTGTATATCTGTCTATATCTATCTGTCTATCTATATCTATCTATATACTGTCTACCTATGTTTGTCTCTGTCTCTACATTTATCTAGCGTTAAATGACAGTCCAACTATGCATGGCGTTCAACAGCTAGTTTCTCTCTGGGCGTCGACTAGGGTCAGAGCACCGCATCGAAGGCCTTTGTGATACCAGTGGCAGCTCACTTTTTGTCACTGGACTGAACAGCAGCTAAGCGAAACTGGGGCCTTGAGATGTGACTCATCGAAGTAAAATGACGAAGCCCCTGGACCCACTCATGGCTGCCGAACAGTCTCTAGGCTTCCGGTGTGACTGTGACGCTGCTTCTGCATGCTCCTGTTTGTTTCCCTCCCCACATCCTTTCAGGTGGGCACTACAGCAGTGCAACTTGAGCGTCAGCCTGAACGTGGAGCCTTCACCGCGGCCCGCGTCGCCGGCGTCGGGCGCCTCGCGGGGTCCTGGGGCCCCGCGAGGCGGGTCCCGCAGCAGTCCCTCGACTGTTCGCGCTGTCGGGGACAAGGATTCCCGTTCTGTTTCGTCTCCGTTTCCTTCGCTCTCGACGGGGAAGCAGAAGGCGGAGCGCGGCGCCCGAGAGAAGAGCGACAAGGCCGAGAAGCGAGGACCCAAGTCCCCAGCTTCGTCACAGAATCCTAGCCTCAGTGCACTTGCCAGTCCAGTGGAGGGGAAGCCTGAGCCGGCGGGTGTCTCCACGCGGGCCTTGACTGCGTCGCCGCCGGCTCCATCGGCGGCTGCGCCTTCAGAGGGAGTCTCGCCTGGGTCTCGCCCTCCGGCTTCTCCCCTCGGAGACACTTCGGGCCCGTCGTCGCCTCTCCGATCATCTGCGGTGCCGGCGAAGGGCGCCCGGGGAGACACCGTAGACAAGCCAAAGGGCGAGAAAAAGAAGGGCCGCGGCTCGACGCCGGGGAAGGAGACAGCAGGGCGAACTCCAGGGGGTTCAACGGCTGGCTACGAAGTTGCAGTCCAATTCGAAGAATTCCCTTTCTCTGCGGCGGAGTGGATGTGGCCGAAACCGTTGGACCTTCCGGAGACACTGACGCCTGGTAAAAGCTCAGAAAAAAGAGAGTGGACGAGAAACCAAGAAGTGTGAAACTCAGAGAATCGAGGGGGGTAATTCAAGCGAGAGAAGCTCCAAAAGAGCGGAACAGAGACGGGAGCGAGAGACTGAGAGGGGAGACGAAAGGGGAGTAATACGTGAGACAGATAGGGAGAACCAAAGGGGAAGCGAGGGTGGCGTAGAAAGAGAGAGAGAAGTCTGGTGTGGGGTGTGAGAGAAGTCTTTTTACGAAGTTGCCGGTCTGTCTCCGCCGCCTGCCTACGGGATCTTGATTCTCCCGCTCTGGGTCGCTTTCCCCTCTTCTTTCTTTAGTGTTTTCCATCCCCTCCTTTATTGTCCCTTTTTCACAGGTTTGGAAGTTCAAGTTGCAATTGAAGTTCGAGGCCGCTTCGCCCAATGGTGGGTTGATGCGGTGGTCGAGAGTGTCTCCTCGGACGGAGTTCGCTGTCTCCTCACGACCGAGGATGGGTGTCTTCCCTCACTGGAGTCGGAGAGGGGAAGCGTCAGCGCCTCGCCTCCAATCTGCAGCCGAAGACCGACGCCTGGCCTCCAGGACGCAGAAGGTGCCTCTACCTCGATCCGCGAGAACAGAGACACCAGCTCGCCCTTCGCAGACGTGGACCCAAAGCCTGAGGCTTCCGGCGGCTTTCCTCTCGGCCACACGAAGAAGCGAACGCGACCAGGCGGTGACAAGGAAGAGCGGTCCGCCGCAAGCAAGTTGCCTGTTTCCCTCGTGAAGAGGGAGCGGAGCGAACACGACAGCGAAGGGCCTCGAAGCGCGGAGTCAGATGTGGAGAGGGTGGAAGCAGCCAGTGTCGAGCGGAGAGAAGACAGTGGGGGGGTTGATTATTTTGGACCAAGGAGCGACCAGGGAGGCCTGTGCGGACAGGCCTCAGAAGGAGGCGCGGAGGAAGCAACGGTTGAGAATCTGGAGGGAAGAGTGCTGTCTGGAGATGGTGTAGAGACGAAGATGACAGACGAAACAGAGCTGCTTGCGCATCGAAAGGACATAGAAGGCTCTCCAGAGGAAATCTGTGTCGGCCTACAAGACGCACATGCGGAACAGATGGGAAGCGCCCGACGCCCGATGGCTTCGTCTCTTTCAGATTTCTCAGCTCACAATTCGCTCGCTGTGAAGAACTCGCAGACCAAAGCAGAGAACGACTCGAAGGAAGAAGAAGAGGAGAAGGAACAAGAGAAGGGAGACCAGGAGAGAAAAGAGCAAGAGAGGGGGGAACGAGAGGAGGATGAAGAGGAGAGACGTGAGGCGTGTGAGCCGCATGCGAAGCGAGTAAAGAGGGAAACGTCTCCTAGGAGTCAGAGGGAAGACTCACGACTGTCCACGAATCCGAGGTTGGTAGGTGAGAGAGCAACGCCAACCAAGCAAGAACGAAAAGAAGAAGAGGGGAACTCGGGAGACGAATACGGGAAAGCCGATGCTGGTCGTGTGAAACAAAGAGCTTCGAAGACTCCGATTTCTCGAGGCAGACCGGGGAGAAGCGCAGGCGGAAAAGGCGCGTTTCTCGAGCGACTCAAGGTGAGATAGAAGCCTACAAGGCTTTCAAGGGAACACGTCGTCTAGGGCTGGTCGACGAAAGAAGCGCATGTGCGTTCGACTCTGTCCTGGAAAGACGTATTCTGTTGAGTCTAGAAACTTCCAGTGTTTACGCAAGGTAGACACCAATAACCAACAAGCTGGCTTTTGTCTCTGTCGATTCTGCGACTGTGAGAGGCCCACGTGTGGTCAGCGTGTATGGAACCCGTTTTGCGTTGTCTTTCTCTTCCTGGTTTTCTAGCGTGTGTCCTTTGTCACTACCTTTATCAGGAGTATCTCCTCTTTCCTTGTTCGTGCTTCTCTTGGTCGTTCATCTCTCATTCCTTCTTCTTCTGGTACTTCTTCTGTTGGTCCTCCTTCTCTTGATTTTTCCCCTCGCTGCGGCATCATCTGGACCCTCTCAGCCTCTCGCCTCTGCCGTTCCCGCGGCTTGTTTCTCCTGGCTACCCATGGCCTTCCGCTCTGCTTCTGTGCCCACTGTTTTTCCGTCGTGTTCGCCTTACCATCACAGCTAGCTTGGTTTGTCATACCTGAAAGGTATTCGCTAGCATCGTGTGCATCAACCGAGCCCAAAAGTACTTCTCTCCATACCCCTGCTTCGTTACAATTTCTTTCCCCCTTCCTGGAGTTTTGGGCTCATCGGTGAGACTTGACCTCAAGTCCGCCTCTCGGGTCCTGTTGACTGTCTCCGCAACCTCCTGCTTCTTTTGCGTCTCGCTCTAGCCCGTCTTCTTCTTTGTGCCTTTTTCCGCCTTCGCATCTGGCCTCGTTTGGGGTGTCTCCGCGTGTCGCTCCTCAGGCCCCGCACGTGTGTCAGCTACGACAGTTTCTCGCCCCTCAGGTGCCCGCAGCGGCGCCCCTGTCGCGCAGCTGGCGTCTCCGACCGCGCCCGTTGGATCCTGAGAAGGATCTGCACCCTGGCGCCGTCCTCTGTGTCTCTGCATCGGCGGCTTCGCTCCATCTGGGCCTGCCTTCTCAGCATTCGCCGCAGCCGTCGCCGCCGTTCTTCATGAGAGACGCCGTGGTCCATCGCGTGTTCTTTGGCTCAGATCGCCCCTCGGCGGCGCGGGGCCCCAGTGCGCGGGCCTCCGGGGAAGAGGGCGCAGACAGCAAGCCGGCGGAGGCGGTGGGTGGCCAGGAGGGGTCGGAGGAATGCAAAGCGGCTGGTGGGGGGAGACGTCGGGGCTGTTTCCCGACAGGCATCGTGGAGACTCAAACCGCATGCGTGCGCGGAGAGGCAGAGGACGAACAGGGGATGCTTTCGCAGGTAAAGAAGCCGACGGAGATGGAAGGACACACTCCACGCCAAGACCAGGGACAGCGAGACGAAATGGCGGCTTCACGCGAGGGTGGAGCCGTCGTTTTCTGCGGGGAGATAAGCGGAGACAGGACGAAGGGAGACATTGCAGTAGGCGGTGTTTCTGCTGGGGTAGAAGATCCAGAAACAAAGGAGAGTGTCTCGAAGTCAAATAGCGTCAGTGGAAGCCAACTCGCCATGCACGTCCAGGCCGAACCAGGAGCTGGGGCTCCGCGAAGAGCCTCGGTGTCGGGTTTAAGGCTGAGTCCCCCGGGTCGTTCGCCTGCGTTTGGCGATGGCGCGCATCTCGCTACAGACGAGGAAGGAAAGAATAAGGAAGCACACGCGTCTGAGGCTGTTTCAGACGGCCCTGGAGCTCCCTCGAGTGACCAGCCGACAACGCGCAAGACCACGCGGTCGCTGGGCGTGGCGAGGTCGCAGCTGTCCCCGGCGTCTCAGGGCGAGAGCCGGAGAGAGAAGGAGACTCCTCCGCAGTCGCGACGAGGCGTTGGCGGGGCTGGGGCTGGGGCTGAAGGAAATCTCATTGGGCGCAGGCGAGACAAGAGGCTGGACGAGGGAAGCGAAACGAAGAAGGCCGACGAGAGTCGTGCGACGACTCATCCGGCAAGTTCCTCAGTTGCTTGCTACGACGGAGTTCGCCCCTCCGAACGCGTAACGTTTGTCCATCTCTACTTTCCGTACGGGAACCAACAGCGAATCGTGAGCGTCGAGCAACTACGAAAATGTGCTTGCTATCGACTGCCGTATGATCTGCACGCGCATTTCCCCCCCGAAAGCACGCAGACGGTCCTTCGACAGGCCCACGACTTCCTCTGGGCAATTCCAAGAGCCCTGCCCCTCGTCCCCACCCTCACGAGAGCGAAGCGCGCGACCCGCGCGCGCCGCGGCGCCAGGGGACCCGGCCTGCCCCCTCGAGGAGACAGTAGGGCGTTGTCGCAGGGGGTCGCAAGCGCCCGGGAGACTCCTGAGGTCTCCGACTCTGGTTTTGGCGCAGATGCATGCGTTGACGTCCGAGACAAAGAGGTGTGGGATGAGGCGACGGATGCGCCGACGCGAGAATGGAGTGAATCGCCCCCGTTCTGTATGGTGTACGCAGCGTTAGAAGACAGTCCATTCCGTCTGCCCCAGCATCTGCAACTGGTGCAATTGCTGCAGCCAGAATTGGATTTCGATGCGCTTCTGGGCGGCACATGGCGCCTTAGGTTTCCGCAGTGGAAGCCGCCGGCGGCGCCTTTGAGGCTGGAGAGACCCCTCAGTTTCGCCCTGCCTTCAGAGGCTCCTTTTCCTCGCCTACTTCATCACCCGTCGGAGGGGCCTCCCGCTGCAGGGGCTCTAACGGTGTCTCTTCCCGCTTGGCGGCGTCTACGCGGATGGGCGCCGTACCCCATGGACTTGAGCGCGGCGTCGAGTGCGCCAGTCGCTCCGTCGCATGCAGTGACGCAGAAAGTGGCTGAAGAACCGGCCCAGCCCTCTCAGGCGGCGGGCACAGATGCGTGCACCGGCACACAGGAAGCCGACATGGAGCGAGCAACCATAAAGGACGAGCAGCGTAACGACGTGGCGTCTTCCGCTCCACCCCCAGAGGAAGCACATCGTCTGAGAAGCAGAAAAACGGAAACTATGCCTGGAGTCAAACAACTAGACTGTGAAACCAGTGCTCGCTCAAACATTCGTGGCGAGGAACTAGAACCTGGAAAGACTCACACAGGGCACACACTCAGTCAGGCGTCGAGCTCGGCGGCGTCTCTTCCACCCTTTCCGGTGAGGTCGCTGTCGCTTCCGGCTGCGGGAGATGTGGGGCAGCCAGAGAGTGAAGAGACGGCGCACATCGAGCTCGAGGACGTCTTCGCCTCCGGCGTTCTCCCATGGGCAACTGTCGAGACACTGGAAGGCGCGCAAGTCGATGCTTCTGGCCGGTGGACCTCGTCTGCGCTCTATCTCTACGAGAAACTTCTTTTTGCGAGCTGGGCACAGCGCCAGCGAGTGGCCGCCTTCGGCAACGACGCATGCATGCGTTTCACCGCGCCGTACCGGAGTGTCGCCGAAGACATCGTGGAACCGACGCGTTCTTTGTGGGGCGTTTTTTCCCTCCCGTCTGATTTCGAGGAATGTGAAACGGTCCCAGAGGTCGTGGGCGACCGACTGGTGTCTTCGGGGGTGGACCGCCCCATTCAGCTGGACATACAGCTGGGTGTTCCCGCCTCGCCTGACACGTCTCCCAAGGCCGAGAAGCCTGGAAAGCAAACTCTGCAGAGTCGCCTCGGGACCCAGACTGGACTCAGCTGTTCGGAGCGAAGACCCGTGCGCCTGGGGAGGACGCCGACGAAACTTGAGGGGTCCGCGAATGCCTCGCGGGTCGGCCCTGAGACGGCAAGAGCTGGTGCGACGCGCAGAACTTCCCCGGGATCCGCTCCCGCCTGGACTGGTGAAGGTGGGCTTGCGTTCTCGCGAAGACCGCGCCTACCACGTGCCAGCGCCGGGAGCTCGTTTCTCGAACGCGAGCGCGCGGGGAGCTTCAATGCAGTGTACGGACAGTTCCCGCAACCGCAGGGAGGACTCGTGCGGATGGTTCGAGACCCCGAGCCGCCACATCCGATCTTCTGGGACACGGAAACGGACGAGCCACCGAGTAGGCGGCCGTCAACCGATAACGCAAGTCTTGAGACTGTCTCGGGACCTTCTCGACACAACAGCAAGGCGGCTGACATGTGCGAAATTGCTTTTGACGAAGACTCTGCGAGAGGGCAACCGGCGGGTCCGACTCATGGATTTACCGCCACTGACTGTGTAGATTCTCCAACGGGCTCTCGGCCCTCTGATCTGACGGAGCAAGTGCGCTGTAAGCGACCACTGGTAGAGACGGAGACCTGTGATGCGGGTGCCGCGCTTCAAGTCGAGGCTTCACACACGAAGATTGCTCGGCACCAACTGGCGGCAGATTCCTCGCTGGGAAGTGGGCAGGCGTGGTCGAAAGACGTTGCCGGGATTGAGGCGAGTGGAAGCGCCGGAAGACCGAATAGCGACCTGCGCGAGCGCGACGCAGATGCCACGTTTCCAGCGGAGCATCCGACGTTGCAAAGAGCGAATTCCCGCGGTACGGAGAAGTCCCCGAAAACGGGACATGCAACGACTGGTCTAGAGGATAAGCGGCTGGGTGAAACCCCAGTCGGGGGGGACGATGGTGAAGAGAGGAGAATGCTGTCATCGCGCAGGCGGACAGATTCCGCCCACCAAACCGGCGAATTACAGACGCCGATACCGCTGAGTTCACTCCAGGAGTCATTTGGACAATCCCCTTCTAGAAAGGCAGCTGAACTGCCAAAGCGAAATGCGTCACAGGGGATAACCGTGTCACCATTCCCTAAGGGACAAGAGGGAGTAGACACTCGCGGGACGAGGAAAAGGAGTGAGGCCGGAACCGACCGCAACCAACGTAACTCATCCCACATGCGAGGTAGCACTGCAGAGTTGAGGTAGCTGTCAGGCAAAAGACGGATGGAAACGCGGTGAAGCGTCCTGAGAGGCGCGACAAGAAACTCGGCAGAGAGCCGACGAGTCCAGACTGCCTGCAGTGTTGCATATGTGCATTCACGCGGAACTAAGTCCTTCACCGTCAAGGGAGGCACCTGCCAACTGTGCTGATTGCCATAAGATATCTAGTCTACACCTGATACGTGTTTGAAGGTTCTTTCCATTTGAACGATTGCTGCACGCCGCGTTCAAACGTTCTATGCATTCTGGTTAAACAAAAGCAACCGTCGCGCATGCAGCATTGCAAGGTAGCTGCGTACATTTCAGGAAAAAATCTTTTGTTCTTATATACACGCATGTAAGCAGCCATCGTCTGTCCCGTGTGACAGTGCAAACCGCGATAGCGGTTCCGCCGACGAAGAAGAAAACGCCTCACGCAAGCAGAAAGACCGTATCTTCCGCACAAGTCGCTACAGCACACACCAGTATTGTGCCACCGAATGTTAGAGCTATCATGTCCGGGCGTATACGCCTGTGTTCCTGATTAGACAAAGCGGTGGAGGTCCTTCAAGTGGCGGGGAAAAATCCGAGGCTCCGTGTGGGACGCGCCTCAAGAGCTCTAACAATGTTTTAGGATAAAGGAAGTTGGAATGTAGTCATCGTCACTCTCGAGAGACCACAAAGATTGCTCAATTTCACATATCTGCGATGGCAACAGACTATTCAACTATTAATGGTAATCGTGTAACATGACGCACGCACATGGATTGAAATTCATTCCTGAGTGTATGTCTGTCTCACACACGTGCTTATGCAAAATGCTGCTTCTGAGCAGGCGCGGGCAAGCAGAAGCCGTTAGAAATGAAATGACCAGGCGGGCAGGTGGGGACGGGCTCTTGGATTTCCACCTGAACACACGAACCATCTCCGGCAACGGTGAAACTTTTCGGGCACAAAAGCTCTGGCTTAAAACGCCTTTCACCCTCACACTGTTGTTGACTCTGCGCCTTTCCTGAGAGGACCATTCCAGGAGGGCAAATCGTTTGATACTCTCCGTCTTCTTCCTTCACACAGGAGCCGCTAAACAGCCTCCATCCTTGAGGGCAGACAAGAACTGGCTCGGAAGTATCGACGCGTCTGCAGCCGTCGGGTCCAGGCGGACCGCCTCCCCTTCTGCAAATTGTCTCAGCTGGTTGAGTGTGGAACACTAAACAGTGTCTCCCCTCCAACTGAGCTCCCGGCGGACACACCATATCCGGGACCTCCCGCAGCTCCTGATGAGAAAAGAGAGGACCAAAACTCAGTCAGAGAAACGTTTAATCAAAACACAACAGAAAAGAGTATCTTTCGACGATTTACACGAGGCAGGCGCCCTAATAAACGTGCGGGTTCCGAAATGCTTTGGCACTTTGCTGTTGGCCGAGGATGATTGTCACGGGACATGCCAGTGTGTTTGTCATCGATTTCAACAGTCACAGCACTCCTGCTGTCTACCGGTACAGCGTAAGTGTTTTGATTCGGCGCAAGAATCTGTGCCATCTGTGAACGACTAAGATGACTCACAGCAGACGTCGTGGAAAACGATTTTGCGCGCTTACATTTGTACATTGTCCCTTGGGGCAATCCATTCGAGGAGGGCGGGTTTCAGTGAGAACACATTGTCCATTAATGAGATCCGCTCCCTTCTCGCACGAGGCTTCTGCTGGAGCAAAGACTGCTTGGATGCAATGCTTATCTTTCATCACTGTCCCTTCGGGGCATTTGAACTGAGGCTCCAGGAGCTCTGCAAGCGCACACATGCCGTCTTTCATTTTGTGCCCTACTGGGCAGTTCATAACAGCTGGCCTGCTTTCAATTCGCTTGCAGATGCTGTTCTCTAGAACAAAGTCTTTTTTGCATGTCGGAACGGCTGGCGCCTCAGTAACAATAACGCAACCCTTCTTGCCCGGCACACCCTGCTGGCAGTCCATTATCGCGGGCATCATTTCCCGACGGATACACATGCCATTTTCCTCTTTGTATTCTTTCGAAGGGCACGAAACAATAGGAGGTCGCGTGGTCTCTCTCACGCAGTTGCCGCCCTGCAAGACAAACCCTCTGTCCTTGCACTGCGCTTCGAAGGGGACGTGGTCAAGTGCTACACACGATTGTTTCCCTTCCGTCACGAGCTGGTAGCCGGCTGGGCAGCCTGAAAAACAATTGACAAAGACCGAAAAAAAAGCGCTTGCCCACCCGGTCCATTTTGCCTCGCGGCCGAAGCGTCTTGGTATCGCGATCGATATGCGATTTTGGTCATGGCTGTTTCCTGCTTATTTTTCTGCGTGCCCACGTCTGTACAGCGGTTCTCAGTTGCCAACAGCACACAGCACCACTCTCGTGTTCTGAAGCCGATCAACGGCACGCACTTGGAACAGCAGGGTAGCGCGTTTCTTTGAAGCAGGCGCCCTTCTTTAGCATGAACCCGTCGGGGCAAACCTGCTGAGGCTTGGTCACATTGTCCTTGATGCAGGCCTTCCCGTCCGGTGAGATGATAAAGTTGTCTGGGCAGAACGGCTCGGGCGGTCCGATTCTCGGAACGTAGCACCTTTTCCCGTCGCCTTGAGATCCTTCGGGGCATCTCGCGAAGGGCTTCAACTCTTCCAGAAATATGCATGCTCCGTCCTGGAATACCTCGCCTTTCTGGAACGACACGCCAAACGCAAAATCCGTGAACTCTGAAAGTCATTTGAAGGATACGTAGTTCGTGCTAGAAAAATTTATTTTTATTCCACACACTACTGGATAGGAGTTTCTACGATGTGTCTGCAGTTAATTGTTCTTTACTCAAGGGGAGGTGTGTCAGGCAGGTCTCGCGAGCCAGACGTGAGGAAACCAGTCGATCGTCCTAAAGGCGAATTCAACTGGCCAAATTGAGTATGAATAGCACGTTACGATTTCGTCGCGTCGAGGCAGAGGTCGCTAGGCGTTAATGCTGAACGACATCTTCATTGAAATTCAGAAATACCGACTTACTCGTCGACATGAAGACATTGCTTCGGCATATTCGGGGCCTTGACACATGTCACCGTTCAGAACGAATCCCGGAGAACAAGTAAGTATGGGATTTGGAACTGCGAAGAGCAAACAACCGTGCACAAGAGTTGAATAGTAATGAGGTTCTTGTCTCACCATTGAAACCATCTGGGGTGCCTACCTTCTGCTACTCCCTTAGCGGGTGCTTTGGCAACCTGCAGTGGAGCTGCGACTGGCTGGTCTGGAATGCCGAAAGCACCTTGCTTATAAAGCTGGTGAAAGGAGATTTGGCCACTCGCTCTGTGGGCTGACGCCAGAGCAAGAACACCGAAAAGAAAAGCGCGATTGGACGAGGCCATTGTGTGAAATAAAGAACGAATTCCACCGGTACAGAACGTCCACAAATGAAAAGTGATTAATACGTCACGATCTATTGATAGAGATAATGATGCCAATCGTTTCGAAGAAAATTTAGGTAGAATGGAAAAAAATATAATGAGCTGCGGACGTTCTGACCTCCGCTGGGATCGGTTAATGCCTATGGGTATCAATGCTCGTCTGCCTGTGCCGCCTCACGAGCTCCGTCGCCAACTTCTTCGGCAAAACTGTTTTACCAACCTCTCTACTTTTGCGTTCTTCTGCATGTATGGTTTCCTTCTGTAGAACAATGTCAGCAAAGGGACCCTGTCGTAGGTCGGTGCTGGGTTCCCCTATTCCCGAAAATCACAGTTTTTTAGTTTTGCCAGATTCTGAGCCGTGGCCGTGTTGTTCACGGTAGACATTCCGCTTGTACACACGAAATGCTTTAGGATATGGAACGAATGAGGCACCCAAAGGGGTTTGTGTTTCGTGATTGGTTCTATGTTCAATACCACATCACTCCCCTTTGCACGATACTTTTGTTCGCTTCATTCTGCCTCAGGTCACTAAGTTTCCCATGTAGTTCTTCATCTGCGGATTACCCGTACCATTCGCGGTGACTACGGGAAGCAGGCTTTTACGCCGTGATGGGATCCACCAGAGAGCAGGCTACCAAATATGATGCCTCGAAGCAGTGGCGTTTGCGTTCAAGCTTCTGAAAATCCCCGCTTCGGGTTCATATAACACCTCGCGACGGTTGTTTTCCGGTACTCCCTCAGCATGACTGGACAAGAAATGTTGCTTCACCTCACCCGCTTCACATCGGCCTGTGACGTGAAAGAGGACGTTCAAGTGAAAACAGGATCAGTGCTAGATAGAGCCCCGGATGCAGCCATCCTTTCCCGTGCAACGTGCGCTGCCCTTCTTGCCTATAGGGGTATTTTTCCGCTGAGTTGCCACGCGCCTACACTGACCTACACATGTGCATTCACAAGCAATGCATGGATACATGCAGTCACCTGTTACTGGAATGTACAGATGTTAAATACTGAAGGTATCACTATCGGCGTCGCATGTTTCCCAGAAAGCTCGTGTGTCACGGAATTGATCACACTGCTAAATATACCATGCGTTGTTCTTGCTCCAATTGATCACTCGCTCACCCCACGGTTGCTCACTTCAACACCGCGGTACATCTCACTTCTGCTGGAAACGTTTACCAGTCTCATCGTATGCGGCGAGGCCTGCTATATCGATTATTTGATGCCCTGTAGAACCGTCTGGTGTTGTGTACAACTGTAGCGGTGCTTTTTCCTACTATTGTGCCACGGACGAAGATCACCCTCGTCTTTTCTAAAGTTTTACTCAACATCTCTCTGGTGCGTTTCAGGACGTTGACGCACTGAGCATTAATTCGAAATAATTTTTGGAAACGGACAACGGGCTGCTGCAATAAATCATCATGCAAAATGCCCGTGCGCACAAAACTAGCCACTTTATGCTTTATAAAATGAAAACGTTTCCACAACCCACCGACGGCAAATGAACAACTGATGTCGTGCGTCGGAAAATACCACAGCACTGATATATACAGGTGACGTTGCATGACACTGGACATCGGGTGGTAAGACACGGTTTGTCATATAGTTCCACTCAGACCGTTGCCTACTCATCTCAACGCTGCATAACGTCCCTCCCCACTGTACGCTGTACTTATCCCCCCGGCTAAAGGAAAGACATCAACCGCATTGAGATGCGTTTCGGACCCTCTAAAAACCACGGCGACTAACATAAAGTAGACAGCAGCAAGAGATGTTCGATTCCAAGCTCAAGCGGCATCTACAAAAAACTGCAGACGACTGAAGGCCATTAGCGTACCCTGAGACTAACTGCTACTCGACAGTATGCACTCCGCCGCTTCATCCGGCATACACAGAAACAGTTTTCCTCTGTTCCCAGCAAACGTTTCTGGTTCTGTCTCCCTCTCTGCTCAGGGCAGTTGTGTGGGCATCCTGGTGTGTTCCGGCGGCACCCGCGGATCCCGAACCGTTCCACCCTTGCTCGGTATACTCCCGTTTGCTACCATCCGCCTTCGTTTGCTACTATGCGCCTTCGTTTGCTTTGACCGCCGTATTCTGGACACTCAGGTCCGCACCCGCTTCCGTGGCATTTGCCCACACCCAATTTCCATTTTCATCATAGTAACCGCCAGCATTATGATAGTATACCCAGTTTCCATTTTCATCATAGTAACCGCCAGCATTCTGAGAGTCTACTCCGTTTCCAGCTTCGTCGTAATAACCTCCAACTTTCTGCGATTCTATCCAATTTCCATTTTCATCGTAGTAACCGCCAGCATTCTGATATTGTACCCAGTTTCCGTTTTCGTCGTAGTAGCCGCCGGGATTCTGAGCTTCTACCCAGTTTCCGTTTTCGTCGTAGTACCCGCCTTGGGTGTAGGCAACCCACTGTCCGTTCTCATCGTAGTAGCCGGCCTGGTTGTAGGAAACCCACTGTCCATTTTCATCGTAGTAGCCTTGCCATTGTTGCTCAGCTGAAGAGTCGCCGGCTTGCGTCTGACCAGCGTCTGCTTCAGCAGCCCCGGATTTCTTCTCCGTTTCTGCGGGAGACTTTTCCGACAGCTGCTTCGCTGCCCTGAGGTAGCGACACCAGAAGAAAGCACCACGAAAGCCCGCAAAGGTCATGGGGTCGGATCCCTCGATTACGCGACAGACATTGGCCACACACCGATAAAATATAAAGACTGCCTGGCATATACCCATAGATACACTGAACGTTCGTGACATCACGCAAACGAAATCTAACTTGAATGAAAACGGCACACGCGACTCCCCTGTGTAGACAGGAAAACGCCTTGATAAAAGGTATTTCGTAATTAAAAGCATCAAGCTGCGGCTGCGGCATCTCTCTCAGCAAGCAAGCTTGAACACACAGTCCCCGGCTCCTTCCGTTTCACTCCAGTGTTGCATACACCTGGTACGTCTTTATCAGTCGATCGGTCCATACCACAACGAACAGAAAAACAGCTGTTCTTCTAATTCAAAACTACTCGCGTTCACAGTTTTACTGCTGCTATGTTCGAAGCATCGAAAGGGTGTTGTGCTTTCCTGTCGAATTCATCGCCTTCTGGTCCTCACCATTCCGTTCTGATGATGGCCTCTGTCTCGACGCTAGACCGGGCAGGTTCACACGAGAAACAGCTACAAACACCGAGCCCACGCAAAAACGTAGCCGCCTTCGAGCTCTCTCGAGGGCGCGCGTGAGACGATTTGTGGCTTTTCGGAACCGACGGAATCCACACGCTCCCCGGGTGATGCAGAATAGCAGAGTGTTGTTCCAAGCGCTTCTGGATTTCCGGCGTCGCTAGCCGCTGGGCGAGAATTTTGCTCGAGGGAAGAGGCTTCGTCCGGTACGTGTAGTCCGATGGTCGCTCGAAGACGCAGCACTGGCACCAATTCAAGCTACGACCATTCTTTTTTACGATTTCTACGAAGAACAAACAGAAAAAACGCACTTTACATATCAGACAAACCACATGCTCTAAGGGGGACCGCAAAAGAAGTTGAACCCCCTCTAACGGGGGACCAGCAACATAGGTCGGGACCACACGAACGAATCGAGTAACCCACGTTGTCGAAAGTGTGTAGGATGTTTGATAGTTCTTTATGAGAAGCAAACCCGATTCGCATGCAGCTCGCATCACAGCAGCGAATTATTGCCGTTCTATTCACGGCTTTGAAACTTGAAAGAAACGCATGTCCCCGCCACTAAACCCTCTTGCCTTCTACAACCACCTGCCCAGAACACCACACCTGGAAACCTCATTTTCTCTTACCGTCGCTGATCGTGTGCTCGATGGCTGGGTCCATCAGCGGGACTTTCGAGTCGATTTGCTCCGGCAACACCATGAACTCTGGAGCTGATCCGCTCGTGAAATCGTGCATGATTGTGATAGGCTCGCCTCTGGTGATGTTCAGCTGGTCGCCGGTTGCGAGCTCCCCTTTTACGCAACTGGACGACAATGCCGGTTTAGCCGTCGCCTCGATGCTCCGCACGAATTCCTCGTCGGACAGCTCGTGTCGAGGAGGCATTTCCTCCACACCACACACCTCCTCGCTAACGTCGGTCTGCGCATCCTCGGTCTTATTCGCCTGTTTAGCAGGCCCGCCGCCAGAAGCCTACACATACCACAGACAAACGCAAGAGGGAACCTGCGGACGCAAACCTAGGAAACAGCATATGGGGTGTCAGATACGACACAGAATCTGTGCGGCAAAAACCCCATTAAAGACACAGAGTTTGTGAGATAAAAGTGGATGGACATCATCTGCAGGGTAAAACGTCAGACAGTGCGCGAATGCAAACATGCGAAACAGACGCTGTGGAGGCACACGTAGGAGCCATGGCATGGGGAATTTAACTGAAGACACATACTGTGTGAAATCCAGCTGAAGCGACACAACTGGTCAAAGTTGAGAAAGAGTGTGCGTCGATTCGACCTCGGCCCGAACATCGCTTTTCGGCGGCATCGCGAACGACAGTTCGACCTGTCGTAGGGTAACAGTTCGTCCTCCCCAGGGAGAGAGTGCACAAAGAGAAGAGTAAGAGAAGAGTTCGAGGTAGGTCACTCGACATGAATTAAACGGACAAAGTACGATAGGACAGGCGAGTCTTGATTTTTATAATTGGCGTGGGCGTACCGTGGTCGGTATTCCAGACGAAGGTTGAGTCTTCTCTGACGCCATGGGAGCTTCCTTCTTGGACATTGTTGCCTTCTGGCTGGGCTGCAAAGCCTCAAATGTAGCAGAAGCAGCCGCGCTGACGAGTTCTCCTGCTTTCTCTTTCGTTTTCGTCTCTTCATCTGTAGACGCCTTCTTCATCTCCTCCACCTTTCTCAGCTCCTCCATCTTCTTTACCTCCTCCATCTTGTTTGCTTCCTTCTTCTGTTTTGCCTCTTCGACCTTCTTCACCTCCTCCATCTTTTTCATGTCCTCGTCCTTCTTTGCCCCGTCTGTCTTATTCGCATCCGCTGTCTTCTTCGCCTCCTCCGTCGTCTTCGGTGCGTCTGCCTTTTTTGTATCTCCTTTCTTCTTCGCAGCTTCGGTCTTCTTAGCCACCTCCTTCTTCGTTGTCGCCTCTGTCTTCTTTGCTACCTTGTGCGTCTTGGCGGCTGACTCGGTGCTTTCCTTTTTCGCAGTTTTCGTTTCGTCAGTCTCGGCCTGACGGACAAACGGCGACAACGCCGGAAGGGAAAGACATGCGCGACTTTCGTTTATACTGAAAAAACATTCGCACTTAAAAGACTGGGTGGAGATAAACGAAACACTCTACACAAACTTCTTCCACAGCCCCGGTCACCACCACGCAACAAGGCGTATCGCTCTTCACTAAAAACTCCACAAAGCAACAAACACTCGATGGGCCTCTGCCAGCCTCGAGGAAGCTTCCACCTTTCAAATGCCACTCTCCGCGTATTTACACAAGTCCCAGTACGCAGCCATGGCCAGCTTTATCGTGTATCCACCTACTGCTTTTCCAAGCAACTCTCCTGGAGCCTTTCTACAGAAGAGCAACACTGTCTCTCCACAGCAAAAAAACCTTCTCTCTTTCAAGAAAGCGCCTCAGCTGGGCACCACACTGCGGCCGAGTTCTACGTGTAGAAGCACCCCTCATGAAAACTGAAAATGACCAACTGAACGTTCCAGACGACGAGTAAGCTTGATCATTATATACAGATATCTGGAAATGCGAATCCGTATCGTCTTTAATTGAAGGGATCTCTGGTTGCTCACCTTGGCAACAGTGCCCTTCGATTTCTCGTCTTTCGCGGCGCGTTTCGCGACACTTGCAACCTTCTTTTCTCTACTCGCAGACGGCTTCCGTTTGGCTGCCTTCTTCGCGACCTTCTTCAAACTGCTCTGAGAGCCTTCGTCTGCCGACGAAGAGGCATGGCCCTCCTTCTCAGCGGCAGCCGCCGGCTTCTTCTCCGCCTCCTCGCCATCTTTTTTCTTCCCGGCAGCAGCGTTCACCGCCTTGACTAGCGCCTTCTTAGCGGGTTCCTTCTCTGCCTTTCCGTCGGCCTTCGGTTCCTCAGGCTTCTCGGCTGTCTTGCCAGACGGTTTCGCAGCGACCTTCTTCACCACCTTCTTTGTCTCTGCGGCCTTCACTTCTTCGCGGTCGGCCTTGGCGCTGTCCTTCTGAGCCTCTTTCTTGCTCGCCGGCACCGCATCAGCCGGCAGCTTCGGAGCAGGTTTGCCTGCCGGTTTCTTCGCGACGATCTTCATCAGAGACGCAGCCTTTTTGGCGTCTTTTTCCTGAGTTTTTGCCTCCTTCGTTTGTTGCTCGACGGGCTTCGTAGCCTCGTCGGAGGGAGAGGTAACGACCTCGCCCTCCTTGCTCGTCCCTGCCGCAACTGCTGCCTCCAGGCCTGTCGCAGCCTTCACCGCTTCCTCTGTCTTCTCCACCGTCACGTCGTCTTTCTTTCCTGGCTTGTCTTTCGCCTGAGGCACTGCCTTTGCTGCATTCACCTTCGCCTCTTCGACCTTCGCTTCTTCCCTCACCTTGGGAACGACTGCCTTCTTCGCAATCATCTTCACCTGGGGTTTCTTCTCTTCTTTCGTCTCTTTTTTCGTCTCTTCCTTCTTCTCTTCCTTTTCCTCCGTCTTCTCTTCCTTCTTCGCTACCATCACCTTGGGAGCAGCTTTCTTGACTAGAACCACCTTCTTCAGTGATTCAGCCTTCTTCAACTCCTTGTCGTCTTTCTTCTTCTCTTCTTCCTTTTTCTCTTCTCCCTGTTTCACTTCTTCCTTCTTCGCTTCTTCCTTCTTCTCTTCTTCCTTCTTCGCTTCTTCCTTCTTCGCTTCTTCCTTCTTCGCTTCTTCCTGTTTCACTTCTTCCTTCTTCGCTTCTTCCTGTTTCACTTCTCCCTTCTTCGCTTCGTCCTTCTTCTCGTCTTCCTTCTTCTCTTCTTCCTTCTTCTCTTCTTCCTTCTTCTCTTCTTCCTTCTTCGCTTCCTTTTCCTCCGTCTTCTCTTCCTTCTTCGCTGCCATCGCCTTGGGAGGCGCCTTCTTCACCACGAGAACCTTTTTCACTGGGTCAGGCTTCGCCGCTTCCTTCACGTCCTCTTCCGCCTTCTTTTCTTCCTGCTTCGCTGCCGTCGCCTTCGCAGGGGCCTTGTTGACTAGAGGCACCTTCCTCACTGCTTCAACCTTCTTCGCGTCCTTCTCTCCTTCCTTCTTCTCTTCGATCTGCGTATCCTGTTTCTTCTCTTGTTTCTCGTCAGCAGCCTTGGGAGTCGGCGCCGCCTTCTTCACTAATAGCTTCGGCTTCGCCGCAGGTGCTGAAGCCTGGGCATCTGGCGCGGCTGCCTCGATCTGTTTCGGCGCAGGTCTGGCTTTGGATATCAGCTGTCGCGTTTCCTTCCCGTCCTCCTTCTTCACTTCTGCCTTGCTCCCAACGCGCTGAGGCGTTGCAGACTTGACCGCTGTGGCTTCGCGAGCCGCGGAATTTGAAAGCTGTCTCCGGGGAACTCCTATTTGTGAAATTCGTAAACCAAAACACAAAGACGCAACAACAGATAGGCCACAAAGAACGCACGCGTACGGGCATAGCTGGCAACGCTACACAGCAGAGAAACACATTACGTGATGCGGAGAACAGATTCTGCAATTCGCTGCCGGGTACCCGGTTTTTTCTTGCCCTCTATGTCCCCTCCCCGCGTAGCTGACATGTCTACAAACGCTCATGTACGTCCCTGTGCGGTGGGGTGTTGACTGCTATCGATTATCTAAGGGGCTTGACTACCTGCAGATCATCAGTCAGAGGAAGGCATCCACGTTACGCGCGTCCAAGGTCGACTTTGCTGTCGTGCGACACAAAAACGTGAGAACGGACCCGGATCAAGAGAGTAGTATTATTCAGAAGACCCCGACGAGAATTGGATGGGAACTTTCTCCGCTCACCTGCTACAGAAACGGACCGGATATTCAAGTTTGGAGGGCCCTTGACATCGACAACTTCGAGAAAGCCACGAACTTCGAGGACCAGAGGTTTCGATTCACTTCGGGCTGACGGCTCGCCGGCGGTAGCAGATGCACTTGCAATGGCATTCTGCGCTGTCTCTGGGACCGCAGGAGTTGCCTGAAAAACGATGCAAAAACGATTCCGGGACCAGGAGAAGCGATCATCGCAGGATCCTTGTTGCTCTTTACACCGGCCATGCGACGAGATCCTCCCGACAAAGCAGGCATTGAGGACATCGATATCGTAGCTATACCTTGTACTGCAGCTTCCATATTATACGCAGATGCTGTCTCTGTACAAATGGCCCGCGATCCAGTATTGCACAACTCGAATCAATTAAAGACACGCGTCCTCCAACTTGGGACACTAAACGCCACTCAGTTTCCGAGATACAGACAGGCACGCTCTTTACGGATGCTGTATACCGCCAGACCACCGGACAGAAGACGCATTCGAAACTCGCCGTAGCGAATCGCCAGCTTAGGCGCAGTCGAAAAAACCAACATCAAAGCGACTGCAGGTGCCTTGCAGCATGACCACTCGGTAAAGAGAAAGAAACGCTACACAGGAATAGTAAAAGGAATTTCGCGTTTCTCCGCTTATCAAACGACGAGTTCCCCGTGAGTTTCTACGGACGATCTCTGGACAGCGAAAAGGATGTCTCGTCACCGAGTGTGACGTGAGGGACCCACGCGTAGAGTGCCGCAGGCAGGGAGTCACGGAACGCGAGGGAGGGGCAGCCGAAACGAATTCGTCAAATGGACTCGAGATGTAATGAAAACGAGGGACGTGCAGAAAAAATCGACGGGTAACGCGAGGCCTCCCAGTATAGTGTACCGCCCCGTTGCGTCTGCGTAATCAGGTTGAAACGAGAACGACCGCGGAATTCGAGGCAAAACGAAACGTGTAGAGCGGTGTGTCCCCGCGTCAGTAAGTTAGGAAAACAACTGGCCACAGGCAACCTTTTCTTGATTCGCCGCAAACAGACCTGCTTCCGCTACAGCAACAAGATACCTCGCCAGCCCAGTTCTCAAGGCTCAAGGTGGCGACTCGTGTCCCAGTCAGGACAACGCCTCGATGAATCAAACTACCTGCCTCAAAAAAGGAACTCGACAAATTCGCCTATCCGTTTGTTGTTTCTGCACAAGTACGAAGGTATAACGAAAGAGGGGTGTGACACGCACTGCCACGAAACGCGGTTCTGTGCATTGAACTCGCATACCCGGCACACCATTGAATCTGGCTCGGATTGCAGTTTTGCGTCGGACCACAATGGCAAAGACTTACCGGCGTTCCCTCCCGCGGAGCATCCTCTTTCTCTGTATTTTCCATGTTGTTTCAAACGGTTAGTGTGTTCTGAAGAACGGAGGGATTTTGAGTGAACCAAGCAGTCTCGAGTTTCACCCTCTCGACGGTCTAGACGAAACCGTCTCGGTCCACCGCTAGACGATGCGCGGGTCAGGAAGTACAGCGACTTGATGAGAGTGAGCTAAACCCCTGATTCTCTAGCGCTTTCCCAGTCGACTTTGTAAACACGAAAATAAAACCATCTGCGAAACGATAAATACGCAGATCACGTAAGTAGCAGAGGCTTCCACACACGAACGGCTCCGAAAAGCTGCAGTTACCTAGGGACGCTCTCCGGCCGAAATGCACACCTCGAAGGGCTACACGCGCACTGCCCAGCAGAAAAACCGAGGAAAACAGAGGCAAAAGCACAGATCGTTTGACTTTAGATGAGAAGGAGGGGAAGTCACAAGGGTATGCCGTCAGAAAAATGCGAACCTCCTCGAATTGACCGAAATGTTACCGGCTGGCTCGCGCGCGTGGCACCCGTGGGCCGTCTAGCAGAAAGGACCTCTCTGACCCGCGGCGCGGACAGCCGCTGTTCCTCGTCTCCGTCAAGCGTCACTTCCCTTGGAGAGAGACGGGAGAACGAGGACGGTGCTCTTTAGCGACAGTAGAATCTCCAGGTGAAAGCAAAAGAACTGGAAAACGCGTCCAAAGTTGGCAAGCGCAAACAGCTGAGAAACGCGGTTCCGGATCCCAATGGCACACTTGCATCGTTGAGCCCACAGACCGGTCGAGTTTTTTGTCACAGTCTTCGCTGCGCTGGTCCAACTTCGCACACGGTGGGGACAAGGTCAATAGTTAAACTGCTTTTCGGGATCTGCAGGGAGCTGCCATTACACAAAAAGGTGATCTTATAGAACGGAAGTTATCAAAAAGAATTCCGGAGGGCTGCGTATGTTTGGGCGTGATCCCGCTAGTCGGTCTCTCTAGATCTCTCTGGGCGTCAAAGACCCTTTCTTGAAAAGCTTCAAATAGTCACGACATTGTGTCACGTCACTCAACACACACGGCGCTCCTACCCCAGAAGACTTGTCTGTGTACACACGAAAGAAATACAGAAGCTTCTTGGATGCGGAAGCTGGTGCATTCGGAGCCCCTTAGAAGCACACAAACATGGGAGATGCTGAATTCCACCGGTTTAGAGCGGAGTCTTTTAACGGGTACCATGCCTTACTGAAATACTGAAACAACACAGAAGCAGGATAGCGACCGTCACACAGAACGTGGGCAGAGGCACCCTTACGGAGGAAGACCGTTCTTTCATTTGCTGCTGATACCAGTTCCACTTCCAAAAAAAACAGGCGTTCCCCCACGGACGCCTGCCTTCCCTACTCGATATTTCGTGTCTTCAAACTGTCTGACGCAGCTCAGGGTGACAGTACGCCGCATCATTGTCCGTTGGCACTTTTTTGGCGGTGGAAAAGTCATCACCAGGCAAGCGCCACTTACCACAGCTTAAAGCTTCTCCGTGCTGACAGCATCTGTGTACAGAAGACGGGTCTGCACAGATGTGGCACCTTTCAGTACACGCAGAAACCCGAACCCACAAAAGTTCGATTCATTAAACCGTTTTCAGTAGCTCTCGCAGTACCACAGATTCGTTGCTCTACTACAACGTACTGTTGACGATAAGGGCGCTTTAGATTTTTGAAAATTGCCGATATCAAGGGGTGCAAATGGTGCACACAAGTCAAGCTACTACGCATCCGACCCGGTGAGAGCGGTGCAAGGGAAAGAAATATGGACTGGGACAGGTCATCAGCAAAGAAACTGCCGCAATACTCATCTCCGTCTACACTCGTCTGTTTGCAGGTCACCAGGAATATTTTGCACCGCAACGCATGTCAGTGTTCTTTTTTTTCTTAGTCAGCATCCGTCGCATAGCGCTAAACAGCATTTTCGTCCGTCGAAGCCATGAAGCCTCTTCGCGTGCTGTCAACGTGCGCTTTTGCACAAAACCTCGAGTTTCGTATCTCCATTCTTGAGGTCATTAATGAAAAACGGACCCGGCAGTGCAGGGTACCGAGGCAGCATAGCCTGCCCATAAGAGTTGTAGCAAATCATCGAACATCAGACATGAACACAATCAGCGAGCAGGTCACACAGTGCCCTGTCTCGTAACGAAGGAAAAGAAACAGCCCGAAGTCGTCCCGCACACGAGAGCCAAAGAGTGCCACAAAAAACGAATCCCTGAAGTGATCCACCCGCCGTGATGTCGTCAGCCAACGCGCATCATGAAGCACACAAGACAACAGTTGTCGGAAGAGAAGACACGCAGAAGCGGAGTCAGAAGGAACTGATCCTCAGGGGTACTAGACATAATCCGACAGGCTCTACTCGCAAGGCACGAGCTACATGTCGCAGAAAACGAAGAACTTGATCGGAACTCGTTGCATCTGGACACGTTTCCCCAAACTGTCGCACATCTTGTGCGACAGTTACACACATTCGGATAAAATACGCATATCTGTAGTTAGCACCCACGTATCCGATCTACGTGTGTGTACGCACGAACTAGATTGATATACGTTCTGGAACATAAGACTGTATAAGGGAGAACCCTCGACGTATATCCCTTGACACCCGCACAGATGCGTCTTCTGGGAGACGACACCACTCGCTTGAAAGCAAATGACATCGGACGAACGTGTCAAATATTCGCATGCACCTAACTGCGTACGGCAACCCATAAAAAAGTTTTGTAGCTAGCTGAGGGACCCATCGAAAACGCTTGTGCCTCTTTCTCACTTTGCGTCGCCGTTGTGTTGTGAGACAAGTATTATCCAGTCTCGTGTATTATCGTCCCGCATTCACATCGTCCTTAGAGGCGTTCCACTGCAGTATGAAACATATGAACGCCGCGCTTCTTTCCCCTCTGTTCAGACCTTTCCCCGGACTGTGTACAGACACCTCCTATTGCAGTCGCACGTGTTCCGAATCGAGGAATCCATATGAGCTATCTGTGGACCCTCTGACCTTCAGAAAACTCACAAAACCGAGGCTTTGCCTCGTGTTGCGAACTGCTTGCATTCCCACACTCCAACACTCCTGTCTATCTCCAACATACTCATCTCAAAAGACACACACACATATGAATATATATATATATATATATATATTGATGCACGTGTCATTTCACAATTGGTTCCTCTTACTTTGGATCGCCATTTAGTTTTTTTCACGTTGTGTGTTCCACTTCTCTCCCCACTGACCGCTCCGTTACCGCCCGCGCGTTCCCCCTCCCGGTGTTGCCGCTGAGGCTCCATTCCTCCAGAGAGCCGTGGTTCCTCTGGCAGGAGCGAGCGGCGTGTTTAGTCGTTCGACCCTTAGCACTTGTCCCGCCAAGACCGACTGCTCAAAGGACTGAGTTCAGCCACCGCTGAGCGATCGGTGCCGAAGTCGGAGGAAGTCTTTTCTGGAAAAACGTCACGTGAAAACTCCATGCTCGCCTCGCGCTCTGCAAACGCCGCCGCTTCTGGAGCTCTCAGGTGTCTCGGCATGGCTGAAAAAAGCCCCACCGGCTGACTCAGAAGGCGCACGACGATTGACCGCACACTGCCGCCTGCCTGGGATCGCTCCAGTTCGTCCAGCAAAGAACTGAGGAAGCCAAGAGAAATAACGCCGGGAGGAAGAGTGAGACACGCAGAGCAACGAGAGAGAAAGCCAACGATGCGGTAGAAAGCCAACGATGCGGTAGAAAGACAACGAAGGCGGGAGGGAAAACGACAGAGGCAGGGAGAACTGGGGAGAAACAGGGCGATAGAGAGCGCAAGAAAGGCGAAAGGGAACACGAGAAGGCAAAGACGGGAGACACGCTAACCGACAAACGCGTGAGGAAACCGAAAGGGATAGGCGAAAGACACTAGGACAGGCCCAGGGAAACAACATGTTTCTATCAGGGAAGAGCTGGAAGGCACAGCCACGGAAAACGGACAACTAAAAGACAACGCGTTGAGACGAAAAAGCAACGGGTAAAAGTGGAAAAGGAAGCGCATGGGCAGTGGACACGCGGCCTACTTTCGTAGATCGGGAAAGGCCGATCGAACTGCGGGCTCCTCCTCAAGGAGGCTGTCGACAGCTTGACGGAGGTCGCCTCTGACAACGCACGAGAGCAAAGGAAAATGAAGAGAGACATACGGACGAACGTGTATCACTGAGTAAGTGATTCGCGGTAGACAGGGACCGAAAGGTGGGACAACGACGAGAGGTACGGAGAAAAAGGAGAACCCAATCCGCAAAGCGTTACGCCAATAAGGTGAACACAGAAAAACACGAGACTGACGGCGTCTGCAAAAGCCATGACAGGACCACGAGGAAAGACAACGGATGCAGCGTCCCCACTAACAGAAACTCATCCACAGTTGCGTCGCTTTTGTACAGGACTGGAAATATACAGAGTTATAAGTATATATCCACAGATACATACATATACGCGCATGGATATGCGTGCGCACAGTGTACATTTACAGATGCATGACTGTCCATATGCATATATATATATATATATATATATTACACCAGGTGTTTGTTGCCAATTCGGTTTCTGTTTTCTGTTTTGCTTTTTGCATGGGAAATCGTTTGTCTTCTGGTGGAGCCTCACCCTGCATAGAGTGTGAGAGACCTGAAGCGGAGAGGCGACTGGGCGCTGTCTATGAATATGCATGCGCCTGGCTTTTCGAAGTCTTTGCCGGCACAGAGAGCGCGGAAATCGTCGACAGAAAACTCAAGTTGGGCGTAAGCGTCCGCATGCGCAGGTACCCGCCGCACTTGGGGAAAGGCTCCAGGTCCCGGCGAGCAGTGGAGCTGGAGAAAACATGTGACAAATGACATCCCTTGGATCTTTACCTTCATTAATGCCAGTGGCGTTTACAAGAAAAGCCTTCTGCCCGCGTTCGTTTCACTATTCAGAAGGCATCCGCCAACTTTGTCGAACAGGATCAGGAGGAGCTAGCAAAGGCTGCACTGCAGAAAGGAGACAGAGTTCATTTTCCGTGAATCTCCAACTTGCGGAACAACGCCGGATCCAGGGCGGGTGAAAGAGCAAGAGAAGACAGGGGTGGACAGCAGGAAAGACAGAGGACGGAAGGAGAAGAGAGGGAAGAAAGAGATGAGGTACGAAGGAGAAGAAAGAGGGACATGGAGAGAGAGAAAAACCGAGGCACAGCTAAACGCAGAGAGAAGAATAGCAAGGACACAACCATAGGGTGAAAACCGACAGAGGCCTGGAAGGCGACGGTGCTTCTATGTTGGTCAGAGGCTTCCGTTTCTACAGAAACTATACTCATCGTTGTATGAAGTCTGAACTGCCTTATCACGAATACACTATGTTGTCTATGATCTTAGCTGGATTACTATAATCTCAACTTAGTTCTCACCTTGACTGTACTCGCGTCTTGACTGCATTTCATCTGAGTTGCGCTCGAATGTCACCATAGAAGCTAGAGTGGTTAATGGAAGACGCGGAAGGAAACATGACGAGAACGAAACACGCATAGTGAAGAGAGATTGTACACAAAACAAACGTGAGGTAGCAACGTCGGTCCATTCAGCGGAACCGGATAAAACGACGCTTAGCTGCAGAGGCGAGATGATGCGCGGAAGAAAGGAGCAAGTGATTCGCATCAGGAAAAAAGAAAATGGGGAAAAACGCACAAGACGCACAACTAGGAGAACAACGACACGAGGCGGACGGCACCTACCGATACTTGTCGGACAGGAAAGCGAGTGTACGCCGGGCAGACGACGCAGAAATCGCGCCGGCGATCAGTCAAAAACAGAGCACAATTGCACTGACGCGGCAGCAACCTGGAAGCAAACGCCAGTGTAGAGGCAGCCCGCTAGAGCGTTGCAGAAACCGAAGGCGAGCAGAAGACAAATGAGAGAAGGAACTGGACAACAGACGAAGGAGACGAAACGGAAGAAACAGAAGCAAAAGACGAGGATAGTGCAAAGGCGGGGGGAGGACGGCAAGACGGAGAGGTGTAGTGAGAGAGTAAAAAACGAAAAACAGAAAGTGATATCTGAATGGAGTTACAGGAGAGAAGGCGCATCTGGGGTCGACGCGAGCCCGAGTGGATGCCCGACTGCGAGGCGATTCGAAGCCAAGGGGAGAGCAAACAGACAAAGGAGCTGTTGTCAGTCGCAGGAGAGCGACAAGAGACAACGAAGACGCATGAAGAGAAAGACTGGCAGTCACACACAAAGTACACGATCGAGAAGAGCAGCACACGAGCGAAACGACATCTGGGAGAAAACTCAGAGAACAGTCGCACCTGATTTCCTGAATCGCAGGCCAGACGGCGCCCAAGACGAGACAGACGGCAGTGAATGCGGTGTACAGAGCCAGAGCGAGGAGCATGTAGACGGAGAGATCTGCAGAAGCCAAGAGAAACGTACGGAACGCAGAAGTCCCTTATTTATGAACTTTGTCAGTCTTCTTCGTATCCGTAGCATTTGAATATAAACCCCCCAGCCCACATGTATGGACTGCGTCCCCAGCTTCAAGGCGTCCACGCGTTGGGGATGGCTGTCATTTTTCAGGTTCGTTTGCATGCACTGCCCCCTTCAGATCTTCTTCCCAGGTGTACATGCACCTCGTGCGTGACATGCCTCGGATCTCGCCTCCGTTCCGTCCCCCTGCTGGGCCTCTGCTTCAGTCTGTTCTACGTTAAACGCCACCGACACTTTGGATCTGGACGAGAAGCATCTTTTCCTTGTTTTTCCTCTCTTCGCTGCTTTTGCGTTTCCAGTCTACCCCGTCGGTCCGTCCCTGCCTTGGCATAGGACAGTGCCGGCTTGTTTCTCGTACGCTCGATGAGAGTGGAGAGCACGGGGACTCGCAGCGCTTCAGAGCCGGCGCAGGTGAGGGCGGCGAGTCCGAGGAGACCGAAGGGGACAGGAAAAACTGTATTTTCGTCTCTGCGGTGAAAGGGCTTGTCCCCTGAGAAGCGAGCGAGAAGCGAGGAAAACGAAGGCGAGGTGGAGACAAAACGGAGAGGGCACGCAGCGACGAAGAGAGAAATGGAGGGGAAGCAGGAGAAGACGGCGCAGGGAAAAAGAAGAGAGAGTTCTGTACGTAGTATGTCGCAACTGTTTTGTGCTACGAAGCCAGGTCGCGGGATCGAGAGTTATGGAAAAGAGGAGAGAGATGAAGCACAGAATGAGGAAACGAGTAACTGCAGGCAAAGCGCGAGAAAGCGGCAGACGCTTGAAGGAGAGACAGCAACCAAGGAGAGAGAAACGAAGACGCACGCAGCGAGAAACATCTTCACTTACAGCGGAGATAGACCATCCATGAGAAACAGAGAATGGAGGCAACGAGGAGCAAGATAGGGGCGACAATCGAGCCTTGCAGGGACAGAGAGAAGCCGAGAAGCAGACCCAAGAGAGACCGGAATGCGCTGTCGCCGATGCGAGCACAGGGCGTTCGAAGTTCAAAAAAGAGCGCTAGGCGCCCCGATGTGAGGGGACCCTGAAAATAGAGTGAGACGCGAGAGAGAGGAAAGAAAAGGGTGAGAACGTCGTTTCAAGATGGACGACGCGGAAAAGCGAGAACGCCTCGATGAAAAAGCGTGGAAAAAACCGGGACAGAGAGAGGTTGGGAAACGAACGCAAGGAACCTTTTCATCCCCAGACGATTCCCTGTGTAGACGAAAAAGAGTTCTGCTGACGAAACGCGAACCCCAGCCCTCGAAGGCAGGCACGGTGAAACCCAAGATCGCTAACGACTAACAGTTTCCGTACGCCAAATTCAAGATACAGTCTTCATATTGATCTGTGCTCATCTCCATATATGAATGTATACATCTATAAAGACAAACCATAGGTGTGTGAGTGTTTGTATCCACCAGGAATGGAAAGGAGAAGCGTTGCGACTTGTTGCACCATCGTCTGTCCACAAACAAATGATGATCCTCCACAAGCCATCAGCGTTCGCCGTGACAGGCGACAGAGAAACGCAGGTTTTCCAGAGTCGCGCGAACGCACTGTGAGTTGGTGTCGCTGGACCGTGAGGGGGAAGAAGGCGGGGTCTGAGAGGTCGGCAGTCGAGGAAGTCTTTTCCTTCTGTCTCTGGAGCATTTTCGTGAGAGCGTCCAGAGAGAAAAACACATCAAGCCACCGCGAGCGAAGAATGCCGACGGGCAAGTCGCGGAGACAAGGAAGCAGCGTGAGGCCCTGCTTAGGAAGCCGCGGGGTCACGGCTACCGCTGAGGAGCCGACAAGCGCTTCTTCTGCCAGCAGGGACGAGGCGGGTGAGAAAACGAAGAGACAAGGAGGAGAGAAAGAAAAGGAACATGAACGAACAAGCAGGGAAAAGACGGCAACAGGGGTCCCGGGAACCAGACAATAAGGAAATATAACGTGGAACGGGAGCGCGAGAGATGTAGATACAAGCAGAGATAGATGGAGGTAGACAGCGATCAGTAGACGCAGACTGAGGTCGATAGAGAACCCCCGAGATCAAGAGGGGCACATAAAGCATACGGAGACAACAGAGGGAGAGAGACCGAGAGGTAGACGCAAGTAGATACCGATATAGCTAGATGAACGGCTAAAAGTCGATAACGATAAGGAGAGAGCTATAGAGACAGATGGGGATATACAGAGAAGTACGTAGAGAGAAAACGACAGATCTAGAGCTCGAGGAAGTCAGAGGGTGAAGGCAGCAGATGCATGTATAACGATCGATAAATGTGAGCAGCCATAGATATCGAGGTGGATATCGACGCAAATACGTGGTTAAAGCTGGTGGGCGCTAACGGCGACACATAAACGCGGGACCCCAAGGTGACACCATAATCCTTTGTGGACTGGCACGCCCAGCGGGCCTCGTGTTGCCTTCTCACTGCCGCCTCGGGAACCAGGTAGCGACGCAGGGTCGCCGAGGGTGAGGGGTGAAATCTGCGCTGCAGGAGACACCCAGAGCGCCGTAGGCGCCCCAAGCCAAGTTGTCCTAGAAAACAGAATTCAGAGGTTGTTCAACCACACAAGCCCCTGGTTCCAGCAAGAGAAGAAAAAACAAATCCATCGTCTCGAAATCAGCTGAAGTGACGAAAATATAAGATATATGGCGAGTAGCACATTGTACATATGTATATATATGTATATATGTGTAGATGTATATGCATAGAGAGCGGGAGACACATACATTCATGCACAGGGGTCTGTGGACAAGCACATATGAGTGTACAAATCGAGAGCCAGAGAGACCTAGATATAGAGAGTCGTGCTTATGTATGTCCATATATAGATAGGTAGAATAGAACGTTACTGAATATGTAAACGCATATGGATACACTGACGCATATATATATATATATATATATGCATACATAAAAGTGCTTATTCATTTGTGGGTTAGGGGAACAGGATACACAGTCCGTGGAACGAGATTTATTTCAAATGCGCATGGTTGGCCAGCTGGACGTTGCTGAGATTCGCCATCAGCATTTTCGCTTCGCGCATGATCCGTGATACCTTTGTGTTTGCCAAAAGAATTTCCTCTGCCTTGATTTCGGTCCTCTCGTTTGCCCCCTTTCGTTCTTCTGCTCTCTCGTCATGTGGCTGTCTGTCCCGCCGTCACCGTCTGGTGTCTCCGTGTCTGGGTTTGCTACTTTCTCCCTTTCCAATCGTCTTCTCTGTCTACCTCGTCTCTCCCCCATAGGTTTCTGCTTAGACTTCCCAGTTGCGTCTTCGCCATTTTCTCCTCAACTTCCTGGCCTTCCTGTTGAGTCTCTTCCTTCCGTCTTGCCCCTTTCCCCCTGCATCTCTGCAATTCTCCTCCTTGTCGCCTCCCTCGCTGTCGCCTTCTTCTGCTCTGCTTCTCTGCTTCGTTGTCTGCCCCCTGCTTCTCTCCTTGTTTCTCTTTTCCTCTCCCGTTCCCTCTTCGATTCTTCTTCCTGTGCTTCTCTTGTCTCTAGCTCACCACGGCACCGGCTCTGACATGAGCTGGTCGACGGTGGTGTCGCACCACCTCCCACCAGTGGCGTCTGGCGCATTCGCGGGGAAGTTCCAAAGCCAAGCGACCCGACCGTCGGAGACCAGCCGGCGAACAAACAGGAAAAGGCCGAGATGAAGAAGAACGAAGAAGCCGACGACGGCAACCCCCACCGCCTGCAGACGCCCCGAGGTGTCTGCGTCCTGAAACACGATGGAAACGGGCATCTACGAGTTGTCTCTCGACTGTGTTGTCACAGCGACAAAGTTTATTGGCTCCGGCGCAACGCAGTCCCGGGTCCGGCCTCGGATGCCCCGTCTACTCAACCTTTGCTTTTCTGGAAAACGACGACTTCACAACTGCAAGCATCCCTGCATACGAGTACATTCGCGAGACAGTTAAGGCTGTTCACGTATACGCAGACCCGCTTTGGAAGTGGACTGGACGGATACAAAAGCAGCGCTGTGTGAGCATGAACGATCCCGCCGGGTGGCGCTGCTTGCCAGACATCGAGGGAACACGGGAGACTCGAAAACATTGCCAGATGCAAATGCATGTGATTGGTGGATCCAAAATGTGCATACTCATCAATGCGTTGTTGCTCCACAACTGCAAGCCTCGACGCGTCTTCGCCTTTTCTTTGTGCGGATCAAGCAGTCTATGGGAGCACACCGCGGAGGTACAAAAGAAGAAAGGTCAACATTCCTCAACGTTTGCGAAGAACTACCGCCGACCAACTGAAAGCGACCGAGAAAAGCGGGGGATAAAAAACTACGAGATCGACTCCAGAGGCCGTTGACGTTTGCGGTGACCCGGAGAGACTGCGGTCGACTCGAACGGAAGCGGCATTCGAGGAAATGACACAGCTGCGTACAGCTATCAGCATCGCTGCCGAAGCAGCTAGGGGCAAGCCGAGAGCGTGGAGCAACCGAAGCTCCGCATTTCCAAGTTGCATGTTGTGGGGGAGGACCTCCTGCGACTTTCTGTCAAACAGAACGAGTCTGAACAGCACTTGTAGTCCAGAGACCATGGCGAGGAGAACCGCCGAGACGGTCAAGCAGCCCTGGAAAACAGAGGAAAGGGAACAAACGAAGAAACTAACGGGAACTGGGAAGGTGGAGAGCAGCGCAGAAAGCGGCGAGAAGAAACGAAAGGGACAGAATATGCGAAGGCGGAGACAGCCGAACGTAGAGAAGGCGAGGATGGAGGACGCGAAACAGACGAAACGCAAAAGAGACAGGAGAAGACAGAGGCAGAAGGGCACAGGCCGTTAGAGAGAGCGGCGAACAAACGGAAACGAGAGGTGAAAGAAGGCGATCGTTTCGATTGAGCAAAGAGAGAATCAGAGGAAAGAGATGGAGGCGAAATCGTCGAGGCATCACGCGTACCGCTGCGAGTTCGACATTTGTTTCTGCTGTTGAGGGCAGAGGCAGAAAGAGAGCTGTCCATCCAAGCATCGAGGCGTTCGTCTGCAGGGCATCGGGGACCTTCTGGGAGATAACAAATGCAGAAAAAGGTTCCCTAAACTTTCCATCATTTTACGCACATGCCCATCACGCAGGTCCCCGTGGGGCGTTCTTGTGCGGCATTGTTTTCTATCTTAATGAGTCTGAGTGAACCTCCCGAGAGTCAGAAACCAAATGCGGCTGTTTGACAGCGCAGCGATGCCGGGGAGAACTCGCGAGCGTCTTCGCGCATGTTTGTTATCTTTCTGAATTTCAAACGCTGTCAGAAATGTTCGAAGGCTCGTAGCCTTGGATGTGAAATAGAGATGAAACAGTTCCGAAACGCGCATGTACAAGTCGCCAGCAAACACCGCTCACGGCAGACTAACTCGTCACTCGCCGGAGAAGACTAACCGACCTCTGCGCATCCCCCGAACGGAGGAATGGAAAAGGAGAAATAGCCACAGCAGCCGCTCTCGCATCGTCTGTGCGTCCGGCAGTTTTCGTTTTTGCTTGCAATTCTAGCAAGGCTTTCAGAGCGAAAGCGATGGCCTTGCGTTACCTGAAGGAGGTAGAGGAGGAACGAGGCTTGAAAAAAAAGGAGAGCCGTTACAGGCACTTCGGAGAAGTTGCGCGCGCCGCCTTGCCCCGTCAAAAGCGCAAGAAAGAGAACTGCAGAGATGCCGAGAAGCGCCGGCAAGAAGAAGAAAACGCTCAACGCCTGAAGGCTGCTCAGCTGTGCGGGCACCAGAAAACACACAGGCGGGCAAGAAAGAAGACGCGATGCAAGCTGGTATTAGAAACTCTCTCCCTGCATGCCATGCCGGTGCAGACCCCTCGGGTTCTCTGACTTGAGGTGTGCGGTCTGGTTCACTCCGCATTCGACCGCGCGCGGGTCATACCCAATTCGAGTCGCTGCTGGAGCCAGGCACTTGAGCGAAGTCGAGTCTCCACATTTTTTCTTCAGTCCCAGCTCGCGCGACGATCTGCAGATCTGATCGCAGAGGAAAGCGAGGCGTCCAGCCACCATTCACGAGAGGCACAGCAAAGGAGGCATCCTCGGCGCTCGAAACTTTGTACCAAGTCGACGGGGAGTGAAGCGCAAAGAGCGACGCGAGTCTCCCAGAGTTCTCGCAAACAACGCGATCCTCGTCATCCGCAAGCACCTGCGAAATAACAAACGAACAGGCGCCAGTTGAGGCTGTAGCTCGGAAGGCCGCACGTGGTGGAAACGACGGCCGGAGGGAAATGTTTGGAAATGCGGGGGAAAACGTTTGAGAATGACATCTAAGACGAGTCGAGAAGGCAGCAGACGCGAGTGAGGGCGAGAGAAAGGAAAAGAAGAAGCGAGAAAGAATAAAGGGAACGAAGACACGAAAAATGGGACAAGGAGAAGAACCGATGCCGGAACGGGCCGTGGAACGAGACATCGGGGTGCCTGTGTTCTGAGAAGCGACAAAAATGGAGAGCTCAGTCTGTCGTGTTGGATTCGGGTGTCTGGACACTCTGCCTGATAACTCGTCTTGGTGACACACACTCGCTCTCCCTCCGGGTACCCTTTTGCTCTTTCAGAAGGGTACCACACCTTCATCCACATGCAGTTAGACGTAATACGCACATGCACCAAGGCACGACTCAGAAAATAATGGAAGAGCAGGCGTTTCAGTGAGTCGGTTTCTTTCACAAACGAAGGCGCAGATCCCGTCAAAACCCAGCATGATCACTCCTCCGAAACGGGTAGTAACAATCGCTACAGGTTGTGTATATTCACGTGTGAGGCTTTTCGGGATGGGGATAAAAGACGAATTGACCCCCCTGACTTTTTGGATCAGAGCGTGACTGTTTGCCCCCTTGTCTTTCAAACATACACTGTATAGCACCACACTCAACTCTCTGCTTAACATGGTGATGACGAAGTACACGATAGGACTTGGATCTCGTACACACAGATCTGTAAGATCTCAACCACGCGTTCAGCTCGTAGAAGCAACAAGTGTTTACTTCCATCTCTCTGAAATGTTTTGTCCATTCTTTCGAAGCAGCGAAGCCTCGCCTTCGCACCTTGCATGCGCGGCCGGTGCTGTAGACAAGCAATTTGGTCGGTGGGCTGACGATCGGGCTTGTCCACTGGGTCTCGAGGAAATACATGCGCTGAGATTCTTCCCCTTCTCCAGTCCGGCGACACTGAATCTGCAGATGCGAGAGAAAAAGAGACCTCATTCAAACACATGCAGTCAGTGAAGGATGAGGAGGGAGTAGAAGAGAGAGGTTTTCCTTATTCAGACGACACAAGGAGTTAACGTGTAATGCGGCAAAGAGACAGCCCAGACAGAGGAGAACGGAGAGACATGTACAAGACCTATGATATATTTGCAGGGAGTCGAGGGGACTCTCAAGGGCTGGTAAAAGAGTGCTCAGTTGTCGGGTCTTGCACGCGATTTCAGGACCGAGGAGCACAGGCGAACGAGCCACAGCCGAGCTAGAGCGACAGGCACATGCAAAACGATGAGGATGTGTGTTTGTATATTTGCAGACTGGCCGGTAAATCTGAGGTTTCAGGCGATCTAAAGGTGCGGACAGACTTGGTTTCTCGTGTGTGTTTTCACCAGAGTGGGTGTCTGTGTGTCTTGAGAGACAAGAGATCGTACCGTCGTGAGCGAACTGGGTTGCCGCTCCTCGCGAGGAATCTTGACAGAGGAACTGGGGACATGGGGAGCCCCATCGATGTAGAGGACGCTCGCATGATCACATTGAGCATGCAGCGAAACTGTAAAGAGCCGCACACGGAGGAATGGGACTGTCGACTGCAGAAGACCACAAACGACGAAAGAAGCAGCGTGGGGAACGGGGGAGACGAAGCATGAAGACGCGAGGCAATGCCGTGCGGGCATGGGCAAGACAAGAGAAAAGCAAGCGCAAGCTTAGCAGATGGGAAGTGCTGGCGTAGTGCGCCGAGACAGAACCAGAGGCAGGCTGCTATGAAAACAATTCGATCTCTCAGGAGTTGAGAGACGACAAAACAACTGCAAGAAACACTCGGTCCAAGAGTGAGACGAAGGCGTGAAAGGTCCACCACAGTCGACAGTCTGTTCCCTTCGTTCTAGCAAAGAAGCATGAACACTTCACTATATATTCGCATAGAAAAAAGACCTACTGTACGGGTCACGGACGCCCGAAGCGAGGACAAAGGCGTCGCTGGAGTGTCTGAAGAGGGGGATGAGCGAGAGGTCCTTCCCTCTGCTGTCTTGAACGGAGAAGGCTTCAAGTGTCGGCTCCGAAACCGCTTCTCTCTGATCCACGTGAAGCGTGTACACTTTCAGAGACGGTGCAGAGCTAGGATTCCGCACCTCGAGCTTGACGTCAAATCTGAAGCGACAGGAAATACGACAAAGCGGAAAAGATAAAATCACGTGCAGTGCAAGTCAGCGCAGTGGACGGGCGGCAAGCTTGGCACATCGCCCAAAGTGACTAGCTGAAGAAGACAAAGTGTAAAAGTATGTGCTCTGCAAACCCGTCCCAGTGAAGGGGCAGAGGCAGCCGACCTCTGCGACGTGCATAAAGGCATGTAGGGACAATGCGTGTTGTTTCTTTGTGGTCAGCGATGCCAGCGGTATGAGAGGGTTGGATCGACAGGCGTTCTGTGATCGTCAGACGATTGTGACGGGACGAGCGAGTTGAGGCGCTGCACATTTTCGATAACTTTGCCACAGATGTTAAAGGGAGCCCTATTGAATGCCGGAAGACAGTGCGATTTCGACGCCGGGTGAAAAGGGCTAGCGCCGCGTTTGCGCTGGCGTGTCGGTCGCGGCGCTTGACGTGTTCAAGAAAATTTCTATACCTTTTGGCAAGTGGAACGGGAAGCGCTACCCCGAGAGCTCCCCGAGGATCGACCGGATTCCCGTTTACAAACACACTCGGGAGCAGCTGCGGAGAGATGTTTCTCGGGCATTCAAATCGCGGGAGAACGATCAGCTCAGCTTGCTTGGTGGCGAATCGAACGGTGTAGTCCGGTGTATCTACGGTGAAGTTGCTGACTCGGCCGCTGCTCAGATCGATTCCCTTGAATTCGCACACGTTCTGAAGACGGAATCGCGAAGCGTTTTCTGGAAATTCCGTGCCCGCGGCGTAGACGAGCGAGACGAGACAGGAGACAGTGGCAAACAGAAAATATCGACGGGAAACGCGCAGAAAAACAAGGGGCGACGGAGACCGCCGCCTGCCTTCCCGTTGCGTGGAACACTGTAAAAACCCCTTTTCAGCAGACGCGGAGGAGCGCACTTCTTTGGATTCCATCCGCCCAGGCGCGGAGCTGCGACCGGAGACATTCGTCTCCATCGTCTGGGTTCCTCGAGAAAACGAGAGTTCTCCGGCAGCCGTTGCACAGAAAAGAACGGCACAGATGCCCACGTCCACAGCAGACAAGCAACGCTCAGACGGTTGACTTCATGCGTTTCTCGCCCCCTCAAAGTCCTTACCAATTCAGAAACTATGGGCAAGGGCTACAGCGACAAGGGAGGGACGACGCTAAACTGTGAGCGGGCCTCGCCGTCAGCTTCGGGCAGCTGGCAGCAAGACATCAGACGAGGGAAGACGAGACGATCCACAGGGAGGAAAGGGGTCGAAGTCGAAGAGGGCTTCCGGTAAAACGGTCCCTTTCCGTGCCCCATCACATCTTTGGAAATAAAAACAAGGTGGGGGAGTAAGATTTCCCGAAAGAAGGAAAACAACGCACATGCACAGGGGTGAGTCTCAGGAGCACACGCGCGGCTCTTCCCCGCTACTTTGACCTTCCAAGTGTGTGCCGCTGCACATGTGCAGGTGTATATCTGCAAATACGCGTCTATTTATTTCCCTCTAAGGATGCACATCCACGCAGACAAAAGCAACTACGCTTTTGTCTGCGGTGGTTAGTCCGTAGTTCCCAAGAGCTCATCTCGAAGAAACAGCAAGGGGAAATGCAAGTTCAGTCACTCCAGTGTGGCCAAGGTCACTGGGCAGGAAGGGTCATTGCTAGGCGCCGAGTGCATAGCGTCGCCGTTCTTTTATTCATGGTCAATCCGAAGCAGAGGACGAAGATTGCCCTGTTCCACTGAGACTTCGATGAAGGACAGTGTCGAGAACTCATGGAAACTGTTTGTTCAAAGCAACGCGTGAAGTGCCTCAGTTCTTTTGGGCTTTGGACCTGTGAATACCCTGCGTCATCTGCATGTCAAACGGGGGTCCGCGTTCGCCCGATGCAGGTACAGTCTTTGTGAAGAAAACCGATAAGCGGCGATGGAATGCAAGTAACCAAGTGTGGCGCCTGAATTAGAGAGTTCCTCATTAGAAAAAACAAGTGGCGAGACGACAAGTGGCCATGTTCAGCCAGTCGGCCTGCTGCAGTCGCGGTAGCTGCAGATCATCCAGAGTATCCAAATTGCGCCGTGTGGGAGAAGAACGCTGCAATTCGCCTGTCTCGTTGCCGAGGAACAACTCAGAGATGGAGTCCCTCACGAGGATTTGCAGGTTTTTTACTGCTAGTTTCGATCCTCGCAACTAACATCCGCTTTTCTCCGAACTGTGGTCGAATGACGACCAGGACAGGAAACGCAATACTTCTTCTGTGTAGCATTAAAATTAGCCATTTAGATAAGCGAGTGTAAAAAAGGTGAAAGCGAAACCAGCTCCGCCGCTGAATGGAAAGAGATCTTACCGGCGTTTTTGGTTCCTCAGGCGGCACAAACGAAGAACGCGACAGACATCGTGGGAAAGTTATGAGAGGCTCCAGTACGCAAATCGAGTAATTACTCGACAGCACCTCTAAATCACTTGTTGCTACATCGGCTAAGAGAACACGACTGTTTTGCGAAAGTTCTCAAATGGTAGCGAGCCCCGACGTTTTCGTTCTAGGGTGTTTCGTAGTGGACGTCAACGGTAGAACCGACGAATATCCAAGTCGATCTAACGTCCGCAGCGCGTCGTCGGCCAAACGCACAAAAGCCTCATTGCCCCGGACGGTGGACGAGTGGTCGAATCTTTCACAGAGCCTCGCATACCACATATCCTGTCTGCAATCTATGCTGGTAGCGGCACGTGAACCCAGCCGTCGACGCGGGAAAAGAATTATCCCTCATACCCCTTTGTTTCTGGTAAAGAAGCATGCCAATGCCATAATGACGAGCCACGGTCGAAAACTGTTTTGCCGTACAAGTCGCTTTCTTCCACGTTGACATGGAAACCTGATACATCGACTGGATGTAGGAAGATGTGCGGAACACGACCTGTAGTGCGGCACTCACCTACGCTGATGATCAAAATCAGTAGAGGTTATATGATGGATAAATTTGATAGGGGAAGCCCGGATTGTCTCATCCTCACTTGATTTCCGTTCTTCAAAAGATTGCTCTGTCTTGGATAGAGGGCTTCCACCCATGGCATACACTTATCGTGATTTGCGAGCAAATCAAACCATAAGAATCACAGATGAAGAAACTCGTTTCCATATAGCTGGGGTATTATATGGACGTGGACATGGTCCACAAGCTGTTCCCAAAAGCCGTAGCGGCTCCATGGGAGAAAAAATGATTCCTCAACTACGCAGTCTGCTCGCGGCAACTTTGCCGTGAGAGCTCTCAGAATGTCAGGACGAGGCACGATTCTTTGGTGTCCATTTTAGAGTTTTTTCTTGCTCTTCCCGGCACTGCAAACGGGTGAACGTATCGTGAGCCTGACGTGAGAGCTTCTTGTTGTCAACCAGCTTGTATACTGTTTGTCGTTGGCATTACCAAAGGCCCCTCTGGCCTTGCAGCAGAAGAAGCAGTACCGTTTACGTGGCGTGACCCGCCACTTGGCTTCTGGTGAGACGCTATCAACAGCTTGTGTATTTAGCACCGACACAAACAGCAGCTTACTGATGTCGTTTCAGTTCTTCTTTCAGTACGGTCAGCATTCGTTGTTTCCGGGAACCCTGTCTATTTGAATACGCCTACTTGCACATACGTGTAAACACGTAGGTGTACCCACTGATTCGTAAGTTCACCGGACACATCGTATCTCTACAGCACCAATTCTTTTGCTGCATTCACTGTTTTTCGAAACTCTGCTGTTTGGATGCTCAGGTTTTCAATTTAGTCTGGCTAATCCTTCTGCAAGAACTCCGCTAGTATCGGCGAGATTTTGGCTACTCCCCTCCGCGTATCCTTACAGAACCTGGAGGATGGCGGGCTGTCGCGAGCGAGGCCGTTCCCTCTGGCTGTTGTCAACACTATTTCTGGCATTTTCGGGAACACCCTTCCGGTTACCTCTTATCGCATTTGCTGCCACAAACGGTCCACATGGAACAACGCTTCTCCTAACTTATATGCCTGAGTGTGTAGACAGCGGGGCGACAATGAGGGCGCTGCGGAGGTCTCTATCTCGGAATTCTGCATACAAAGCTTCCCACAAAAGTGGTCTCCGAATGAACGAAAGTGCCCATGAGTAAGAACACGCACGTAATCTGTTTCGGGAGAAGTGAGAAGTGCCGAATAGCAAGGTATGGTTTTGAAGGCCTTGCCTGACACAATCTCATAGAACACTGCAGTGTTATGAATCGCGGGGGTTTCCCTCCCGAAATATCGGCGACGATGAGCCACAGAACCAATGCACCCTTAAAAAGATGGACGGCAGGAAAAAGCAGCATATAACAACCGTTAAGAAACGTGCTGCAGGCGATACATTGTATGAAAAGTCCTTTTACCTGACATCCGAGGCGTCTTAGGGATTCAAACGTACTCACGCGAAAAAGACATCTACACAGACGCGCCAAATGATTTGTTTCCTGTCATTTTCGCTGCGTTCCAGGGACATCGAAGCAATTCCTCTAACAGCGCGCGTTATTGACGAGTACGCCGCGTACCGGACGAAAGTGATATCTCTGGATTCTGCGAAGCAGCCTGAACAGGTGGGTGAGGACTTCGAGCCCGTGCGCTGCAGCATTTCAGAAGAATCTCTAAAGCGCGTTGGTGTTGACGTCATTGAATTGCGGAACTGCGAGATGGTCGGCGGCGACGAAATGAAAGAGGCGCTGGAAACGGATCCATGTGTGGCGTCTGTTGAGTACGATGAGGAGCTCTCGATCGACAGCCTGCAATTTCCGGCAGCCGAACGTGACACCAGCGAAGACGACCCACACGCGAACTCGCCCTCCCCTTCATCCGACCGGTTTTCCGACAGAAGGCGCATCGCCACCACATCCCCATCCGCGGCAAACTCCATCGGAGAGCCTCTGGTTTCTGTGGATGCACCTGCAGATGGCGGTGCGGGCTACTGGCGTGACAAGTCGGGTCTGAACGATTCTCTGTACGACTTGGCAGACTGCGACCCGAAGCGCGTTGTTGCAGTCATCGACACGGGGGTATCTTACACCCACCCTGCACTAGTGAAAAACATGTGGGTGAACCAGAACGAGATCTCTGGCAACGGAATCGACGACGACAGCAACGGCTTCATCGACGACGTGTACGGTTTCAACTTCCGCGAAAACAAAGGCGACCCCATGGACGACCACGGCCACGGCACGCATGTCGCCGGCATCATCGGGGCGATCAAGGACCAAAACTCCCGGGTGAAAGGCGTCTGTGGGAACACGAGCATTGCCGCGCTTAAGTTCATGGGTGCAAACGGAAACGGGTCGACGTCAGATGCCATCAAGGCTCTCAACTACGCCGTCCAGATGGGAATTCCCCTCAGCTGCAACAGCTGGGGCGGTCCCACCTGGTCCGAGGCGCTGATTGCGGCTCTGGAAGCGGCCGAGAGCGTCGGTCACCTTTTCATTGCCGCGGCGGGAAACCAAGGAAGAAACACCGACGAAATTCCGCATTACCCTGCCTCGTACCGGCTCGCAAACGTAGTCAGCGTGGCTGCGACAAACTCCGAGGACCAACTCGCTCCCTTCAGCAACCGGGGAGCGGCCACGGTTGACCTTGCGGCGCCCGGCGTTAAAATCCTCTCTACCTTTCCGCCAGACCAGTTTCGCGAACTTTCCGGAACCTCCATGGCTACGCCCGTGGTCGCGGGCGTCGCCGCCATCCTCATGTCCTTGCCCTACAAAGACACAAAACAAATCAAGACAGCCCTGGTCAACGGAGTCGACAAGATGCCTGCAACGCAAGGTACGACCGGGAGAAAAGCGGGAGAAGGTGCAAGACCAGAAAACGTAGAAGATTCATCAGGACAGCGACATGCACATAGGACCATACGACAAATGTATGCACTTGTATGTACACAGATGTTGATATACCTTGATAAAGGTCAGATGGAGGACTCGGAGTATGAATTCTGCGCAACCATGTCCTGTGAAAACTCTGTGTCTTGCCCCAGGCTTTGTTAAGTCCGGCGGTCGGGTGAACGCAAGCAGGTCACTTTCTTGGCTCGCGCTTGAGCTTGATTTGGGGGAAGACATGAAGGCGCGGAGGAAAGAAACAGAGATAGAGGTAAACGATACAGAAGTTGAGGAGGGTCGCATCGAACATTCTTTAGCCGTCGAACCTGTTGCTGCTTGAAGACGGAAACTAGAAAGGCGATGACGTGCATGAATATGAGGGGTCTCAACAGATGTTCAACCAAAAGGTAACTCAAGGACATGTTGCCAACGTGTTTCACCACTTTGTGGCACCGACAATTCAAAATGAGAGAACAACCAAGGTCCGAGCGTGTAGATATGTAACTCAGTTTGCGTATGCGTCAAGACAAAATATCTTTCGTATTAATGACGAAGCGTGGCAAGTTGTACCTCTGCAAAGAAGTGTATCTCTGTTAACGCTTTCTTGCATATATTTCATTTTCTTCTCAATGCCCGTCTACACATACACCCTTGAAAGGAAAGGCTGGAATAGAGCGGTAGAGTCACTAGAATGTCTTTCGTGGGTCGGGGTTTGTCGCCAAGTAGCTGTGTCTGCGTCTGTGAAACACTGCGACTCCTGGTTTTTGTCGGTAAGGCCACCTCTGTCAATATTCTGCATTCGTTGCCGTTCATCTGCAAAACACCATCTGCTGGTGTACATGCTCAGTTAGCAAGTTTCCTAGGTCGATGGACCAATTTGAATCGCAACCATGTGTGGACAACAAAACGTTACCCCTAATCCTTTTTTCTGGCACACCCTTCTGCAGACTCCCCCCTAGTGAACATGAATCCTGCAGGTAGTTCCAGCGATTCACTTTCACTTCTAGTACAGCGATGCAAAAACTCCGACCACTTGAGGGAGATTGTATTTCGTGCGCGTACGGTGGAGCTTTTTTTCGGCTGAAAGAAAGCCACCAGAACACAGAGCTACTACGCATTCACACAGAGTGCGAACACCATGGCAGTGCTGTTGCTTCTAAGTGACTGAACTTCCACGTCCGAAGGAAGGAAAACTCCAAACGTCTCGGCTTCTAAAGTGGCTTGTGGCATGTGCGCTTACAATACGGTCATCGTGCAAAAGGGGCTACGCCATCGCCTTAACGAGACAACGCACATGATCATAATAGAAAGACCAGCACTGGACGGTTTCATTTTTGTTCGATCTTCCTCGCTTAATCTTGTCATACGTGTTAAGTTTATGCTTGTTATAAGTCCAAGAGTAGCGGAGAAGTTAGCGCATAAGATATTTAACCGAGAAGCTGTTTCGTAATGAACGAAGCTTTCTCAGCAGCTGTTGCAGACCGGTGAACCTGAAGCCAGTTGTGCAGTAAGGAAAAGAAGTATTCAGTATCGCTTTGACTGACTTCGATTTTCCGGCAAAAGAACGACCATGGTGATATCAGAGAAGGACATGCGTCGTTTCGATAGTTGCAGACTGTCTATCCCCGTTCAAAATGCCAAGATGGCGAATGATACACTGGGTGTACCTTGGGTTCTCACGAGTAGATACACGCCTCCCTAGTAACCGAACTGAATGCCGTACAGCAAGCGTGGATGCCGACTGGATTACAGACCCCGCTCGCATGCGTTCCAAAGTTGCCTGCACGAGAATTGTAGTGCCGACCACGAACGACCAGCGAGGTAGAATGCTGCACCTCAGTAGACGGAGAAAGTAAACGACGTCCACATGGTGTAGTGGCACACCACGAGAATACTCGAAGGGCCACCGAGACGTTCTTCCGCGAAAAGACAACACTCCCGCAGCGAGTCACGCTCACCCCAAGAGCCGCACCTGAATCGTTCTGCCATAACTGTCACCACTTGTCTCACATCCACGCACCACTTCATCTAATCCGTCCCTGCCACGACTAACGCCCGGCTGGAGCGCCAAATATGTGACAGGTTTAATATGCCATACCAATTGATCGTGAGTCGTGACGGCGTTTCGCTCGTTATATACATCTACTTGTCCCTCGCTCGTTCCTTGCCAGCAGCCATCCAGACGCGCTCCACTCCTTTCGCAGCTGCGCACCGGGTGTAGGTACACTCGGTCAGTCGTCGAGTGGACCACTGAGGTCGTCGTCGCCGGCGTCGTCGTCGTCGCTGCCGTCCTGAACCTTTGGACGCGAATCGTCGGCATCAAAATCATCTTCTGCATCGTCGAAATTGTCTCCGTCCACCGGCTCGTGAGTGCGGTACGCCACGGCACTCAACCACCACTGGAGAATGACCATCGCAGCTACGACGCTCTCCGGTCGCAAACCCAATGGCAGGCGACCAATCTGCACAGACGTCATCGAACAGACGACCCAAAAGCCCCTTCACACCCACAGACAACCATACGCGAACTGCCTGTACATATACCCGTACACTTATTGTACATGTTTATGAATATCTTTGTGGAGGCAACACTGGGGTGTGGTAATGGATAGGCTCAGACAACTGTGAGAATCAGCTGAATGTAGGGGCGTTGTCTACAAACTCACCACAGGGAGGATTGTGAATAAAGTTGCCACGAGAGATGCGTGGGTGCCTCCCGATTCACATCAGTGCCAGCATGCACTCATGCATCCATGCACACTTAGCACAGCGGCGAGCGCTGTTATTACGGTGTATGCATGTACGCCAACTAAGGTGGTCCTCGGTGCCAGAGGAGGAACCCGTGGACAGAACGAGTGCATGCGCCAACGAGCGCAGATGGAGAAACTTGTTTATCCGCGTATACACGAGAAATTGAAATGCCAAGAATCCCTCGAAAAAGAACATACACAGATACCGACTCCCAAGTGACAAACACAGATACGCGGGACTGCTTTTTGTCTCTTTGTCAATGTAAAGGTGAATGAAAGTCTTCTGCTTTTCTGTGTCTTCTTTGCCTACCGCAGTCAGCAGCGCCGAAGCACCGGCAACGCCAAGAACTGCATGCAAAAGAAGAAGCCCGCCAGTCCACAGCAGGGTCTTCAATGTCGGCGGACTAAACCCCCTTTGGCCTCCCGCAGATTGTGGGTTCTGAAAAAAACAGGGAGCAAAAAACACATGGCTTGAAAAGGCACACACATAGACAGTCATAAAAAAGAAAAACATGTTTCTGTACACATGCGCATTTCCTAAACGCACCCATATATGTATATATATATAAAAGGTATTCTACCTTTCTGTTCACTGTCACTCCTTAGGAATCTGCATCTCCCCCTATCTGTAGACACCTTTGATTGTATATACATATATATATATATATATATGCGTATAAGCATGCATCCCTATGTTTACATGGATAAAACTGGAGGGAACGTTATGAAAGGGTGTAAGATAGGCGAATGTAAAGAGTTGGCGAGAGGTCGCTCCAGGGCGACGAGGAAGTTGTGAGGGAGAAGCGAAAGGGCACACGGTGGCAGGAGGATAACAGAGAGAAGACTGTGTGTTGTCTCGGCTCTCCTCACGTACCGCACTGCTGTCGATCTTTCCCATGTAGCTTGCGGCTAAGCCAAAGGCGGTGGTCAACGCAGGCGTAATGAGCTTCGATGAAGATAAACTAACGAGTGCCAAGGGAACGAAGAAACCTCCCGTAGATGACACCCTAGCGAGGTCGAACCTGCAGACCACGCAGTGTACAGACACCTCCACGCAGTGTACAGACACCACCAGAGGGCGGGAAGCTTCACGCGAATTCTTGCACGGAGCTTTCGTCAACCCTGTTCGGTCAGCGCGCGATTCAGCGCCTTATCCTCTCTCGAGTTTCAAGGCGTGAAGTTCACGAAACCCAGCAAATCAGGCGGAATCCAGAAAGCCATGTGTCAGCCAAACTGCATCACTTTGCAGTCCTTGTAGATCACTCGGATCCTTTACGTGGTACACACTGACATCTGTATTTATTTACATGGATGGGAATCTATGTCAATATATATATATATATATATATATACATATATTAGATACTCATGCGGATCTATGATCAGAGACAGGTGAACGACGAGTGGACATACATACACTCACAGACACACAGAGGCCAGCGCCCACAGCAATGGACACACAGATATTCACCTACGTCTGGGTGTCGAAAGATATGCCACTGCACAGAGCAAACATCTGCTTTTCAACTCGGAATTCTCTCGTTCTTTGTACCTTCTCAAAAGGCCGTCTTGCCGCTTGTCATCTTCCCTCGAAATGTCGCGAAATACACCACTTCTGTCGCCCAGACCCATCATGATTTCCTTGATTTCTCTGGGCGCATCCACCTGACTCATGTAGGCCGGGTCCTCTTCACTCGGGAAGCCGCTGCGGAAACGGGCAGAAAGAAAAAGTCGTCAAAACCAATGAAAGGCACAAGGGGAAAAGCTCTACGACGGTGAAAGACAACAACACCCTCACAGAAGCTGACGGTAGACACAGCCCTCAGAGGAGACAACACACAATCAACTGGATGCTGAGATGCAGCTATGAGATGAAAAAGCCTATACATATATATGGCATATATATGGAGAGAGACATATGCATCTGTGAACGTAAATTTACAGACGAGGAGTCTGCATCGGTTCTTTTTGTCCGGTGTGGATGCATCAGCGAATGAAAGAGAGGAACCAAGTGAGAAAGCGAACTGGAGAAAACGGACCTGTCCCAGTCAACGTCGTGGACAGGAGGTTGCTTGCGGCCGAAAATCCATGAGAAGAGTTTGGAAAGTCGCGACGGCGGGGGCTGGTGCTGGCGCTCATATCTCCGACAGATTTCGAGGAAGTCTTTGTTAAATCGTTTCCCAGAAATCTGCAGAAACGCAGTTTCCATCTTCTTCAAGGTGCGTTCGTCCTCCACTTCGCTGTGCTTCATCTCGTACGCCTGCTGAACTTCCCACCACGGTGCCTGGGGCGAAACGCCCAACTCCCGATAAAAGTCCAAGTCCTCTTGCGCTAGAAAACATCGGAAAATAAGAATAAACGGAAGACGCGGAACCTCAGAAAAGAAAAAGAACATTTCTCTCCGTATGCACGTACACATATCCATATACGAAAATATGATCTGCAGGCATGCGTCTGTCTTTGGAACCATATATATATATATATATATATATATATATATATATATGCATATGACGTGCCATGCATATGTCTTTATATTCTATGTCTTTATATTTGTGTACATATACGCGCATGCGTTTCGCAGCTACGGGGTCAACATATATATATATATACATATATACATACATATTATGAACGAATAGGGTGTTACGGAGGAAGCGTGAGAGGTAGGGAATGTCTCTCTGGTGCAGATGGGACGCGTGGTGAAGCAGAGACGACAGAAGAGGAGAACCATCCGTTTCGCCAGGACGCCAGGACAGCCTCGAGAGAGGAATTGGACGCAAGCGAAGGGCATGACCAAGGTACACCAAAAGTTTCGGAAAATGCCTCAAAAAACCTCTCCAGATTGAAATCTCCTTCTCTGCACTCACTCAGCGTCACGGTGGGCAGCGGCCCTTCCTCGTCGGCGCCAAGGTGCCCGGGTGTCTGCGCAGAGAGAGCCGTCTCTTTGCATGCAGGACCTTTTCGCGAGTGGAAGAATGTTTCTTCGCCTGTTCTGCCGAGCAACCAAAGGGATGAAAGCTGAGAGCTCGCAACGGACGCCGAACCAGGCTCCAAGACAGCAGAGCGAGGGGGGGACGGAACGCCGAGAGACACAGGGGGGACAGGAGGTCCCAGAGAGAAACGAGAATCTCTCGATGCGGCTGAGAGCACAAATGGAGAGAACGATGGAGAGGCAGAGCGAGAGAACGACGCCGCATGTACTGAGAAGGGCGAGAAGGCAGCCTGAGATGTTCCATGACGCCTCAGTCCAGAAGGCGTTTTTGCGAGCGAAACGGTGGGGAGGGAAGAGAGGAAAGCTACGCGTCGGCCTCGATGCGACGCGCGAGAAGAAGACGGCGACGTTCGGAGAAAGGCCGTCTGCATGCGCGGGGCAGACAACAGCTTGGTGGCAGAAGGACAGAAAGCGGCAGCAGGTTTGCGAGGGACTCCAGACACCGTCGACATGCGCAGAACCGACAGCGTGAGGAGAAGAAGAGCGCAGACACCACGTCGGGTGAACGTACACCCGAGCGCGGAGACGAGAGATACTCTAGGAATGGTGAGGTGAGTCGCCAAGCGAGGTGAGGCTTGGCGGACTGTCGTGTCTAAAGCCAGGGAGGAAGAGGAAGAAGCCATGAAGAATCTGGATTCCTTTCGCAGCTGACTTGCGGGGCAGCAAGGAGAGAGATACGAAAGGGGAGCCTCAGCAGTGCGAACCACTCTGCTGATACTTCCTCGCAATCGATTGCCTTCGCCTTCCATCGTGAGACTCGAAACATGTTTCACCTCCTCCTCCCCCAGCAGCATCTCCGATCTCCATAGAAGCGTCAACGCTCCCTGCTCATTTGCTCCTCTTTCTCCGCTCTGTTTTGTATCATGAACGCTTGGGCGTCCTCCTGTTTGCCCTCGTCCCCTTCGACTCCGCATCTGTTTGTTCTCCTTCTTTTCTTCTCTGTCTTCCCTCTGCCCAGGTCGTCGTGGATGGCCGCTGTCGATGCGCCTTCTGCAGCAACCACAGCGACGTGAGCTTTCGATTTTTTCGCCGGAAATTACAGCAGTCTGACAGAAAAACTTTAACGAAGAGGACGGGGGTCGCTGAACATACCTTCGCAGCAAAGCAAGGACAAGCGGGAACGCAAGAAACGAGCGCTGACAAAACAGAGGGAAGGAAAGTCCGGACGCATGCAGCGGAGACCGAGGGACGGCAAGGAGAGCGTTCAAGCCCAGGTCTTCCAGCTGTCGAACCGAGTCGATGAACAGGCGGATTCTCTGACAAAGCGCGGTATTGTATCTCGCAAACGACGTTGCATTCGAGTTCCTAAGTTTTCAAGCAGTCGAGAGCCGCAGCGACAGAAAAAAAAGGCGGAGGAGACAGGGAGAACGACTGGAAGAGATCGATAGAGAAAGAAGTGACAAGCGTGAAGAGATGCGCATGCAATTGACGAAGAACAAATCACCACAGGGGACGGAGACAGGACGGAAAACAGAGCCAGCAGAAGGGCGCGCGCGCGTTGGCGAAAGGAAGACACCGCAGACTGCTGAAAGGAGACAAGTGAAAAGCAGAGAGACATTGCACTTGCTCTACTGCGGCGGGAGAGCAGAAAAGGAGAAGAACAAAGACAGGAAGAAGCGGAAAAGAAGAAAAAAAGTGAAAAATAAAGCAACGGTGTCTTCATGTGGCGGCTGCTTTGCCCTTGCATGCGTTCCAGGCCTGTCGTCTCGGCGCGGCTCTTGTCTCTGCATGCAGTTGGTTTTTGCATGCGTGAGAAAAACGAGCCTGCTTGAAAACTTTTGCAGAAAACTTCCACACTTCCTCATTTCCTGATCGCTTCCTGGCCAATGCCGTCTCTTTTTTCCTTGGATCTTCCTTCTCGTCCTGGCCTTTTCTCTGTTTGCAACTCCAACCGATATACACCTCGTTTCTTCGTCTTTCCTGCCTACTTTCTTTCTCGGTTGCTTCGCTGCCTTCGCCCTCCTCGTTTCCTTCACTCGTTCTTAACTTCCTCCTTTCTGCTTCGTCCTTTTCTTCTGCTTCCTCTCTCTCCTCTCTGTCTATTCCTCCCCTTGCTCCCTTCTCCAGCGTTACCTTCTGCTCCGCGTCATTCCTTGCTCTCCTCGTTTTTTCCTTCCCTCTCCTCTTTTTTTCCTTCCCTCTCCTTCTCCTTTCTTTCTCTATGGAAGACCCTCAGGTGTGGACGTTTGTCGGCTCTCGACGGAGAGGCCGCCGTTTGAAGAACCTCGGCGACGGAACAAGCGAGGGATCTCCCTCCTCGCTCGCGCCTCCCGCCGGAAGCGAGAACTTTCCCCCTGCGTCGCCGCCAGTGGTTGCTCCGCCGCGAAGCGAGGAAGGCTGGAAAGAGGACGCGACTCGGGCAAACCAGAGTGTAAGGAGCACCAGAGACAGACGGCGGCGCCAGGGCCGGAGAGGCGAACGGACTGTCGAGGAAGTCGAAACTCTCGTCCAAGAAAAAATTCTTGCATGCGCGAAGGAACTGGAACACTCAGAGTTCTGGCGCAGCTGTAAAGACACCCTGGAGCGCGCGATCCAGTATTTGCGAATGGCCTCTTCTGAAAACACAGGGACAGCTGCAGGTCGCTCTTCATGTCGGGGAGGCTTCTCTACGTCTTCCGCGGCCTCTTCGTCTCTCGCTTCTTCAGATTTCTGCATCGCCCCGATTGCCGCGGTTGCGGAGCTCTCTCCGCATGGCTGCTTTGCGTCTTCTCCTCTGTCGTCTTTCCAGCTCGCGGAGGCGGTTGCGTCCTCGTCGGAGTCTCGTCTCCACGCGGCGTCTTCTGTGGAGGCGCCTCAGAGAAAGGAATCGCTTCCGGGGGCTGCTGCTCACGCTGCAGAAAGACGCGCGTCACCTCGGGAGATTCCGGTCGAGGACGAAGAGGAGACGACTCTCTGCGAAGCGCGAGTGCCTGTCCAGAACGAAGACAGTGCGCTCAAGACAGCGGAGACGACGCAGGGCGAGGGAAGGCCATGCGAGAAAGGGGAAGAGAAGCTGAAGGAAGAGCAGACACGGAAGAGACAGGATCCGACGCTCCAGCAAGAACGCAAAGAACGCGAAGGAGACGGCGCAGAACGAAACTGGCATGGAAAATGTACGTTGATTTGTCTAGGTCTGGGGAGCCCGACGGAGTGTAGTGACACCGCAAGTTGTCGCTACCAGCTAGGCCTCGCTCTGTTGATCAAGCGCATGCTCAACATTTCTGAAGCTTCCACGTTCATTGCCGATCCGGCCATGACTTTGACGGATTTCGCGCTCCTCCAGAGACTGGGATTTTCTCCACAGCCTGTCGTTCCTGGTCGCGTCCTTCCACCCGTTCTCCACCGCGACATTTCGCGTTTTTTTTCCTGCCCTTGCTCGTCTTCGCGAGAGTCGTTGTCCCCTCCGCTTCCATCCACCTCCCTGGGTGCTTCTTCGGCGTCGGGCGCGCCCTTCTCGGCTGCGTCCTCAAACGCCTCTACTGTGTCTCTGCCTCTGTCGCCTTCGGCTAGACTGGCTTCTTCGGCTGTCTCGTCTGGAGCGTCCGCGTCGCCTAACGCGGCTTGCTCGAGCTGGCATTCGCACCGCGAGCTCGCCTCTGCGCCGCGCGACTCGAGGGAGTTGTTCGTTTTTCTCCTGCCGCACTGTGACGCCGATCTGTACGGCGCCGTCCTCAGCGAGTACTTTCTGCTGGCTCCATTCTGCGCTTCCTGCCTGCGCCCCGGGTGCCGCGCCTGTGGCCAGTGCATGCAGCGATGCCGTGAACCCGGCAGGGAAGGCCATGCCCGAGACAAGGAAGCAAACGAGACAAAGAGCGAAAAGGAAAATGGGCTGGACGCAGATGGACGACAGCCAGCCGCGCAAGAGGAAAAGGAAAAAGAGGCGACGTGGAGACAGAGGCAAGACGGGGAGACAAAGAGGGAGCCGACGCCGCGTCGAGAGGCATCTGCTGAACGGCGTCAGAGGGCAACCGAAGCGGAAACGCGTTTCCAGGCACAAGCGAGGTCGTTCCTTCTCATTGGCAATGCCTTCTCCACCTACACGATGCGAACTCTGCGCTTCCAGCCTTTCGTCTTCGAGCCTTTTCCACGTTCAGAAGACGAGAAGTCTCACGTAGCTGTGGGGAACAGCAGACGCGAGGAGAAACGCGATAGCGAAGGAGAAAACACCCAGCTGAAAACGACTGTCGCGGCGCCTCTGAACCCTCGAGGTGTACAGACAGGTGTGCCAGCGACCGCCGAGGGCCGACAAGCAGAGACCGTTGATGGACACTGGAAGACGAACGAGGAGACGACTCAGAAAGCGAATGCTAGTCAGGGAAAGGAACCGACAGCCGGTGGGGAAGATGCCGTTTCTTTGCCTTCCTCTTCTTCTCTTTCGTCCTCGTCTTCATCTCCCTGCTCGTCTTCCTCTCGTTCATGTTATGTCTCTTCTTGGTCTTCGACAGTTTCTCTGCCTTCTTCTTCGTCTTGCTCTTCTTTCGTTTTTCCCCTTTCGTCTTTTTCGCCTTCTTCTTCTGCTTCTTTTTCCTTGTTGTCTCCCCTTCGCTCTGCACACCTCGTCTTTTATTTGCAGGATCGGCTGCGCGAGTGTCGGCTGGACGGCGCTGCCTTTGCTGCTTATCCGCGGGCATTCAACGACTTGGCTGTGATGCATGCAGATTTGGAAAAATTCCCTTGTTCCCATTCGTCGTTCTGGGCGGATGTCGCTGCCGAACTCTCTAGAGTTGCTGGAAACGAGACAAATACGAAGCGAAAACGCCGTGGGAAGCGCGAGGCTTCTCGTAGATGATTCTGCGTTTTCGTTAGACCCTGTCCGACTGCTTTGTCTCTGTTGGTTTCTGATCCTCTGTCCATCTTCGCTCTCGTTTGTCTTGTTAAGAGTCTCTTGCGCTCCCCAGTTCCTGGGAGGAGGAGACACATGCCCGTGAATTCTTCTGCAGATGCTTATGTATCTGGGGCTCTGTCAAAGCGCTTCTTCCTTCGGAGGACGGTGGTGCGTTCCACGCTTTCGTCTGTCTTGGCAGAACGCGGCGAAGTCTACGCGGCGGACGACAGTTTTTTATTCTGTTTTCTCGCGTTTCCCAGAGCATACAGACAGCTGGTACCTAACCGGGATGCACCACAGACAACGCTGCTGTATCCAATCAGAGACTTCCGCCTCTCGACAACCGAAACTTAGAGCTCTGCGACCCAGAGACACTCTGTTCTGCGTAGGCAAACGCATCGTTGCACATTCCAACAGGTTTTGGAGTGTACATACACCTCCCGAGGAGCGGAAACGTACGAGACTCGATTTCTCGCTGGAGATCCTGTTTCTCTTTGTCAACACAGAGGCCCGCCGAGACAGGTCTTTCTCTGCAGAAAGGCATTTCGTAGGTTTCTACAGTAGCTCAGTACAAGTTGTCTAGTCGCAAGACTTGCACAGATGCCTGAAAAGAGAGCTCGCAGGACGGCCCGTGGTGTCGCGGGGCCAGCGAGTTGCCTTGTCTACGAGTTTCTCCGTCACACCTTGATCTTTATCTGCGTGCTCGGAACATGAATTCGCCTGATAGACTCGGTGCGTCGGACAAGCCTTTCGGTTTCAGAAACATGGTGGAGAAACTGAAAAGCTACAGAATCTGCGAACACAATCCAAGCGTCGGGAGTCGCAGCGACGGTCGCGCTGTGAAGAGGGCAGTTGGTGTGTGGCGGCCAAACGCAAGCGCCGACTGGCTGCCGATACAAAGAAACGATCTTGAAACGATTTCCAGTTTCTTCTTCATATACATATATATATATATATATACGCACATAAATGCATGCGTTTACATATACACTCATATATATATATATATATATATATATATATATATATAACATGCGCCGTGATTCCAACACAGACGCTGGAAAACGCCTTCCAGACTTCACAGGTTTTGCGCGGAGTCGACAGGGCGAAAGTGGGGAGACCCTGCGCAAGAATGAAGGAAGAGGAAGGAACTGAGACAGCAAGAAGCAGGAAAGGACAAAGTGTAGAGAACTACGAAGGAGAGTACGTAAAGGAAAGAACAGGAGAAAGACGACGAGGCGGAGAAAAGACACTGCAGGACAACTTGTGCGACTGGGAATCGACACCCGCCTGACGGCGACACAAAAGGGGAAAGGCAGACGACCTGGTCTCCTCGCTTCTCTCCTTCGTACCCGCCCGCCCATCTGCCTGCCTTCTGTAGGAAACGAAACGTGGACCGGCATTTAACCGGGGGACTCCTATCTCTCGAAAAAACCAAGTCGTCACTCGTCCCCAACGCTTCGCAGGTGAACGCGCCCTCTGTCCTCCTTCTCGCGCTCCTGCTCTTGCCGTTCACCTCTCCTACCCTCCCCCCTCCCCCCCCCTCCCCAGGCGTCGTCTTGCGGCCTGTCTCCCCTGTGAGGCGCGTTAAAAAAAAGGCTCCCTGATTCTCCTCTCTCTCGCACGCGTTTGGCTGCTCACGCGGGGAGGTCTAAGCGCTTCGCATCGAAGAGTTTCCCCAGTTCTTCCTCGGAAAGACTCTTTCCCCACCGCGCGTGTTTGCCCTCCTCGAGCGCGAGGAGCTCGCGCGTGGAGTGTATGTCCAGCACGAGCTTGACAAAGCGCGTGAGGCGAAGGTGGAGAATTCGCAGTTCGTTAACTGACCATGAGTGACCGCCCCCGCTCGGTCGATAGAAGCGACGGAGAAACGCAGGGAGAGACAACAGCCGGCCTTGAGATCGCTCGACTTCTGCGAGGATATCCGCCGCTGACACATGGAGAGGATCTCGAGCCGCCGCCGACTTCTAGAAAGAGACAAAAAGCAGAGGAAGCGAGACGCAGAGGGCCTGGGGCAGAGCGGCTGCGGAACGGCGCCAAAGGACGGAGAGTGAGAACGTTGGGGCATATCGAACTCAGGTCGACTGTGTGTGTCGGAGAAAGAGAGTCGTCGAGGAATGCAGGCAACGCGACAAGGGCAGAAGGAGATTGCAGCGGAAAGAAAGTGAGGACGCGCGCAGCACAAGTGGGCAGATGCATAGTCAGCACAAAGGAAAGACGAAGGGGGCGTAACAACGGCAATCAAGGAAAACAAGAGGAAAAACCATGGACTGAGGGATCCCGATATCCATGGAGCCTCTACGGATTCTACCTTCTGTTTTCCACGTACACAAATGCGCGAGCGTGCTCAGACATGCATGCAGCGGAAGCAAATGTCCAGACTGAAGCCACGTCGCACACACTCATTACATACATACAAATATATATATATATATATATATATATGTATATATATATATATATGTATATATATGTATATATATATATATATGTATATAGATATATATGTGCATCTGTTTCTCTATTTCCATCAGGAGACGTGTATGACCGTTAGAGGCATACGACTACGCTTGTGTAGGTAGACGGAGAAGCACAGGCGAGGTGTACGCGTCCACCGCCGCTTCAGTTGGTCAGTCGATACAGCGGCGGTCCGCTCCGCGCGTCGCGGGCTGTTCGTCTCAAGGCGAGAGAAACTCTGCAACTGGCGAGAAGAGTCACGACCCCCGGCGAAGGCAGCCAACGCCTGCCGCGCGGCCCTCAACCTTTCGCGTACCTTCGCCCCGGTGACAGCGCAAACCGCGTCCATCTCCATCACCTGTTGGTGCAGAAGCGCCAGTGCGTCCTCCATGTGTCGCAGATGTTGTCGCCGCTCTTCACTCGACGGCAGACGCAGCGGCTTCACCGCATCGAGGCGCTGGTCGTCGTTTGGGTCGAGCGCTTGGCCCAGGCGCAGGTGGCTGAGACAAAGCCGAAGGTGCAAAAAGGCCGCGCCAAGGTTCCAGATATGGTTTCCAACCGCATGGCACACGCAACGAGAGAACGGCCTTCAAAGACGCAAACTTGTGAGTAAATGTCTGTTTGTTCTGTGAGCCTGCGCGAGGCGGGGAGACACAGGGAGGGGGCGTGTGTGGTCGTGAAGAGACATGCTCGGATCTGCATGCACGATGGGCCGATCGTGCGGGCCTGATCACTTCATGACGTTCAACCAGGTGCATGTTTCGAGATGTCTGCAATCCGTTCTGGAACGTCGAGCCGTCTGAAACGCGTCAGGGGAAACAGAGGAAGACGGCACAAAGGCACACCCCCGACCCACCCCCATGCGCATGCAGGGCAGACGGACAGACATCCTGCTTCGGTGGGCGAAGCCTGACGCGGCGTTCGCATGCATCGAGACAGAAACAAAAGAGAAACATGAGGGAGCGTGGAACGATAAATACACGCACCTTGAAGGACCGTCACAGCTAAATCCAATGCCATGCATGAGTTCTGAAGGTGTAAAACAGCAACTATCTGCATCTCTAGATAGATAGATACATACAGAGATACATAGATGCTTGCATAGATACATAGATGCTTGCATAGATACATAGATGCATGCCTTCGTGTGTGTGTATGAATATAGGTAAGTCTGTACGTAGATGTTTAGAGACGTTCCTTACTGTTTAAGGGAGTATCTGATGACTTCTGTGGCGTATCGGAGATAGAACCACCGGGGATAGTAGGCCTTCTCTTCGGCTATTCTTGTCCTTTTGACACAAGGTTTTTCGTAGGTCTGGACAAGGAGCGTGAGCTTGTGGACATTGTTTCGTCTCCCCCAGCGTTGCACTGAGGCAAAGACAGCCGCCGGCGCGGCTCGAAAGACGTGACGGTGACAGGACATCCTTTCCGCGAGAAGCGACAAGGAACTCAAGAGATCGTTGGGAAGAAGCAGCGCGGAGAGACAAAAGACCGAAAAAAACTGACAACGCGACGAAGGAAGGCGTGTGAACGAAAAGGTGGTGGAGAGCAGAAGAAGAAGAAGAAGAAGAAGAAGAAGAAGAAGAAAGCGAAGCGAAACCACAGAGGAAGAGAAGAGGCACCAAGAAGGCGAAGAAGCAGAACGCGAAGAAGAAGTCAGGAGCAGAAGAAGACGGAAGAAGACGGAAGAAGACGGAAGAAGACGGAAGAAGACGGAAGAAGATGGAGTATGGAACAAAAAGAAGGCGAGAGAGGACACTGGGGAACGAAGCCGTGAAAAAACAGATCTGGTAGAAGAGAAGAAGGAGACGCGAAAGGACGATATTGCAGCTTGGAGAGTCTACATGGTGTTGAGAACAGGAGGTGTATCTCCGGTGTACGTACACCGGGCCTGGCCTGGATGTCTCTTGTGGGTGCTTCGAAGAACAGAGCCAGTGAGACAGGGAGAGGGCAAACCACCAGCGCAAAACAAGACTGGAGAGTGGACAGGAAGACGGAGTTTTATAGCCATTCTAGGAAAACGCTCTGAAGTGACATCGTAGGTTGCTTGATCAGATGAGAAGGCACTCCTGCGAGAAAAAAGTCGACAAGAAGAGAAAACGGCGGAACGAAGGAAAGGGGAGAGGTAGAGAAAGGAACGCTAGATGAAACGGGCAACAGAAAGGCAAAGAAGGCAGAAAGAGAAGAAAGAGAAGAAAGCGAAGAAAGCGAAGAAAGGAAGGAACAGAAGGAAGAGAACGGAAGAATGAGATGGACAGGAGGGAAGAAAGAGTCGGGAGCGAACCGCCCCTCTTCCTCTTCTGATGTCCCCCTTGGTACGGAACAGGCTTGTATGAAGTGTAAGCAGAGAGAAGAGGCGAGAATACGAAAGAGAATAGGAGTGAAAAAGGTCTCTTTCTTCCTGCCGGTTTTCCACTCTTCACAAACAACTTGTCGCAGTTGCATGCAGCCGCTGTGTCCGCTTGCATGCGCCGCGAGCTGTATCACCTGGCGAAATGAGGAGAATCGCACCGGAAAAGGCCATGGTTTTTCGTCTCTTCACGGATCGTTCAAGCCTTTCGATTGCTTCGAAACAAAGGACCAGTTTCTCTGCGTCGGCTCTGGCGGTGTCTTTTCATCCCCCTCAAGGGTTCTTGCCCGCTCGGATCTTTGGGTGACTGTAAACCAAACAGCGCTGGCTGGCACTTGGGCTGCCGGCTTTTCCGCCGCATTTGTTTCCGAAACGATCCAAGGGAGAGCTGGACTTTTGCATTTTTCCATGCACTTTCCGTTTTCTTGTGGAACCGTTTCCAGGGGACAGAAGAGGCATCCCCTCGAGAATCCGCCGACGACGTTCTCGCGGAATCTCAAGCACACAGTCTTCGTCAAGTGTCTCGTCTCCCTCGGTTTTCTTGTTTACGTTTTCTGTTTCGGTCGTCGCCTTCCGTCGTTTTCTTCCTCGCCAACTCCTCTTCTTCTCCGCTACATCATTTCCACTTTCTTTTCGCTCCCCTCCTCCTTTCTGATTTGTCTTTGGAATGTCTTTTCTTCTGTCTGAAGTACTGTTAGATCTCTCTGTGCGTCTGTGGCTTCCCTCGTCTTCCGGCCTCTCTGCCCGCTCTCTGTGCCAGGCGATTCGTCGGTTTCCCCCGTTTTTCCGTCTTTCTTGCCGGCACTCTCTGCGGCCTTCTTGGCCTTCTCTCTCTTCTTCTTCCCCGGGCAGTCGAAAGACCTCAGCCGACCGTCGCTTCGCGCTTACCTGCACAGAAAAACCACCCACTCTCGGCTCCTCGGCAGTTGCCCGTCTTCGCCGGCTCGTCTTCGCCAGTCCGCGGCCTGAGCACTGCCGGTCGGTCTTCGTTCCTTTCACCTGAGAAATGCGACAGACAGCGCGAGGCGAGAGACGCCGGCGCCTGCCCGGCGAAGGCGGCGTCCACGCACCCGAGTCCGCCAGCGCGTCGCATGCGTCCTCGCGCGTCTGCCCTGGCATGCCGACAGGTCGCGACAGAGCCTGCGCCTCCGCAGGCGCGCCAGACGGCCGAGACAGGGGATCAGGACCTGCGAGAGGAGACGAGAAGCAGAAGAAGCAGACGAAGCAGAGGGACGGTCCTCAGCGAGAAACGCGGCACCAACCAGGGAAGGCGGCGAATGGCGACGACGAGGCGGAGAGCTCACATCCAGCAGAAGATGCTGACGCCAGAGCGACAGGGGAACCTGATGCGATGAGTGAGGACTTGCCTGGGGACTCAGACAGGCCGAGAGAAGAAGATGGAAGGCAGCAAGAGGAGACATCTTTTGAGAGGCGAGAAGCAGCCAAGGAAGGCGAGGACGACGGAGCTTCAGATGTCACGCAGAAGATGCGCGAACTGCTGCTCCTCATGACGACGCGAGGTCCTGCGCACAGTGGAGGGGGGAAAGTGAGGGTCTTCAGAGAGATCCTCGACTTTTGCAAGTGTCTCTCCGTCAAGGAACCGCCCCACCCTGAGGGCCAGGCCTTCCTCAACCGCGCCTTCGGCTTCCTCACCATCTCCAAACACTGGGACGCGAGCGACGAGGAAAAGCGCGAAATCTGCAGCGCTGTGGAAGGTGAGTGTATTCGGTCTCACAGCGCAAACAGACGGCTCCCCTCTTCGCCTTCCGGCTCTCGAGAAACGCTGTGACACCGACTCCTGGTTCCTAGGACCGCCTCGACCTGCCCTGTCCGTATACTATTGTTCACCAGGCCTCTGCAGCGCCCAAGCCGCCTCCACGTATACGGCGCGCCGCTCTACTATCGAATGCAGCATGGCGCACAGGAAACTTACTGAAAAAGCGGAAGTCACATACGCAAAAACAGATCTACACACATAATGATGTCTACGTATATATATATATATATATATATATATCTGTATATACATATGTATATGTATAGATGTAGACGCATTAGTGTCTACGCATCGTAGATATACACAAATCATTACAAAGAGAATTATGAACAGAGGGAGACATAAGTTGATATAGACAGGTGCGGGAGATGTGGAGGTGGATAGACTTTCACACGGATGCACAGAGGTGGACAAGCCAATCTGCATGCATAAATATATATATATATATATGTATATATATGTATGTATATATATATATATGTATATATGTATGTATATATGTATATCGACATCTTCAGGTGTGACGATGGGATGTGTTTCCGCTGTGCATTTCAGAACATTTGTTTCTTTTTTCTAAGAGGCAGCGGGAACAACTGCAGCAGACAGTCTCCCTTTTTCGCCGTCCTCTCTCGCCAGCGCATGCGCCTCCTCCCGGGTCTGCTGCGTCCGAACCGGCCATTGAGGCAGGCGCCCTGGGCGACTCTCAGCAGGCAGGCAGGCGAGAGTCCAATGGAGATGAAATCAACTGTAAGTTGAGGAGAAACCAGAGATCCCTTGAGAAAGAAAGAGGATAGACGCACGCAAAAGCCAAGAAACGAGAATAGGCGAGGGGAATGTACGAGACAAAAGGCGAGGAGAGGTGAGAAACGGAGAGAGGAAGACACTGGTGACCAACTGTCGTTTCAAGACAGCAGATGTCGAGAGACATGCAAAGAGGGAGGAAACGGCGACCAATGAAATCGTAGGAGGGGAGCCGGAATCCGAGAAGCTGACGATACAACCACACTTTGCGGGAGAGAGGCAGCGTCTTCATGTCAAAGAAAGTAAAGAGGAGCTCCGGTACCCTGAGAGGCCAGAGCGAGAAACGACGGAGAGTAAGAGCACAAAGAACGGCCGCAGGTGAACGATTCGTTCGTTTGTGTTTTTTGCTCTCGCTGTGTGTGTGTATCTCTCCTGTTGCGGGGTGTACAGACGCCTCGTCGTCCGCTGGCGCACCTTCCGCCTCTGTCTCGAGGTCTCCGTTTTCTTCAGTCTTTTGCTCCTTGTGTCTTCCGACAACCTCCGTTTGCTCGTCTCTCGAATCCTCTTGCGGGCCTTCCATGCGTCCCTTCCCGACCCCTCTGCAGTGTGGAACTACCCAGCTCTCGGATCCATCGTCTTCGTTCTCTTCCTCGCCTTTCTTTCCTGCTTCCTCTTCACTTCCTTCGTCTTCTGCATGCGTTTCCAAGGGCGACGCCGCTAATCCGCTGCAGCAGACTGTCAATGTGAATCTGTTTTACTCCCTTGCCGATCTTCCGGAGCAGAGCGCCTTGCGTCGTCTGCTTTGCGAGCGAGATCAGGAGACGGCGACGAAGCTGCTTGAGCGACTGCCCAAGCCTGCGATTCATTTCAACTGCTTCTTTGTCTATCCCGAGGAAGGCGGCGTTTCTGGGCAGCCATATGGCGACGCGACATGTGCGGCAAGTGTCACCAGTTCTTCGGCGCATGCAGAGGAACCCCAGAGGTCTCGAAAGCGGTCATGCTTCTCTGCTGCCTCTTCTCCTTCGACTGCTTCTTCGACTTCTTTCTCTGCTTCGTCCTTGTCTACCGCCGCTGCAGTTGCGTCCTCTTCTTTCTCTGTCTCGTCTTCTGCGTCTGCCTTCTCTTCGTCTACATGCGCTTCGTCTCCCTCTGTTTACTCTCAGCCTTTCTCTCCTTCGTCTTCTTCGCCTTACTCTGCTTCTGCCTCTGCTTCCTCGTCTGTTTCAACGGCATCTCAGGGTGCTGTTGCGGACAGGTCTGGGGTCCTCGCAGAGACGGAGGACCCTGGCGGAGACACTGCGGGCACAGGCGTCTCTCGGCAGATGTTTGTCGCTTCATATTCTCGTCGAGAGGAAGCGCGGGAGTCGCTTGAAAGCAGCGGTCACGGTCGATCTCAGGTGTATGGACAGCGCCGCGGGCTCTCTAGAGGGAGCCGGAAGCGCAGTCTGTCTTCTTCGATTTCTTCGCCTAGTATGGCCGACCGTCCCTGCTCTCAGCTTCGGCGACGGGGACAGAAGGCCTCTTGGGGAGGCACGAGATCTTCGCCATCTGCTGTCTCGTTGTGCCACTGGAGAGGCTCTCGACATCTGCAAAAGGCAGCACTGCCTTGCCGTTCTCTCTCTCTCCATCCACGCAGAGATACGCCTCCGGTTTTTCCCGGTGTCAACCAGGCGAATGTGCGGGCGTCCGTTTCTCCGTCGTCTTCTGTTTCTTCTGCTTTTCGTGTCTCTTCTTCTCCCCATGTCTCTGCCTGTGCGTCACCCGATTTTCCTGTTTCCTCCTCTTCTTCTCTCACGGTCGCTTGCGCTTCCTTGTTTCCTCCTTCTTCGTGCTCGGACTGTCCATCTGATCCGACGCGGATGGCTCAACCTGTTGTGGGCGAGGAGCGACCAGCTGCAGGCACCTCGAACTTTCGAGGATCTGAGATGTCGGTACACGGTGCTGCCGGCTGCTTGCAGTGGCCGGATCTCGGTGCATATACTTCGTACGCTGCTCCTCCTCAGACGCTTGTCACTCCCTCCAGCTGGCTTCACTCCTCTTTCTCTGCAAATGCATCGCATGCCGACTCTTCTCGGCCAGGCCGCGCAGCGGGGGAGAGGCGAACAGACCCAAACCTTGTTGATCCCTACATGAGCAGCGGGGAAGCGGAAGATGGAAGACGAGACCGCCAGCCACGCTCTGTCGACTGGAACTCTGTTTTGTGTTTCCCCCCCGCTGGCTCCGCTGGAGACGCGTACTCGCCGCTTAGCCAAGAAAACAGTGCCGGACGCGCCTTGAGCGTCGGAGATCAGGGAACCATGAGGGAAGCCTCGAGAGAAGAAAGGGGCAGTGTTGCCCCCAGATGGTGAAGAGGGAACTCGACTGCAGTAGAGAAAAGTTGATCTCACAGAGCCAGAAGCGAACGTTCGAGGCAATGCCGAATTTGACTCCTCGTTTGCAGATTCAAGATTCGTACCGCAACATGTCTGAAATTCTGTAGATGGGAAACGAGAAGGATGGCAAGCGAAACAATGCAGGCATGTACAAGGACGCTTGCACACACCGATCCCTATATATATATATATATATAAGTATGTACATATATATATATATATATATATATATTTATATATGTATGTATTTGTTAGGGTACGATGCGTTTTGTTTTCCTGTGTATGTCTGGATGTGTGCCATGGATGCATTTTTCTGGTCGGGCGTTGTCGGGTGTGCGGCCTTGATTTTTTTGTGGAAGAAGGAGGCTGTTGCGGAGACGCCACATGGGTGGGGTTTTACACTCGATGGCGTTGATGCAAGTTGCTGTGTTTCTGTTTTTCGCTTCTTGGTTTGCTACTACTCGGACTGTGCAACTAGACATGGCGAAAGAGAGGCGTGCGAGCGGCACTGCATCTGAGACGAATTCGGTTCTTTCGCTGTGTTTCGACTGTTCCCGAGTGCTTTCACGACCGTGGCTCGGCTACCGAGGTCGCGGTCTCGGTTTCAGACTTTTGATAAGTTCAAACCGTATCGTCAGTTTGTGTTGTCGACGAGGGACAAGTGAGGCGGATGAAAGCGGACGTGAAGTCTGCAGAGGAGCAGCGGACAAACTTGACTCAGATTCGCGCGCGTCGTTCGCCGCCGTAGAAGCAACTCGTGTATCTCAGACTGAAAGCAGTGCCAGTTGCCTCTGCTCCAAATAGGGAGGAGAAGACAAAGGTCGGAAGCGCCTTTTAGCAGCGGCATAAGTTCTTGTTTTTGTAGGTCAAACCACTGAAGCACAACTATGTCAGATCGTAAACGTTAGAGAGAGAGGATATGCGTGGTAGCTCTCCCCATATTTTCACGGGCGGATGCATCGCCCATCCAATGATCATATACATTCCTCCGTAGGGAAACGACTTCTGTCATGGAAATGCATATACACTCACTCTCGACTCCGCAAGTGCCATGGAATCTCGAGTCGGACGACGCTTTTTATGCGCAGGCGACCCCGTTTGCTTTAATAGGTTTGCATGCTTGATTTTATGGGCGATCTGTAGGCATTCTCGTGCCTCTCACTGTCTTACCGGGGGAACCGATTACCTCCTGGATACACTTCCCGCTGCTTTCCTGTGACACAGTCTGTTATTAGTCCCGTTGTTTCCTTTGTCCAACGAGAAATAACGATCCCCCAACGCCATCCCTGTCGTGCCTCCATCGTCGCTGTGAATGCCGTGAACGTTAATGCAGCTGTGTCGTGTTCAGTTCCTCAAATTTGCACATTCAACCAGAGTGAGACTTGCTTCTCTTCACGTCCACTCGTCGTTCATTCACAGATGGTGAGCCATCTGATTCGTATCTGACTCCCTCGTTGTGCGAGAAATGCAGGATCTGCATTTTTCCCTCGGGCGCCCGTCAACCTTTACATTATTGCTCTAGGATCGATGTGTACGCACACTTCAGCACCAGTGGCAGGTACACAAGCGAAGCTGAGGAAAGCTGGTTTCCCCCCATTCTCGTTAGTTCTTTCCTACTTAATAGGGTCACTCTCGTTTTCTGTGTCCGACTTCCGCGACATGCCGTCCACCCTTCAAAGGAGTCGTCTTTCGTCGCACTCCTAACGGACAAAAGTGCATCAACGGTTCGGATTTCCCGGCACACCGGTTCTGAACGTTCAGGACCGCCTGTGAAGTTTCTCCGTCATCCATGCAGTGAAAACTGTTTCTTCAAGTTGTCGATTCGCGTAATTGCGACAGCCTGTGCGTTTCTCGAAAGACCTGTACAGGTCGGGAACGGTTCGAAACCCACGGCCAGAGACCCCTGGATGTTGACGTGGTTTCGGGGTGGTTTCTACGGTTCCGTTTTTTTTCCTGGAAAGCGCGTACGTGGTCGAGTCAGTGCTGTCGTCTTTCGCAGGCTATCCGAATATGTTCGCACGTTTTTCGACGCCTTGACCATGTTGGAACGGAGAATTGCTGGCGTTTTTTGGCGAGTGTGCCGAGACCGTGCAGTATGAGCAATCAAGCCTTGCCGAGGAGCACTTTTGACGCTGTTTCGTGCTTTCGCGCCTTCAAACGCGTTCCTCTATCGTTCTCGACCCGATCCTGCCCGTGTGTGCTCGTTGCCGCCAATCGCGCAAGCGGAACGGAATGGTTTTTGCCGCGTGCGCCGCGGATCGCCAAGTTTGAGACGTTTCCTGTTCCTTTCCCGAGTTTTTTGGCACTTTCTACCGTCGAGGCGCGTTTTTGTCTGCAGTTTACTTTGGTTTGGTGTGTGTGAGTCCGTCGGCAGTTTGGAAACGCGCGCCATCTCAAGTCCTCATCAAGACCTGTGATCTTGGTCCACAGAGTCCGGGCGGAAAAAACAGGCAGTGACTCAGGCTGGTGTGCCTCTCGCCCCTTTGGGTTTTGCGCTCTCTGTTTCTCGCGTCCGCACGCAGTGCAGCCAGACAAAGGGGTTCGGCTTCCCTCCCTCAACGACACTCCACCTTTTTTCCCGTTTTCTCCTCTTTCTCTCTCCTTTCGCAACCTCGCGTCGCCTTTGTCCAAGTAAGTTCCGCTCGCTTCCCCCGTGTGGCAGCCTTCGTCTGCGGCACACCGCTTCCTCTCACTCGCGTTTTTGTGGTCCCTACACGCGAAAGAGTGCCGTTTGTGTGTCTGTGTAAAAACCTGCCTTGGATTTGAATGCGGAAAGGCAGTCTTCTTCAGGTGCGAGAGCAAATCAACGCTTTTTGCCCCTGCATCCAGGTCGCACATCTGCCGCGATTCCGTGATCCAAAGGTGTCACCTCACGGTGTGAAGCGTTTGTCTCTTGTGCTGCTTTCCCGCTGAGAAAGTCCGTTTTTAAGGCCAAAAGTGCAACCATTCCTTCCGTCAAATGCCGCACGCGGCCGAGTTCGCGTTCTCTGCCGCCCCAGCGAGCGAGACAGGAAGGAATGCTCACTGTCTATACGGTGTTCCACGCTCTCGCTTAAGCGACGCCTCTTTTTCCCCAGAGGGGAATGAATCGCTGTTGTCTGTTCTGTCGCGCAGTTCGCATTTCTCCGATGCTGTTCGGGTGCGGATCTTCCGTGGTGCAGTAGCGAAACCGCATTTGAAGACTTGGGAGTAGAGCAGCGAAAAACGTAGAGGGACAGCAGAAACTTTTCCGGAAAGTAGAAAGTGTTCACCGTCGTTCCTCCTCTCTCCACATGTTCCTTTCTGTTTCGCTCTCGTGGCTTCAAATTCGGTCGTTCTATGTGAATCGCTTGTGCCGCTTTTTCTACCTGTCCCTGTGAGAGTCTCTCGCCGGTGGCAAAAAGCCAAAACAGAGTCACCTGGTCGTCTCTTCTCCCTCTTTCCCCGTGTTTCTCAGCAAATGCCAACTCAGATTCATATATATGCCCGCCTCTCGGTGTTGTCTGTTCCTTCTGGAACCTTCAGTTCAAGCTAACTGGTCCTTGGCTCACAGCGTCCACCGCTCGAGGCCCTCAGGGCCGTGGTTCTTTGCATTTCTCTGCGGTTGCGTTTTTTCTCAACACATGCATGAAATCTAGCATCGTGTGCTTCTGGTAGGACTTACAAGCTTCCACTTCCAGGTGCCTCTCACGGAAGATTTAAATGCTTCATGTCGGACTGACATTCATTTCAAGCTGTGTGCCCGGTCTTCCCGTCACCTCGAAAACCTTTCCTTTGCCTTCACCCTGGCGCTCCCCGTCGCGTTTCTCTGCACCCGCGTTTCTCCCTGCTTTTCTCCGCCTCGTAGCCTACCTTTCTTTTCTCTAGGTCTCTTCTATATTTCGTATGTGGCGGTAGAGCGTCGTACGCATCCCTGAAAACGTTTTTCTTCTTTAGCTTCCCCGTCGCGCGTCCGCGGTTGTGGTGTTCATGAGTTGCGGCTCACTTTTCTTCGCGTTCGTCTTCCTTTTTGGTTTTCTCTTTCTCCTAAAACTGTACGCCTATTCAGTATCCTAGGTTCCTCACTCTGGTCCGCGGTGTCGTAGGTCCGCCCTCAGCTACTTCCTTGTCTCGGATGCTGACGAGGGTCGCTCTGTTGCATACTCTGGTTTCTCTTGTTCACTTTCTGTGAGGAGTCTCGCTTTGTTTCTCCAGAGGAACAAGAAGACTACACACCTTTTGAGGTCGTGCGTCATCGTTCTTCTGTGGTCGCGTTTCTCTCGGTGTTGCCGTCTGTGGAGAACCTTTCGAGTTCGTTGTATTTCTCTTCCTCTGCTCCGCAAACGTTCCTGCGCTTTTCCTTCTCTTTCACGTTTCCGCTTTTCCTTGTCACGTATATTCCCTGCGTTTCAGCGTCATGCCCCTCACCTAGTGTGTGGTGTTTGTGTTTTTCCATCTTTTTTTCGACCCCACAAAGCTTGCCGTTCGTAAAATTTCCCTCGTGCTGTCTTTGTGTCACTTGAATAGCAATGCGCGCCTCCATCTGAGTTTCTGTACTCGCTCGTGTGTGTTGCCCTCTTCAGGCGAAGGCGAGTGTAGAGACAGCTCCAAAGACGTCCTGCTTTATCGCACTCGCAACTTCCCAAGTCTTATCACTGCTAGCTCGCCAAGGTAAGGTCGGTCCTTTGTCGTCACGTATGCGGTGTACGTACACCTCGCGGAGCCCATTTCAGAGTCTTTCTGTTTTTCGGCAGAACGCGCGGGAGCGACATCCGCCTTGCCTTCGACCCCCGAAGCTGCAGCCGTCAGACCTGTCGCTCATGTGTATGCAGAGACATGCAATGTTTGTTTTTTCACAGATGACAGTCGCCACACTGTTCCCCAAGGAAGAGGGTGTTGGATTTTCCCTCACCACGCAGAGCCATGGCGAATGTAAAGTTCGCGTCGACCTTCCCAGGTGGGCAGAGTGTTTCATGTTTCTGTCCTGCAGCAGATCTTTCATCTTCTCTTCCTTCTCCGGTGTCTTCTTTCATCCCTCGCTGCGTTTGCTGTCGCTTCCTCTCTCTGCGAAAACTAATGACATGCAGCATAGAAACGCACCTCCGTGTTCGTCAAAGCGTTCTTGGCATTTCGGTTCCCTCACATCCTTTTGTTTCACCTCCCTCACTACCGTATCTACAGATATAGACATATGTATATACATTTATGGTGGTAAGTAGATCTATGTGTAAATGTGTAGGAAAAACATGTATCACAGTGTACAGTTGTACTCGCTTCGCGTAAATCGTTTGCGTTTGCGTGTCAATCTGTGGGACTCCCAGTTCGATTTCTCAGGCAGACTGGGAAAGGATTTTCAGCAGCCGCATGTTTCAGGATTGGCTGTCTGTCTACGCCACCGCGGATCGTCTCCGTCTCCTGCGTGTGGCGCTTGAGAGCTCGCAACACTGCAAATCTTCCGGAGAAGAAAAACTCACTTCTGTGGCCATGCGTGAGTCTCCTGCATGCATTTATACATGGATGTCTACAAATCGAAATAGGTAGCTTTGACGGAAGGATGCATGGGCGTTACTATCGGTGTATTTATATGCATGTATGTGAATGTTTGATCACGACAGATTAATGGGCGTATTTTTGTTTGTCCCTGAGTGGATCGTTGGTTGAATCAGATCATTTCTCTTCTGTGGTTGTGTGTGTGTGTGTTGGTGCGTACGCGCTTGGTCTCCGTCTCATTTCTCTCTCCGTATCTCTTCGATGTCCCCTTTCCAGTCTGTCCGTTCTTTCAAAGTCTCTCACGCCCTCTTCGGCTCTTCCTTTCAGTCCTTTTCTTCTATTCCTTTCCGCGTCTCCTTTCACTCCTTCTCCGTCTATCATTTTCTGGACGCTCCTCCCATTTCTTCGCTTTCTTCTCGTTTCTGCTCTCTTCTCTTGCTTCTCTGTTTTTCCCCTCAACAGTCGTGGAGGCAGCAGACAAGGAGGGTGAGGTCTTTTCGGGGCCGGTGTATCTACGGCCGCAGCGTCGCGCAGTGCTGGTGCTACTGCGGAACACAGAGACGCGAACAGACATGTGCCTGTTTGTGAAGAAGCCGAATTTGTCAGTGGGTCTGGCCGATACTCTCGAGCTTCCCGAGGGCGAGTTCGAGGCGGAGACTGGCCGCTTCGTCGGACCTGCAGCCGAGGAGGTAGAACGACAGCTGGAGGCAACGATCTACGAGAAAAATCTTGTGAACCTCACGCAAGTCACCTTCGGGGGCGGCGGCCTGGCCCTCGGCGGGGATCTCTCCTTCGCCTCTCTCTCGCACGACGGCAAGGCGAACAACGCGAGTCAAGAGAAAAGTCCCCATGTCGCCGTCGGTCTCTCCGGAGGCGAGCGCGTCGAGCTCTACCTGTACCGCGCGAACGTTTCTCCGGAGACAATGGCAGGCATCGAAGCTCGTGTCGGCCGCCTCCGCAGAAGAGGCAAACAAACACCCGAAGTGACCACACACAAACCTGGCCAGTCTGGAGTCCAACTCAGGTCAGAGACACACCACATATTCTCTCACTCTCAACATGTGTGTGTGTCAGTATATATATATATATATATATATATGTATATGTATATGTATATATATATATATATGTATATATATATATATGTATATATATATGTATATATGTATATATATATATGTATGTATACTGTGTATATGTATATGTGTGTAGGTTTTAAATGTGAATGTGAGACACTCTGTTTGTGGAGAGCGCTGCAGCAGCCAGCATGCCTTTCTCTGCTGCAGACACCCGAGATGCATGCATTTCTCTCGACGAGCTGCTCTTCATTTTTCCTCCGTATATATGGAAGAGACATCTTTGTGGCACAATTGTTTGTGCGCTTTTTTTGGGAGCCTGTCGATGCGTGCATGCACAGTGAAAATGACAAGTTTCACTTGTCCTGTGTTTACAGTCTAGTGCAGTTGGGCGACGCCTGGGGGCTCGTGGCGGACGCACCCGCAGTGAGTGCTTTGTTTTTAGTCCACGAGCTTCGCTACCACCGCCTGATGCCGAAGTACAGAAATCCTTTGGCTGAGAGCAGCGAAGAAGCCAAGACGAGCAGACCCGTTCAGAAAGCTGCTGCGACGTTCAAGAGCGTCCAGGACCTCGAACCGACCTCGAAAGGCCTCAACCTCCGTGTCAAAGTCGTCTCCCCCAAAGTCGTCGATGTGCGTCAACAGAAAGAGAAAGGAATTGCGGAAGCAGTGTTGCTGGAGAAAAGGAAACAAGATGTCACGCGGTGTGTTGGGCGGGAGACACAGCGAGCTGGGAGGCACAGGCCGAAGAGAGACGCTTCATCCGGGCACAAACGGCGGATGGTGTCACTCGAGTAGCTGCGGTGCCCGGTTTACTAGGTTTCGTTGATTAAGCAAGCAATTCGGCTGCCAATCAAAAGGCTTCCTGGAGATATCTACAGATATGCATATATATATATATATATACATGTGTATGGAAATGTAGATGTATATATATATATATATAGATAGATAGATAGATAAAAGAAACTATGCACATCGATACACATGTGGATATATGGGGGGAATGCATGTGATGCAAGCAAATTGAGTCTAAAAACCTTCCGTTTATCGGGGCTTTCTCACTTGTATGTTTCCCAAATTTCTCACGGCATGATCTCGCTCTGCAGCGCGACCGGACATTCCCCAGTGGCAGGACAAGCCGGGAGGGGCACATGGTGGTTGGCGACGAAAGCGCTGTCATTACACTCAAGTAAGTGTTTGGAACGCGTATCTTTCTGCCAGACACATTCAAAGCTAAACGCTTTATTTGTGTCTGCGTGCGAACTGGATTCTCTCTTCATCGTTCTGTCTCAAGGTGTATCGATCTCTTTTTCTTCCCCGCCGGTGGACATGTTCTGGCTGTAGTTCATGTTTGAACGGATACACTGGCAGTCAGTTTATGTAATAGGGAACACGAAGCGGTACTTGGTCAGAGGCACTAGCGAGGGGAGGGCGTTTGTTGCAAGCAAAGTTTGTTTTGCCTCTTTCAAGGAAGGAACATTTTTTTTTGAGGTATTTCCTTCCATGCGCTTTACCTTCACACAGGCTGGTGGACCAGCAGATGGAACTGCCTGACGTCGAAGGCACACCGTTGCTGATCCGCAACGGGCTGATCAGCATGGAGGAGGGACATATGAAGCTCGTCGTCGATCGCTGGGGAAAAATCATGTAGGCGACGAACAGTTTCTCCCCTTGAGGGTGACGCCTCTCGTTTAATAAGGAATCGCTTCTGGCCGAGCTATCTAAATATTTTGCATGCACATCTGTGATCACTTGCGTTTATCTTCACATAGTAGACAATATAGATGTGTGTATATGTATAGTGGTGTATAGTGTTGCATATACTTAAATATGCATAGATGCATGTGTCGCCACTTGCGTCTTTTTGACAGTATATCCAAATCGGTATATGTGTGTCTCTCTCTGTCCACGTTTATCATCACAGATACACCTGTCTGTTGGATTGCATCCTTTTTTGTCTCTGAGTTCTACACCTGTAGTTGACTCTCCGTAGGTGTACGCGTTGTGTGGTACAGACATTGACGGTTTCGCTCGACAGGGTGCAGTGGAACGCAGGTGTGTTTTGGCTTTTCGGGATCCCCGAAGTTCTCTCGTTCCAATGCGTGGTGGCTGGATATGCGTCTTCAGCTCTGACATCCCCGAGGCGGAGAAGGAGAGCTTCAATTTCACTGTGAACAGCGCGCGCGACATGTCTGCAACCGAGTACGAGCTCGTCGTCCTTAAGGAAGACGGCGAAGAAGGCGAGAGTGGCGCTGCGCCGGGCGGCGGCCGTGGGCGAGGCGGCCGGGGGCGGGGCCGAGGCCGCAGAGGCCTGGGAAGAGGAAGGCGGTGAACGGGAGGAGGCGTGTAGGAGGCGCGATGGGAGAAGAACAGGAGACACCAGCGCGAGGCGAAGGAGACGGACGTTGCGGCAAAATAAGAGCAAGAGACAGAAGGCCGTGCGAAAAGAGGAAGTCTGTCTGTGCTGGGGAAGAAGGGAGCTGTGGATAGAATATGCGGAGTTTTGATTAAGGTCCATGGAACGGAAACGGAAGCCCAGTATCGTCGGTCTTCGTGCTGTTTGTCCTCTCTTTGCGTTGACCGTTGCGTAGACGCACCGCCGCATGTGTGGATGAGTCAAAGAGGATAGAGGTATGGAAAGAAGAATGAAACGGGAGGGTGGGGGGAGGGGTGGGGGAGGAGGTGAAAGGCGAGAGCAGTGCATGCTACAAGGAAATGCTAGTTTTTGGTGTGAGGAACGGCTATCTGGAAACGGGGGTCTGGAGTGGAGATGCACGAGCACAGAGAGGTGGACGGGAAGGCGAGTGTCTGCGATTCGCGAAGAGAGGGACGCACGTGAAACACAAACGACCGATGCTCAAAGCGAACCGACAGCAAACGAAAGTTGGGATGTCCTACATGTGTGGATAGGTCGCCGTTTCTTGGCGCCTCTGATCACACAATTTTTTGAGTCTGCATTTATCAAATGTAGTTTTACCCCGCGAACAAAGTGACCCGCGGCGACGGAGAGTGACAGCGCGGGGAACGGAGACACACGCCTCGACACCCTGCTGCTTCTCTCTTCACGACGGTATCCGTGCCTGCCAAACTCGCCTTTTTGTGTATCCATTTGGGCAGAATTGGGGTGTATGTACAGTTGCGCGTGTGTATGATGCTTGCGAAGATCTGTGGCGTGGTATTTGCATCTTCCCTCAAACAAGGCCACGCACACCGTTGCCTCTTGCCAGGTCGCCAGCGCACGGCCTGCTCTCTCGCAGAAAGAGTTTCTTCGTTGCGCATAGGCTTGCCGAGGCGTGAACTCTTGTTTATGTCGCAGCTGTGTAGGCCAGATGTGGATCGACATCTTTACCTGTGCAAAATGTCTATTTAAGATATGGATTCGCGTATTTGTTTCGCTCGCTGCGACCCGAATGCCCGCCGATGGTGGCCACCAGTGGCGGCTATTATGTACACACGACGGGAAGACACGAAGACGAGAGGCGACCGGTGTGAGAAGGCACTTTGGGAAAAGGGAACCGAAAGGTCGAAACACCCGGACGAGAGGGGACAGCTGAAGAAACCAAGAACTCCGATCGAAAGAGACACAAAGGCAAAAAGCGTGGTCCGATGTCGTGCAGTTGTCAGGGCGGTCTTTGCGGTCTTCTGGCGTCTGCGAGGTAAAGTACTCGTGAAAACGGGGCGCTGTTGGTGCATGCGCTGCCTTTTTTGCTTAGCGCGAGCGCCGATACGACACTGACGACAAAGCCAAAAGAGAGGAAAAAGGGCGGCCGTTCTTGAAACGCGTTCTTGATGGGTCGAAAGGACGACACCGTTCCGTGCGTGAACGTCCCCAAGCGGCATCGTATCTGAAGGCCCGCTGGAGGCAGGGGTGCGTATTTCCAGAGTGGCCAACTGTGAAGGGAAGTGGGGCCGGAGTGTGTGTCACTAGCCTGTCAGCATGCTAAGTGCGTCTTGATGGAGCCCAATTCTGCAGACCGTTATGCTAATCTGTCATCCGCTGGACGGTTGTATATCGGTCGCCCGTTGACGAAGAAGCAAATGCGTCCCCGGGGTCTCAAACACTTTTCACGATTCAAGTTTTCACCGTGCCCCGTCTCCGTGGCCGCCCCAACTGCTTCCGCACAACGGGCATTTGCACGTTTTCCTTTCCCTCCTTCGTCAAAAGCAACAGGACTCTGGTGGTTTCAGTGTGTGGTCCCTCTACTCAAAGCTGCAGCTACGTTTCCGCTGGTGCCTGTCTCGTTTTGCAACACAAGTGAGGCCTCGTCTCTCGCTAGCTTTCCGTACATTTTCTCTATTCTGGAAAACAAAGACGAACGCTGAAGTTAACGGAAAGTCGTGAACCGAGCGATGATGGAAAAAACAGGACTAGAGGTGTCTTCACACAGAGAGAAAACCTGGAGCGTGCCCACATTCGCTGCTCATCTCTGTCTCACCAACACCCCGTAAGAGGAAGTTTGTCCCTCTGTCTGCACGACTGAAAAGATCAGTTGCACGCATCTACCAGTTGTTAAGTGCGTCTCTTGTCGCGGCGCCACATTCAGTACATTAACGAAAAACGGTATTGACTTTGAAAAACTGTTCTGAATCAACACGCACCAGAGGTGTCTTTGAGCCGCTCAGAGCTCGCAGAAGAGAAAGTGCTTACATTGTTGAGCAGCACGGACGACAGCACAGTTGTTCTATCGGCGTATGTTACTGAAGAAGCGCTTATTCTAGAGAGTACAAAGGGACGGAACACAACGAGTTTCACGGATTGACGCACTGAATGTGAAATACACATTGAACGGGACATAACCCAGATACAAATACCACTGCACGCGCCTATGGACATACTTGTTATCCACATTGGCATCCCCGCCATTTTGAAAGTAAATGCGTTTTCACTCACACTGTACGATTTGGACGCGTTAACAAAACGCAGTGCTGGCACACCACTCCTTCAAACACAGACTGTTGTCTTGACAAGGCGATCAAGTTTCATCGCGGGCCAGCAGCGCTATCGTGTGTCTGGCCACTCTCTCGACCTCCACGGCCTCTAAATACAAGTGTTTTCCGATTTGACCCGTCCTTTGAAGGTTCATCTCCCGTCTTCCTTCGTCGTTCTGCAATTCTGTGCAAACTTTTCGGCGGCGATCCCTCTGCGACTACAACATTACCGAGCTCCACGCTATGGGCCGGGACCAACGCCATGGGGTCGCCTCCTAATGTGGAAGAAGACATCACTAGATTAGCAACACCCGTATTCACAGATTCCTCGTGGTATGAAGTGTTGATGGTTTTGACAGGTTGTTGGCTGGCCGACGAGAGCGAAGACGAGGAGGCCGCTTTGTCTCCGTGCGGAATGTGGGTGCCTGGTCCGTCCGTATATTTGCGAGACATGGGCCTTTTTATTTTCTTGCTCGATGTGGTCTTGTCCTCGTTAGTGCCCTGTGTTTGGATGCGCGCGACGGGAAAAAACACCGAGGATCCTCTTTCCTCATGTTCCTCCCCTCGACGGAAAAAGCTTTGTTGTACACCCCGCTTCTGCCAGTGGATCCACTGTCGCAGCGCTGAGGGGGGAAGGCTGGCTACAAATTCTGCTTTTGCTTGGGAAATCAAAAGGGCAAAATCTTCCGGTCCTGACAGATCGACAGCGTAGTCATGTAAAGTGTCGAAAGGGGCACCCCCTATGGCTATGGCAGGAGTAGACGCCAGGAAAGGATCTCGTGTCCATGTTTTCGTAGGGTTGTGCTGAGATGTAGTAGCAGTGGGAGAAGTAGACTCTGAAGCTTCTGATGAGAAGCTTTCCGCGTCGTCTTCCAGGGGATTAAACAATTCTAAAGATTTGAGTCCTGTAACAATGATCTCGTCTGCCGACGCGAAGCTTGCATCGGACACTTGACCAAAGGGAATCCCGTTCACGAACAAGATTGCCTCACGAAGCACAGAAACCATCGTCAGCACGCTGGTATAAATCAGCGAGTGAATCACAGTTCTGACTTCCATTGTAGAAGGGAAAATGGCACACCTCTGAACTGGGCGACAACTGTGTGCGTTTCAGTTGATCCTGTGGGCAAGAAGCAGAATCCCCGTCAGATGCAACGCTTTTCGAGCTTTACCCTCTTTCAGTCGTGCCTCCTGTACTGGGAAAGATGGTTATACTTCATTCCTCTCCCAGACGAAACTCGGTTCATTCATGTAGTGTTCTGTGGCAGTGCGAACGAGGTGACAGAAGACCTGCGAATTGTGAAAGCCTGGCCTCAATGCATTCCTCTAAACAGAGGATCTAGAGTATTTGATGCCAGGTTTCCGTTGTAACACACGCTCTTCTCAGTTGCTTGTCGGTTTTCACAGGGGGGAAAGGATCTCAAGCAAATTCATCACCATTGTTCTTTCTGAACGTCTGTCACCTCGCGGATAAGCCAGCGACCGCGGGCGATTGACAGCTAGCTATGCATTCACTCTGGGCGTGCTCGTCGTGCGTCGTCGCAGCCTCTCCCCCCTGCCTTCTTTCTTCCCAGCCTCCACGTTTGAGTACAGATTCAATTAACGACACACAGAAAGACCTCGGTGTGTTATCATTTTGACCGAGAAGAGCATGTTGTTTAAGGACAGGAGGCAGCAGTTGTCTATCGACCTTCGTATACTTGTTTGTCGCACAAATATATCGAACAAACCAATCGTTGCTCAACCATATTGAACCACAGTTCCACGGTCTGTTGTAATGAACCACTGGACGGTACAACCCATCTTGAAGCTGCCGGTGCCAAGCATGAATCCGTCCACAAACCAGGACGTCGATTGAGCAGAAGGCTTGCTGCATTACGTTCTATAGGCAACGATATTTCCCTTCAATGAGACGACCAATGGTCGGTCACTCAACATGGATACATGAAGGCAGAGGGAGACTGCATCAGACAGAAAACGTGTATGATCGTTCAAACGATGTCTGGGTACATAGCGTGTCCGTGTTCGTACGCTGCTGGACCCACTGAAGTGCCACGGCTAGCCTTCGAGCGCAAAAAGTCCAACAGATTCCGTGCTGAGGTCCAGAAAGAGTAGTCGTCGTTCACACAACAATTATTCCTTCACCAATCCGTTTCTTCGACGGAAGACGGAAACCTTTCAAGCTCTTTCTGAACTCGCTGCGCTATGCCATTCGATTCGGGAAACATGAACCCGTTCTGGTTGTTCGACTTCCTGGGATGCTGCCAGGCAGGCTTGCGAGCAACTGTATAGCGGTTGTGCCACTATTCCAGGCTGAGCGGCAGTTTTGCGTCTATCAGGACCACTGCTGAAACATCGACAGAAAACGACCTGCAGCTGTCCTCCTTTGCTATGTCGCCATATTTCTTCAGGATCCCCCACTGTCGGTAGCACAACCGAATTGGTGGGAGGACCTGCATCCACCAACAGAGGTGAGCACAGGGACACCCAGAAATCGCGTGCTGTCGTCAGTCTCACACGACCACAATTTGAACCGCCAGCCAGGTCGACATTTACCGAAGCCGTAACACACCTCCACAGCAACGTTCACTCTTTTCAATCCTGCTGTTCTTTGCTTGCAGGTGGATGGTGCTGCGCGAGCTCCGCCGCGGGTTCGGCAGCCGGAACGCTGCGCTGGGTGCCGCAGACGAAGGGGATGCACGTCCTGGTGCTTCTTCCGTTTGTGTCTGATGCAACGGAGTGTGTCGGTCGTGTGTTGACCGTTCTTTTTACGTTTTCACTGTTGCCTTCAGGCGTTGTACTGAGTCTAGTGTGCACGTCCTGACCTGTGAGAGAACGTGTCTGTCGGTGTCACATTCGTTGTGTCGTGGGATTTATGCGAAATAAACCGATTCAGTCATGGGTTTGCGTTTAAAAACGGCAATCGTCTTCAAAGCCTTCGCTGAAGGACAGCGTGATTCTTCGGGTGTGAAGAAACAACACGGTCTCGCCACTCTGGCCCAGCCTACTATGATGCTCTCTTGTCTTTCATAAACAAAGGACGAGACTAAGACAGAACAGAGTCCGTAGAATGACGCGACTCACATCTGTACCCGTCTGTTCAGAGGTAGGAGGGTTGTTTCTCTGTGCCAGTTCGCCTGAAACTGATTATGGAAGTCAAACCACAGCGCCCTGAATCGGAGCACGCGATAATCAATCGGACGGTGCCCACCTCGCTAAAAAAAGACGTGTCGCTTTCTCTAATGTCAGAAAGAGAGCCAGGACACAAAACCTTGTTAATGCTTTCCAATAAAAGCTCCTTCGTCCAAATGCTGCAGCACGAAAGGGGGGCGCATGCGCAAACGAAAGTTCCGCCGCCATCCATTGAACCACTTCTGTGCTTCCGGCAGATAGAAGAGAATGGTTTCCACACAGTGTTACTCGTCCAGGAAAGAGCAACAGAGAGTCCACCGCACACGTGTGAACAAATACAGATATTCACATGTACCACTGCCACACACACGCACGCATGTAGATACTACAGGACAGAATCCGAAAGAACGTTGACTGCACGAGTCAAACCTTTTTACGTCGAACGCTCTCTACCTCTCGCGAGAACCACACCTGTGCAACAAACGCGCTACGTCCCACACACAATTGTTGACCGGAAACCTGTTCCACAACTGATGCGGCCCCTCCCTGCTCTTGCAGTCGTGCGAGTGTTAACGAGCAGGGAAACAAGTTTGAACGGGGGCTACGGCGAGTGTATGACAAAAACACAGGATGAGCCTACGCCGGCGAAACGCCATTACAGAGAAGAGGAAGCGGAAGGTGGAACGGCGATTCAAGGAAAATGAGCATGACACAAATTTTTCGACGCATGTGCCTACACACTCAGTGAGGTGTAAATACACCTGGGAACTTCCCTTGAGGTGTAAGTGCACCTTTGAGTTCATTTTCCGCGACGCGTCGACGTAGCTCGCTGTCCAGGTATCCGTCTTTCTTCATGTCGTTTAGTTCTTGGATACTACTTTCTGGCGCGGACTTCTCTACAGCATGCCAGTGCTGTGCTCGGTTTCGCTCAACAAGGACGAGCGAGGAACCGATCGAAAAAAAGTAGAGTTCCACGCAAGGCGTGCAACTGATTTACCCGCGGGCCGCTGCACGCCACCGACAGAGTCTCGCCTGCTGAAACGTAGAAACAACGGCGTCTCTGAAGCGGTGTCACTCAAGACATTATGCAATACAAAAAATTCACCCCTGCATCTTTCCAGCGCCGCAGTCAACGGACTCTTTTTCCTCGAGTTCTTGTTTCTTGTTTTGCCACCGTAGTTGTTGCCGGCTTGCGGGCTTCGCGTTGCCGGCTCGGTGTCGTGTTGCCACGGCGCGCCCTCTGGCATTTTGAGATCTTTCGTTGCCTGTTGTATTCGCCTGCTTCATTCCTACCGCACACTTGGCGCTGTGCGCGCGCGCCTTTCTCTCCTGCTGACTTTACGCTTACACGCTGCCTCGTCCCTATCGCTCTGTCTCCTATCTCATCCTCCACCGTCTTGTGCCGTTGATGCACGGCGACCGACTCTAGCACAGCCGGAGCTCGACGTATCAGACCATCCCCGCATGCAAGATACAATCGAAGACGTCGAAGGAGACTTCTACCAGACAATACCTATCGGATGTATCCATACACAATCCGTTTCAGACCCTTCGTGTTTCACGAACAACCGCAGCCATATTTCTGCACACCGCGACTGCCTACCAATACCCGTTTTCTCATTTGTATTCACAAGCCAAGGCAATTGGAAATGCCTGTGGGCTTTCTTGTCTACGGGACTCCACGTGTACGTCTGCGGCACATGTCTTCATGCCATTCGAATTTAGGCATGCTTTACGTCTGTGCCTGGACGAGCGTTGGCTTGACAGCGCCCACATTCCGAAAGGACTTCTCTCGTCTCTGACAAATCACTTCTTCCTCTACAAGAAGACCGACTCGACCTCCTTCTTTCCTCTCGGCAGATATTCTCATATAAACACATGTGTGTATCTGTATTTGTCTACATATATATATATATATATATATATATATATATATATATATATATATATATGTAGACATGTGTGTGTATCAGCGGGCGTACAGGGCCTGTTGAAATGTGCCCTGAGGGGAATGGTGACTTCACACCAAGGCTCCCGGTGGAGGGGGTGTGTTCTCATCCTGGAAAGAGACTGCAGCTGAACAGAACACAAAACATCGGCAAACCCTGTTTTAGCATTTCCTAGCTGTGAACATGCGGCCTTGCGTCTACAAGTGTGAATCGGTGTATCTGAATCTGTTCTTTTAAACACCTGCAGTGAGGGGATTCTTACGGTTCCAGGTGTTGGTCGCATCATCCCGTTCGAGCGGGACGATACGAGAATAGACAAGGAGGCCTGTCCACCGAAGTCGACAGAATTTCCTGTCAAACAGAGGCACCCAACGGATCCTGAAAAAAAGACAAAAACACTCTACGGTCGAGGTGACAATCCTCTCCAACTCTGCGTCTCTGCGCCTCACAACGCTCTACGTTTTGTGTTCAGTTCCTTATCTAATAGAAATTCATTCAAGGCACAATACGAGACCTCAATACTCACCGGACACAAATGCCCTTACATCCATACACTATATATATATATACATATATATAAATGAAAGAACGCAAATGTATACAAGCATCAATAAATACACACACATATGCAGTTAGATAACGATATGCGCAATACCCTAAAAATTATATCTATAGGACATTATGTAGATTCGTGTAGCTGATCCTTGTATGTATCAACAGATATCTGCCTCTGTACACATGCACGTATGCATGTACGCCTGACTAGTAAATATTTTGAGATACATGCATTGAGTGAAAAAAGAATTTTTGTTTCCTTTTTTGGGAAAATTGCTGCTTTTTGGGAGCCGACCCTGGGCGAATTGCGTCGAAAGGAAAGCATGCAGCAGCAAGAAATTCGCTGCGAACAGAGTCCGCAGTCTGCACTTTGAACATGAGGAGAGCGACGGAGGGGGCGTGTACGATGAACTCGAATGTCGACTCTGGCGAGGACCATCTGAGAACCGAGAAACGGAGAGCCAAGGACGTCTTCTCGGAAAGAAGAAACACCGAAAAAAACTGCAGACCAGACACGCGCGCTCACCGAGGAGAGAGAAAAAGGAGAAAGAAGCGAGAGGAAGGGTGAGGAAAGAGATAGCAATGGAGGATGGAGAGAGATCAGATAGACGAAGATGCAGGGAAAAGAGATATAGAGGGAGATCCCAGCGTCAAAAATAAGGTTACAGGAAAAGAGGGTGGGAGAGCGATGGAAAGCAGAAGCAACTGATTGAAACTCCAGTGAGAAGAACGAAGACCTATACATAAGAGAGAAGGGAACTTCTGCAGAAGGGGGGCATACCTCGGATTAAATCCGTTGTTCATTACAGTGGGCGTGCGAAAGGCCTTTGTGTCCTCTGAGAGAAAGAGAGGAAACAGCAAGCAGTGTAACTACAGCCAACGGGGACAGATGCGAGGAAGCTGGCTTCGTTTCTCCAGCGCATACAGCACGAACAATTCGCTCTTCCAGGGTCCGGCAAAGAGCATCTCGTACCCTACCCCTTTCAGTCTCCAATCCATGCGCCGACGACGAAAACGCAGTGACTTGCATCAAATCAACTTTTTCTAGACACGGATGTTCCTGCAAAAGTGTCTACATTTCCACCTATATGCATTTACGTATATACGTAGCTATTCATACATGCGCTCATAAACGCATATATATATATATATATATATATGGTACATACATCCATAACATACATACATCTACATAGACAAATACGTGCTCACACATTCAGATATATACATATATATATATATATATATATGAAACGCTTTTTAAAGAGACTGGACTTGGCTGCTTGCGATGGCGTTATGTTTCGTTACCTTTTACGCCATGAATGGAGACGGAGACGAAGGGACAGGAGAGATCAGTACTTTTCCGCGTTTTGATTTTATTAATCGTCGATGGGCCTTTCCAAGGATCCGTCACGGGGCGCGGAAGCTGGTGAGCCGACAGAATCTGCATGCCGCAAACAAGCAGAGGGTCTGCATGTTTTTCGACAGGCCTTTCGACCCATCCACGCCATTTTATACATCGGTATCGATAAAAACAAATATCTGCCTACGCAGACGTATCTGTTATGCTGTTCTCTATTTCCGTCCGCATTCGGATCTCGATCTCTCTGTCTCTGTCCCTTTACACTGCACAAGTGTAGACAGGCGCGCGCGCAAAATGCGCCTCCGCTGTCCTCCTACCTTGATGGTGAAGTGGACGGGTGTTTCGCGACAAGCCGAGAGCTCGGCGAAAGCGGGGACGAATGGACGCGCGGGATTTCGCATCATCTCAGGCTTCAGCACATAGCCCCCGGCAGGGCCTCCGTTGTCGAGAAATCTGCAGAAGCAAACGACATGTGGATCGTCTGTTTCTCCAAAGAAAGAGAGAAAGAAAGCGGACAGGGAGGGTCAGACCTGGAGGACAAAACGACGCACCATCTCCGACGGACAGGGAAGAGAAAGGGAGAGTACGAGAACAATGGCGACATGCGCTTTCTCGCGAGCAAGAAAAGACACGGCGACGTTGCCGGAGAGGCAGAGTGCAGAGGCCAGGAAGAAAAATGGAAGGCTTTGCTTTCCCCGCGGGTCTTCTTTTGCCCGCTTCCCTTTCCGTGACACCCTGCCTTTTTGTGGAACTTCTTTCGCGCCTTCCCCCTTTTCTCGGCTTCCTTCTGACCTCCGTGTGCCGGTCTGCCTTCTCTGCCTGCCTTTCTCCTCGATGTCTGTGCTAAGTTCGCCTTTCTTCTCTTCCGGCCCTAGCTTTCTGCATCGTGTTTTTGCGTCGTTTCGCCTCACCGGCCTTCGTTGAGAATCGTCGCACTGCCGAGAGACTGAAGATTCAGCGCCACTACCTGCGCGCCGAAGAGCCAGGGAACGACCGGACTGAAATTGCTGCTCTGGAGCCGTGTGCCTAAGAGACAGAAAGACGCAAAAGGCAGGAAAACGCGTTCAGAACGAGGAAGGAGACAGAACAGAGACACGGCGAGAAATGTGAGAGAGAAGAGAGAGACAAGGAGGAGAGACAAAAATCAGTGAGACAAGAAAGGAGCAAACACAGGGGGGAGAAAAAAAAAGAACGAAGAGCGACGAGAGGACCGACAGAGGGCAGAAGGCCTTGAGATGCAGACAGAAGAGGTAATAAGGAAACGAAAAAAAGGAACGGGGCAGAAAGAGAAGCAGGACAAGCGACGACACGAAGAACAGCACAGAGAGAAAAACGAAACAGGAACCGGGAGAAGAAGAAACGTACCAGCGGGGTAAACGCGCGTGAGGAATCTTTGGTTGAAGCTGGCGAACTCGACAGGCGATTGCTTCACCAGCTTCAGGAGGCGGGACTCAGGCATGCTGCAGATGTCCATGGCTGTAGAAGAAAGTCAGAGAGGACGGAAAAAAAGCAAATGCAAACCGCGAGACGAGTGCGAAAAAGAAAGATGTGCGTGGGATAGCTTGCGTGGAGTTGAGGAAATCCCCCGTCCAGAGACAAGGTAAAAACTCGACAGGGAAGCTTCAAAGGAGAGGAAAAAGAAGAAGTCAGCAACTCGTACGCGAGAGATGATATGAGCAGATGTCTTCGACGCGAAACACACACGAAACGGTGCAGGGAAGCCTTTGCCCTCTTTTTTCCGAAACATCCGACAAACCCAACTCTCTGCATGCATGCACGGCCCTGCCACCGGCCGCGGGGTGTACGTACACGGGACCGGCTCTCCTTACGATTTCTCGCTTGCTCGAAGCTTCTCAACTTCTTTCCTGGCATCGCAATGTTTCGGTAGTACTGAACCAACAAAAAACAGAGCCGCGCAATCCAGATCGACATTTGAGGAAAAGACGTCTCTACGATGTCTATGGGACATGAACACAGAGATGTCAACATGCCCCTCTACGCATGTATAGATGAGGATACACACACCAGTCAATAGGGCTGCTCTGTGAGATATACACATATATATACATATATATATACATATATATACATATACATATATATATATACATATATATATATATATACGTATCTATGTCTGTATGGATGTACCCCACGGTTGTTCATTGTCACTGTCTGTCGGGGAACGTTTTGAGGTCGCTGGCTGAATGTTTGTTGCTTTTGACGTATCGCCGTACCGTTTTGAGTCTTTCGCTTTTGCTGTCTGCAGAGGCGGCGCCGGGGGTGGCGGCAGCGCTTTTGCCTCTCTTCGTTTTTCCGCCGGCATGTTCCGTCTCTGCTTCGGGAAGGTAGGGTCCGCGTCTCTCGTTCTCGCGCGTCTCCTCGTGGAGGCGGTCGACGGTGCGCGCTCGCCTCCACTCGACAGACGCTGCGCGCGAGTCTTCGCGCCTCTTCCTCGGTGTCTCCTCGGAAATCGGTTGCGGCGCCTCTTGGCTCTGCGCGCTCGGCAAGCGACTTCGAGCGGAGATTGCGCAGGTGAAGCTGCTGCTCTTCTTCAGGAACAGATTCCGGTTCTTCTTGCTTTTGCTCGTCGGCGAGGAGCTCAGGCGATTTGCCTTCGGATCGGAGGTCCCGCGCTCCTCCTCCCGCGACAGGGAAGCCAGCGGCGAGACTTCTTCTCCCTCCCGGCCTCGCGGCTCGGCCTCGGGCGCCTCAGCCGTCGCGAGCGAAGACGAGGAAAGCTGAGAAATGCTCAGACCCGGCGGCGTATCTGGCAGCGACAACAAGGTCCCCTGACCTTCCAGCGCATGAACGAACGAAGAAGAAATGTCCGCGTTCAACTGCTGGCCATCCCCCAGCATCTCCAAAGACTTCGCCATCCGCAGCTCCAACTCTTCCAGCTAACAAACAGAAAAACAGACTAACTGACGCACATACACACATATATACGTATATATACGTATATATACGTATATATACATATATATACATATATACATATATATATATAAAGACCTATGTACGTACGGGTCGTTCCAAGTTTACACCTTCGAGGGTGCGTGCATGAGGCTGTGAGAAAAAGGATTCCCAGGAGTGGAGCTGATCTTTCCGTGACTTAGAGAGTGAACCTGCTTCTGGAAAAAGGCGAAACCGTTAGACCCGCGAATATGTATATACATGTCTATATATATATATATATATATATATAAGCGGTAATTGAAAGTGAAATGGAAGAAGAGAGGAGTTGACAGGAGAATCGCCTTCTCACTTGGAGATCTTCTTCGTCTCCTTCTTCCACCATCTCTCCACGTTCGTTCGGAACCTTCCCCTTGAGGATGAATTTGCACAGCAGCTGTTCAGGCGACGGCTGAGGACTCGTCGGATCTGAAAAAAAGTTGCAATTATAGAAAAACAAGGAACTCAAACAATCTCTCCGTCGGCATGCTTTCCCACCGGAAACAACCAGTCTTCACACTGCATGTGATATGCATATATATATATATATATAAATGTATATTAACATTTATACACAATCTATTCACATCTCACTTTGAATGTCCCTACTTTTCTAAATCTGTGGTTCTCTATAGCTATCCACCTGCATATTCACGAAAATGGATAGACACTCATGATTCTCTGAATGGAGCTATCTGCATATGTCTGCCTCCTGCTCAATGCGTACACATGTATCAGTGCCTATCTATATATTTATGTATCTCTCTACATATGCATATAGATGCAGCAATATGTGAACATACAACTTTATGCAGAGGGTATGCGAGAGCTTCGTGCGAGCGTCCACGAAGTCGGAGAAAAACCAGGAAAACGAAAAGAGAGTTCGTCACTCACGGCATCTGTAGATTTGGTCCTGCAAGATTTCCTCGAGAATTTCAGCTATGCGAATGCGCTGCTTTGTGCTGCAGTGCATCTCCAGAGATAAAATAATTGGAAACTTCGACCTCTGAAAACACAACCCAACACATGCGATCCATGCAGTCCCATATATATACATATATATACATATATATATGCATATATACATATATACATATATATACATATATATATATATATATATATATATGCATATATACATATATACATATATATACATATATATATATATATATGCATATACACATATATACATATATATACATATATGCATATATACATATATAAACATATATATATATATATGCATATATACATATATATATATATATATATGCATATATATATATATATATACGTAGAGGGAGAGAGTTAAGAGAAGTTCGACTCACTTGTATGAGCTCCTCCACATGCGCATTTCTTTTTTCACAAACACACGGACGTCTATACACTCAAACACCCATACAGGTATATATACAAGCATTTGTGTACAGAAATGCAAGTGCGAATGTACATTTGGGTTTACATCGAAGTGTGAACTTTTGGATTTTTCTGCGGAGGGAACTGCGGTGTTACCTGGAAGCCGTAGTCTTTGCAAGCTTGAATGACGTCTTTGAATTTGATTCGACTGGTGAGTTGGTAGCCGCCGACGCCGTGGAAGAGGGAAGGTTCGCCGTCGCTGCCATCCCAGCAGTCCAGCTCGACGCAGCGACATCCTCGCAGGAGCGCGTCGATGTACTGTCCGACTGCGGACTTTCCGACGACCTGCGGAGAAAGTTTTAAAAAAACGACAGCAACTGTGTTTGAGTGAGGCCGGAGCAAAGGGATGCTGGCGAGGCGCTGCGTCACTGAGCTGGAAAAAACCTGGGCGGGGAACATGTTTCTCGAGCTCGAAGGAGACACCACGAAGCAAATGGCAGGGGAGACGAGAGAGGCGGAGAGCGACGCTGACGAAGCTGATGCAGGCACAGAAGACAAGACGAGGGGGATGGATCTGGATTTCTCCCATCACGCACATCAACTGCGAGAGACGATTTGTCAGATGCTTGGACGTCAGCGTCGCCAGAGTGCTGTGACACCAGCCATCCCTGGAACAGGTCGCGTTGCAAGTTTTTTCTGGGGCGTCAGTCGAGAAAACGAAGAGAGAGGAAGGCGCCGGAGAGGAGCAGCCAGCACAGAGAGAGAAAAGAGACGAAGCAGAAAGAAGAAACGGAGAGGAGACATCGCACGAAGGGAGAGAGAGGAAAGGAAAGCGGAGAGAAAAAAAAAGCGCGACAAAGACAGGAACCTGTGAGAGCGTCTTTTTACCTGGTCGCCACAGAGGTAAGTGTTGTGAGAGGACTTGACCCAGTAATTACACAGAGGGAGACTCATGTCTTGGTGGACTTTCATTCTGTGCGGCGTCATGAGGGAATTCGCTTCCCCGCAGAGAAGGTTGTCGAAGCCGAGGGAAGACACCATGACCGTCGGACCCTGACAAGCGAGAAAATCGAAAAAGAGCTCGGAGAGAAAAAACTGTGGAGAAAAAAGAGAAGCGGCAGACAGAGGAGAGAAGGGGAAACGAGAGAGAGAGAAGAAGCAGAACGAAGAGAGACAGAAGATCCTACAGAAGAAAAGCGCGAAGAAAACGCCAATGATGGACAGCAGGAGAGGATGCAAAACACAAGAGGCAAAAAATTCAAGGATTGCCCATTTGAAGGAATGGCTAAAAAAAGACATTTCACGAAGAAAGTCAGTTGAAAGGCTTCTCTCGGATTGCTTTTTTTCCTCTGTGTTTCGTTAACGTGAGTGCTGCCTCGACGACTCACAGGCTTTCGAAAGGCTTCGTCGACACTGCAGAAACTCGCCAGCTCCTCCTCTACCTCAGCCTCGGAAGTGACTTTCTGCACCTCTCGCAGAAAGCGTCTGTAGCCTGGAAAAGAGGAGAAGGAAATTTGTCGGCGCATGCACTGCCTGTCACACCTACACCAGAAAGCCGCTAGCTGTGCGCGCAGAACCAGTCGCAAAGTCACCCGATGGAGATGACAACAACGCAAGTCCCGAGAGAGGAGACAGAAAAAGAGAGAAGAAGCGAAACGGAGACGATGCAGCAGAAGCCATACACAAGCATGAGACAAGAAGACACGCAGAAGCGCGACAGAACAGCAGACGAAATAAAAGGGAAAAGGTCGAGAGAAGAAGAACGCTCAAGTCCGAGAAGGAGAGCGAGGAGGGGAGTCGCCTAAAAGGAGAGGCGAGTTTCTGAAGGAAAATGCACGGTGACCGACAGAGAAGCGAATCGTAGAAAACAGAGAAGGTTCGTTGCCTCACCTTGCTCGTCTATGAAGTCTTCGTGAGGAAGTTTGTATACGGTGAAGTAGTAGTCAACGTCGGGGCGGACGAGGAGTTCGTTGAGCATCTGCAGGCCATGCGAGAAATGGAGAAAAAAGGTTTTATGCAACCTGAAAACGGAGTCCTGTACCGCGAGAGACACACCTAACCCACACGACGCCTGGCCCAGACCCGGGGCAACAAAGCTGCAGTGAAAGAAGGAAGAAGAAAACCGAAACGTTTTCGTCTGCCGCCATCCTGACACAGAGTTCTGCCTCGCGCCGCTCTGTGGGCAGTGGTGCATGCATCCCCTTTCTTGGTTTCCTCCGAGTTTCGAGCTCTCGGCATTGCAGAGGAACGAAGGAGAAGAGAAGACGAAAGGGAAACGAGAAAGAAAGAACTCATAGGGCCTTCTCACACCGGCGCTTCTACACGCTGAGACGCGCGAGCTGCTCCTGCTAGAGGACAACGAAAGCCGATGCATTCCGAAAACGCACACACAGAAAAGGTCGACAGAAAGAGAAATGCAGATGCTCACAGAAAGAGAGAGAGAGAAACGACAGCTGCCTGAAGACAGACATCGACAGAGAGCTATGCTGTGGAGAGAACGACACAAGGATAGAGATAGACAGAGAAACGTACACATGCAGACAGAGAAAGAGAGAGAGCGAAAGAGAGAGAGAAAGAGAGAGAGAGAAAGAGAGAGAGAGAGAGAAAGAGAGAGAGAGGTACCTTGACAGAGGCAAGACACACAAATACACAAGGACAGGGAGAGAAAGAGAGAACTCGAAGACTCCAACGGGCAAGTCGCCACCGACGAGTCAAGCAGAGGCTGCGGCTGTTGTGTGGAGCGTGAAAGAGGCAAGTTCGAATGAATTGATTTACAGGCACAATTTTTCTTGTTTTTCTTTCCTCCGCGCGTACCTCGCGAAACTCTGTAAATCCGAGGCGCCCCGAATTTTCTGTGTCGTGTGTCTGGAACAACTCCTCGACGTAGCGGCCATCTGCCTGGATGTTGAGCTTCCGCAGCAGGCCATGCAGATGTCTCTGGTCGATTTTCCCTGAACAGCAGAGAGTTCGAGAGTCTTCCGCGTCCATGACTCATGCCCTGCAACCCCCAGTGGAGGCTTGCGCGAACGCAGGCCGTCGAGGAACCGCTAGACAGGAAACGTCCCGTCTGCCCGAGTGTATCATGACAATTGCAATGCAGATCATCCTTCGAGCGCTTCAGATTCGCCTCCCCGCGCTTCCCCTCGCAGCCCCGGCAGAGAAAGCGAACCAGCTGCTCTTCGGAAAAACACAGTCACAGGAAGACGGACGAACTGGACCTCGCAAGACGTCTTTCCACACACCGACGCTGCGCCTCGCTCCCTCTCTGTCTGGCGAAACTGAAAAGGCTAACCGTCTGCGTCTTTCTCGACTGCATGCCATTGCGCAGAAACAAAGTCCGAGGCGCCTTCACTAGCGAGCTGGCCGAGCGCCATGTCGTGGTAGAGCAGAAGGCCTTTCATCCACAGCCTCCACTCCTGCAGAAACAATGCACGCGAGCGCTCGCTTCTGCTGAAGACGCTCTGTTGCCAAGAACTCCATTCGCTCGTCTGCGGGGGACGACGAACGGCTTCGCAAAGGCGAATTCACCAGGAGAAGGCAGACGGGGAGAGACATGTCTGTTGCTCGTCCTTGTCCCGTTTCGCGGCCGTCGCTGGCCGTCTCTCGTCTTCTCTCGCTCTCCACTTTGCTCTTTTCTTCTTCTCTCCATCGTCCTCCTTCCCCACGGTCTTCTTCCTTCTTCTCTTCTTGTCTCCCCTCCCGGTCTGCCTCGCCCTCCCGCCTTTCTCTCCCTTCTCTTCGCTCCCTCTTCTTTCTTCTCCTCTCGCTTCTCTTCTCTGTGCGAGTTCTTCCCCCTCCGTCGATCGTTCCTCCGGCAGGTTTCGCTTATCTTTGGCTCACCTTCTCGTCGCGACAGGCAACGTGGAGGACGCGTCCAGTCGCGACGATTTCGATGCTGTGCGACTTGTCCGCTTTGTTCTGGAAGCACCGCATGCAGCGACAAGACGTTGGAAGTGAAGCAGAGGAACGCGCGGCGGGCGCTGTTCAACAGAAAGAAACTGTCCACAAACTGAACCAGGCGAAAGACGCCTTCGTCTGAAAGGCTCCGTTTTCAGGTCCACGGAAAACGGAGACGACAGAAATAATGTACCAAGTCTCGAAACAAAAAACGAGAGATCGCCCCAGGGCCGGAGCAGTGCAAAAAAGAGAAGCGAAGACGAACTTTGGCGCGGAAGAATGAAGCATGTCTTTGAAAAAAACCTCGACGTAGGGAGAACGACAGCCAGCGCGACAGCATCGAGGAGATACACCGCGCGAGCAAAGAACCACACAAGCAAGCACGCATGCATGCGTCGCAACCGAAATCCTCGACGAAAAAACACTATGCAAAAAAACATTCAAAAAACGAGAACCGGATACAGTACCTCGTAGATCCCCAGCCAGCTGAGAACCACCCATCCTATGCATGCAGACGCATAAATGTCCACACACGCTTTTATATATATATATATATATATATATATATAAATATATACACATATATAGATATACGTATATATATATATATATACGTATATAAACATATATATACATACAGTATCGACAGTGTGTGTTGGATGGAGACAACGAGAAGGCTGTTGAGAGAAGTGAGAGAACGTTCTCCTCTGTGGGGTCAGTGCATGCATCCGCGTTTTCCTTACTCGTCCAAAGTCTGTGTCTTCGCCCGGGATGATTCTCTGGACGTCTCCGACGGGGACTGAGACACACGAAGATTTTCAGAGAAAATTTCCTTCTTCGTTTTGTTTGGTATGTCTTTCCCTCATACAGACATAGGCGCCTGTGGCCGCTTCTGTGTGCTGTTTTCCTGTTTTCTTCCTTTTTCTTTTTTCAGTTTCCTTTTTTTCTGTTTTTTGTCTCATGCTCGAAACCCCCGTGCTTGCACTCCCCTCCACAGACACGAATGGTGTGGAGAATTCCAGAAAAACTCGAGAGAGAAACGCCGTACCTCCCAGCTGGGGAAGGGGTCGCATCTGACACAGAAAAAGCCTTTCCCTCATATCTTGATTCTCACTGGTCGTGACGGATTCCGGCTTCTTCGGCGATCTCCATTTCAAGGCCATCGCGTTCGCGTCGACGTAAAAAAACCTCTCGTGTGGTTTCTTGAAATTCGTCTTGCACCATTTCAGCAAAAACGACCCTTCTGCGAGCTAGATTTTCGGACACAAAAGTAAAAAAACGGAGACATGTAAGGTAACGCACGCCAACGCCTACATCCAGAAACCTACCGAAATTAGAAAAGTGAAGAACCAAAAAAAAATATATAAAAAAACAAATATACATATGCATATGTTGATATAGTCATTCGCACAGCTACACATGCGGATACACCTACATATATATATACATATATATATATATATACATATATATATACATATATACATATATATATACATATATACATGTATATATATATATACATGCAGATAAAACATGCATGTGGAGACACATGTGCAGAGCCCTGCGCCTTGGGGTAGGCGCATGCAGCGAAGCGGGGAAAGCGGTATCTGTCAGTGTCTCTGCACCGTGACAATCCTGTATAATGCTTTTAGACAAATGTTAATAACCAACAAAAAAGGCGTAGAACGACGCGACGGGGCATTCACCGCGCAAATCATTTCTGTTCAGTCTACAAACCGATCGATATCCTCACAACTCAAATGAAAGAGCGTGCCATATATATGAACATACAGAAGATACTGACATGTAAAGAGACCTGCACACGGAGTCGATAGATAATACGCAGTGTATACTTCGATGTATGCATGTATATATATATATATATATAAATATATTCTGTGTAGAGCCATGCGCGAGCACGTGGACTGTGTCTATACATCCAGTGTAAGTGCATGTACGGAATGAATGTGAATCAACAAGATGAAGTGTAAAGGTGACTTCGCGTTTGGATGACGAGGAGTGCCTGGAACTCGTACTGTTTGAAGAGCCTCGCGGGTGTCGACGTCCGCGAGGAGATCTTTGATGCGTTGACTGACGACGGCGCCGCTTCCTTGTCTGCCTTGAGAGGGGAGAGCGAAGAGCGAGGCAGCGCGTTCGCCTTCCTCGCCAGAGAGAAGAGACTTTCTCGCAGACGGGAGAGCAGCGGCAGGACGGACTGCGTTGTTTTGCGCCTGGGGGGTCACAGCCTCCGAGGAGCCTCCAGTGGAAGCCGTAGGAGGTCGAGAGACAGGCGTCCCCTCGCCGTTCTGAGGTGTCTCCGTCGTCGCTTCCCCACAGACGGGAGATTCCTCGCGCTTCTTGGAGAAGCGCCGCGACCCAGAGAGGAAGGCCAGGCGTGAGGACGACGAAGACGAAGACGTCTGTCTCTCCATATCGGACTGGAATATACTGAGGAAGAGTCGTAAAGGAGAAGAGCCGGAAAACGCAACGAGGAAGAAGAACAAGAGGAGAAGACGGAGTCGAGGGGGAAGAGGAGAAAGAAGAGGAGAAAGAAGAGGAGAAAGAAGAGGATGAAGCGGGGGGAGGGCAGAGGAGAAACGACGCCCGACAAAGAGGAGAGACAAGAGGAGGAGAGAGAAAGACGAACGAGACCAGACAGCAGAAAAGCGAAATGTGAAAGTGACACAGCAGCGAAGGCCAGGAACGAGAGGAGAACAAGAAGAGAACAGGGAAGAAGAGCAACACAGTGAGGGAAGCTCCCGCTGTTCCCCCGTTGATTATGAGGAGGAACTCCAACCTGGTACGACGAGAGAGGAAACAACGGAGCACGACGAAAATACAACTCGTCGCCTCCTCTCAGCCATGATGAAGACAACGAACGAAGTCCATCTCCAGCTGAAGAGAAGAGCAGCTGAAGATGACTGCAAAGGAGATACACCTGAGACGTTGATCTCCGACGCTTCGAACCTCACTTCTCTCCTCGCTTCCTTCTTTCCTGCCAGCGCTCCGTTTTCGCTCTCTTCCCTGTTTAATCTCCGTTGTTTCTCCGCGAGTTCGTTCGTTTCTCTGAGTCTCATCTCTCCTTCTGACTTCCCCCTTCTTCCTCAGCCTCTCTGGCTGCAGAAACGCCTGACAGATTCTCTTCCAAGGCGCGGTCGGTCACCAGGCCTCTGCAGCGAATTCCTTTCAAAAGCAGCGCGTCGAGGCCCACAGAGAACGATATCCGAGACCTGCACCTGCCGATCTACGCATGTTGGATACATGGAGTATTGCATATATACTGTGCGTATTCGGCTTATACACACGCAAGCGAATATCCGTAGTCTGCGTGGAGAAAGATCTCCGTGGACTCGTTGACATGCCTTTCGACTGCTCTCGCCCCGGGTTTTTACTCGACTTGCAGAAAAACAAGCGAGCGGCACCAAATGCCAGGCGCGCTGAAGCGGCAAAGTTTACCACGAGCAGGGAAGCGAATCCGCCAGGCGTCTCCTCCTCGTCCTGGGCGAGAAGAGCGAGGAAGCAAAAAGGGAGAGACCTGCGGCGAAACGCCTTGTCTTTGTTTCCTTCCTTTTCGGCGGCCGCTTCGTATTTGATGGGCAACTGGGAGAAGAGTCGGTTCAACGCAGAGGCAAGAATCCTCGCCGGTCTCCTTTCCAGAAGAGGGTGCCAGGCGACGCCTTCTCTTGCCCTTTCGTTCTCGGGGCATGTCCATGGAACGAAGAAAAGACAAATAGCAAGCAGCTGTTCCCCGAAAGCGAAAAGGCGAACACAGCCTCTACACACAAACGCAACAGCGCGCGAACTGTTGCACCGCAATCTCCCGCTTTTCCTCTGGTCTTTCTTCCTGAAGAAACACAGAGAAATCACATGAAATAGAATAAAAAACTCGAATCCGTCGTTTATCTGTGGGCGTCTCAACACCGTTCGACAGAAATGACTCGCATCATCAGGAGTCGGAACGCTGAAACCTCTCGACTCTGCGTTGGGAGTCCAGAGAACAGATGGCCGCTCTTCGCTGACCTGAGAGAGGAGCCTTCCGCTTTCTTTCTCTCTCCTATTTCTTCTTGCTTCTTTATTCTCGACTCTTGCTTCTTTTCGCCTCATTCTTTTCGTCTCTTTCATCTCGCTTCTCTCCTCTCGCGCCTGGCTTCTCTTATTTTTTTTGGGATTCTTCTCGCCTCTTCCTTCTCGCCTCTGCCTTCTCGCATCTTGCTTCGCGCCGCTTGCTTCTCTCCTTCTTCTCGCCTTTTTCTTCTCGCTTCCTTCTTTTCTCCTCTTTTTTCTCGCCTCTCGCTTCGCTTCTTTCTTCTACTCCTCCCTCTTCTGTCTTCTCTCCCCTCCTCTTCTCTTTCCTTCTGTTTCTGTCTTCTCCCTCCCTTCTCTCTCTCTCATTTCTTTTCGCTTCTCCGTCTTCACTTTCTTCTTCTTTCTCCGCTTCCTTCGCCTGTCTCTGTCTCCACACATCCGCTCCTCTCTTCTCGTCTCTCCTTTTTCTTTTCTCTTCTCTTTCCTTCTTTTCCTCTTTTCTCGGTTGCCTGGTCCTGTTTGCTGACGGTGAAAAGTGGAGCGGTAAGAAAGTTTCTGCTAGAAGAAACCTGGGAGGCTCCGCGAGGCGCGGCTGCCGAAGCAGAGTTGACTTTTCTTTGCAGCGCTGCAGTGGGAGGGAAATCGGAATCCCGGAGATTTCTCCGCAAAACATGCAGATGCATGAACTTTTTTTGTAAACTCGATTCGAAACGAGAAAAACGGATCTTTTCCAAACAAAATGTGAGACTTTTCGTCGAGCGATACGCATACAAATGCAGGAACGATCAAAAAGACGTCTGTCAGTAATCAGAGGATCGAATTATTCAGATGCAATTTGGATGATGCATTGCTACGAGTATAATGAATACTTATGGTAGTCTTCATAGAATCAGAGCAGCGGCACGAGGTGACAGAAACCGCCAATCTATGGAAACATGTCGAAAAGTTATCATTTATTTTTCACACTTGCAATGTTCAGATTTGGAGGAATCCTTAACTTCATTCCACGTGTAACCACAGTACAGGCAGATCTATTTTAAATTTATAGGATTGAGTAACTGTGTTTCCGCAAGCCGGCTTATATAAAAGGTATGCTATTATATATATATATATATATTTATTTGTATATGTATCTGCTGTACACGAATATATATGCATGCGTAGGAATAAATATTCAAAGAGAAGCGTAGGTGAGTATGCTGTAATTGAGTTTGAGTGAACTTTTGGGTTCTTGTCCGTGTGGAGTCTTTCACGAGCTTTTGGACTTCCTTGTCGTTTGACGCTTGGGCTTCGTCCAGCTCTGTCAAGGCTTCGCCTGGAGAAAGTTCGTTTTTTTCTCCACGGTTTGAAGCCGGCACTGTCACCTTGAGTCTTCAGACATCTCACCATCGCAGATATCCTAAAATTCAGCGAGAGCTGTCTCCACGTCGCAAGCACCGCAGCCTTTGATTTCTCGCAGGCGTTTCAGCAATATGTGTAGGTGTAAAAGAGGAACGCATACACTTCATTTTCAGTTGCTCTGCCGGTGCAGAAGGGGAGAGGCGCAGAGATCGACGCAGCACAGAACACCGAGAAACCTGTTATTCGAGTCTTGCGCTTCCCTGAAACTGTTGACTAGCAAGCCAGCAACGTGATCCCTCGACCGAAAGGACTCCAACGATTCAACCGTACAGTCTGGAAATCTCTGGCGGTCGATTTTCTGCAAAGTTTTCATGGATTCCGTTCCCGCTGCCGGTCAGATTTGTACAGAATTCAGATTTCTCTTTCACCTCGCGAACGCAGATTCTCGCTTGCGAAAACTGCGTTGGGAGAGCGAGGCTTTCTTCCTCTTTTACGAGGAACAACGGGGAGCCGCTCTCAAGAGAAGTATTTTCCTCAGAACACACGGCGCGCGCCGCCGCCATCGAAGTCTGGCGGAAAGCCTCGGGCGAGACGCGAATCGATTTCTTCGCCGACTGGTCCGTTAATCATCGAAAACAACAGGGTCCCCGCGCATGCAAGTCTTTGAATTTCCCTCGCTGCTTCACCACATGCTCGATCGAGGTTTCGGCATGCAAGAAGGCTCGAGTTTTTTCCGTCGGATCACAAAACGCCGCCAACTCGTCAGGCCATTTGCTTCGTTTTTTCGGGCAAATGGGAGAGGCCAAATGAAGTTGAAAACCTGTGGGAGCTCGGCTGTTGCTAACCTGTCTGCTGCGCTGTCTTGTGTCTATACGCATTCTACTCATGCATTTCTCAGCGGGACCATCTTCTCCGTTGTCTACTCTGTGTGAAACATTTGGGTACGATTTGCTCCTTCTACGCACAAGCTGTACAGTGTCTATCCAGCATATATATGTATTTGTATATATATATATATAAATATATATATATATATATATATTTATATATATATATATATATATATATAAATATATATAAATATATATATATATATATATATATATATATATATAAACATATATATATATATATACGTGTACGCGTGTGTAAGTGTATGATCTCTATGCTGCGCCGGTAGGACGTAGGTAACACTGTTACATACATTTCTATGGCATTCCGTTTTATATGAATACAGACCATCATCGGTATACACGACTGTAGACAGAAGACTGTCCGGTTATCTGCGAGCGGTGCAACGCCTGGCTGTGTCTCACGGTTTCGAGCATGTCCGTCGACTGTTTGTGTTTTTTTTCCACGCGCCTTTTCTTCGAAGTAGGAAAGAAAAGCAAATGCCGAGATGGGGGCGAAGGCAACGCACAGAGAGGGCGAGGACGCCTCACGCGAAGAGCCACTGCTGGCGTGCATCAGCGTCCTCTCTGTCGATCTGCCTTCTTCTGAAATGTGGACGTTTCCGATTTGCCTTTCCTTCACCATTTATTCGACGTATCGGCCATTTGGAGAGCTGCAAACAGTCTGTCTCGCGTGCGACTTTCCTTTTCGTCTCCGTCGATCTCCAGGGCCTTTCGCGAATTTCAGGCCTTCATGAGACGCCTGGAAAGCCTGCATCCTCAGCGCTTGACGCCCGATACGGACGCAGTTTGTGTCTCCCTCCCGATGCGAGGGGAGAAACAGTCACTAGGATAGAAAGAACACAGAGACGCTTGTCGGCCTCTCGCGTTCCCCACCGCCATCGCACAGCTCGCGAGGCGCCGAGGCGCCGGAGACCTCTGTGTCGAGAACCGCCCGCCGAAAAGCTTCCGCGCGAACTGCAAGAGTCGACCGTCTTTTGGCTGCCTGCAGACCTCGCTCTCCCGCCTTCTCAGGACCTTCGCACTCCCGCGCTTGCCTCTCACACTACGCTTGGCCTCCGCCACCGCCAGTCTCGCCGTCCTCTTCGTCTGTGTCCCAGCGGCTTCCTTCTTCTGAGGGCATTTCGCGAGTCGCCACAACCGAGTAGCCGCCTCGAGTCTTCCCCAGCTGCTTCTCTTCCGCTTCGTCAGGCCATTTCGTGAAGGCTCCACCCGCTTCCGCGCCCTCGCGTCGGGCGTCTAGACACCCCAGCTCGACGGCGCTGTCCGGCGCGCGCGCCGCTGCCTCGCGCTCAGCCTCTCTTTCCTCGATTTCCTTGCGTCGGTTCGCAGCAACGCGATCTGTGGTGTACGTCCAGTGCAGCAGAAAGTAGACGAACACGGAGGCGATCCACGGGCCGACCGTCGTACACAGAAGCGCCTTTCCAAGCGCCTCGGCATTCACCTCTTCTTCACTCGGATTGGGAGGGAACGCGCTGTCGCCCTGCGCTCCTCCATCAGAGAAAACAGAGGGCGGAGGCGACGAAGAGGACGAGAGAGAAAGGAGCGCGGGAGACGACGACGGAGAAGAAGAGGAGGACGAACGGTGTTTCCGCAGCGGCTTCGTGTACCCAAACGCCTGCTGCGCCAGCATGCCTACCACGGGAGCTCCAAGGAGAGCAGAGCCAATGCTCTCCATCGTCGAAAACTGAAAAAACAGGGTGACAGGAGGAAAAAGGGAGAAATCAAGAGCAGTGAATTTCTAACAAGCAGTGCGAGTCTGTGGTGGCTGTTCGCTTCTCTCGAGTCTACATTTCGCTCTCCCCTTCCCCTTCTCACGATCGCTCTCTCTCTCTCGCCTCTCCCCACACTCCTCTCATTCAGCCGCCAGCTCTTGCCTGCTCCTCCCCCTGTTAGCCTCTCTCTCTCTATACGCCGTCCTGCCCGCGCTACAGAGGGTGAATGCCCTCAGCCGCATTTCAGGTTCGCGCGAAGCTTCCGGATGTCGACATCCTCGTTCTGCCCAGGGCGGTGCGGTGCCTCTCCCTGTTTCTCAGCTACTTCCTCAGCGACGCGAAAGAACGCACCAGACTGAAGACTGTTGCGCGGTGTCTCGGCAGAACGATCTCCGTCAAAACCGGCCTGTTGACGCCGACCCCCGGCCACCCTGCCATGAAGCCGATGAGGGTGGAGAGACCGAGGAAAAGTGGAAAGCTGCTCGCGCGCTTCGGCACTACGGAGAGGACGAGAAACATGAGAAGCGCGCGCGTCAGAATCGCCAGCTGGGCCAGCACAGGCCGCCCTTTATTTGGATACAAGCGGTGCACCTTGTCTCCGAGACGCCCCACCACGGGCGCGACCAACATCGCCGCTATCCAGCTCGCGGAGACAGTGAACGAGGCTTGCCAGTCCGCCAAGCCGCAGTACTGGAAAAACATCACGATGAAATTCAACGCGCTCCTCGGCATCCCGTTCAACACTCCCTGAAAAGGCAGAGCGCGCGGGCAAGGTACACAGAGGAACCCTCTTGGAAGCGAAGCAGCAAACGAGCAAGCGAGCAAAAGAGCAGGAGAAGGGCCAGGCGCAAGCCTTCGACGCTCTCCTCAGTCCGAGAAGACGAGAAAAGCGCATAACATTGCGCGTCTCGAGGAGATACGTTTCGCGGGCGGGAGTCTCAGCGACGACAGTGTGGTTTCAGCTCATTCTCAACGAACAAAGACGTTCGATGCTTACGTCTACCTTCATGGCGAGTCACACTGCCGTACGAGCAGTCGACCATGACGCTCGTGCTCAAGCATGTTCAAACTTAAATACCGGCCAGACGCACAGGTAGCCGCAGACACACCTCAAAATACATACATATGATATCTCTATAGCGATATCGTGTATGTATAAACATCTCGAGACACTGTTTTAGCGACCAGTCAACCACCCAAAGGGAGATATCAACGCAGGCGAGGGATCACGTCTGCGTCCATCTAAAATGTCTCTATCCGTCTATGCATATGCGTATGGTCGTCTATGCTCATTCCGATAATCTGCAGGCAAACATGTACACTGAGTTGATCGAACGCCACACTAGAGATGTGGAGAAACCGGTCTGAGAGAACGTTTTCGAGACTGCAACCTACGAGGAGGAGCATGACACCGAAGCTCGGGGTCCGAAAGACGTAGCCGAGACTCAAAAGCGCGGCTGCATGCCTTTTTGCCTTCTGCATGCAGCCTTCCGCTCCACAGACTGTCTTTGGCAGACACGCAGGCGAAGACGAGAGGGAAGCAGACCGAGACGGAGAAGTCGAAGAAGACAGAGAAGAAGACGGAGACGGAGAAAGCAGCCAGGAGAGGGCAATGCCGAAGGCCACCGAGAGGCAGCCGACGAAGGCGAATGAGACGCGCCAGCCCTGCACAAAGCAAAACCGAGATGAGAGAAGCGCGGAAGCGGACGTCGCGCGCGAGTCCTGCGAGAAATCTCAGAATGGACACCGATCGTCGAGCTACGGTCTGCCCCGCGTCAGTGCCGGCTTATCTTTTGTGACTGCGTCAAAAACGCTTCTCTGCACAACTCCTGCAAAGACGAACATCTCAGAAGGCAAGTACGAGAACATGGTGAAATCGAGGAAGAGAGGAGAGACGAAAGAGACGACAAACAGAGGAGGTGAAACGCGCCGAAAAGCGCGGATCTCGACACCGACCTACGCAGCCCCCATTTCTCTTGCCCTGCTTGACTCAGTCTCATGCTGTGAGCACATCTCCCATCTTCTGCCTTCGTTTCTCTTCTCCGTAGCGCCCCTCTTCCGCCGCCTTCCGTTCCCCGCCTTTCCAGCCCAACTGTGCATGCGAAGGATTTATTTTGAACTGTGCATGCGAAGGATTTATTTTGAACTGTGCATGCGTGTTGGCCTCGCGTCTGACTCACTGCGACGCCGGAGAAGACCATCGCGGAGAGGCCAGTGGTGAGCATGACAGCGAGCATGCGGCCTGTGCTCTGAAAGAAACTCATGTTGCCAAAGGCAGTTCCGCGTTTTTCGCTCGAGACCAGTTCGCCGAGAATCTTCTGCGAAACGGGGCCGAGCACGGCCATCAAAACGCCCGAGGCGAGCATCAGCGGCATCAGCTGCCATTCGTGGGTCAGGAGCGCGAGGAGGAGTGTACATACACCCCAGCCGACGCAGGAGACGCGGAGAATGAGTTCCGTTCCATCTCGGCCGTCGCTCGCGTCGGGATCTGCAAAGGCAGGCGCCGTCCGAGAAGCTGAAAGGCGAGCGTCTCCGCGGCCGAACGCTGGGCCGCTGAGAGCGTCGACGGCGACCCCCCAGAGCGGGCAGCAGAAGGCATGCGCGAGTCTGGCGAGAGAGGAAGCGCTGCCGAGAACCGTGGGTGAGAAGTGGAGCTGAGCCTCCAACGCTTTGTACGCTGCAGGCAGCAGCTGGTCGGTTGCGCCGTGGAGAAAAGAGTAGAAGAAGGTGCACAGAACGAACCGCGAGGCGCCAGGAGAGGCAGTCACAGGAGGGAGAACCATCTCCGATAGGGCTCGCGCGCTGTACGTACACCTGGAGACGCAGCGGGGGCGGGTGAGACGCGACGGCAGTGAGGAAGGCAGCGCCTCGTCGGAGTCGGAGAAGTCGTCGGCATCGTCGAAGAGAGTGAGATTTGGATTGGCAGGGGATGAGGGAAGCAGACTACGGCCGACAGGACGCGGCGGAGATGCGAAGGAAGAGACCGACGAGAGCGAGGAAACGTCCGAAGGGTCGACGGGGGGGAGATCAATCCGCGGATTGAACATTCGACGCTTGTCGGGCGAGAGGCGAGAAACCCCGACAGTCGAAGCTGGCGGAGACGAAGAACGCGTAGATGCCGAAATCGAAGGCGGGAGACGCTCCATCGTGGAAGGAGAGGAGAGAAGAAGAGGAGAGAAGAAGAGGGAAAAAGACGAGAAGAGAAGAAGAGGAGAGACGAAGAAGAGGAGAGAAGAAGAAGAGGAGAGAAGAAGAGGAGAGGAGACTGCAAAGCAGAAGTACGGACAGGCGAAAGCGGAACAGCAAGGAGTAGAAGACGAAGAAGCAGATGCACAAAAAAAAGAAAAACGCCGAAGGAGATGGAGGAAAGGACAGAAGCGAAGGAAACGACAGAAAGGAGAAGTAGGAAAAGACAAAGAGGAGGACGGCGAGGAGACGTCAGCGGCGGTGGTCCGATGAAGGGGAGACGACAAGTACAAGAAGAAGATGCGAAGGGAAAGGCGCCTCTGCTCCTTGGAAAGAGGAGAAATAAATGAAGAACTGTGAAATTGAGGGGAGACAAAAGGTCAGAAATGTCAAAAAGTGATGAACTCTCATCGAGCGGCTTCCGACCCATCAAAGGAGACGAGTCACTTCTCGTTTCTCATTTTCGCGGGGAAGCTCTCGGGAACCATTTTCCTCTGCGGCAATCATTCCCTGATATCGTGTTTCTTTCCTCTCTTTTCATTTTTTTCTCCTTTCTTCTCCTTCCTCGACCGCAGAGCTGACTCTAGACGACAGGCACGCAGAGGCACAGTCGTCCGGAGAGAAAGACAAAACTCTGCACCTCTCTCTCGTCTGTCGAGACCGTGTATAAACATTTCTCTTTTCTCTTCTGTCTCTCGACATGCCCTTCCAGCGGCGTCGTCCACGCAGACGACGAATCCGTTCCCGTTTCTCTGCCCGTGGGCTCGATTGTCTGTAAACAGCTCAGCCAGACACCCGACTTTTCTCTCGCGTTTGCGCAGAAGACACGAGGGCGGGAGAAATCGCACTGCCCCAGGGAGTGAGGCTGCGCAGCAGCATTTCGGTGTGTTTGAGAGGTGAAAAAGCAGGCTACAATGGACGCAAAAAGATTTTAGGAGGCTTCCACTCGACCTTTGGAGCGGAAGGACGCGAAGGTCCCGATGTGCTGCCTCACGACCTCCTGCGCCTCGCACGAGAGACTGCATGCGGGTCGTCGTCCCCGTCGACTCGCCGTCTCGCGTTCTTCAGGCGATTGTGCCATCTTGAAAAGAAACTTCTTCTTGGGGGAAGGATCGAAACGGAACAAAGGAGAGAGGAAAATCTCTGCTCGCTCGGCGACATTCTCGAAGCCTCTCTCTCACGCCTGCTCCGTTCCCAGAGCTTTCGCGCGGCGCATGCGTCGTGTATGTACACTGCAAGTCGCCCACGGCTTTGACGCTCGCGGCAACGGGCGAAACACTTGGGAGAGGCCGGAAAAAGCTTCTTTCGGCTTTTCTGAGGGTCTCTTGCTTTCTTCAGAACCGACGTTGTCTTGTTCGTCGCCTCTCGGTTGTCCACGTTGACTTCTTCTCGAGTCCAGCCTCGCGGGAGATACACGCTCGATTCTTCTGACTCGGCTGTCTCCTGATCCTGATCCGTTCTTCCGCCCTTTTATCTTTCTTTATCTTTCCTCTTTTTCCTCTCCAGTCTTCTGACTCTGCCTACCTTTCTTGTTGGCTTCGCAGCCTCCCCTCTCCAATCTTCAGAGGCCTTTCTCTAAGCCTTCCCGCTCGCGGTGGCTGCTTTTTGTCTGCTTTTTGTCTGCTTCCCTTCGCTACTCGCTACTCGGCGTCTTCGCGGTCTCGCCTCTCTTTGCTCCGGCCTCCGGTTTCTGCTCCGTCGTCGGCCTTGCTTCTCGCTTCGCTCTCCTCTCTGCACTCCTCTTCTCTTTGTCTCGGTTTCCCGCCGTTCCTCCTCCCTTCGCTCGCCGGGAAGATGGTGGACACTGCCGCTTCTGCAGACTCCGCGCGGGCGCCAGGCGACCAGGTGCGTTGCGAAGGATGTGCAAGAGAGGTGAAGCCTGAGCTGCTCTGTCCGACCTGCGTCAAACTCGGCATTCAGAGCAGCTACTTCTGCTCGCAAAGCTGCTTCAAGGAGAACTGGAAGAAACACAAAGACGTCCACGCCGTCTTTAAGCTCCTCCAGAAAAAAAACCAGGAAGCCGAGACCTCCGCAGAAACCGACCTCGCCAAGTTCAATCCGCAGGACCGGAATACTTGGCGCAACGACCCGCATCTGCGGTAAGTGCATTGTGGATGGTCGAAGAACAACGCGGTTTCCACCGACTCAGCGACGCTCCAGAAAGGTCCTGCATGCATGCAGAGTGTCGGGTCCTGGCGCGGGGCCTCGGCTCAACGCGTCTGCGTCGCGACTTGTTTTCAGGCACCTTCCCATCCGCAGCTTCTGAGACGCAAAACGCGAGACAACCTCTTGTTTTTCGCTGTCCGTACTCACTTACCCATCAACGCATGTAGCTGCGTGCAGGTATTTTCTGAGACGTCAATCTTTCTTCTCTCCTGTTTTCTCTCTCTTCTCCTTCCTTCTGTCCTGTTTCCTCTCTCTTCTCCTTTCTTCTCTCCTGTTTCCTCTCTCTTCTCCTTTCTTCTCTCCTTTTGCTCTCTCTTCTCCTTTCTTCTCTCCTGTTTCCTCTCTCTTCTCCTTTCTTCTCTCCTGTTTCCTCTCTCTTCTCCTTTCTTCTCTCCTTTTGCTCTCTCTTCTCCTTTCTTCTCTCCTGTTTCCTCTCTCTTCTCCTTTCTTCTCTCCTGTTTCCTCTCTCTTCTCCTTTCTTTTCTCCTGTTTTCTCTCTCTTCGCCTGTCACACTTTACGCCATTTCTCTCTTCGTTTGCCCTGCGTCCTCTCTCTGTCGGTGCCTCGGCTTCGCGGCGGCCTCGGGAGTGTTTACGCAGCTTGGGTTGCATGTTCTCCTGGGTCTCTATGGGGTCCCTCCCCGAGGGAGGAAACGAGTACCACGTCAAGGGCGGTTCGCGCCTCTGGTTCTTGTGTTTCTACAGCAGCAAGTCGTTTTGCATCTTTTTCCAGCAGCGCTCCTCTTTCTGTTTTCGTCGGCTTCCAGTGTGCGTCGTTGCTTCTCCTGTTTCGTCTCCTCCAGGAACTTTCTTTCTTTTTCCTTCACGGGGGAGTTGAGGCCTTGGCCCATCCTGCAGTGCATGCGTTCGGTGCCTCCCCACATTCAGCAGCCAGACTACGCACTCTCGGGCGTCCCTCAGTCCGAACTCGACTCTCGACGGAAAAGCAACGTCCACGTTCACTCTGAGGAGGAAATCCAGGTGAGGTGTACAGCGACCTGGGGACACAGAGCGGCGCGCCGAACTGGAAGACGCGCCTTTCGGCTCAGGCCTCCATGGCCGCCTCGGCGTTTCTCCGCTGCGTTTCTCCGCTGCGTTTCGTCTTTCCGTTCTGTCGCGTATTGGGGCTTCTCCTTCCTCGTCGGAGGCTCCGTTCTCGGTGTCACCTCCGTTTCGCCTGCAGCCTTGTGCGTCTCTTCTCTCTGCTTTTCGATGTTCTTCCACTGCTTCTCCTGCGTCCGCGGTTCGCCAGGGGCCTCCGGCCTGGACGGAGCCTCTTGTACATCGTCCATTCTTTGAATTTCGTCCATTTTTTGGATTTCGTCCTTGTCCTTGCCTGTGTCCGCGGGTCGTTTTCGTCGCTCTTCTGCGACTGCGGTGTCCTCGAGTTCTCGACATTTGCTCGACCATTTCACAGGTCGAACGTTGACGCTGTCTACGCGTTCGATGGCTCTCCGACGTTCTGCAGCGTCTGCGAGAGACATGCCTCCTGGGCCGCCGAGCCTTGGACTACGCGCACAGCCTCGTGAAGCCCGGCGTCACGACAGAGGAAATAGATGCGAAGGTGCATGCATTCATTGTGGACAATGGAGGATACCCTTCCCCCCTGAACTATCAACAATTTCCGAAGTCCTGCTGCACTTCCGTCAACGAAGTCATTTGTCACGGCATCCCGGACTTCCGGTAAGAACTGAAGCTGTCTCATGTCCGGTATCGACAGGTCTCCATACGTCCACTTTCCTCTCGTCCTAAAGCATCTGTATGCTTGTGTCTCTCTGCGTCTCTCTGCCCTACCTATACCTCTGTCTGTCCATCTGGAATTACGTTACGTTTTTACGGACCTAACGTTATCACTCTGTGTGAGTCCATCTGCCTACTTACATGTCAACTTGCATATCTAACTGTGCCCGTGTATTTACTCATCAATCTACTTGTTTGTCTGTATCTACCAGCATCTATCTGTGACTCTCTACCTGCGTCGCTCTCCTGCTTTTCATCTACCTTTTCTATCTATCTGTCTTTTGTACTGTGGGATCCATGTATCTATGATTATATACAGCGATACATGTCCACATCAAGTTACGCATCAGTCTGTCCATCTGAACTGTATGTACCTTCACTGAAATGTGAATGCGTATATACGGGCATATATATATAAATGCATTTATGTAGGACTGTATACGTATGTGCAGAAAGAGCGGTATTTTCGTTTTGTGCCCCGTTGTAGGCGCATTGGTTTCGTTTTGCATGCTTGTGCAACGGACGTTGTATCCTCACATGATGTGTACATTGGCCTTTAAGATGCATGCGAAGAAAAAGATTTCTTGTCTCTCGTTCTGCACCTCTGTGCGAACGCGTTTGCGTCTCCCATCAGGGTAAATGCCCCTAGGCAAGTATCCACACATATCCGGTATCCTTTCCCCTCTAAAAACCATTTTGTCGTAGCGTATGCATATTTATATGCGTCTGAAGAGAGCCTACCTGCGCTCATCTATCATAATATATATATATATATATATACATATATATATGTATATTTATATTTGCGTGCGGTGCGCGCTGAAGAGGTATGCGTTGCATGACCTGTTCGGAAGACTCGGAGACAGCGGGGTCGTCTGCGGAGTCTGTACACCCCGTCGCGTTAGTGTCTGTTTCTTGCGGCGCTTCAGACCTCTTCAAGACGGAGACATTGTGAACATAGACATCACAGTTTTCTTCAAGGGCATGCACGGAGATTTGAACGAAACGTACTGCGTTGGCGACAATGTCGACGAAGACAGCAAACGCCTCATAAAAGGCGCCTACGAGTGCCTCATGGAGGCTGTTAAGCAGGTTCGCGAAAGCACCGACCCGGCTCTCGGGTGTATGTACACCTGGTCAGAGCGAAGCGCCTCCCCCTGTTCACTTTCCACGCAGCCGGAGCTTACTTGATTTCTCCAACTCTCGCTGCTGTCGTCTCTGCGCCAAGCAGTGACATTTCCCTGCTCTCTGTGGTTGCACTAATCTACCTGTGACGGAATCCAGGCAATGTATACATATATATATATATATATATATCTGTATATATCTGTATATCTATATATATATATGTATATATATCTGTACATATATCTATATATCTATATATATATATGTATATATCTGTATATATATATATATATATCTGTATATATATATATATATATATGTATATATCTGTATATATATCTATATATGTATATATATATATATATATCTGTATGTATATGGGGTGTATGTAAACCTATGGCCGCGTGTTGTGGTTCCTCTCTGACTACAAGGAGGCCTGTCGCTCTGGTTTTCTCCCTTCGTCTTCACGTTTCTTTACCGAGCGTTCCTCGCGTTTTTCCTCTGTCCTTTCCCCACAGTGCCGGCCCGGCATGATGTACCGCGACGTGGGCCGCATCGTCTCCGATGTCGCTGACAAGTACAAGTGAGAAAACGCAGAACGGAGACTCTGTGTGTGCGTCACGTCCTGCGCGCTTCCGCGCTACTCTTTCCTTCACTCGGTCTTGCCCGGCAGTCTCCGTTTGTTTCTCTCTTTCGATTTCTTGCCGTCGTTCCCCATGCGCTGCAGCATGCCTTTACACGTCCGTCGCCTCCGCTTCCTCAGCCTTGTGCTGCTGAACTGGCGTTCCACGTCTGCGAGGAACCTGCGCGAGGCTCGACGGTACAGTCTTCCCTCCTTCCGATGCCTGTCGTTCTGTCTTTGATTCTGCCTGGAGCTGGCGGCTCTCGATCTCGCGTCTCTCCGTCCGGGATCGCCGCGCCTTCTGTCCGTTCTCCAGCTGTCCTCTGTCGCAGTTCTCGGTTCACTGCTTGCCTCTGGACTTTGTTGACTCTGCCAGCCTCTCGGTCGTTCGGTCGTACTGCGGCCATGGCATCGGCGAACTCTTCCATACGACGCCAAACATTCCTCACTATCGAAGAAACAAAGCAGTAAGACCCAGCTCCGGCATGTCTGCCAAGCTCGCAGCAGAGGGAGCAGTGACCCTGTGAATTCGCTTTAGCAACTCGAAGAGAGCCTGGCGTATGGAGGTCCGACGTCAGACTCGAGAAGCGGCGGGGGGTCCTCAGATTCGACCTGAGTTTCCAAACTCCGTTCTCACCACGTTAGATGTTCGTGACTGGAATCGACGAATGACATCTGTAAACGGTTTTGGTCGGTAGCGATCGCTACGCTGTACGAGGAAGAAGCGTTGTTCTCGCGCCAACCTTTTTTGGAGTGAACGGGGAGGCCGTCTTTCCACGACTTCCTACTTGCCTGGCGCTGACCTAACGGACTGAGACCAATCTCCAGTGACGTTTGCCTCTTGTCTCGTCGTTTCGTTTTCTTGGTCGCCTTTTTCGGTGTCTTCTTGGCTCTCTCTGTCGACACCACCTGCGTCTTCGACTCGCGCCGTTGTTTTCTCCTCTGCCGTCTCTGGGCTGGCCTCTGCGTCTGCGCGCGACTTCCTTGTCTGTCTTTCCCTTTCCTTCTTCTTCGTTCTGTTCTCCGTTTCCGGTCTCTCTCCTCCCTTCTGTCTCTGTGTCTCCTCTCTCGTCTTCTCCACGTCTCGTTGCGCCTGTCGCACTGCTGTTGCGCCAGATCGGAGTCATGAAGCCTGGCCATGTCTTCACGATCGAGCCGATGATCAACGCGGGCAAGTCTGGAGACCTGCTCTGGCCCGACAACTGGACAGCGTGTACCATCGACGGACGGCGGTCGGCGCAGTTCGAACACACTCTGCTGGTCACTGAAACAGGCGTCGAGATTCTCACCAAACGCCTCCCCTGCTCTCCCCCGCTCGACTTCGACGCCTCGGCGTACGACAACTTGTGAACCTCCCCGACGCGTGATCCAACAACCGGTTTCGCGACATGCAGCCCCGAGCGAAAATGACATCCAGGAGAAATCCGCCGTGGAACACCACGGATGGTAGTGGACATTTACCAGACAAAGGAGAACAACAGAGCGGAGGAGAGCAGAAGAGGACGATGGTAAACAAGGAATATGTTCTATACCATATACATATATATATATATATGCAAACGTGTGCCTGTGTGCACGCATATATAACTATATATAACTATATATATATATATATATATATATATAAAGTTTAGCTAGATATATGGCATATGGAATATGCTTTGGGGGACGTTGAAAGGCGTCGTGGAAAGAAAGGTTTCTTCATGTGACCAATTGGTGTCGGTGCATGCGTCGTCGGGGACTGAGGGTGGAGCTGTTTGTTGGGGTCTCTTGGCCCGTCGAGAACTCTTGTTTTGGGACAGCACTGAGGCACCCAGGTTCGGGATGTCTGGAAACGGTGTTCTTTTCGCCAGACATCTGGTCAACTGAGAGTCATCCGCAGTCGAATTCTTGGCCATCGAAGGCGAATGGTTTTGCTCTCCGCGCTAACGCTGGCTACGCCTGTCTCTACGGAGGAGGCGGTGTATCTACACCTGCCTTGTGGCGCTAGCAGGCCATCCGTCGCAGTGAGGAGAGAGGCGGATGTCGCCTCCTGACTTCCCTTCGCGTTTTTGTCTCGGCCGACCACAATCCGAGCGCGGTTGCGGAGGAACCGAAACGAAACTGAGGAAAAAAGACCGAAACACTGGCTCTGCGCAAAAGGACGAGCGAGAAGACGCGGACTCCACACCGCACATGCCGCCTTTCGACGAACAGTGCAAACATCACTTTCGAGAGCTAAAAGAGAAGCCGCAGAGTAACGCAAGGCTTTGCCAGTCATCAGAAGGCGCGCGGTACCACGGAGACAAAAAGCGACGCCAGTCTTGGCAAAAATATCTAAATGTCAAATGCGTTCCTCGCGAAGTCCACGAGCGACGGTGCCGGTCGAAGCGCCTCTGTGTCAGGTTCGAAGACCGCAGTGAGAGAAAACCGCGAGAGAGGACGAGAATGAAAAGAACCGCTGCATTTCAGCTTCAGAGGCAATATATGAGACAAAATCGTGACATGTCAAGAAGGAAGGACGGAGCAAAAAGCAAGACAAAAAGAACCGAGGACCAACAGAACAGCTTGTTCCTTCGAGAAACGAATCCCTTCCCGCTTGTCGCGTTTTCCCTGACACACCCTCGTCGTATGTTGCCTTCCTTCCTTTCCTTTCACCTCTTGTTCTTCTGTGTCATACTCTTCTCTTTCTCTCTTTCTTTCTATCTCTTTCTCTGTTTGGCTCCTTTCTTGTCTTCCTTGTGCCTCGCCGTCTTTTTTGCGAGCCTCTGGAAGTCCCCGCTTCTTGCGCCGGCGTTCCGCCGCCGTTGCCCTTATCTCTCTGTGCGTCTGTCCTCCGAGTCAGCTGTCGCGTCTCCTCTTTGCTCGCGGGCTTCGCGCTGGCGCCTCGCCTCGAGGGCGGCGTTGCTGTCGAGCGCCTCCATGAGTCTCTTGAGCTGTCCACATCGAAGCTGCGCGACCGCAGCCCAGTCCACCTTCTTCTCGACTTCGCGCGCATGTCGTCTCGCCCAGTAAAGTTGTCTTCTCCGCTTCAGTACCAAGAAGCTCCCGCCCTCGCCGCGCGTCACACGCTTCACTCTGCGCTGATTCTCTCGGATACGACGAACATGTCCCTCCGCGACGCACATGCGGCTGTAGGTATTGGCAATCGCGTCTTTGCTGAGCGGCCGCGCAACGCAGAGACACCGCAGACACCCCGCTGCATGCGCAACGTCTTGACGCTCTCCACTGGCCGGTTAAGAGCAACGCGGGAGACAGTCTTTGCCGGCTCCGAGCCATGACACTCGCTGCTCCTCACACAAAGTTTCCACCCACTCAGCGTCACTCGGCGGCTGCCGGGAGCACTTGACATGGATGCGTCTCAGCCACATAAACGCATTAAACATATTATATATATATAGATATATAATATATAGACACCTGTGCACAAAAACATATATAAATATATAAATATATTTAAATATAAATATATAAATATATATAAATATAAATATATAAATATATATATATATATATAAATATATAAATATATATAAATATACATGTATGTCTGTATACTCATATATGTTTGCGTGGATGTCTTTGTAGACACGGATATGGATCTCCCTCTTTTTCAGTTGGAGACGGGACTTGCATTTCTGCCTGTCGTTTCTTTCGCTGCCTTGGTAGCCCACGGTTCGTCACTCACTTTTTTGGAGCTGTGTCCGGATTGACGAAGATGGTGAAGGCGCGAAGCGTCGTATCGCCTCCAGAAGAGGTCCTTGCTCTCGAACTGCATGCGCCGTCTCGAGAGAGGAGGTCGGACGACCGAGACACCCCCGGCGGAGGCAGTTCACAGCGAAAAGAGCATCCCCGCGAAAAAGAAGAGGAAGGAGACAGAGAGGAAGAGGAAGACGTACGAAAGGGCAAAGAAGAACAGGGAAAAGAGGAACAGGGAGCCGAAGAGGAACAGGGAGCCGAAGAAGAACAGAGAGACGAAGACGACGCGAAAGACGACAAGGAAGAAGACGGCAGGGCAATGAAGGGGGAGAAGAAGGAAGGCTCGAGGGCGAGCGCGGAAAAGAGAGAAAGACGCGAAGAAAGAGGAACGCGAGGAGGAGGCGAGGTCGAGTCCCCCCGCTGAGGAGGCCAGGAATGTTGCCCAGCGACGGTGTGCCACGGAGTATAGACACCCGAGTCGAGAAAAGCTTCCGAAGGACCGAAGACAAAGGAAGAGGAAGGAGACAGCAAAGGGAAGGCAGGACGCGAAAGGAACGCTGGGGATGGTCGGGGTATGCGCGCTAGAGCAGAAAGACTGGGGAGAAAGAGGAACGCGAGACAGAGCAGAAAACCGGCAGAGCGGCGTCGCCGCCGTCGACAAACGAGAGAAAAGCTGAAAGCCGAAAAAAACCCGTGGTGCGTCGGACGAAGGCGCGACGAAGGACGCGCGAGGGGAAAACTCGCAGATACGGAAGGCCGCCAAACCTGCATCACATCCCCGGTAGAAGACGAGCGAGAAGGAGAAAGACAAGGAGGAGAGGAAGAAGCAGAACGAGGGGGGGACAAAGCATGGGCCGGAGAACTGCGAAACGAACGAGACTGAAGAGCTGCGCTCATGTCCGGGGGATCGTGTAGACAGTTTTCCCCCATTTTCTCGCGGCATCTGAACGAGATCTGCTTGTGTGCGAAGCCGGAGAAAAAAGCATAGGCTGCTGTCTCCTGAAGCGCTTGCATCGAACTGGATAATGCCAAGGACATCAAAGACCTCTCCGACACTGACTACGTTTTCTCCTGTTGCTCTGTTCTCTCTGTACTTCCCAGGGAGGAACGCGCGACGGACTCGAAGCTGAAACGGAGACCCTCGCGTCGAAAGGAGAGCCTGGACGGCGAGGCGACGCAAAGAGGGAAAACCATGAGCAAGAAGAAGGGAAGAGGACAAAGAGGGGGAAGAGCGAGGAAGAAGAAGGGGAGAAGACGAAGAGGAAGAAGCACAGAGGAAGAAGAGGAGGGAGAAGACGAAGAGGAAGAAGCACAGAGGAAGAAGAGGAGGGAGAATGGACACTATCTTTGGAGGCGTGGAGGAGAGACTGAGAGGCGGGCGAAAGAGAGAAAGCGAATTTTTGATGCAGCACGAGAATGGAGAGGAAAAATGAGTTTTTTGAGGTGTCGAGACACCGCGAGAGTTTCAAGATGCATCAACGAGATGAGCGAGCAAATCCGAGACCCTCCGCGGATTCTCAGGAAGGAGGAACCCTGTTAGCTGTACAATTGATCATAAAGCCTATCCAGGAAGAAATAAATATCGTTTCTGTGAAAGAGGCTTTTCTCTCTCAATCCTTCAATCTCTCTGTCTCGTCCGCCACCCGCGCGCTGCATCTTTCAGTCGCTGCGACAGCCGCAGATGCTCCTCCGCGTCCTCAGCGCAGACGCAGTTTCGTCGGCGTTCACTTGAGTTTGAAGAAAGGCCATCCAAAACGCGAAAGAAGAACGCGCCTCTCCCGGCTTCTCTCGCTGCGAATGTGTATACAAGTTTATATAATACATGTACATATACGCAGACGAGAGGGGGTTGCGCGCGCGCGTCTCTCGCGTTCTCCCGACGCCGCGAGCGCTTTTTCGCATGGCGTTTTTCCTCGTTTCCCCGTTCGGTCGCTCTCCCCGCTCTCCTCTGTGAGGCTTTCCTTCTCTTCCTCGGCATTCGTTCACACGTCCTCTTCGCTCTTCTCGAGACGCGAGAAATTCGTTCTTCGGCGCGAGTCTCCGCAAACTCCAGCTCTGGCCCGTCCGTGCGACGCCGCGCTGTCTTGCGTTTTGTCTTCCGGAGGGTGGCGAGCTTCGCCTCTCCACGCAGGAAAGGCTGCGAAAGAATCTGGCGAAAGATCTTGGAGAGAACGAAGCGCCGGCCAAGAAGGTGTGGATGGGAAAAAACGCGGGAGCCTCGTCATACGGTCATGTCAATCTGACAACGTCGGACGAGAGAAAAGGCGTCGCTTTTGGGAGGGCAAAGAGGCCGCTCAAGAACGACGCGGAGAGTTTTGCCGGACGGCCAAGCGTTCCTCTTTTTTCGACTTCTTCTTCTACCTCCGAAGAGCTCCTCCTCGAGTGACTTTCCGTCCCTGAGTTCCTCGCCTGTCCCCCTTTTTTTTCTCTCTCTCTCTCCTCGGCTGCTCCCAGCCTCTCAGGCCTTCACACTGAGGAAGGAGACACTGGGAGACTCCTCCTCCTTCTCCCATGGCAGGTTCTTCTTGCGCCGACGGCGGCTCTGGCCGCTCGGCTTCTTGCGCCCCTCGGGAGGACGGCGAGAGGTCTCGCGCTTCTCGCCTCTCCAAGAGGAAACTCGACTCGTCCTCCTCTCCCTCGCCTCCCTCTTCTTCTCCATTTTCCCCCTCTCCGCCGTCTTCCTCCTCGCCTGCGTCTCCTTGCCCTTGTTCCCTCCTTGGTTCTCCCTCCTCTTCTCCCCGTTGCTCTCCCTCCTCTTCTCCCCTTTGTTCTCCCTCGTATTCTCGCGCCTCGCAGGGTTTGCTGCAGCGCGGCGAGGCGGCCGCGCTGGCGAGGCTGCTGGTTCTGGTTCTCGCACTCGGCGGCGCCTTCTGTCTGGCACGACATGTTTCTTTTCTCCAGCTGTTCAAAGACTTCCTCACGGACCCCAGTCGTCCCCGCGGCGAGGGAGAAGGCGGCCGCGCAGCGCTCGCGCATGCAGACCCCGGAAGCGCGCAGGTCGCTCGTGCTGGCCTCTTCGTCCTTCTCTACGCGGTCGTAAGCAATCGCAGCAAAGCAGGCAAACGGATCCTGGACGCCAGTCGAGAATCGGAGGCGAACGACGTCTTCATTGTCCACGGAAATGTCGGGGATCAACATCTCCAAGAAGCCGTTCTCGGCTTTACTCGAACCCGCTAGATAGGCGTCATTAAGTACATAAATAAGGCGGCATACACAGATGCAAAATGCGCGCCAGGACATGATAAGAGAGTCCAATCCAAATCCGCGCGTTCCGTAGTCATCGGAGGGTGTGTGTCGTGCCGATACCTGGTTGATGCAGCTGCAGCAGGCATGGTTTTTTCCTCTTCTTATGTATTTCAATAAATATACACATGCGTATGTAATTATAAACACAAGGAACTATGTATGTGCAGGTTTATGTTTCCTTGTTGAAAAGGGAGTCTCTGTTTCTTGCAGTGCCGGTGCTGCTGAGATCTCTTCTTCGACTTTCGTCTCTTTTCTCGACTCTTCTTCAGGGCGGCGTTTTGTTCGTCCCCGCGCCGATCATGTCTGTCGCAGCAGGCGCTCTCTTCCCTGACAACTTCCTTCTTCCAGTCTGCCTCATTCTCGTCGGTGAGACCAAAATCGTTTTCATGAACGTCGTAGAAACTCCTCTCTCAGCTGTACGCGTCGTCTCTCCATCAACTCAGAACGGGAGAGAAAAGACCTCGCCGGCCTCTCGGCAACGTCCGCTCATCTCCTCTCAGATCGGAACAGCGATGCGTACTCCGCGTGATGTCAGATATACATCTATATATATATATATATATATATATGTATATGTTATATGTACATTTATATGTTATAAGGAGGGGAAGGATCACATATATATATGTATATGTATATATATATATATATGTACATGTAGATTCATATGCATGTGAGATCCTATGTAAACATATAGCCAAAGAGAGACGTTGGTGCGCATGGACGCAGAAGGAGAGACAGCTTTCCTGAGAAGCATGTACGCATCCACAGGGAGGAGTAGTGAGAACTACAGGCGACTGAGGTCTGTTTTTTCAGCTCTTTAGCACCCCAAGGAGTATTGCTGCATGCGGCTCTCTGGATGTTCAGGAAGTCTCTCTGGGGCGTGCCTCTCTTTCCTTTTTGCGCGTTTCCTGCTCCGGAGTCTCGTCGTACGCTTCGTCGTCGCAAAGCGTCCGATTCTGCGTGCTGTGGACTTCGCCAGTAAGCGAAAAAAGTCAATTCATTCCGTTTTCTCCCGTCAGCGTCAAGCTCCACCCCTCTCGTCCCCACCTGGCTTGATGCCTCTGTGCCTCTCAACACTTAAATATATATATATATATATATATATATATTATATATTATGTTATATATTATATTATATATTATATATATAATATATATATATATATATTATATGTATATATATCTGACTAGATGCAGGTTTGGGGTGGACGGTGAGCTCACTTGAGTATCGATGTATACGTCTGCGTTCGTATTGTAACAGCAGTTCGTGGATTGGTAGGCATGAGAAAGTTTGTGAATGTCTTCGTACAAATGCATTCATGGATATTCACCATATATGCATATATATATACATATATATACATATATATATATAAATATAAATGTGTCAATTTTATGGGTAGATGAAGATTTTAGAGGAGCTGCATGCAGGGCTGTGTGTGTTTTCTCAGTTCGGAAGGAAGGAATCAAAGTTCTTTTGTGTGCGCGAATGGTTCTTCCGTACACTTTGAATAATTACTTCCTTGGCGTGACGGGTGTCTCCCTCTGGTAAGTGCGAGAAACCGTTTCTGGAGAAAACGAGCATTCGTCGGTTTGCTTCAGACAAGAACTCTGCGGTGGGAGAGAGGCGTTCTGCATGCGGTTTCGGGGATCTCCTGCTTCCGGTGTTCTGCTCTCCATCGCTGTGGTTCTCGACCTTGTCGGTTTCGGCCTCTCGCAACTCTCTGCCGTTCTTGTGGCGGTTTCCTCGACGTCCGTCGCACTCCCCTCCTGCGGGTCTCCCCTCTTTCGAAGGGAGTCCGCGGCGCCGGTGCTGGCCTTTCGCATGCCTGTTTTCCTCTTCGATCGAGAGACGGGCAAGCACGGAGAAATACTCCGTTCAAGAGCGCAGGCAGTCGTGTACCAAGGAAGAGACCGAGGGCGTTCCCCCTGGAAAGCGACCGCTGTAGAGAGACAGATCGAGTGGACCGGACAAAGATGTATGTGCGCAGATGTGAAGCAGGCAGATACTAGAGTCATTTGGATACAAAGTCCTGCATTTACATACATACATATTTATATATATATATATATATATATATATATATATATAAATATGTATGGTGTTGTTTAGTGTCTCTTTCTGTATGGGTCGTCATATTCGCATGCGTTTCTGGACATAATCTCAGGGAATTCGCTCTTGCGACCTTCCTCACGGGGGTTCCCTTTGCGGTCGCCTATGCGGCAATCGGAGCCGAGCTTCGCGACCTGGACTCGAGTGAGCTCGTCATAAAAAAATATGGAGAGCTTTGTTTTGCGTTCTGCTTTTTGCTGCTTCTCCAAGCCATGCGCTCCACTGTGTGTTGTCTGTCTGTCTGTGTCCCCACGGGGGTGTTCTCTTGGGAGAAATCTGGTTTTTTCTGCGAGTTTGGAGACCCCCGCAGTGCGCGTCGCTCGAGCGTTTCAGCGCCTCTCCAGTGTGGCGCTCTCTCCGTCATTCTGGTGGAAACGCCGGGTGCTGGCTTCTCTCGGATGCTGCCTTCTCTCGGATGCTGGCTTCTCTCGGATGCTGCCTCGTCTTGCCTTCTGCATGCGGACGTTTCCAGTGTACCTTGTCGAGTGGAGCTTGCGGACCTGCGTCTGCCGTTCTGCATCCTTTTCTCTGTCGTTCTGCGGCGTATCCTGCGTGCTGCCGGAATTCGCAGTTTTCTTGGGCGCGTCTGTCTCCCCGTCTTCGCCGGATTCACCTGCTCTGTCGGTCTCGTCTTTCCTCGCGTCGAAACTCTCCGGTGGCGGACTGAAGTCGGTGATGGTCGTCGCTGCATGCGCGCTGCTCTTCGCGGGTGTACACACAGTCAAGAACATCGCGCGTGAGGTTCTGTCACAAGCGGCGGAAGACCTCGACGCCCGCGAGTCAGAGAAGCTGTTGAACCGAGAGGACGAAGAGAAACTGAAGCGCGGCGAGTAGCATTGGAGGCGACTGGAGGAGAGGAAACCAGAGAACGTCGAGAGGAAGGGAACCCACAAGACAACGAGGAGACGGAGACAGGGCAGAGACAGCCCCGGGAGACAACAAAAAAGAGCGGCTGAGTCCGACGCGCTGCCCTTGAAGGGACTCACGAAAAGCAAGCAAGAAGCACAGAGCCGCATCTTTCCTTCGGCAGAGAGAAGGCTGTGCCAGCGGCGAGAGGCTGAAGATTGAAGCAGCACAGAAACTGCATGCAAAGGGTGAACCCAGCGAGGCCGAAGGCGAAGAAAAACTTCACACATCTCTGCAGAACGGAGGGCCGAGAGGCGGCAAGCAGTCGCAACGACTCTCGAGGGAGGGAAGCTGGGCCGAGACCTGGCTGCGCAGAGCGAACCGAGAAGCCTCCTTTGAAATTTGTGTCGATGAGCTGTGAAAGCGAAAGAGGCTTGAGGAAGCTGGTAGAGGAAGAGAAGGACAAAGAAGGCGAGACGTCGTCGCTCAGGGAAGCAAACGAAGTAGCATGAGTCCTCGACTGCTGCTCGCACTGCAGCGTTTCTTTCCACTCTTTCGCTTTCATGTGGTCTACGTGAGGCTTCTGCGCCATGCCCTTCTTGGGTGTACGTCCTCCCCTCCCCCTTCCCCCGGGTGGCGGGAGGCTTTTTGGTGCGTCCCGACGACCCTCGTGGGCGGACCGACTTTTGTTTTTTTTTCAATCGCTGCGACGCGCGCTTCTGTCCGGCGCCTCTGGTCCGGAATGTCTTGCCTTGCTCTTCCCTGTGTCGAGAGCTGTCTAGACACCTGTGCGGCTCCGAGGCCTTTTTGTCGGGAAGTTTCGTTTCTCACTTCCGACAGAAAGTCAGCAGAAACTTCCACTGGGCCGCGCTGCGGGCAAGGGCGCGCCTGGAGCAACAAGCGGCGGCGCGGGGAGAAAAAGTTCGGTGAACAGCAGCAGAGATGCAAAGAGAGAAAAGAGGGCAAAGAGAGAAAAGAGGGCAAAGAGAGAAAAGAGAGAGACAGGGACGAACGCGAGACGGAGAGGTGAGAGTGAACAGGGGAGACAGATCCAGAGAGATCGAGCGCGCGTCACTTAGCTCGAGAGACACATACGGAGCGAGAAGGAGAAAGAAAGAAGTGAGGAGGGCGTAAGAAAGACAGAGAAAGAGAAAGATCATAAAGGTGTATATAAATGCACATTCTGAATGTCGAAGGGAAGGAGCACAAGATACGCCGCGGTGACTCGATGACCGCGAGGCTTGGCCTCCTAGGCGCAGGAGTTGACAGAGAAGGCAGGAATGCCAACGGAGCGTTTCTTGACACACACACTGTTTGACAGCCGAACGGCCGACGCGACAAAGAACTGAAAAAGTCTGTTTTTCCTGACTGCCCCTCCCGTCACGGGCGTCTCTCCGCGGAGAGACGCGCGTGCATGCAGGCAACTTCCCCTCGGCGGGGGGGCGCCCTACGAGCATCGAAGCTCGCCACAAAAACGAACAGAGCCTTCACTTTCTCTCTCCTCCCCTGTTTGTTTCTAGGTACAGTCCCCGACACCCACAACGCATCGACAAACAAATATATATGCATGTGGGCACACCCGAGCGTAGACTGACATGCAGAGACAAAGAAGCCTTCGTTGCGCTAGACGCCGTTGCCTTCTCTCAGTGCGCCTCAGCAGCAGCCGCCGCTGCTGTCGATGGGCGCCGGCCGGATGTCCGCGTTCGAGAGCGTGAGTGTCTCCGGGAGGTAACTGAAAAGGAGACAAGATTCCGAGAAGGCGAGTGCCGCGCATTCATCGCCACGGAAAAGATCCCCAGAAAATATATCTCCACAGGAGTCCTCTAAGATACACTGTCTGCTGGAGTGTCTTTGCACCGGACCACGGGGTGTCTGTACACCGCGGAAAGCGTCCGCAGAGAGGCCAAGCTCTCTCTCTTTACTAGCAAAGGTGAAGACGGATAGGGAAACATAATGGCTGGCGCCAGGCTCGCAAATGGTACCCAACACAAGGGCATGTGACTGTACACACCCCTGTGCGTAGAGAAGCACAGAGGACGAGAGCGGAAAGAGAAGCGGGGATCTCCCGAGAGAAACGAGCAATGATAAAAACGCGTCGTCGAGTTTCCATTTCACTGTGCTTAGAAAAACATGTCCAACGACACCTCAGCAAAAGCAAGCGCATCAATATACAGAGGTCCGTACTCCTCACACAGCGATCGAGGAAGAAGCGACATCTCCTCACACGCAGGTATGCATGCATATATATGTAGATATATTTATATATATGAACCTATACAGACAGAGAGAGACACAGAGACACAAAGGTAGACAGATAGCAAGGGGGGGGGGAGGAGTCAGACATGACGGAAAGGGATGTACAACCATCTAGAGAGCAGAGAAAGTAAAGGTATCGCTGTTTTGGATGGCATTTGTGTTTGACTTACATTTGTTCTTGTTGTTTTTCTTGAAGCATCGCACGCTTGGCAATTTCCTCGAAAGCGAGGTGGACGTTCGTCGCTGTCTTCGCACTTGTCTCAAAGTAGGGAATGTCGTTTCCGCTCTGACGACAGAAAGCCTCTGCTTTGCTCGATGACACTCGGCGCTTCTCTCCTGAAGAAAGAGAACCACGAAACTTCACCATTCTCGGAACGTAGAAGCAGGCGCGCCATCCATCGTCTCTACATCAGTCTACAGGCATCCCCTGCGTATCTTGCGATCTACAGAGTCATGCAGCTTCGCCTGTCGCGGCGTCGCATCGCCGAAGGAGATAGCGCCAGACACACGGGGGAAATGTGCATTCAGTTGGACAGGCTGAGGCCGATAGAAAACACAGACAACGATCTAAACTGGTCGAGAATTTTAGAAAGAATATAAGGAACAGACATCGGCCGACAAAGACAGATGTCGGTCGATAGAATACGGATGCCCAAGGATGGACGTAGATCGACAGACACCAGTACGCTCTTCTACTACATCTGTAGACGACGCAAGTAGACATATGTGAGAGGGGCGCGGCAGAAGGTCGGTCTCTTGAAAGTCTTTTCTTCTCACGTTCATCGACTTTGTTGCCAACGACGACGAAGGGGAAGGAGTCCGGGTCCGACGGAGAGGACTGATAAAGGTGACAGAGCGTGCATAACGAAGAAAGGTAAAAATCCCGGAACGCGTCGGAAAGCCAAGACTTTCCGAGACGAAAAACGCATACGCAAGTGCTGGCAGAATCTACATAAAAGCGAAAAAGCCGAGTTGCTCCACACAATCGCGCGGTGCCTCCAAAATCAGTGTGGCCAAACAGAAAAACGCCTCCACGGCGTTGCGCCTACCCAAATATACATGAATATACAAATATATATATATATATATATATATATATATTTGTAAAATTATACTTATACATTATTATACATATATATATGATAATATGTATGCGTGTTGGTGAGTAGATTCGGAGGCATGAACAGACACATGTATACAAGCCTACGCAGCGATACATATATATATATATATATAGAGAGAGAGAGAGAGACATATATATATATATATATATATATGCATATAGAAGCGGGAGTACCTGGATCAGAAATTCTTCTTTCCAGGACTGAAGACTCTCGAAAGACTTGGGATTCGTCACGTCGAAAACGAGGACGCAGCAGTCTGCGCCGCGGTAGAAGGCGACCCCCAGACTCTGAAATCTCTCTTGGCCTGAACATCGAGCTCATGCATCAAAGTAGCGAAAAGGTACCTCCAGTACCCGGCATGCCTCTCCGTCGCTGAGCGGTGTGCACCAAGTCGAGCGTCACAGATCCATATAGGTCGACATACACATCGATTTATCGTTCGAAAGAGACATAAAGGCTTATGACATGCGTAGATGCATGTGCAGATATCTCGTATGTAGACGAAGAGAAGACTCCAAACTGGATGTGTCTGTGGCGTTTGGAATTGACAGTTGAGATGTGAGCTGGGTCGAGCTTTTATCTTGAAGTTCTCTCGAGTCTGACAGCTCACCAGCAGTATCCCAGATCTGCACCGTCACCTCCTTGTCGTCGATGACGACATCCTTGGTGAGGAAGTCCGCGCCAACTGTCAACCGAAAAGCAGAAACGCAGAGACCACAACTGCATGCGTCGCAGGCGAACGGTGAAGGCGGGCGGCTCTCGACTCTCATATATGATATGACACCCCGAGAGAGAGACGCAGCGGAGAGAGGAGACGGCGGCCCGTTCTGCATTCTTGTCTAGCACTGATTCGCGACCGCGAGAGGCAAGAAGAGGAACGGCGGAGACAAAGGAAGGCCGAGAAGTCGTCTTTCGCAAGAACTTACTCGTTGCTTTGTACTGGTTCGAAAATTTCTTGTTAACATACTGGTTCATCAGCGAGGTCTTGCCTACCCTGCAGAAAGCACAGACACAGAGACTGCAGCAGGTCGTGAGCAGCTCTTCTTGGAAGAGGCCTAACGTAGCTGTTCCATTCGTCTCGCATTTTCGCGGTCCTCCTTGCGGTCTAGGTCTGGATGTTCCCCTTCCTCCTTGCGTTCACTCCAGGCTTTCCTCTCTCCTCGACTGTTTCTTGACTCGATTCGTCCTTGACTCGCCTATCCTTCTGACTCTGCGTCTTGCTCTCCACTCCTTCTCTCTTCCATCTCGCCTTCTCATCTCTTCTCTCTGTTGCGCCCACCCGCTGTCCCCGAGGATGATGACTTTCAAGAGAGCCTTCTTCTTGGGCGGCATCTTGACAACGCGAAGAAGGAAACAGGAGCAGGAAGGGAAACGGAGAGGAGACGCGCCAGCGCTTTAAGTCGTGACGGAACAGGCGAGTCCCCCGTGAAGGCGAGAGAAAGACTCGCGAGAATGAGAACGAGGAGAAAAGACGAAGAACACAAAAGCCGTGGGGTGCCAAGGAAGAGAGACCGATTCGCAAGCCGAAACCCTGTGGGGAGAGACAAAGACGAACGCAGAAACAAAGTACAACCTCGGCGACGCTTCCTAGAGGCCATGCACAGGCAGAGCATGCAGATGGGCCGGTGAAGCGCAGCTTAAAAATCGAAGAAGGAACGCGCATTCTGCTTCCTCTTCTTCACCTCGCGAACAACCAGCCACGGTGGAGCGCTCTTAACCTTGTGTTGCATTTGAGGAGTTGCCCTCATCTCCGTAGAACGCGCAGCGTGCAATAGTCAGCAAAGCGAGACCCCACAGAAAAGACACAGCAACAGCCGAATCAGCCGGCCGGAACCATGCGTCTGCACAGGCGTAAGGTTACACAAATATGCTTCCTTGAATTGATGCAAAATATAAAAACAGAAACACCCATAGAACATTCGAGGGTGCATCAGTATATTCATAACTGTTGTTTCATAGATAAACATGCATGCACAGTGATGCAGGAAGATATGCATACATAGATATACTTATATTCATCCATATATTTATATATATTAATTTATATATTTGTATATATTTATATTTATATAATTATATATATATATATATATATATATATATGTGCGAGAAGTGCCTCTGACGGGCTCTGTACGGGTCCCTGTTTGTGCGAGTTTCTTTGAGAACGTGGAGAGGTGTACGTACACACGGTTGCATCTCTGTTTTGCACGGCATGGACGCGAGAAGGCTTCAACAGGTCCTCCGCCGAGACCGGCGAACGAGGATTCTCTCTGACTGTCCTTTATCTTCCAGAGTACACGAGGCGAGAGAGAGGCTCTCTTCTCTCTTTGTGTGCATCGAACAGAAAATGGGATGCGGTGTACAGAACAGAGCAGACACCCGAATCCTTTCCTCTCTTTTTCTCACAGGTGAAGAAGCCCCGTGGATTTCCACAAAGCACATACATCCAGGCTCTTTCTTCTTCACGAGGAGACTTTCGCGCGACAGCATCTGCGGGAGTTCAATTCTCGATCTGTGTCCACACAACGCCTTCGAAAAAGTTGACTAAATTCGCTTTCAGACGGACAGAAAATGATGAACAGACAGGACCGCCAGGAGAAGGCAGTCTAGGGCGCCGCGAGGAGTGTGTCTTGACAGAGACAGAGCGGCGCGCGAGAGCAACTGGAGAAGCGAGAAGGAAAGCAGACTCACAAAGAGAAGACCTTCGAAAGGAGTTGCGGAGAATCGCAGGCCGAGGACGTTCTCGCGAAGCCGCTGAAGCTTCTCTGCTGCCGAGCCTCCCAAGCCAGCGCCGCGGCCGACGACCGAGACACACTGACGGCAGGATTGCGAAAGCTGAGGAGGAAAATATGGAAAGAAGACGCGCGAGAAAAGCAACGCGAAACTGTCGAGTGGCAAGGAGACAAATGGAGCACACACACAGGCTGTGCGCCAGCTACTGACACGGTTCTTGGCAAGTTTTCCGGGTGTATGTAGGTGTATGTATACTCACCCGACGACGCGCGGGAGCGAAACTGGCAGACGTGAGAAGACTGGCTTTAAAACTGCGTGCGTTTCTCTTCAGGGCACAGAAGAAGCGCCTCAGCGACCGTCTGGCGAGTCCTGGAAGGCCGAGAGATCCTTGAGGAAGTTCCTCCACCTGTTTCTGCAAAGTTTTCTCCGGAGTTCGCGAGCAGCAGAGACGAGAGGCGCGGACGGCGCCAACACACACACACAGTCTCGGGTGTCCAGACACCCGAGAGACACTGCGCGCGGGGGTTCGCGCAAAGTCCCCAGACGCGTAGATGCTGCTTCTTCCTGGCGCCTTTTCGCTGATGGCGAAGAGTGAGACAAGCGCTTCCGCGCTGTTTCCTTTCGTCTCGCCTCTGTGCTGCTGTTTCTCTCGCCGAGCCATCTTTCGTTCTGCATGCACTCGATGCCGGAGGAGCCTCTCTGGACGCTCTCGCTCCTGCTGGCCTGGCATTTGCCGAGAATCTCTGCGAGAGCAAAGCGGTCTTCGCGAAAAAACGCGCGAGGCGGCGTCTGGTCTCGCATCCTCTTCTCGCCTCTAACCGTCTCCTCGCTTATTCTCTCTGCTTCTTTCCTCTCTCCACTTCCTTCCCCTCGCCTCTTCTTTTCTCGCTCTTTTGTTCTCGCTCTTGTGTTCTCGCTCTTTTGTTCTCGCTGTTCTCCTCCCTCTCCTCCCTTGTATATGCTCTGAAGGGAGAGCGAACGCGGACTGTCTTTGTCTCTGTCCTTTATGTCACAGGAGCCTCTCTTCTCCCTTCCTTCCCCCGTCTCCATCTGTCGCCTCGACAGAGCCGAATCAGTCTTGGAAAGAAAGCGCCTCGGCGGTTATTGCACAATTCACCTTTCGCCTTTAGAGCTTTCTTCATTTTTTCGAGGCACCCTGGTTTTCTCAAGTGCGTTTCGCTGTCTCTCCGTTGTGCCTGTCGTGTGGAAGTAGGAACTGTCTCGCCGCTCTCTCCTGCCTTCGTCGCTCCTTTTGTCTGCAAGATCCGTCTCCCCCTCTACGACCTCCCCCGCGACTCGTCTTCTCCTTCTTTGCCTCTCGTCTTTCTTCTTCTCTTCTCCGTCTGTACCTCTCTTCTCTTCCTCCATTGTCTTCTTGGCCATAAAATCTTCTTCTCTCTTCTTTTGTTTTCTGTGGGGAGCGCGTTCGCCGGTCTTTCTTTAAATCTCCTCGCCGTCGCTTCTGCTCTGCTCGCGCGCGTCAGCCGTGGAAGTTGCGCAGCTTCAGATGCCTCGTCTTCGGTCCCGCTGAGCTGCAGAAGGCGAAGGGGGAGCCGCGCATTCCTGTTCTCTCTCTGGGTTCCTCGCTTCGTCTCTCCCTTCATCGGTTCTCCGTCGACCTCTCTGTCTCTCTCTCTCCGTTTCGTTCGCCTTCTGCGCGCTGTCCACGATGTTTTCTTCTTCTCCGCTCCCGGCTGCGCCTCTTGTGTTTGACTGGGGAACGCACACACTCCGCGCGGGAGTCTCCGGCGACGCCCTGCCTCGCTGGGTCGCGCCCAGCGTTGTGGGACTGCCGCACGAGGCGCTGTCTTCCTCCGCTGCGTTCGGCTTCTGGCTCGACGACTCTGCGTCCCCCTCGAGAAAAACGGGCTCGGACCGCTGCGCTCTCGCGCCTCTGAATCCCCTAGAGAAACGCGATCACCTCGACGTCTCCCCAGTTGTCTCCTACCTGCCTGCCTGCCATGCACCCTCCGGCGAAGACGGCGGCCCTGCGAGCAGAGAGGACAGGGAGAAGGCGAAGCGAAAACGAAGAGGCGAAGATGGAAGGAAGGAAGACAGACTCGCGGACGGCGGCTTCCCAAGTTTCTTGGGAGCCTCAGCCGGCTGGGGAAACGCCCCGGGTGTATACGCTGTCGACATTCCGGTACGCAGACAAGACGAAGAGTGTGCGTACATCTTCTTTTGACAAATGCATATAGAGAGAGATATACATATAGATATATAGATAGATATAGATATATATGCGTGTGTGTGTGTATATAGCGATGTGCGGCGAGAGGTGCATCTGAAGCGGAGAGGGAAGGAAAACGCGTTTACAGATTCGGTTTGTGGTCTGAATATATCTTCTTTTACACCCAAATTCAAGCCTTTGTCTCTGCATATATATATATATATATATATGCGTATGTAGTTGGTGGTAGATATTTCGGTCTTTGTATATCCTACGATTATACGTCTGTCTGTGTTGTTGTGTGAACATGCACCTGCAGCCAAGAGAGTGTATCTGTTTTTCTCTGTCTCTACGGTAATGAGTCTTGCCTCCAAAGAGTAGCTCTGTTTCTGTGGTGTGTAGTTAACTGGACAGAAGAAGACGTTCGACTTCTGAACAGCGGCGATGCGGTGTTTCCGGTGTACAGACACCTCACGACAGGGGTACCGCGGGCTGGGTGTGTTGTCGCCTGCTGTTTCCGCGTCTCTCGCTCTCTCGGTTGCTCTCTTCTGTGTCTTTCTTCTTTCGTTGCATGTTTCTCTGTGTGTCTTGAATGGCACTTCCTTGCGAGTTTCGTCTGCTTTTTCGGCTGTTTTTCGCTCAGGGGTTTCGGCGCCTGTTGGACACAGCGTGTGGCTGTCGCGGCATGGACGAAGGGAGTCTCGAGGGACGGTCGCTCCTCCTCTCCGAGCCGAATTTGACAAATCGACCTCTCCGAGACTCTTTCGCCGAGATGCTCTTCGAGGACTTCAAGGTGAGCAGCGAAAGCAGAGAACGAATCGCTTATCGCGAAGGTCACAGGGCGGCAGGAAGCAAAGCGACAGCGAGCCGCCGGTGCTAAAGTCGAGTTGCTCCTGCATCTATATATATATATATATATATATATGAGGCCTTTGTTTTCTAAAACGCTTCGTCTCTCTCTTCTCTTGCTTGATCTTGCTCTGTTTGCCTCGTTTTTTCGCTTGCAGGTGTCTCGGGCGTTTCTGTGTAAGAAGGCGGCGCTCGCATGTTTCGGCTGTGCGCGGACTTCTGGAATTGTGGCGGATGTCGGGCATTCGAATACGTCTGTCTGCGCCGTTCAAGAAGGCTTCGTGCTGCAGAGAGCCATCAAGGAATTCCCCTTCGGCGCGGGTCACTGCGCTGCGTTCACACAAGGCGTCTTGCAGCAGCAGGGCGTCTCCGTCACTCCAGGCTTCGCCGTCGTGCGGTCGCCCCTCGCCGCGGCGACGCGGAAAGGCGAGAGAGAGGAGAGAGACCGAAGAAGAAAGGGATGCTCTGCCGAGCGACGGCGAAGCGCAGAGGAGGGCAGGAGGGAGGAAGATGCACGGGGACCGGAGGCAACTGCGGAGGCGCCGAGTCTCCCTGGATTCACCAGAACTGTCGACGAGAAACACAACGAAGTCGTCCAGGTTGCGCCTTGTCCCCACGTTGCGCAGTCCTACAGACTCTGGGGCGAAATGCACATCGTCGAGGTCCTCGCTCAGGTACAAGAAACGAGGAAAGGGAGCGCAAACGAGAGGAAAGAAACAGGCGGGAGGAACGGACACTGAGAAGAGAAGGAAGGGGAGGAACGAAAAAAAGGCGCGAATCACAGGAACTGAGAACAACAGAGAGGCTCTAGAACGGGGGAAAGCTCGAATTCAAAGGCGTGAGTCCATCTTCCAATCGAAGCGAAAAGCTGCTCGACAGCCTGCAGCGTTTATCGCCACTGTCGCCCATCAGCATACTCTCCCTTCCATTGCTGGCAAACCTGTCACCTGTATCTTTTTCTCTTCTCCACCTTCTCGCCAATCCTTTCCCCTGCTTAGTGCGTTGTCCTGCTCAGGTCCTGGGAGAGTGTCGCCCCCGCCCAGACGCGTCGGCAATGGTGGCTGCGACTCTGTCGTCGGCGGCGTCGCCTCAAGCTTCACGAGGGCGGCCAAAGCTGGGTGTGCGCCGGGGCAAGTCGAGCAGCTCGCGGAGCGGCGACAGCAGAGACTGTGGGGACGGCGAGAAGAAGCGCGAAGAGAAAGTGGAGGAGGACGAGCGAACGCAGCTCTTTGTTCTGCCCGACGGAACCAAGCTGAGTGCCGCCGTCACCGACGCCATCCGCACCGCCGTCCCCGAGACGCTCTTCTCCGCGCCGCTGCGACTCCACTTCTTCAATCTCTTGAGCGCCGCGAGCGCGGGCGCGCGCGAAGGAGACAGCGAGCGGGGCGCGAAGGTCTGCGACTGCGAACTCGTCGAAGCCGTCAGAGAATGTGTCTCCGCCGCCGGCGCAGCACGAAGAGACACCCTCGCCGCGGTCATCCCCACGGGAGGCGGCACACTCTCCCCCGGCTTCCTTGAGCGGTTCAAGGAGGAGGTAACACAGAGAGAGATGAGAGACAAGGAAAGGGGGAAACGCTGAGGAAATGCGAGGACTGAAGCGAAGGAAGTGAAACGGCACACACTGGACAGAATGAAAGAGGAGTTCGTGTGGAGCCCGAGGAGCTCTTTCTCGCGCTCTCTGGTGCCAAGCCGATTGCGCATGCTGTGTTGTCTGATCCTCGCGAACCACTGCATGTGTGAAAGTTAGTTAACTGGAGGTGCGTCTAAACTGCATCTCTAAGAATGTACCTATTTCTGTGTAGATACCTGCAAATTGATTCACTTGTCCATGTATGTAACTCTGCATGCTCACCGGCGTTCTTCCTCCCTGCACACCCTTCTGTCTGTTTCCTCCCTCTCCACGCATCTACGCATTCTTCTCCTTCGGTTCCGAGCTTCGCGCCTCGCTCTTACCTCTCTGCTCTGTTCCATTCGTTCTGTCAGCATGCTTGCCCCTTCGGCTTCTCCCTTGTCCCGACGTCGGCTTCCCTGCCCGTATTCTCCTTGCCTGCAGCTGCAGCAGCTGCCGCAAGATCCTGCGCTGGCGCCGCTGCTGGCGTCGACTGCAGGCGCGTCTCTGGACGGAGAAGGCGGCTTCGCTGGGGGGTGTCTGCGCGTCGTGGCGAGTGCCGTGGAGGCGGAGAGACACTTCGCCTCCTGGATCGGCGGCTCCATTCTCGGGTGTCTAGGCAGCTTCTCCCAGTTCTGCGTCACTCAAGCCGAATACGAAGAGTACGGCGCGCGGGCAGCGCTCGACCGAAAATGTCCGTAACCAGAGAGCGCAGAGAAGAGAGAGGACGAGGCGCAAAGAAGGAAAGACGGAGGACACATATAGGGGGAGCACAGGTGCGACAGAGGGTCAAAGAGCTGGAAAAGGAGACAGGGAGAGACGTGAGGAGAGGCCGGCGGAGTCCTTCCCGGTTCTGAGAACGAGGGAGGTGCAAAAAAGACAACGCAAGCGGGTGGTAACGAACTCACGGAAACGTAGGGACGCAAACAGGAGAACGTGACGAGAAAAATGCGAAAAAGGAGGCTGGTTTCTATTCAACAAGCCTTGAAGCCGTGACCTGTAGAGTGGCTGTTCGTGAAGTGAGGGCTGTGTGCGCCCAGACGAAGACGAAACTGACGGAAAGGCATGCCTTGCGTATCTCAAGTTCGTTTTTCCGAGATGCCTGCTGATACTGCACTGAAGCGCGAGCACTTGTATTTAATCTAAGAGACTTCTCTGGAGGCTATCTCAAGCTTGAGGAGACAGGAGTGCCTGTCGTCGCCGCTGTCGGGAAACTTTGGACTAAAAAGTCAACGTGCATCTTCTCACGTTTCTCGTTACACCGTTCTCGCCTCCGTGCAGGTCTCGCGAATTCGTGCTCTAATTGTTTTCTTCTGAGCCCACATTCTCTCCGAGATCTCCGAGAGTCATCGCCCTCCATGCATCTGCGCTTTTGCTTTGCCACGAAAAAAGATACAAACCATTTTCTCTCGGGAGACACTTCGATTCGCGCAGACACTCACAAATATATATATATATATATATATATAAATATATATATATATATGCGTACATATTTGTTTACCGTCATGAAGAAAGGTTCGAGCCACTTTCACGTCGGGGCATAATTCGATACAAGCATGAAGACACGCGTATATGCATAAGATTGTAGGTCTCAAAGTATATATGGCTTCACATGTGCGCTCAGAGAAACGCTGTTTGTCTGGTGTGTCAGGTCTCTCTAGGAAAGCATGTGGTGTCTTCTAGATTCCTAGATTTCTGTATTTGCCTGTAAACGTGAAAGCGTTCCACTCTGAATCTGAGACTCCGAGAATTCTGTATTCACCTGCAAGGTTGGAAACGTCGTACTTGGAATCTGAAATCGCCGTCTCCTGTTGACAGTTGGAGAGCCCCAGTTTTTCTCATACGCATGAGACGCATGGAAATGGGTTTCTCTGTTTTCTGCACTGTCAAACGAAAGACGTTTTTCAGGTTTTTTCTATACCTTGCAGGACATCAGCGAAAGATTTCGGTGGTCTGTCGGTTTCACCTTCACATGAAAGAGCGAAAGCGATTCGTTTCGCTCACACGGGATGCGTTCTCTCCTTCCATTGGTAAAACCGCCGCCTCCCGTGTCTGTCCCCTCCTGTCGAAGCCAATACGAATGTCTCCTTGTTTCCAGTATGGTTTCTTTCATTCCTGTAACTGCAGTGAGTTGCTTCGTGTCTCTCGCTGTTCGTCGCCGTGAGGGTTTTTCCAGAATTGACTTTCCTACACCACTGTCGCCGGGAAGCGAGGCCTGCCTGTGTTGCATTCGCCTTCGGACACTTGACAACTTCCTGCATTCTCTAGGCGGCGGCAAGCTTTCTTGTCGCCATCCCTGCGTCCTCTGAGAAAGAAGAGACGTTGCTCTTCTGCTCAATGCTTCTCTGCAGAGTCTCCCCACTCTCATCCCGGGCACCTGTGTGTTGCTCCGCGTTTCTCTCGAACGCACTTTAAGAAGACGGATTCAAACACCACACACTATCGGTCAACGACGGCGACACAGAGAAGACAAATGCAAACGAGTTCACAGCTGCTGTCGCCTCAGCCTGCAGAGTCGCTCGACCCTTCTCTCGCCTCTTGGATTTCCCGAGTTGCTCCAAAACAGGTGGAACCTCCCGCCTTCGCACACAGAGTCGTTTTTCAAAAAAGAAAGAAACGAGGAATTAGGGCAGAGGGAGAAGGAGGAAAATAAAGAGCGCAAGAGGAAAGGTGAAGGAAGGGAGGATAAAAAAGCAATGCAGAAAGAGAAAAAAAGAACAGAGCCGTTCCTTACCAGTTCGATGCTTCCCGCCCCGTAACGATCTCTCATCGAGTACTACGCTGCCGAGAGAAATGTATAGCTGCACCTCTCGCAGAAACTCAGTTACTCCCCTCATTGTCCTCTTCCTCACCCTAGCATTCGAAATTTCGCTTCGCCTCCTCCACTCCCCTGTTTCTTCTCCTGGTTCTCTCTCGTTCGAGTTCTCTCTTCCTCTTGTTTTCTCTCCTTTCTGGTTTCTCTCTTCCATGTTGTGTCACTCTTTTTCCCTCTCCTTTGGTCTTCCTTTCTCTGCCTTTCTGTCCCCTCTCTCCCTGTGGCTTTCTCTCTTCCGTGTTCCCTCTCCCTTTTCTCTCTTCGCCTTAAAGTGTTCTCTCGCCCTCGTTCTCTTCTCCCTGTTCTCTCTCCAGTTCTATCTCCCGTTCTCTCTCCAGTTCTCTCTCCCGTTCTCTCTCTCCATTCAATGCCTCCATCTTTCAAGAGGATCGTCGCTTTGCGGCGAGGGCGAGGATCGTCGCAGCAGCAGCGGCAGTTCTCGAGGTCGCGCAAAGGACCGCCGGGGAGGGTGGGACCGAAGAAGAAGGCAAGGGTAAAGTCGAGAGCGACGAAGAAAGCCGGGGAGTTCGACCAAAGAACAGCTGCCTCTCATGGAGTTCCGAGACGCGGGCGGCAACCAGGGCAACGCAGAGCAGAAAGACCTGTGCAGGCAAAAGAAGTAAGAGGCAACATCGATTCGAAAATGAACGGCAACCTAAATGACACGCCCACTCCCCGAAAGCCGAGCCTTCACCGGCCACGCGATGCTTCACAACATCTCTCGAGCATATCCTTTCCCGAGTCTGCATGCAAAAAAAGTCCGCCAAACGCGGGCGAAAAAAAAGCGAGCCACTCTCTCCCAAGACTCGCCTGTTCTCCTCGTGAGCATCGGCAGCATCGTCTCCCTCTTACGCTTACCCTGAGGCCGACGCTGAGAGTCACGGCGAGCAGTTCAGGGACTTTCGCTACAATCCAGAACCCCGTAGGAACGCCTGCGATCCCCGAGTCGACGAGGGCGAGTTCGGCGAGTCCCAGAAAAACCAACAACGAGCACGCAATCGCCAGCAGCCTCTGGAGGATGCCCGCGTCTTCTCGCGGCCTCAAGACAAGTGCAGCAGTCACAAACTGCAGCACAGCGAGGAGGGAAACGACTTCGAGCGAGAGCCAGCGCGCGTAGGCAGTCAAGGCGACGGGGAGGGAGAAGGCAGGTTCTGCAGAGACTGCCGAGAGTCGAACTGTCCCCGACTCTAGGAAAGGAAACCGAGAGACCCCCGCCTCTCCCGCAGCCGGAGAGCGGTCGCTGTCGAGTGAAGACCCTTTCAGACACACGAGGAGAAGAAGGCGGGCGAAAACGCAGCCGAGTGCCATGCCACCGAGGAGGCACGCGCCCCGGCAGATGTGGCGTCGAACGGCGGCTTCGTAGTCAAGAAGCGGGACCAAGTTCCGCTTCTCTTCTTCTTCCTCCTTGGAAGAGATGGAGACGGCAGAAGGATGCAAAGTCACCTCCGTGATGCTGCACATGATGGCCTTTCGAGTTTCACTGGCCCGGCGGCGACTCTCCTGGATCGCTTCCAACTTTTTGTTCTCTTCCAGTGCTCTGGAGAGCGCGCGCGGGGAAAGAGGCGCTTCTCGTGCGCGGCTCTCACCTTTTTGTCCATTGCCTTCTTTTAGTCCGTTCTCTTCGTTCTTTCCTCCGACATGCATGCACTCCTCGCGCCACGCCTGAGAGTCTGACAGAGCCACCGCCTCTTCCGCGAGCGCCTCGGCCCCCGAAATGTCGCCCAGCATGCAGCGGCGGTAGATCCGGAGAAATGTCGAAGCAAACAGAGCGTCCTCGGCATCTTGGAGCGCCTCCGACAAAGCCGGGGACGACGCAGGCGATGCATCTGCTGCATGTATCGTAGCGGGGGCAGGTGTCGCACGCAGCTCGACAGGCGACGGAGAGAGCGAGAACGGGGCTTTGAAGGAAAAGAAGGGCGGGGACGAAGAGGCTGGCGGACCCGGAGGCGGTCGAAACGAGGGAAACAGAGAAGAGAGTCTGTGGAAGGTGTGCGGAGAAATGTGACGGAAACAGAGATGGGGCAGCATTACTGTACACGCAACCAGCAGGAGAAACGCAAACCAAGTCAGCACCGCCAAGGCCGAGATCCGCGCCGGAGATTCGAGGGAGTCGGAAAACGAGCCTTTAAAGGGCGTCGAAAACGATGGAAAGGCGTCGGTCAGAAAAACCAACGGGAAGCAAACCTGGACAGAAAAAAGAGAAGAAACACTTGCGCTTGTCGTCACACTCTTTGTACAGAACTGCTTTGTGGCTGCGAAGACAGTGGCACATCTACACTCGTTAGACGCATTCACCCACAAAGTCGCAACTCGCTCGAATGTCGAAGGTGTCTGATGCATGCCAACATGCCGAGGGATTCACCAGAGGCAATCCACTGGCGGGCCGACAGCATGCAGACACGGAAAACACCCAACATGTGTGCTCGGTAGAGCGGCAGTCTTTCGTCAAGATCGTGTAAAGCGTTGTGTATCTTCCTCTGCAGACTTCACTGTAGCACACACGGCAGGAAGGGTAGCTCACAGTAAAAAAGTGATGGAAGTCCACTTTTTCACACAGGGAAGATATGGTGCAGCACGTGGTCCAACGCAATCTGATTGCCAAAAACTTGGAATTGCACCGCAGCGTCCAGTGAATCTCCAGAGTCCGATCGCCAGCTCTAGCTATGCATGTGTATTGCGAAACAGACTGTTTTTTCTCGCATGTAGATACGGGGGCAACAAGAAGCGTGTAACACGGGATGGAGATAAATTGAGGTCTGTAGGAAGGACTCGATTCTGTGGACCCTTCTGTGGGTTCAGGACGGTCAGACACGCGCAACCAAGTCCGCTACCGCAGCAGACACTCTCTGCTGTCGGCGCACATTCACAGCCGACCTGCTGCCGCCATTGGTACTACGTGCCTGTCGACTTGAATTCAGATTCTCATTAATGGGAGCAGGGTTCCCTGGGTATCCAAGTTCGTCCTCTGCCTAGGGCATTGAACGGTTCCACGCTCTCCAGTAAATTTTGTTCATTTACCTGCAGAAACAGTGCTCCGAAAGCGGCGGCTGTCGCGGCCGCAGCCATCAGGGCCATGCTCAAATTGTAAGGGCCTGAGAAGCGCCTCTCGAACAATGAATGGTTGGCTCGTATGTAGGCACGTTCGCGCTTATCGTTTGCGAACCGGCGAGGAGAGGCTGTCATTCTCCCGCTATCTAAAAATCCAGATATGCGCTCACACGAAGAAGAGCGAGGTGCCGGACGCAGAAGGCAAGACAAGAAAAGGAAGGGAAGGCCGGGACGACATGTCAGGAGACAAACCACATCAAGCAAATAGTCGGAGAACGGAATGATGGCAGGCAACAGGCAGCAAAGAAGAATCAAATGGAAGGGAGGAGACAGACTGGAGAAGGCTAGAGACAAGAGTGGGGAAGATTCACTTTGTTTGACAGTCCGTATACAAATGTTGGTTTTTCACATATACGCTAGATACTACTGTACCTCATGTTCGTAAAATGGTGGTCATGAAAAAACAATTGATCTTGGATTCGGTAAACAAAGTTATAAATCGTTACTCCAACTTGTGGTAAAGGGGAAAACCGGAGGGACGAAGCGAAGCCCCAGCGATTCGCCTCGAGTCAGGAGCGTCGCCATAAAAGTGCGAAAGAACAAAGAAGAGAAAAAAGCGACTTGAGATGAGAGGTGTACGAGCAACTCGCTGTGTACGTGCGTGGCATGCCTGACGATGGAAGGGGTTATGTTTGAAGTGAGAACCAAGAAGAAATGAGGAAGCGTGAGACGATGGGGACGGGAGTGAATCCCAGAAATCAGAAACACGCAGCAGGCGGAAAACGAACACGTGATTGCTCCCGAGCAGTCGGTCGTTCTGTTTTGACCTAAAATCAGAGCGGGCTGTTTTTTCTTCTTATATCACCTACCGGTGTCCTCGAGTTCCTCCTCCTCATCTTCGTGCTCGTACGTCTCCCCCGCAGGTTTATCTAGTCGCAGCGGGTATTCGATCGGTTCTTTCCCCTCTCTGCCGAAGATTTCTACGTCGCCTCTCTCTCCCGGCGAAAGCTGGAGGAGCTTCCAAACGTTAGTCATGCACTCTTCGCAGTAGTCCCACAGATTTTTCCTGGTCATGAATCGGCTTCTGCCTCTCTTCAAAAGAGAACGCAGTTGGCACATGTGCCACCTGCCTCGAGGGCCTTTCGGTGGAGCTTCTCCACGCGGAGCTTGAGAAAGAGCTGCGGCGCTAGAGGGGTGGCCGCCGTCGTGCACGTCGATAGCATTTTCCGAAAAAACGGAAGATCTAGACGAAGAAGCGAAAGCTGGCAAGAAGGTCGAAGCAGTTCCTACTGTCGCCGCACTCTCGGGGGTCTCTGTGAGCGACTCCCTCGTTTCGGTTCGTTGGCGGAGACCCGACGAAGCCTCGGGAAGAGCAAGGGGTAAAGGGGGGATGGTAAGCTTAACGACGGGTGCCACCTCTTCAGCACTGGAAGCGAGGTCCACCGTGTTGGCTGGTTGGTCCTGGCTTTTCGGCTTATCGGCTTTTCGATGTTTGTCTGCTGGAGATACGGACGCGGTCGAATCCGGCATGTTGGCTGCGGAAGAAACCTGATCTTTCGGGAAAGACAAGGGAACGTCGGACGGCTCGATGAGCGCCTGGGAACCGTTCGCTGCGTTGCTGCTCGCAGGGTCGATAGGATCCGGACTGAAGTGTGCATGACGTCTCTCTCCGTCCTCCAGGCGAGGGGTAAGCGTGGCAGCCAAGTCCCTCAGGGTCGACAAAAGCGACGGCGAGACACAACGTGACGTGTCACGCGATTTCGCTTCCTTTCCTTCCTCTTGGGTAGTCTCTGATTCCTCGAGCCAGACACGTGGAGGCTCGTCGGCGCCTGGCCATAGCGGCGTATTCGGCGTTTCCCTCTGTTCTGGAAAGTTCGTTTGGGCGTCTCGCGTGCTCGCGGCAGCCGCAAGCGTCAACGAATCGCCGCCTTGCTCAGCCTCAGCTGCCGCAGCGTCTGAAGTCTCGTTCTTCGCAGCCTGCGTGGGACTTGCGAGCAAGCCAGAGTGATCTGGAAACGGCAAGTCAGGTGCCACCGATTCGAGTGAACCGAACCTCGACGCGTCGTCGGAACGGACAGGAGCTCGAGGTGACTCGGGAGGATCAGACGGCATGGCGAGAAACACTAGAAAACTGGACAGGCAGACTAGCTGAGAGTTGCCACTCACAAGGACACCTGCAGAGCCGAAGCGCCATGCAGGTTGTATACACACCTGAAAGAAAGGAGCGCTCCGCAGTCTATTGCACGCCACAGTTAAACTGTCCGTAAACACAGCGGAGCGTTCAAGCAACGAGACCCTAGCTCGGTCGCTAGGAGAGGGAGGAACGATGCACACGTCTATTTTGGGGGAAAAGGCGACGCTGCTTCTGTTTTCTGGGGGAAGAATGCTGCAGCTTCATAAACGCGGAAACTGGCCGCAGCTGCGATGGGTGTTCTGCTGAAGTCTGCGGCTCTGTCGCACTCGTGGTCGGTTGCTTCTTCGAGCTCCTGCTGTGTCTGGCAGTGAGGCACCAGGTCTCACAAGCTTGGATGGTCGAGGGAAACACAAAGATTTCGGTCGACAGCGCGTGGTTGTGGCCGCAGCGACAGTCATGCACTGCAGCGAAAAAAACCGTTGAGACCAAGAGACGGGACACCCCGGGACGTGACCCGAGATACCCGAGCAGCAAAAGGAGCACGTGCTTCCGTTGGAAATTGACAAGAACTCAATGGCGGAAGATGCCAGGAACAATGCAGAGGATATCAGAAGTAAAGCAGGCAAAAACATGGTCTTTTAGCAGCCAGCCAGCGAAATGAACAGCACACTGGCTTCCACAAAACTGCGCGTCTCGTGCAGCTGCGAGGCCCTGGAAGTCAAGCGATACTATGCTGCTAGCCGCAGCATTCCCTTTTTTGGAGAATAACAAGTGATGAAGGCGCGTTCACGGACACGGTGGAACATGGGAGCAGACAAAAAAAGCAAAGCTCATTCGAGAAGAAGGGAGGGGGGTCGCCAGAATGCGGCAAAAACCACGAAAGCACCCAAACAAATAACTCAGTAGTGCTGGGCACCGTGACGCGCCTTCTGCATGGCACACAAATGAATCCAGCAGCAGGGTGTCGCAAAACGACTTGCGGAATAGAGAGGGAAAGGCAGGTACGACGCCGCATCCCCTGGAGGAAAGGGTGGAAACCGGCTTGGACCCGACTGTTGGGCTTTTTCAACCGCATTGATTTTCAATGTTCAAATGCAAGACTGGGAATGGTGATTCTGTTTGCGTTCGATGTGCATCTACGGGCGCACAAGGGAGAGATGTCCCTTACGTTCTGTACTAGGAGTGCCATGAATAGGGAGGGTTACATGGGGGATCCGCAACAATTCCCTGGTCTTACTTGCGCAAATGCATAACCAGCCGTGAGGCACCCCAACAAGCTGGTTCCACGAGATGCAACTCCCCCAAAGATGCGGCAGTTCACAGGAAGGCCGGAGGAGACACAAAACGGATGTGTGGGAATTCCGGGCACAGCACACAAAGACGTGTCTCAAGAGTGCGGTACGGCAGCCAAACTTAGAGGTGCCACCCTGTCCAGCGAACGCAGGAGCATGAAGCCTGGAAAGGCGCGAGCTAGAGGACTTGCCAGGCGTCGAAAACTTGGATGCAAATGACGGGAGGGAGCACAACTCCATTGAGTGCGATGAGATGTCAGATTAAAATGCAGCACATCCAGCTGACTGTAGCAGCAAAAGTCCGTAAAAGCAGAAGAGTCACAGTGCCGGTGCAATGGAGAGAAGGGGGAACAACCACGGAAGTGAACAGGGAAACAGACTGTGGAACTTTGTTGAACATCGGTGCTGAGTGTTCGAAGATGGTACTCAACCGTGTAGAATCCTGTTCACACATATGTTCACAGCCACCTCAACGCAGCCTCTCATCAACGCAAGCGTGCGAAGGAAAGCAAGGGGCGCACGAGGGCGCGTCACGACATCTCGTGTGTGTTTTGGCGCACTCTTGCTCAGCTCCACCTGGTCAGTTCTCTAAAAACGACCATGTTATCAGTCCTCTGCCAACCCTGTGCTGACGTCCTCACGTCGCATGCATCTTTGCGTATTCTCATAAGCGGATTGAACTCACCACGGGGGAGTCTACGCTCAGTTGTTATCTGATTGGTATTGGATGCCATGGGTACGTAAGGGAAAGGAAAGGTGAACCACTATTTAATCACAACAGTTATTATAGCTATAGATGAATGCTAATTCTGGAGTTAATCTCCGTTTGAGTTATACAGCTCTGGTTCGTGGATCATTTGTACAGAGACAATATCTACTTATACTATGATAATTACAATACACGTTCTAGCTATGATCATTATGTTCTCAATGCCGGCTTTGTATGGAGAATATAGTAACTTCTTTGCACCGATATATATTGATGGTTCGGAAGTTCAATCCTTGTATGGTTTGCACCTACTTGACTCCTCAGTTTAAGCAGAACTGTAGTTTATCAGGACTAAAGTCAACGTAATCTATTAAAAAAACTGCAGCCACTGGTTCACCATCAACTACCTTGTTTCGACTTCGTATCGACTGTGTTATTGTAGCACGCGACCTATTTCTTAGTATCATTAGTGCACCCATTTGGTGTGATCCTCAGGACTCAGTGAGCTAAACAGATGCACTGGGAATGTCGCCCGCCATTCGCAGCATTAGCTGGCGCAGGATATCAGCCGCTTAAAGCGTTTTGCCGAAACTCTTTGTGTACAGACCTTATGCGGAAGCCAGGCTCGCCTGCAGAGATTCTCATGGTCTGAAACGCGTTAGCGCGCGCTGCTTCGACACTGATTTACTCTGTTCAGTGTGTATTCTTCCGAGCTGATGTGCACCAGGCAACCCAAGAGTGTACTTTTTGTTTCAAGGGGGTTCATCATGGTTGACAAGAACGATCAAGGTCACCGGATAGTTGCCCCTGGATAATGCGAATGCTGCGTGGATAGCCAGTGGAAGTCTAGCTGTGTTGACAAATCAAGCACATGAAAGAGAGGAAAGGGCAGAGGTTGCACACTATTCTGAAATAGAAAACAGGAGGCGGTCTTTATCAAATGTTCGTCCTCTACGGAAGCGTGATAGGGTATCTGACCCGTTCGCGGTGCGACCACACACTGTTTCCTCTTCTGTGCTGCCCACAACCTCCAAGAAATAGGGGAAACTAAATGCTAGGATAGAATTCAAGCGTTGTAAAGCGAAGAGAAAGATGTTCTGAGGCAGGGACATAATCGATGCCATCTATCCATGGGTTCCGCAGAAAAGGACGTCCCAGTCATCGCCTGAAGCACTTGGAAGGCTCACAACCTCTACGTCCGTAGATCAAAGCCAAGTGGTGATACTGGACAATTCGCAAGTTTTCGCAGGGAGGACGCCATGACTTTTCGGCAGGTAATGCAAGCACCGTAGCTCAGTGGGAGAGTGGGGGGCTCATAACCCCCAGGTCCATGGATCGAAACCATGCGGTGCTATTTAAAAAAGCCTTTAGAGTTTTTCGCAGGGAAGAAAACAAGATCCCCCACGGCACCCTACAAGCACCGTAGCTCAGTGGGAGAGTGGGGGGCTCATAACCCCCAGGTCCATGGATCGAAACCATGCGGTGCTACGCTGTCTTAATTGTGACTTTTTACTCTATCCATGCTCTTTTTACTCCGACGCGACCACCTCGCTTTGTCCCAGGTGAATCAGTGAAAATACGACTCATTCTGCGTGTTGAACAGTTTTTTTTTCGTGCCTCAGGAGCCAACTCTGCTGGTTCAGTGCGTTGGCAGGTCTGTGCGGCTACCGCTCTAATAGGTGTGCAGAGTCAATGTTTAAAACTCTCTGGAGAGAAAGCTCATTCATTTTGAAACCCCGATACGATCAGAGACTATAAATTCCAAGTTAAGGGGAAAACCGTGACCGGTGCTAGGGAACGAAGCGCGCTGCAAGGTCTAGCCACCGCTTGCACAGCGGAGTCTACAAAAGCTGCACGCCGTTACATCCTCTGAACTACCAGTTTTCGCCGGTTTCGAGCTCGCGTACAGTCCAGGCTACTAAAACGAGGGTGGACAGAGTTCTTGTCAACGACAAAAACGGGGAATCCGGAAAGAGCTCAAAAGTTCCCGACATTTGGCGGCGTGTGCGCTTTCCGTGTCGAGCAGCTGAGTCCAACCGCTGAAAAATGGATTTCCCGCGAACGCTAAGACCACTCGATTGTAAGTCTGTTACTTTCTCCACTAATCGAAATCGCTTCCGAACGTGGAAAGGAGCAGCCATGCTGGTTACCGCAAGGAAAACGGTCGATCGACATGGACAATTAAGACACGGTTTGGACGCATCTTTCTTTCTCAACAAGACTGCTCTTGATGCCAGCTGCGTTTCCTTCCAAAATTTGGCGAGTTGGCACTACGCTGGTATATACGTAGACTTGAACCAAGTATCTATACTTTCATGTGCGGACGCCATTACGTTTATGAGGAACTCTCGTGCACATTTTAGGAAGGTTTTTGTGTCCGGATTTCCTGTCTTCGTCGCTGCCCGGCACGTTATGATCACAGATGGACCTCCATTGCGCCTGTCGCGGCGTTCTGACTCGGTTTCAATCACCCATCTATCGGGCTCTTCTTTCACACGCTCAACATGAAAAAAGCCACCAAAAATGTTTCTAGCTCCCATGGGGGATCGTGGCCATATGCTGCAGCCCAATAGTTGTACAGCGTAAACGTTACTTTCCACATTGGAGCGCTTTAGGAACTGTATCGTCCACCTGGAGTAGCACACCTAAGCTGCCTTCCCTTTTTTTTGTGTTTCTGCCAGGTCCACACCTGAGGAAGTGGATCGTCACGGGAAAACGACTTCCGAACCCCTTTTTTGACTTCCACGAAAGGAGTTACATATTAGAAAATAAGGACGCCTGAATGTTGACCTACTGCAGACCACGAGGTGAAACCTGCAACTTCCATTCTTCGTCTCTCAAGACTGTAGCCCCCGCTGGTTTCGCTCTAGAATGTCTTTGCAGCCCAGAAAAGTGTAGAATTCGTCCTGTCTCAGAAACTCTTGTCTGTATCTCACATTTCCCGCGATCTGAGTGCCCCCACACGCGATGCATCAGAATGCGTCGGTTAAAGCGATCACCGAGCGACCAAAACGCCACATCGACACTGGAAAAAGCAACGCATAGTTCAGGACAACAGTGCTCATACCCATTCAGTGCCCAGTTGCAACGAAGTCGTCTGCAATGGACGAATCCCATCCCATGCTAGAAATTGAGGTTCCGCCCCGAACCGTCCAATGCGGGGGGCGTTGATGAGAAAGAGGACCAGAGGCCTGAATCAGTGCATGCAACAAAGAAGGCCAGGTTTACCAGAGACTGCGTATCCAGCAAGGAGTTTCCGACCGACATGGAAGAAAGTATATGCTGCGAGCTGGACGCCCAGCTTAGATCCTCGACGTCTTTGTTTGCCGGAACCTCCTTCGAGTGTACTTTTCATGACCGCCATGTCCAGTGCACTACGTTCAGTTGTAAAGGAAGGCACGCAGAAATTCGAAAAAGAAAACTAGCCTCCGCTGTGTTAGTGGTATTCCCCTTTAGATTCAGAAGCGTCAAAAAAGCATCTCCGTGTGGAACAGTAACGAGCAAGTTTCGTTTCTTTGCGGCTTCTCCAAGAGTCGTGTCGCGACACAGGAGTCGCCTCCTGTAGTTTGACTGGAACCCGCGAAACACCACCAACGGGAGCCTCTCTCCTTGGTAGCGGTCAAGAGAAGCGAAAACCATAAAAAGAAGAAAGGATGAAAGAGAAAAAGGAGAGAAGACCGAGAAAGATACTCGCTAGGCAACAGACAGACAGCATCTCGGACCACCCGAAGGTCAAGACTGTTCTCATCGGCTGTCTGTGCTCGGACAGCGGCGTCCTCCCTCTTGGGTTGTCTCCGTCGCTTTTCCTCTTCGCTCTTCTCTTGTCTCGCGACTTCTCTCCTGTTCTATGCGACCATCTTCTGTCGATCCTCGACGCCGTCTGCAGTCTGGAGAGTGCCGGGAATGCTTGAGTTCTCTGTCTTCTCCGTATCGCTCTCGTCGACGGTTGGATCGTCCAGAGTCGCCCTCTTCGTGTTTCACGCGACGAGACACTTCCTCTTCGTGTCTCTGCGGTTCTCGTCTCGCCTCTCTCCTCAAATCTGAAGTATCTCGCCTTCCCCAGTCTCCAGAGTCTCTCCTCCTCTCCGCATACTCCCTCCTCCTCTCGCTCGACTCTCTTCTCTCTCTGGAGTCTTTTCTCTCTCTGGAGTTTCTCCTTCTCTCTCTGAAATCTCTTCTCTCCCTCGATTCTCTTCTCTCTCTGGAGTCTGTCCTCCTCTCCGTATACTCCCTCCTCCTCTCCCTCGATTCTCTTCTCTCTCTGGAGTTTCTCCGTCTCTCTCTGGAGTCTATTCTCTCCCTCGATTCTCTTCTCTCTCTGGAGTGTCTCCTTCTCTCTCTGGAGTTTCTCCGTCTCTCTCTGGTCTCGCGTTTCTGTTCTCCTGCCCCCTCGCTCTCGTCATCGGCGTCTTCGGGAACGTCCCCTTTTCTGCGTCGACCATCTTGGAAAGCTCTGCGGTCTCTGGGAATCGGTGAGCTCTGCCGCACACGTTTGCGCTCTTGCTCGTCCTCCTCGAAAGAATTATCCCTCCGAGGCGCTCGCCTTCTCTCGTCCTTGTCTCTGTCGTCTCTCTCCGTCTCCCTTCGTGCCTGTCTCTTGCCTCTGTTGTGGCCTCTGGAACCTTCCTCTCCCAGTTTGCTTCTCCTCTTGTTTTCCCGGTTCCTCTTAGAGGCCTCCTCGTCGCGCTTCTTTCCAGGCTCGTCTCCGTCCTCACTCCACCGTCCTCCTCCGTCACTTGCCTCTCCCTTTACTCCAGGGGCTTCGCCCTCCTCTTTGACCTTCTTCTTCTCCTTCTTCTTGCCAGCCTCCTTCTTCACGCGAGTCTTCTTTCGATCGTCATCGCTGCTGTCGTCAGACGAACTGGAGTCTGACGAAGAAGAGGATGATGATGAAGAGGAAGACGAAGAGGACGAAGACGAGGAAGAAGATGAAGAAGATGAAGAAGACGATGAGGAAGAAGACGAGGAAGAAGAAGAGCTCAGGCCCGCCTTCACTTGAGCAACCAGCTGCTCAACAAGCCGAGGGTCTCTGGAAAAGTCTCCGTCCGTGATGCTGCGATAGCGAAGACACACAAACACATACACACACACAGACACCCAGGCGACAAACAACCGATAAAAAGTTCTCGTATGCCAGTCTTGTTTCGCGGTTCCCTCAACTGCGTAAAGTCACAGATCTGTCCATATGACCGACGGTACCTTTTGACCAATACTTCGCACTTTCACGCATATATATATATATGTCCATTATATATATATATATATATATATATATATATGTCCATGGCGCCACGGGTCCACGTGACTGCAAGATAACATTTTGTTCTTGATTCGTCGTCGCTCCCGTCCAGTCTTCTGTCCAGTTGCTTCCTTTTCTCTCCAAATCGGTCCTCAGATCCAGAGCCGAAAATGCACGGTCAACCTGTCTCCCTTCCTAGGCTTGCTCAGTGTACGTACAGCGGAATCTCTGGCACGTCGTCGTCGTCGAAAGTCGGCGCTCGCAGCTTGGGATTTCTGCGAAGAGACAAGCGAAAGACGAGAGACAAAAGAACAAAGAAACAAGAGAACTGGTTTGCTTCAGCGAGAAGCGCACAGTCACATTGGCGGAAGAGAGAAAACCCGGAAGACTGCGCAAAAGAAAGCATGTCGCCTCTCCGCAGCCAGAAGAGGCCCCTGCGGATGAGAGCACGAAGAAACCGAAATAAAAAACAGAAAGCGCACCAACGTTCTGCCCGTCTGTTTCCTGTATCTCGAACTGCCAGCCTACGCGTCGATGTTTCTCCTCTGTGTGAACGCAAGTCCATACCCATTTACGAATACCATGCATTCGTCGCATGTACTACTCGAAAAGAGACGTGATGGTTATCGACGGCGGAGGTCTTTTCTCCAGTTTCCCTCGTCACTTTCCAGCGAGCTGTTTAGACTCTGGAGAGTGGAGAAGGCGAGACATTTCAGTTTGAGAATATAGAGGCGAGAAGAGAACCGTTGAGACACGAAGAAGAAGTGACCGTTCACTTCAGCAACTGGGGACCTACACCTGAGTCCGACAGGAGAAATCGTGTAGAAACGGCGACGCACCTGAGCATTTGCGTCCGCGATGGGCGCGTCAAATATACCTTTTCATTTCGGCACTGATAGGTCCAGCTGTGAACAGAGGCAAAGAATAGTTTCTGCTCATTTGTCCGACCAGACTGTGTTCGTGGAGAGAGAACAACATGAGACACACGGGACTGGGATGACACAAAGCAGCCGCAGCGGAGACGTCGAGAAGAGAACAAGAGGAATACAGACGCGACGTGGAGCGCGATGGCGACGTTTGTGTTCTTTCCAAAGGCGTCCTTTGGCGCTCATGGATTCAACGTTCAGGTCTACCTCGCGCCTCACGAACATTCCGCCATTTTCACTTCCACGTCAATTCTTACAAGATGCTTGGAAGCAGCACCAACGTGCACTGGGAACGTCTTCAACATGATTCTGGCCCCTGGAAGATAAGGGTAAAAGCCTTGCATGCGCATATACATATATATATATATATGCCTATACATGTATATAAGTGTATCCTGTGTGTATGGACATACATGTCGACACGCAAATATTTTTGAATATCGATATATGTGGAGACCGTAAAACCCACAACAGACAGCGGTTATTCAGGAGACTGTTCCGACTTACTGTCCGGTCTGGAAGCAATTCTGGCACTCGGCTTGTGCCTGCCCCTGGCGAAAACAAAGACACCATCAGAACAACGCGAAACTGTTTCTCGATACTTCTCTCCTCACCGGTCACCCCAAGCAGAAGATAAATGAGGCAGCAGTCTTCTCCCCTCGGTTCCCCTTATGCTTGTCGAAAAAAAAAAAACTCAACATGTCTTGTCCTTTCACCATGCATGCATGCGAGCTAGGTGGGGCAGACTGGCGCCTTTGCATCGATTTACAACTATGGAGTCGCAGATGAACGTGAGAAGACACTGGACAGCGTGAGGCGCCGGGCAGCCAGAGAGGCATCGACCCCTCAGAAACGATGTCTCTGCGTCTCTTCGCTGCGAGGAGTTCGTGACGAAGATCCGAAACAGAGACCGGGAAAAGTCAATTGAGGGAGAAACAAGTCGAGAGAATAGCGAAACCGGAGGAAGGAAGCTGTGCCCAGAGGAAGGCGGCAGAGGGAGCAGGACAGCAGACGCAGGAGCGGATGCAGGCACTTCCCGTCAGGCTGTCCGCAGGAGATGATGCGAGTTCGAGAGAGGAAAGGAGAGACGAAAAATTTAAAGGCTGAGATCCCTTTAAGAAGGTGAGGAAACATGCGTCTGCGTGAGAAACACAGGTAGAGGGGCGGCTTCCTGCGCGTACCTTGGTCAGGGCCCTGAAGGTGTTGAGCTCCATCCTGTAGCGAGAGTGGACGCTACGTTCGTCTCTCCAGGAAAAAAAAGAGAAAAGTAGAAAAGGCAACTGGACGGCGGGCAAGAAAACGGGGAAAACGGAAACGGCTTAGGTTGTTTGTTGTTTCTCGTCTTCCTCGGCCAGTCATTGGGTGAAGTCTAACGAGAGTGACAAAGGCGAAGTGGGTTACGGGAAAAGAGCGGCGTCTGGTTTTCCTGCCTCTCTGTTCTTGTGCACCTGAAACGCCTGCAAAGACGACAAAGATTTTCGATGTTTCCGTGGAATCTGCAGGACATTGTCGGCATTCCAACGCCACCTGGGACTGTGAAGCAACCCGTCGTTGCGCATGCAGGCTGCCACGCTCGCCTCTCTCAGCGATGCATAGAGAAAAGTGACCATCAAACGGGGAGCGCCGAGGGAGCTGTACGGGAAATCTTCTTTTGAATAGGGTCCATTTTCACGCACTGAGACGATACTTCCACTTCTACGTGCCTTTAGATTTCGAGGCAGACACACGTTTCATGCATGCGCGCACAGTGCCTGGCTTCCGTGCTTCTGTCTCTCTCAAAGATCGTGGAAACTGAGCCACGGTGACAGCCTGATTGTGTCTGCTCTCTCGAGTCGGTTTACATTGCCATGCGAAAAAAATCACATGAAAGCAAATACCGTGGCACAAAGGTCCACGCGCACACACCATGTAGGCAGCACAGAGCTCACTGTGGAAGGCTCCTGTTTGTGGCGATTTTTGTTGCGCATGTGTTCGTGTGTTCAACAGGAGAAGCAACTCCTACACTTCGAGTACCTCGAAATACAGAGGAATCTGCGTGTATACGATTCGATCGCTTAGGAATCGTATAGAAGGGTGACAGGCGAACACTGGAATGGAAGCACCTGCTTACAGCGGTGCGGGTTTTCGACCCCACAATGTTTCTGTGAAAAATAGAATAATTTACCGTCCGAAACTGTGTAACTCAAATCGGGAAAGCATTTGCTGCCACTGGACGAACCCTAAAAAGACCGTGTATGTTGCTCGATTGCTGGGTTTCTAGACGAGCGTCCAAGGATGTTCTGAGAGATCTGTTTTTCACAGCGCATAAGTCTTGTTCCAGCAGCAATTGGCCGTGCTTGAAGTTCGGAGCCAACTGATTATACAAGTGTATTTATGCTTATATGGATGCCGAACATTAATGCAAGTGTACATATGATTATACGGATACCAGGGTTGCTGTTAGCAGATGGGAATGCCGTACATAGAGGAACAAACATGAGAAAGGCGGCATCCTCGTGCAAAGTTACGTTACCCGCAACGAGAGAGGGTTACTCTTCCAGAATCACGAGATAGACAGGATGCTCACAGAGGCACCACTTGGAAGAACGGGGGAGGAGCAAGGACAGGACAGAACTTCAGTTGAGAACACGGAAGCTCCCAAGGGAAACCTGATATTTCCGCCGTCGAAACAAAAGCCAGCGCAACCGAAGTTCCAGCACGCAGCGCAAAAAGTTCTGTGGCAGCACTCGCAGCCGCTGCACTGAGTGTACGTACACACAAACAAAACCACTCAGATGTTGGATCAGGCGTCACCAACGATCGATATTTGGAGGTCCAAAGAGTGCTTTTAAAGGCTCGTATTCGCGTTATCTTGAATTCCACCTTTCTCCACTCGTCGCTGCCCCCGAGTGGAAGAAAAAAGCGTTTCCCTCGCGTACGAGGCACGCTTTAAGGTACTCAAACCCGCGTTCGGGGCATTCCCAAATGTCTGAAGAAAACCAAAGCGCCCTTCTGGCTGTGCGCAGACAGACACACAAGAAAGCTGTCTGTACTCCATGCACGCTTGCCACCTTTCCTCCCTGCAAGCTACGGACTCTCTTTCAACTGTGTACAGAAATCCGACGAAAGGCTACGGACGAGCCGCTGAAAAAGCCGCCTCTCAGCTTTATCACAGTGTGTGCACGTAGTTCAGAGATCTCTAAGCAGCGATACCCCCCTCCTCCCCGTCCCCCCTACCGCTCTCCTCCAGTGTGTTAACCAGGTGTGAATAGGAGACGGAGCTGTACACCCGTATCTCATTTCCCAAGTTTTCGTAATACATCTGTGAGTGTGTCTCTTCTTTTCTGTGTTGTGTCGAGCGATCTACCGTTGTTGCGCATCCCTGTCGACGCATGCAGTCGCCTACCCCCTTCTCCCTCCATTTAACTATTTCCCTGCCTCAATTCTTTATTCGGAATTTCAAATGCTTCTGCATTGTCCCTCCCCTCTCTCCAAATCGAAACCCAGTAACTTACCACTTGGATACTGTACAATAATGATTACTAAAGGCGAAAATGCTCCCCCATACCTTGTCTTTTTACGAGAAACTGCAGCTCTGTCCGTCCCGTTACACGGCTCCGCTCTTTGATTCTTTCCCTACATCCTTGATGAGTGCTGTACACCAACACCCACTATAGTGCGAAAGACAGCTGACATTGTTCGCTTGCGCTATTCTTCCATGCGCTTCTCAAGAAGAACCATCGACAAGCGTCTGTCTGTCTCGGTCTCCTGGACCTTGCCTCGAAGGCGTCGTTTCTCTCGCCGGTAGTACGAGTGATAAACTCGTTGATTCGCACGGAGTTACCTGGGGATGATAGTTCTGTCAAACCAAAGCCTGCTATCAACACAGACTATGTCTAGAACATAGTCGACGAGGGACAGCCTTGACGTCGACAGCCCCGCGAGTGGACAGCATCTGAGTTTCCATGCCTCATTTTCGCTGGCGTCTGTTCTTTCTTTCTCTCAGGTGGATCAGCACGACGTCTAATGCCTTCCACGTGCAACGAGGAGCCTCTTTCCCTCGTACCCTCCCTTTCTCCCCTCTGAGGCTGGTGCCCCACCGTCCATGTTTGACTTGAAAAAACGCGTTTTTTGCCACCGCACCGCCCGGAACGAGGAAAACCAAGGAAGCGTGTGCTTTCTCGACCCCCCGATGCTCTACGGAGTCGTTTTTCGTCTGTCGTGCTGCATCTGAAAAAAAAACTTGAAGCACTCGTAAGAAGTGAACTGGAGAGCGCCTGCCGGCAAACACCGAAGCGTCGCCGGCCAGAGGCCCGCAAACAGTGCGGCGAAGCCTTCTCGCCGGTAAATCGACATTAAACACGCCCGACAAGACCTGGAAAAACATGGAAAGAAAGAAGAACAGGACAAGAAAGGGGGGATGAAGCAGCAGCAGGAAGGCAGAGCACCGGAGTGTACACCCTGAGACCACGAGAAATCCGGGTTCAAGGTGTTATGCATGCGGGGGGGGGGGGGGGGGGAATGAGTGCCTGAGGAGGAGTGAGGAGAGGAGATCACGTGAGACAGATGACACAAAGGATGCGAGAGAAAAGAGAAAGGGACGCTCTTCAACGAAAACGGAGAAACCGCGAAGAACTGAGAAGACACGAGCTGGGTCGTGCAATGCAAAAAGAAGCTCGGAGAGCAAACATCACGCACTGAGAAAGCAGATCGTTTTGTTGCTACCGCTAAATGTTAGAAAGTTGATTGCTTTCCATGTATGCTCGCCGATACCAGTTCGCATGCAGTTCTGTGTCCTCTTTCTTCTGCCTGAGATGCTCTGCTGTCACTATCACACAGCCATGGGTTCTGCGACTTTTCCGTCTTCCCACACGTCACTCGCTTCCTCACTACGGGAGTCCACGCCTTCCACCTTCACTCGAAAAGCTCTCTTTCTCTTGCTTCCTCTGACCTCTTTTTCGGACCTTGGCTCCTCTCCCACACCTCCGCTGGCCGCTTGTCTGCGGCTGGCTTTCTCCAGACATCTATCTGGTCTTCTCTGGAACTTCTTCGTCTGTCTGTTTCCGGGTCTCCACTTGCCTCTCGATCGATCTCTGTCTCTTCTGTCTCTTCGTTCTCTCCGAACTCACCCGTACAGTTTGCTTCGCCCGTCGATGCCGTCAGTCATGAGTCGCTTGCGCGCTGTGTCAAAGGGGAAAACGATCAGCTGCGCACAGAAGCTGGCGAGACTGCCTGAAAGAAACATACAGCACTGGGCTAGAGTCATGCACTTCCTAACGGCGAACGCTAAGGCCTCCAAACCTCGATTCGCTAGCGTCAACCGCTTCTTTAGCATTCCTCCTTTCACACCATCCCTCATCTTTCAGTCTTCTTCCTCTGTCCATCTCTTTGCTCTTTCCCTCTCTTTTTTTAATTTGATCGTCCTCCTGTCTCAATCTTCTTTCTCCTTTCTTCTTCCTCTCCTCTCGGTTTCATCTTCCTTCTTCTTCCCGTTCTACTCTCTATTCCGCGCTTTCTTTCGTCTGACCGGAGACACTGCTGGTGAGCATCGTGTTGAAGTATGGCGCTTGAGAGGAGGCGAGAGCAGCTGGCTGGGCAGGTGCCGCGCGCCCAGACTGCAGAGAGGGCGTCGCGGCTTTTTGGATTTCTCTGAAAACATAACGGACATCCATGGGCGTTTTGTAGCATCAGTCACGCCAGCTCTGTTCCCGAAAAGACACACAAATGCACTATTCGCTCTCATCCTCGAGCAACGCGTCACCGAAAACAGAGAGCTCTACACCGCGTCCGCGATCATCTCCAGTTCTATACATCTGCATCTACAGATCACAACATCACAAGCAGATCTATCGATAGATACAGATACATGCAAATACATATATATATATATATATATATATACATATATATATATATATATACATATATATATATGTATGTGAGTGTTCAGAAATATGTGCATGAGGAAGGACATAAGTAGGTGGACACAGATACAGCAAGACTTCTTTTTGAGCAAGTGCGCATGAGTAGAGAGGCAAATTCGTGATTGTGGGGAGCGCGTCGCACGCGTGGTACATTCACCCGTGAGTCTGGCAGCATTTTGAGGACGCGAAAGGGGGCATAAACTCTTTCGTTTGATTCTTTACCTCTTCCAGAGTTCATAAAAAGTCATCTGCAGCATGACGTAAGGCACTCCCGACCACAGAGAGACGGCAAAGCCCTTGTAGAAGCCTGCGAGACCCTCTGTGGTGTATATTCGCCTCACACACTGTCCTATGCCTGAGTAGAGCCGCGCCTCCTGTTTCTGTGGCGGAACGGACGCTGACTGGAGAGAAGAACCTGCCGGAGACGAAGACGAGGCAGGAGACCCAGAGGAAGAGACAGGACCTTGAGCTTGTGCACCTGGAGACAGTTTTCTTGCTGATTCAGCTTTGTATCCCGCTAGAGCGGCCGTATTGATGCCCATGGCGATTCGTACAGAGACGAGATCGAGAGGGTAGCAGAGGGCCTTTTGTAGGGCGCCCGCAATCGAGCCCGCGACCATCAAACCTGCGACTCCCATTTTCTTCTCGCTGTTCGCCTCCGAGACGGCGTCTTTCGTCTCGAGCTGTCGATACACCTGGCGCTCGCCGCGCCTCTGCTCGTCTTCGGCACTCTGGTTGGAGGTGGAGGTCGCGTTTGCGTCCGCTGTAGGTACACTGGGACGGCTGTGCTTTCCTGTGTCAAAGCGTCGACTCGAAGTAGTCGGCATCTTCTCGAGGAGCCCCCGCGCCCAGTCGTTCGCGGGAAACTTGACTGCGTAGGCCGCCGCGGCTCTGCATGCGTTTGCGGCGTTGCCTCTCCAGAGCCCCGGAACGCCTTCCTCTTGGATGACAAGACGCAGAGACGCGAGGACTCCCGAGTACTTCTTGGGAGAGCTCGCAGCTTGTTGCGAGAGCGCCAGAGGCGTCGGAAACTGCGCAGAGTGCACTCGTGCAGAAGCTGCGGAGACAGCCGGTTGAGGAGCTGAGAGAGAAGACGGAGACTCGACAGACCGGGGCGGAGGAGACGGAGAACAGACAGCGGGGCGAGAAGAAGGTGGAGACGAAGGCGAAGACGAAGTTTGGGAGGCTTCGAGAGCCGTGGAGAGCGGGGAGTGAGGCGCGGCCTTCAGTCTCTCCTGCTGGTGGGACATCATGCCTTGAACCTGGAAAAGCAGACGAAGGCGATCCATCGGAGCGCAAGCAGTCTTCGTCAAAATGCCGCTCGCCATTCCGCTGATCATCCGCTCGACAGGAGTCAAGTCCTCCTTCGACGCGGACGTGGACGACGAGGCCGAAGCCGCAGCAGTCATGGCAGGAAACAGAGAGAGGGAACTGACAAGGGGAGATGTCGACAGAGAGAGACGCAGGCATGCGCAGCCTTCGTTGATATGGTCCTGTCTCTGAAACTCCACTTTTTTCGGTGGTCCACTGAGTGCTTTCGGATGCTCTCTCGGAACCGTCTTGGGCCTTCTTCTCCCTGCCTTCAGTGCCGACAGCATAGCAAGTGTCTCCGCAGATCGCTTCTGCGCCGTCCCCCCGCCCTTTGGACCTCCTGTACGGATGCCCCTCGCGCTTCTTGCCTTTTCTTTTTCCTCCCTGACGCTCGCGTCCGAGGGTGCGTGAGACCCGGCGGCAGACACTGTTGAACTCGACAGGTTTTCCAGAGAGCGGCATACAAAGCGAGAGGCTTTTGTCCTAAAAAGAGGAACCACGCGTCCTTTTTGAAAGAAAACGAACTTCTCGTCTCTGGGGAATGACACAGAGTGAGAGAGGCGTGGAGTAGTAAACGAATCCACTGGCCGACATGCGACTCAGGAGTGAACAGGCGGACGGCGTCCTTCTTCTGGCGCCAGAGAACGAGCTAGAGGCGCGCGCGCGCGCGCTGACGCTCGAGCCGCGAAAGAAGAAACCATTAACGAACGTGAGTTCCTGGCGGAAGCAGAGATCTTGGAAACAGGACGCAAGCCCAGGGAAACAGAACGGGGACAGACTGCGAATCGACGAGAATCGTCACGCCAACACACATCCACTCTGCCGCGGCGAACTGCAAGCTCAACGAGTTGGATGTACACCTGACTCACTCTCGCCTGGAATGCCGAGGTGTGTGCACAGTTGATTCAGTTCTCGCCGAGACCGCTCCGGCTCACCCAAACGGTTTGGCCAGTGAAGGATCCGTCCTTCTTCGTCCTTGGAACGCTGAGGGAGATCGGGCGCGAAGCCTCCTATGAAGAGGCGGACAAGCAACAGACCAGAGATGCGATGCTAACGGCTCAGACAACAAAAATTGGGAAAGCATCAGCATCTCCGTTGCTTTGAAATCCGGAAGTCGCCATGCGCGTCACTCGGGAAGGCACCCAGGTCTTGCTTCTTTCCTCATGCGTCGCGGAAACACTTATCTCTCGCTTTGTCCGGCGGGAACACCGACAAACAAGGAGGAGAGAAGAATTAGCTGTTAAAGAAAAGCGTTTCTTGCGGTCGGTCACTTGTCGCAGTTGTCTTCTGTCTCGTACAAGACGATGTGCATGCACGGGGACAGAAGACAACGGTCAAAGCCAAGAGTCGATTTCCCCAACACGCAAAACTGGTCAATTTTTCTGGTCTAGCCGAAAGAAAAATGTAGACAAGACGCGGGATTTTTCTCATTTAGATACAAGGAAAAGACAAGCGCCAAGTTGTCATTCAGCGCGACTTGGCATGTCAAGCGGCGAAGAGGCCTTGAGCGGCGTTGTCGCGGACTCGGATCCGTCAAGAAACCCGCAATTTTCATGAATCGCTTTTCTTCGACCTTCTCACTGCTCACAACCGCAGCAGTGTGTGACAAAAAGCAAATATCTTATCTGCTTCTGACCTTCTGAAGTGGATGTAGCCAGAACCGTTCGTGGGTTCGGCTGTTTGCCAGTGCCGAGGTCCAGCGGTGTCGCACTTTGTGCCCTTAAAGGCATTTTGTACTTCCTCCAGCCTGCTTCGTACACACTCACTCTGGCGCTTGTTCATTGCTCCGTCTCCAGCTGTCTCCCAGTTTCTTGCGTCTCCCACTAAAAACTGTACAGCGATCATAAAGAAGTCTGCCTTCTGTGTCTCATAGATGTATAGAGTCGTATTTAGTACCGAAGTACTACAATGTCAGAAGTCGTGAAGAACCTGGTTGTCTGTTACCTCATAACTCGAGTCATATCAGAATCCTATGTCCTACAGTGTCTCTATTTGATTTGAGAGCACCTCCTGACACCACTATATTTCAACCTACAGCGACGTCAAGGTCCGGCTCTTTGAGGTCACAGATGCAACTCGCATTTCCTGCGTGGGTAAGAAACCACCGTTCCCACGGCTCTTGTAACGCGTGCGGAAAGAAATGTTCGTTATTACTGCAGTCAAATAGGTTTTGTGAGGCAGGTTCCTACGGCTAGAAGGACGACAACGGCAAACACACTGACTTTGGTGAACTTTTCGTGCTTTCAAAGATTGCTAGGTTTCAAGAAAGTGTAGTCGATACCCTGCCGTTCAATGGAGCATGCGCAATCCCATACGACTCGCACCGAACCAAGGGCCTCACTAAAGCACAGTTCCTTTGAGGCATTCTCGGCGAACGCTCCGCGCATTTCAAGCGCGAGGTGTCTGCAGCGACGGCAAGAGGACCAGAAGTTCCTTTATTTCTACACTGAAAAAGAGAACCACGACGACGAGGCACCGTGGTAGAAGAGCCGCTAAAAAAATGCGTCCTGTTGCGACCCTCCGCATGCCGCGAAAAGCTGTTTCGCCGCAAACACTCGGGTGTTCGATGTTTCTAGACCTCACCCGCGACCTTCGATCTCACGCAGGTAACTTTTTTTATTTTGAAAAGGAACACATCCCGTTAAAATTTAGGCTTCCGGCGACAATCCTGTTAGCAACTAAAGCCCAAACCCAGGTGCGCCACAACACCGGAGCAGTGTCCGCTAGCGAGTTCTTCGTCTTGAGAATCTAACCGCTGGGCCTGCGTACATGACGCCAACTGCTTTCTCTCGGACTCTTTACGAATCCGTTTGTTTGTGAATACACATCGACGCCAGTCTCATCTGCCTATCTCTCTTCCGTTTTTGGTTGGACAAAGGAGGTACAAAATTGCGGTTAGAGTTTCCTGAGAATGACACCCCAGTTGTTCGAGTCAAAGTAACACTCAACAACTTCTACTCCTGGGACGCGAGCGCAGAGGCTCAGGAGCTCCTCTCTGCTGAAAACGTGGTAGTATCTCAGAACGGTTGTAATCGACTCTTCGCTTCCCCCGTCCTGGTTGCTCGACTCCTCTTTCTTATTCACCTTGGAACATCCCGAACCGCCTTCTGGGAGAGGCGTCTCGGGCTCTCTGCCGAGCCCGTCTTCCCTCCGGACTTCCGCACCGTCACGAGTGATTTCCGCCGGCGAGAGCTTCCGTGCATGCGTCACGGTGGATTCTTGTGACGGACCGCTGGCGCTCGCACGACCATCGTAGCTCGGCTCGGTGGAAACGCGACCGGACTGAGGCCTCGCGTTATCCACCGGCTTTCGAGTTTCTAGGGCCTTCTGAAGATGCCACGGGACGAAGACTGTGAAGCGTAGAGCATTGACACAAATAGGCAGCAGAGAAAAACACGCAGGTGGATTATAACTTCACACGATCTAGCCATCGCTGTGCCGCAAGCACAAGTGTTTGGGCCTCAGGATGCGACTGTACACAGCGGCACCGCGCCGGCCTTAGGTACCACGAAGAATCTCGACGAAAAAATGCTCATAAAAGACTAATTTTCCCGAGGTCCTCCGGTCGCCACGTGAGGTGCGGCAGGGTTGAAACTCGACTAAATCTGTCGGACGGTAACTTTCGGGCAAAACTTTGAGTTCGTCAACTGAGGGGAAACAGCATACCTAGGCAGGAATACCAGAGATGAAGACTGGAAAAGAGTTAAACTTGAAGGCTAGCAATATGCTTGTATCTCTGTGTTGGGGTTCGCGCTCGTCAACTCGCGGAAGGGTGGAGTGGTGACTCAGCAGCGAAAATCAATATCACTCCAAAGGCAAGTCTGTGGTGAGGAAAACACGAAATTCGAACTCGAAAAACAGTACTTTGTCCTCGTCATGTTCGTGAATTGTGCGTGGGTCACTATTCGCCAGCAGCGAGGCCACAAAAGAAATAAAGCTGAGTCACTCCAGTTGGCGTATTCACCCCTGAGCACCCATCCCACACTCTATACGGCTCAGGCCGGGCATCTGTACACCTGCACGAAGAGCGTAGCGGGTCGAGAGTCTGGAACGGTTTTCACGAGCTATAGGACAGTTTCCTGAAAACGTGGACTCGAAGGAAACGGGTCCTGCCCAGCAAATCGTTCGTGACCTACCATCTTTGCCCTTGAACTCTCGAGCGCCAATCGAACATTCTTCCTGTCTCTCGGCCCTGCAAGGAAATCCATCCAGAAAAAGCCAGAGCAGTCAGAGTTGTTTGAAGCCATCCGCACACAGTTCTGCATGCAAGCAGGTGTTCTCTAGAGACTTTTATGAACGATGAGGCAGAAAGTTTCCCAACTTCACGAACCAGAGAGATCCGCATCTATCAGACGATCACTTCACTCAAGTACGACGAGCATTCAGTATCCGTCATGGGCAAACGAAGGAATGAATACCCGGACCAAAGAATTCCGAAGGAGCATCGAGAATGACAAAGAGATAGGCCTCACCAAACGGTTATCAAAATCAGACCTCCAGGTCGGGCAATCCGGCAAAGCTCCTCGATCGCGCGAAGTCTGCCCACAAGAAAACCGAAACAAAACTGTCACAAAGGAAAGGAAATCGCATGCGTATTTGAATGTATCTGGTCTCTCCGAAGGATGGAGCTGCTTCAGGCGAAAACCGGGAATCTTTGTGACCCCTCACTTGTATCAAGAACCATCCCTGCAACGCAAGCGAGGAACACAAAACTGCAGACAGACGTACAGACACCCCGCCAAGACAGGCCAGACACATCGACATGTATACGAAATCTCTCGGAAGATATACACATGTACAGATATACATACATATATACATATATATCTATTTCTATATACATATGGATTTCTTCATGCGTAACATCTTTTGAGGGGAAATGAGGAAGGGGCGTTTGGTGGCACTGACGTTCTTTGTCAGTCGAGAGAGGAAAGCAGAAACATGCGCCTTCTCTGAAGCGCCGAATGCCCTTCCTTTCTGAATTGGTGTTGTTTTCTGAGATGGCACTTCTGCCGGTCGACTGCTGAGACTGCGTCGCTTGTTCGCGCCGCAGGAAGTCTACTCGACATGACGCCAGCCGGGGAGAGCGAAAGTTCGCCATTTTCTCATCAGCTGGGTTTGCAGCGGAAAGTAACTTCTTACCGACGCTCTTCGCTCGCGAGGTGATGCGTTACCGCTATGGAGATCACTGCATCCGCAATGCCTGTCGCAGGAGAAGAAAGGCCAGACAGAAGGAAACGAGTAAGGTGCCGGGAATAAGAGAGAACGTATGTAAATCGAGAGGAAAACGGAGTCAGAACGAAGAGGATGGGGAGCTGTGAGAGCCCGCGTAAACGACAGGAATGAGATCTTTCAAAGCTTCGCAGTTCTGAGATCTCAGAAGGCAGACGAAACGAAGGCACACACACACACACACATGCCACAGCTTATTGAAGCCCCTCGTTTTCACTACTGCGTCAAGCTTCATTTTAGCTTTTTCCTGGATCCAAGGTGGCGGTCCTCGGTCCGAGGCGCCTGCTTCGGGTAGAGAACGCGTTTGAGACCGCTCTGAATGCCAAAGCGCGCGTCTCTCGGTGCCCACGGTGCTTTCCAAATGCCTACCCCCGCGAAGGTTCGTGTTGAGGCAAGTTGCCACTGCCAGTCGCCCACGCGCATGTGCCTTTTCTTGTGCCAACTCGAGGAGAGGCCGAGAGAGATCGACCCCCATGAGGAGACACTCCCCAGGATCAACAAGGTGCCCTGGCGACGACGAAGACGAAGACGGCGAGGCAGATGACGGCTGAGACGTAGCTGAACAGCATGCACGCGTTTCAGAGGGCAAACGCGAAGTCCTAGGAGACGGTGGGGAAGACGAGCAACGGGGCGAGGAGGCACACGTAGGACCGCAGGGAACACACTGAAGATACTTTCCGTTGCCGCAGCCAACATCGACGACGAGGGAGTACTTGGGCAGTCCCTCAAGAAACGTCCGGACTTTTGGCCACGGTTTATATCTGCAAGAGCCACAGAAGAGACAGTGGAGAATCCACACTCGAGACTTCTGCGTGACAAGGAAAACAAGGGTGCGCCGCATACACGCCCCTCCGGCGGCCCAACAGACCGAGAAAACTCGATTCCTATCCACCGCTTCGCAACTTCACCTCATATCTGTACGGTGCTTTCCAGCGTCGCGGGAGCCTGCAGGTACGTAGACTAGGGAAAAGTGGATTACTGTTTAGGGCTCCATCTAGAAAACGCGTATAATAAATTCAGTGAAGATTACGTGGATATGCTGTACCACCATATGTAAAGTCGTCACGCCTCCACGAATGCCAAGAAGCATGGAGAAAAAAAGCAAAAAGACACTTGGAGGGACGGGGTAGAACGGAGTTGCGAAAGATGACGCACCTTGTATGGGAGAAGTGTGTGGCGATCCGGTCGTATACAGCGCCAACGAACTCTCTTTCGAGCTCTTCGGTCTTGCCTTCTTTGAGAAGCTGATCGGCCACTGGGTCGCAAACTTTCTCCCTCGGCGGCATTTTCACACGTTCCTTCTTCTTCTTCTCCTTCTTCCTTCTCGGCGGTTCGCTTGTGGTCGTCCTCCCTTTTTCGATGTCTTCGTTTCGTCCCCCTTCGCCTTGCTCTTTGTCGTTTCCCCGACCACCGCCGACACCCGGTGACTCGGCACTCGAGTGTACAGACGCTGACCGCTCTTGCATCGCCGCTGGAAGCTGTGTCATCTCGGTGCGGTTCCTTGTTGATGTTTTCGCACTCGCCCATCGATAGTTCCACGACCGGTTTAGGGGTCGACAACAAGATGACCTTTGGAAGGCGGATAGAGGACAAGGCCGAAGCTTACGGCGGCAGCCGTTCAGCGCTCCCAGTATCCTCTAGACGCCGAAAGTTAAGGGCTTCGTTTCGTCATTGTATATGTCTAGCCGTGCCGTTTCAGAATCGGTCGCAGCTGTTCTCTGCTTACACCGCACAGAGCCAAGCGAGACTCACTCAGGACGTGGCAGAGTCGACGAGGTCTTTCCCGTCGCCAGAAACTTTAGAAACTTTTGCGCAATCTAATGGCTCCTACAGATCAATTGAGTGAGGATGTTCAGCGGAATGAAGGTCGCTCGCTCGCAAAGCTCATTTCGGGAGTGTCCATTGTTGTGGAAAGATGCGCTGCATGCGCGACGTCCAGCAAAGAATGCGGGGAGACGTAGACGTGAAGTGAGCCTCCAGGAAAAGAACCATTTGGAAAAGCCGTCGCGTGGAATGGGAAAACCAAGAGGGGTATGTTCTCCGAGGTGTCTGCAATTCGATAGACGTTAGCCGTTGCCCAAGGACTTGCAATTTTTTTCCATCTGCATGCTTGTCTCGATGAGTTTCAAGCATGCAGTTCTAGCGGAGAAACGACCCGGGTCAACAGCGAGTTCCTTTGCTAAACCGACGTACCGCAGTTTTTTCCGGTCCTCCTGGTAAGGATCTGCCATTGACACTGCGGGTGATTCGAGCTGGGTAGACGACAGGTTTAACGTCTAATTCTTCGCTGCACAAGAGACTGTCGCTTCTATTGGTTCTGGTGGCCGTGCTGTGTTTAAGGAAAGGTTAACGTTTCGCTTTCGCACTCCACAAGGTTTACAATACCAATCTGGTAGCGCGCAGCATTCAGCTTGCTCAGTACTCGCTGCAGTTCACACCGCTTTTACTTCTTCGTAGGTGAGTGATGCGCTACTACAAGAATGGCAAGGTTATCTGTTCAGACACGAAGAGGGAAACACTCTGTCTCGGAACACTAATTTGCGGCTGAGGACGGCAGGCTTACCGAGTTTGCAGATTGGACCCTCTCCCCCATGTGAGTCGATCTCTATGCGGGGACAGCGTGACGCGTGACAAAGCCGTGTACACACGCTTGACCAAATGCTGTGAGGGTGGTAGGCGATGAGCGTTGACTGGCGACAGCTTTTGCCATGAAAAATATCGCTTGTAAAGGGCCTGAGTTCGTGCGTACCCACCAGGCAGAAACTTCAATGCAGGAATCCATCTGAGGTATCTGCCGCTTGAAAGAGTTTTGCATCGAACTACAGGATGAAATAGGGTCATCGTTTTCAGTCGCGTGAATCTCAGTTCAGAAATCGGTGCCCGTTACCGGTTTTTGTATCAGGACTTGCCGCGTATGGCATCCCACCATATGTTTGTAACCGTTCTCAGAACATGCTGGATATGTATGCGTTAAAAAGATGCCCAACTAAGGCACACTTCAATCTGCACTAACGACTGGAATGATATCTTTGAATCCATTCAAGTATTTATACCGTTCCTTCTTTTATGCACTGCTCTACATCCAAACACTCCTTTAAGGGTCAAAGATCAGCTAGGGTTGCGGCAGTACGGTGCGTTCACGGTGACTTTTTTACTAGCCGTCATAGGACGTGACGGTTGGTCTTTTCTGTGGCAGGTGCGGGCGGATACCGCCTGCAAGAGACAGTCGTTGTGACGACATCAAACACACTGGGCCATTTTGGTTCACTCTTATGAATAACGTCTCTGCAGAATTACGGCCGCTTACTTCTTGTTCTCACGGCAGCCGGGTGACCGAGAAAGTTTTCATCACCCTTAGTCTTTGAGTGTATATATTCAGGCGAACACTGGCTTCAATAATCGATACGCTCCTGTGTTTCGAGGAGGCTGGAAAAGCAAGTTAGCCTAATAGACTGTGTTGAGGAAGCATGTTGTTTTTTCGCTGAGTCTCTTGCTGTTAGTCTACAATGTGCTTGTAGAATCTAGGTGACAGTCACACAGTCACAGGCTGATAAAGCTCAGGAGGCGTCGGCTTTTAGGATGCCCTTCCAAAAAGCCCCAAAAGCGTCACCGTTCAGCGCACTGCCTTCAAGGTGAAGCCGCGCAAGCTCCTCTAACTGATGTGTGTGCCGGGGAAAACTCGCGTGTTGCCTCCGCGGCCACTCGACTTCTCGTTATTTCCAAATCGGGCAGTCCGCTACAATCACACTCGCTTACCAGCTACTGTTTCCACTGCAGATCACATTTGTTTCATCTTACTACCTGCCGGGCGTCGCTCCCGTCTCAGCCGCGCTATCTATTTCGAACGACGGCGCTGCTTTGTGAACGTGTCATGTAGTCACAGTGATGGGCCTGCAACGGGACATTAGACCGAACCTGCGATAGATTGAAATGGTGCAACCGCTAAGCCTCTCTTTCTTGCGTCGGTAAAACGGCTGTTTGTCAATATCCCTTCAATGGCAGGAATTAGGTTTTGAGAACCCAGTAAGAACGCCCTGCGCACATCCATATGGCCTTTAAAATCCGAACGAGAGAAGCATTTGGCTGTGCAGGGCACAACGTCTTCAATATCAGTTGTCTTTTGGGAAGACGGGGATCGAGTTTGTAGATATGTTTTGTAGAATTCGTAGAGTCGCAACGTAGACCCGTACTCGTCCACTTCAGAGCCGCCTCTCAACGTTCAAAGAAGTGTTCCGTGGTTTTCTGTTCATTCCTTAGTCACAAAAGGCAGAAAATCGTGCAATGTGTCCAGTGCGGTTGCATCAAAAATATCAAATTTCTGGTGTGGGGGACAACCGTGTAGTGTTCTGTGTTTTTTCATGCATGTGCAGCATGCCACAGTGGTACGCACCACCTCTGCGCGTTTCCGCGGCGGTAGTCGTGCAAGAACCTGGCAGGCGACCATAAAAAGAAAGTGAGGCCCCTCACAAAATGCCTACGATCCTACAGCATGACATACATTATCTCCATATCTGTTTCGCATTACGTGGAAACAAATTTCCTTTGCCCTCCGCTGTATTCCACCTAGAGGAAGCAGAGACGTACATCGAATTGTACAGACGCTGGAACTACTTTCTCGAACCTCTAGGGGTACCAGTGGGCGTACGTATTCCGGAATTTGAGTAGCTTTCAGAATTCAATAACGTCTGATTGGCGGTCAAATTCCACGGAGGTTAAACTGAAACAGCAATCAAAGTACAGTTCGCAGAACCGATTATTCAACACAACTACGGTTTTTCTGAAAGGAGACAAGGCCGCATCTGTCACCGATTCCGGTTGTCCAAGTCCTGCATAACCTATTTAGTGTAGACATCTCGTCCCTTAATAGATTCAAACGATTCTACGGACCAGAAAAAAGAACGTCGCCTTCAGCATGCATGAGGACAATCTATCGGGCGAGGAAGGGCTCGCAGGCCCCGTCTCGTCCGTTTTTAGCGGATCCCGTGAAACCCTTTGTGCTCGTGAACACACAACAACTGACTCTGACAGTCAGGCAACATCAAGTAACCAACCATTCGTAGAAATGGCGAATAACAGCGAGACGGCATCCGGCCCTCCAGCGGTACCAGCCATGACCAGAGCACTTCTACGTCAGATCTGCAAAGGTAATATGGCAAAATCCCACACGCCCGAATTCCAAACGTATGTTAGGACCTCAGAAACAGTACACTTCGAATCTGTCGGAAAACTAACCGCTGATGCGTGGCCGGAAATGTGAAAGAGTGTTATCGACAGGTTTATGGGCCTAGGTAGCGGCTGCAGTTGATCCGCGGAAATCGGCCCATATGCTTGTAAAAAAGGAAAATGTGGTGGCATATCTGTTCCTGTTCACAGAAAGCGGACAGTATGAGACTCCAGCTCTGAATGACAAGTTGTATTTCCACTTTCGAGGCTTCACTAAGATCGAGAACCTCGACAACTACACCAAAGTGAGGGCTCTCTGGCTGGAAGGAAATGGCATTCGCAATATCGAAGGGCTGGACAATCTGAAGGAGCTGCAGTGTCTGTAAGGCCGCCTTCTCAAAAACTGCGCGTTCAGTGACCATCGCAACACACGTGCAGAGACCGGAATGCGACAGAAAAACAACTGGCCAACTTGGTGGCCGCTAAATTCATCAGCCAGAATAGAAAGAGGGAAAGATGTCAGAGGCATCGAGTCGTCAGTATTGTCAAGTCTAAGCACCGCTGGAAACTCGGGTGAACGACACACATGAACTTCCGGTTAGCTGCTGTTCACTGCGGAGTTCTTTACTTGTTAGAATGGGAATAAAGGCCCTGTGTGATTTTCCGAAATGAACAGGTTTTTGCAACAGAACTGCATCAGGGAAATTCAGAACCTGGATAGCTGCACAAAACTAGTCACGCTGGATCTTTCATATAACTGTATCCGAAGAATTCAAGGTTTGTCGTCCCTTCCGCATCTGAATAACATCAAACTCGCCTACAACGCCTTTGAGACAATTGATGTAAGTATTTCTCGGCTGAGCACAGGCACCTGGTGTTCCCGCTTGCAACGGGCGCAGACATCTTTTATCCACATGAAACGTCTTGAGCAGGTCGTCGCCATTCTTGTTTGATATAACAGTCCAATAAAAGCGAGGCACCTCACACTTGGTCGCCTCACCAGTTAAATCAATGTTAGAACGCTGCTGCAACGCGTGCCGTATCTCTCATATCTGTCACAGGACATTCGCGGCCTGGCCGAATGCCGAGCGCTAACAAATTTGGATCTCTCGCACAATTACATAGACCTCGGAAACTCAAGTGAAAACAGTTCCGACCTCATTTGGCCCTCTGCTCATGGTGAAGCGAATATGGTGGAATCACTTCCAGAGGGGGTTCCCTCCGGCAGCTCAGCGAGAGCTGTTTCATTAGTTCCCGGAGGGTGTGACGCGGAAGCCCATCATGTCCAGAGTGATTCTGACTGGCTTGTAAATTTCATCGAGCTTCTACGACAAGTGCCAGGGCTGACGTGCTTGTATTTCCATGGAAACCCTGTGATCCGAAAACTTTCGTATTACCGCAAACGCATAGTTGCCGGTAAGCGCTCCCGTTGATTCTGGACTTCCTGGTTTGATCGTCCTCTCCATTCGACTGTAGTATGGCAGGGCTTCGAGTCTCCACGTCCTCAGACACGGCAGACCTGGTGATCCGAGTTTAGACTGCAAAGAAGCACGTCAATATACCAGTTTCTGCGATGTGTTTTTCTCCTGGCCTCTTAGGCCTGCCTGGCCTGAGGTACTTGGACGACCGCCCCATCAAACCCATGGAACGACAAGCCAGTGAAGCCTGGGTGAATGGAGGAAAGGACGCCGAGACAGCAGCCATTAAGAGATTCAAGGACGCAGAAAAAATGCAGTTCACCTGTTATCTGGAAGACTTCCGAAGAATGCAAGTACGGAGAAGCGGCTTGGCTCTCGTTTCCACCGACATTCTTCACCCCACAGCAGACGCGTTTCAGCAGATCCCGTCAAAAATATGGGTAGCTCCACACTCAGAAGTTTATTCCTAACATGTGGTTTTTGTATATCATTGCTGAAATCTTCGCCCACGAGTGGTTTGCAGAACAAATACAAGGAAAATGTGCGCAGAGCGCTTGACCGAATTGCAAGAGAAGAGGCACAAAGGGCGCAGACGGCAGCTTCAAGGGGTGAGCGAATATTAAGTCGAGAGCCTCACAGAACATCTAACAGGAAATCCCTAGCTAGAACTTGCATGCCCTTTGTAACTGTGTCGTGTCGCACTTTCACTCTCACCGATTTGCAACACGACCCCGTGAGGGGGTCTGGGGCGCAGAACATTTATTGCTTGCTTCCAGCACTCGTCCTGTTCCCCCATTTGATTTTATGAAAAGTTAATCGGGCGCAAAACCCACCGAAATACGTTCTTTGGTTCACTTCGCAGCTACGCCCGCTGAAGCCAGGGTCTGGACTCAAGAAGAGCAAAAAAACGAGATAGCACGGGCAGATGCCGTTCGGCGACGCTGGCTGCAAGCAGCAGATACAGAGCAGCAAGCGATTGAGATGCCTCGGAGCGAGACTCATTCATCAGGTTCGAGGAATAACGACCGTAGTAGCATAGTCGCTGCTGCAGCTGAAGTAAGGGGGCAGCTCTTAGAGACGACCACGTGGAGGAGACCGCCGCAAGAAAACACGAATGAATCTCTTGGCCATTCTTTCCTTGGAGTCGAACACGATGCCCCTACGTCCGTAGGCGCATCCACAGACTCTCACGACCTAGGTAAGACAGCGCTATGCTCTAAAAATGTTACGACTTGAAGGTTTTTCTGGTCCGGTGGAAAAAACATGTTTCGGCAACAGGAAGAAGAAACGTGCTTTAGATTTCAGTTCGATTAATCCAGCACAAGGAAAGTCTTCCACCAGGTCCGATCCCCCAGGCGCCGCTTTCTCGATTACAGATATTCGACTGAAAGGGCACCCTCTTAGGTGTCACGTACCAAACGTGGCCACTGAGTCGACGGAGCAGCACGCTAAGCACTTGCGACGGGATCTCATATGCCTCATTCGTCTTGTTTCATGAAGAGCCACAGACCCAGGTCTTGTCAACGCACCTTAACAACACGGTGCATGTCTGAGTGTCGCTGTCTGCGCGCAGCTACGATCTCTGATGACTGCGGTAGGGATGCCGCTCCTTTGGCAGGTGGTATAGACGAGCTACCTTCACTGGAATCAGATGTGCCCGGGTCTCCTACTTCCGAAAATGCGCATTTTGTCACTCAAGACCAGCAGACTTTGGCGGTACGGGACACAGAGGTTCATGTGGAGAAACTTCACGACATGAGTAAGCATAACAAGGATTCTACTCGCACGTCAACTGCCGACATTGGCGTCTCCAGCAGACCCCGCAGACGGAATCCCCAGTCACCGGCGTGTGCAGATGCCGAAGCAACGGTTTCAGTTTTGAATGACGACAGCTCTTTGTCAGGGTCTACCACGGTGTGTACAGGAGTTCAAGTGGAGAAGCATGCGTTCCGTTTTGATAGGCTGGACTAAGGGTCATGCAATCCATGCGTCACCGCTGTTCAAAATATAAGGAGCTGATTTCCGCGATTCCAGGAAGATCCTTGATTACCCGCATGCATACTAGATGTCCCCACATGCTAGACCCTTCGTTAATGCTGTTTTTCCTTCGGCTTAACCGTGTCTACTCTGGAGTCGCGCACATTCCCAGCATGACACCGCCAACTCTGTTTGGGATGTGTCCCCTGCTATATGGTGCGCTGATTTGTTATGCAACACAACACAACCTGGTGTTGCACAGGAGATACCATCTGGTTGTGTCCCAGTGACAATTGGGAAGGATTAATACTTTGGATTTAAAATGAGAAACTAGGTTTGTGCGCACCCTTGGTGCACGAATCCGCGTGGCTAGCAGCAGGAAAAACTCTGATCAGAAGGATGCCTTTCTAGTCACCAAATGTGGTGTTCAGCAACTTCCGTTCTATCAGGTTTGTCACGTTCACCGGTCCGGATACGCCCACATCTCCGGTTGCGTTGCCACATCTGCCACATAGATGATTGAGACAAAATAACGCACTGTACTTCCTCTCTTCTCCATAAAGAACCTACTCACACACCATATGAAGGTGTCAAAAACAAGAATCCAGGGAGAAGCTACGTCCTTGTTACTGCTGTTGTTGGTTCGTGTCCCGGGGCAGTTTGAAGTTAAGGTTTTCACAGGGTTACACTAGCCAGAAGGTGGGGTCGAAGTTTCGAGGTATCTCGCTCCTGTATGGGCGTTCATTTCGAGTACAAAAATTTTGCTGGAGCGAAACAGTCCTCCGTCATGACAATGTTCATCGAAGTCAATGGAAGAACGGATCATTTGGCACCTTGGCCGCACGTGGAGAGGCGACTGGCACGAACACACTCTTTCTTCGAAAGGATTCGTGGAAGCAGATCGATCAGAAGGAACCGGGCTGAGTGTGAAATACAGAGTGACGCGGGACATAAAACCCACAGTAAGTGGGTCTGTAAGACACAGCTGTTGCTTCAGTACGGCAACAGCGCATGCCACAGTGAGTTGCCGGCTTGTGAATACAACGTGCATGCACGAGTCCGCAAACAACGGGTGTACAAAAAAGATCCTCAGCAACAAGCACGTGACATCTCGTTTCGACAACTTTTATTCGTCTACAGTTTGGCATGGATTGCGGATTCACTCATCTTCTGGGCATTCAGCGAACGCCTCATGGCGCGATCCCGCTTTGGAGGTGCGTGTTACAGCGGGCAGCGAGAAAGGTGACATTGTTGTCTAGTGAGATAGGGGTTGTGTGTACTGTGCTTTCCCAGTTTCTTCGAGCCTTCCCTCAGTGGTCCCTTTACTGTGCATGTTTGAAGTGTTAGCGTGGTGATGTGCGGTATTCAGCTGGCAGTGAACAAATTTTGGCCACAGATGCGTACATGTAGCAAGGTACATACACCGCGTGGTCAACACACTCGTCCGTCGGTGCGAGTGACTCCTCACGAACAAGAATCGTTGATGACCGTTTTTTTTTTCGGGAAGAGCAGCACTGGCCTTTGTTCCCGATTTGTCCTGGTTCCTCGCTCGTGCATGACAATTTCTGAGAAATCGCGAACGTTGTCCTGTTTGCCGCGGACGCACTCCCATTTCAAACCGGTTCACTGTTGTCTGAACGAGGGAAAGTACGTCCAGTCCTGCACTTCCTGGGTACTTTCACGACTCGTGAAAAACCCAGACAGACATGTGTAAGACCGGCAACCACGTGCCTTCTGCCCTGAAATCTGTGTCGTTTCCCGCGGTAATTTTTTTGTCCGCCTGGCCGCCTCTCTGCCCACAGAGACCAGGCACACCATGCCGGACTCCAGGGAAGAAGCCCTGCAGCGGGCGCAGGTGCATGAGGAGTTGCTGCTGAACCTTGCCCGACACCACCCAGACATAGAGAGTCTCTTGCAGACCTTCTTCGACTTTCTCGAGCGACGAACAGACTTCTTCCATGTTATCGAGTCGTCGGGAGCTTCTGCCGGACTCGAATCCCCAAACATGGGATTTCGGGAGGGCCGTGCGGAGGCCATGGTTCGCCAAGCGTTTTCGAAGGCGCAGATGGCCTACAGGCGACGGGCTCAGCCCCACCTTCTGGCCCAAGTCGGAGCGGTGCCCTCTTCACGTGGAGAAACGCCAGCTTCCGCGAAGACTCAGGCGGTGCCATGCACGGGTGCGGAGAAGCGCGGCAAGTCAGAAAACGTGGTGGCTCGAGGTGCGCTGACCACCGCGGGCGTCTCCGCGGCGTCAGACCCTAAAGAGGGACACGTAGGGAAGCCGGAGAAAACGCAAGAGAGCCGACAAATGGCGGAGTCTCGACCGGAGACGGAAGCGACCGAGGCGCAGAGATCGAAGGAGTTCAGGAATACCGGAGTGACTTCTTCTCAAGGTACAGCAGGCAAGGAGCTGACGACTTGGAATGGAGGTGTGTGCGAGAACTACCGCTGGACACAGTCCTTCACTGACCTCACGCTCCAGTTCCGTCTCGACAAGAACAAATACAGAGGGAAGAAGGACGTGTCTGTCTCGATCACTCCGACCGCACTAAAGGTTGTCGTAGCAGGTATGCGAAGTCCTCAGCCAGAACGACCTGGCGTTGTCAGTTGTCTTCCATTGACAGTTTCATTCCTTTTCTTGGCGTAAACAACCGTGCTTGGCCCGCTGGAGAAACACTCTTGCTTGGGAACCGCTATCGAGGGTTCTCAGCTTCCTCAGGACGGCGTATTGAGCGTATTCCTGAGCTTCCACGGGATCCTCTTTTCCTGTGGCTTCTAGAGACTTCAGGAATCATCGTGTGCCGTCAAGACGGAAGCGTTCTGGCCCAGAGCTAGGGACGCGCTTTGCTTCTGCGCAGACACCTCTCCTTCAAAAAACTTCACACATGGAGTTGTGCCTCAAGAGGGAGAGGAGCGAATTGAAGGGGTCTGCTGGAATCGCAGGCCTGTGGTAGGAAAACGCTTGGCGCTTGAGGTTTAACTCTTTTTCAGTGAAAATGAGAAGAAGCAGAGAGCTGTCCTAGCGTCGGAGTGAGAATCTCTGCTTCCTGAAGATGCGTGCACGAATTCTGCATGCGGGTACTCCCATAGAAATGTTTTCGTAGATGCATGTATAAATGTACATCATTGCCTCACCGTATATATACCGGCAAGATCCTCCATGGTGCAAAAGCATGCTTGGGAGATTCGCGCGTGCGACGTGGCAGTGCTGTAAGGGTGGTCTATCTTTATTTCGCGAGTGGTACGAGTGAGAGACGAGACTGAAGCAGAATCTGAGCCAAGAGTTTCTGTTAAAGAGGCGTTTCGCTTTGCTGTGTTGTCTCTATCGTTCTCGCCTAAATCAGGTGACGTCCTCTTGGAGGGCGAGTGGGAGGATCACGTGAACGCGGCCGAATCTCTTTGGCAAGTGGAAGACGGCCCGTATCTACTTCTCTCAATTGAGAAGGCGCGAGAAAATTGGTGGGCCTCTGTCCTCAAAGGCGAGAAAAAAATCGACACGACAAAGGTAAGACCATCCTGACGCCAGCGAGGACGGTGCAACAAGGTCGTGAGTACGCTGTGATGCCACATAACATTTCTAAGCGATACGATGGTGTATATAATGTACGCATATATGTGAATATGTACGGGTATTTGGTGGATAAGAGAGGAGAGCGTCTAACGTTGTGCACCTAGGAGGGCGTTGGTCATCATTTTAATCTGTAAGCCGTGCACTTACGTTGTCGCTTCTTTTGATGCCGTTCTTTGCACCGTGAAAGGCTGTACCTCGTTTGCATGCGGTTCGAGGTACTGTCGCATTCGCGTCTGGAAGGTGTTTTCACTTCGCTTTGTTTCATGCTTTGTTGGTTGGATGCCTCGTGTCCGCGATGCGTTGGTTTGCTGTCTTTGCAACTTTGTTGGCGCGTAGATTGAGTCGGTCAAGCGTGTGGAGGACTTTGACGCCGCAACCCAGGCCCATATTCGGAAAATGATGTTCGACCAACAGCAGAAGTTGCGGGGAGAGAAAACCTCAGACGAACTGGAGAAGGAGGAACTTCTGAGGAAGGCTTGGGATGCCGAGGGCTCTCCGTTTGCAGGCACCCCTTTCAACCCATCCCTCGTTAATTTTCAGAGCAGTCTACCATCGGGGTTCATGGGTGGTGGGCCTTGAAATGGACCACAGGGATTTGCGAATCCAATTTCTAGAAGCATCTACAGAAACGATGCCTTAATTTTTCGTTTTCCCTGAGCTCGGTGCTGTGTCAATCTCTCTATTCTCTCGCGTAGCCATGTCTTTGCCAGCCAGCAGCCTCATCGAGGCAAACACAAATATTGTGCCGCTGATTCAGCGTTACGCCGCTCAAGGAGAAACCGCACACTTCAAGAGAGCTCCGCACTCGGGTGTTTCCACTGCGTCAGGTGCCAGTATATATCTATGAAATTCACTGGGTGCGCATCTCGTGCGTGAGTTTGGTTTGCCACCTGTTTGCTTTTCCGAGTTCCTCTGTAGGTGAATGCTACTTCTGGAATTTACATTCTATGTGTCATCATTTTCTAACACAAGGCCTCAATGAAATTGGGGAATCGAATCTCGAAGACAAAGATCGGCCCGGATGACTTGTCCATTTGCCGGGCGGACTGACGCATCTGCATCTTTATGGTATTTGCACCCGTTCCCACCTCACGCAGAGGAAACATTGGACTGATATTCACCGACACTTTTAGCTCTCCAGAACGCAGTGAGCGGTTGAACACGATGGGAAGCTGATTCCGTGGAAAAGGGTTACTGCGGGTTGGCTTCGAGCCACTGAATGACGCAGGTTTGTGTTATTCGTGACCCGATTTCCTCATGTGAGCAGCGTAAACACTTTATGAAACGGACAGACACGTCGTTTTAATACTAATCAGTAAAAAACAAAGCGTTGTTTTCCCGTGTGTCTGACCGCACGCGAATCACTGCTATGCGAACCGCATCTTGATTCGGGGCGCGTGCCCGCTGTCCGCGATAAGCCGTCGTATTGCATGGTACATTGCCATGTATTGTAACACTTTGTTGAAAACTGAACCAAACAGAGCTTGCGTATCATCATAATTTATGTGGGGGGTGTGCAGAGTTAACACAGGAATTTGTGGCACGCGTTTTGTTCCAGTGGTTATGATCGTAACAGCCGCTACAACAACCGCCCTGCGAGCTGTTTCCGGTGGAAAGCGAGTCACGTGAGTGCTTGTTCACACCAAAAACCTTTCTAGAGGAGCTGTTTAAAATGCCGTGCACAGAAAACTTCCACCGAAGAGTCAGTCTTTTACAAGGCTGCGAACTCCAGTTAGTACGGGTTCATTTGGAGTCCCGCTCCCAGGTTCTGCAGCTGGTGAAACTTGTGGCAATCAAATGAGTTCTGTGATTTTTAGTGAGGTGACGGAGGGTTGAATACAACCACAACAAGTCCAGCACAGTATAGTGCCTTCCTTTAACGAGTCACCGGGGCCCCACGTGATGCCTCCTCGGGCTGCTGCTGGCCGTGTGAGATTTGACAGTTCGCATGCGTTGGAGCGGCGGTCCGGCGACCGCGTCTCGTCCGCAAACGACGCTCAGCACACAGTCAGTTCCGGAGATGGTCACGGGTTTCCTTGTATTTTGGTTAAACGGTCCAACTAGCAAAGAAGAACATCTCTTCGTTTATTGTGGGGCCGATGTGGGCAAATTTTCTCTTCTTCCTCGCCCACTGGTCAGCGAGTGTTTCCACGTTCACTGGCCGGGGGCAAGAGCTTCCCCCCGAGACGTCCGCCACCCTGGTGAGGAAACGTTAAATTTTTTTCGAGGAAAAGCTGCTTGTTCGCTGTAAATTTTTTTGGGGAAGTTACTCTTCTTGTGAGTCGCAAGCAGCTTCAAGTTCGGGACGCTCGACATTTTGCAACCTCGAGACGGTCGAAACATCAGAGACGAGCGGGTCACTCGGACAACGCACGGCGGTGCGATCCACTGCCCAAACAGGCGATCGTAGTTGCTCTGTGAACTTGCCGAGTCTTCAGGTAGATGATTTTTGTGATGGTCTGCGTGTAGACGTGATTTTTGCATTCTGTTGTGGGCCACTCTGCTCAGCTGATTGTAGCATGCCTGTGATGCAAAGGCGGCCAGTGAACGCCACGTGTGTTTCCGGTGTTGTCCCGAGGCTTGACGTGGCTCTCAGAGATGCCCCGTGCCGTACGGCTTTTTCTGCTTTGCGTTCTCGGGCTGGGAACTGTAGAGAAACTGCAGAATGTAGTGTGTCACAGTCATACAGCAGGACCGGGTCCGCATGGGCGCTCGCGAACCAGCGGCGACGGTAGAACAGTCGTCCGCGTTGCGATTATTGGTGGTGGGATTGCAGGCGCAGCAACGTCAGCGTTTTTGAAGGCGTTAGAGCAGCAAATTCTCTCAGACTTTCGCCGGAGAGGATTGTGGAACCCGAACAAGGAAGATGGGACGAAGCCGTTTGAGTTCGAAATCGACTTGTACGAACGCGGCAGCCATTATGGGGGGAGACTGGACTACGCCGTCGTCGACGGAAATGTCGTCGAGACCGGTGGTGCGGATATCGAGGAGTCTAACCTCTGGCTATCGACGTTCCACAAAATGTTGAATAACCATATTTCCGAGAACGGAAACAAGGCGGCTGCTGATGAAGATGTGGGCAGCACCGGAGATGCCGCCGGTCCTATGCCTCTGGCTGAATTTGAGTCGTCAGTCACCCGCACGTTTCTTATCACGCGAGACGGTGGAGTGCGTGATGTTTCTATCCCCGCTTTTTTCCTCGCGCTACGAGGCAACGGCCAAGGGATACTGGAATTAATGCAGGATACGCAGAAGGGCTGGAAATCTCTCTACTCGAAGCTTGCAGGGATACCTCTGTGTGTGTATGTGACACGTGACCTGTTTCTGCAGCCTGATTTCGAGCATGGAAGTGGTGAAAAGTACGAAGAGTTGTGTGCCGCACCTAAAGGATTCACCTCAGGGTTAGAAATGGTGGACAGTGTAGGCATGAAGCCTCTAACAGAGAAGACGTTTGCCACCCAAGCGGCAGAAACCGGCCTGACGCCTGATGGCATGGATTTTATGAGTGGGGTCACGCGATCCATCTATTCGCAGGATATAGAGGAAATCAATGCTGCTGCTGGAGTCGTAGCCATGCTGGGGAGTTTCGGTTCCTTCTTCCAAGGAAAGCGGTACTCGGGCCGCGTCCTAGTGGAATATCTTATAGCGCGGTTCACTTCAAACGCATTCCTGAACTGCGGCATTAGGGACGTACTTGAAGAGCCACAGTCTGGCGCAAGACAGGTCACCAAAAGCAGGAAACGATACAGACTGCGCCCAAGACTGGAAGGAGATTCCTGTACCGCAGAAGCGCAAAGGCGTTTGGAATCCATCTTATACGACTTTGTAGTTGTGGCTGCGCCCCTGGAGCTCTCCGGCGTGCGGCTGTACAGACACCGAGAAGACAGTTGGAAGGAAGGTGAACGTACGCGTAGCGAAGCATCCGCACTGGAGCGGGTAACGGTACCTCCGAGGTCTTGGCGGACTGTCCATTTGGTTTATTTCGTTGCCGATGCAATCAGGTGGACCAACTCACGTAGCGTGTCATCAGAGGAGGGAAGCAGGTCAGGCGACATGTCTCACTTGATTCTGAAAGCTCGGCCCAGCGGTGCTTCCGCCGGTGCCTTTCCCGAGTTCTACGTCGCCGGGTGTTACGGCCATGCGGTAGAGGATGCGGGTCAAGACGTTTTCCGGAGAAAAGTGTCTTCAGATAAGACTGCAATGGGTCTGGACCTGGGAGAGAACCCCAGGGACTACACCGCTACCCCGGAAAGCGATGACGTAGCTCCCGGGAAGAAAACGCTTTGCCGAGTGGCCTCCCCGCAGTGGCTGACGGATGAAACTCTGGAGTCCACTTTTGTCAATCCTCAACACATTTACAGGCGCAGGTGGTTAGCAGCATACCCGAATCCCGCGCCATTTGACCCCGTTTCAACTTCTGCGACGGCAGAACAGTTCTCCAGTTCTGCATCAAGTGCTCAGGCGTTCAATCTCAACGCGTCTCCGTCAGAGCACGCCTCGCGAAAGCGAACAACTACGCAGCATGCTGTACCGGAGCAATCGAATTTTATCCTGGCCGATAATGTGTTCTACCCAAGTGCATTTGAATCAATCTTCTCGTGCATGGAGGGACAGGCAGTTTCTGCACAGAACGCAGTGAACCTGATCAGTAACAGTCTCGACATATACTCAGGTGAAGTGTAAACGGCGTGGAGAGGTGCCGACGTTTACTACTCTGTGTGCGCGCTCGATCCATTGCGATTCTTTAGTAGTTTTGATGGGTCGAAACGTTGCAAAATGCTGGTTGTGGCACCACACAGTTGGCAGTGGAGTGGGTGATCGAGTGCGTACGAGACAATTTTGATTGTGTACACCGCAAAGTTGAAACCTCTCTCCAAACGCATAAGCGTCGCGAGTTTGCAAGTGGTGTCTGGGATACACTTGTGTTTCCTCTAGCCATCGAATGCAGTTGGCATTTTCCTCGAAACACCAGTATCGCCTGTTGCGATCCGGAAAACACGCAGGTAGTCGGTCTTCTTTCTCTGCGAAGACGCTTTGCATTGATACGTCGAGCTTAACAAAAAGAGACTATTTAGCGAGACTTCCTTGCAGAAAATAAAGTTTCATCATCTCGATGATGTATAGCTGGATGCCCTGGGGTTGTGGACAGCCGAATGACCCTGCAGCGAAGATAGTTTGTTTGCATCGAATGATCATGAAGAGCAGTACGGTTCCACCCTTCATTAGTACTTGCAGTTGCAGCTACCTCGCTACCAGCAAGCAATCTCTTGAGAAGACAGTAGCTAAGTCACGGCTACCCCTACATGGTACCATGCGCCAGCTATGAGGCGCGCTCAAAAACTGGTCACAAAGGTGGCAGTTGCGCTCAGTAGTTCTTTTCCAGGTAAGCATAGCCGAGCGTTTTTTAAAACGGTTTCACCTGACGTTTCAGTTTCATCTCGATCACGAAAAGAGGAATGAGGTGTTCGCAGCGGCAGGCACGTGGACGCCACCACGCCACAGTAAGACACGGCAGTCGAGTTGGCGTGTCAGCATAACTTGAAAGCCCTCTACCACTCACAATGAATCTTCTCGACAGAACCGGACGCCTAGGTGCAAACTGGCAATCTAGCTACTCCAGACTTTTCTTCGTTGGGTCTCGACTTCCAGAACAAGTTAGTTCGTCATCTCGCGGTTCTAGAAGAAGCACGCCGGGCGTGTTTGTCTCTGCTTTGCCTGGAAACTTCGTGCATGTTGCGTCTGTTTCACTCAGTAAAATCTGTCTTCCCCGTCGATTCTACAAGCGCGAGCGTATGAGACTGGCCGCACCACGCTGCAACGACCCTTGATGTTTGCTGGGCTTCTTCACGATCGTTCAGACCCGTCAGTGCACGTGAGTCTGACGATGGCCGTGATTGACTACCGCGAGGAGACCTGTTCCAAAGTTCTTCCACTAACTGAGGGGAATCTCTGCTGGCTGCTACGCTCTCAATGGCGTCTCCCCTCCCTAGCTGGCCCTCTCTACCTCGGCCCCACATCCAGAGACCGCCTTCTTGTGTACGTGCTGCAAGGTGGCCACCTCCTGCGACAGTATCCAGAACTGTTCCACTAGCGTGTTTCTTGCCGCCTGGTTGAGCCTCCAGCGAAATAAGGACGGGCAGAGCCGCGTCGCTCCGTCCATTTCCGCACTCACCGTCTCGGCCATAACCCCATACAAAAACTTCCCCCGTCGACGTGGTGCAGCAAGTGAAGAAGTGGCCGCATCGAACTGAAACGACTCTCTTGTCAGCGAGTGCGTCGACTCTTCGAGGCAAGAGAACAAACCGCGACTCCTTACCCAGGCCTAGCTGGCCGTAATCGTCACTACCCCATGTGTAAATTTCTCCGTCTTCTGTCAACGCGGCGCAGTGAGAGGACCCACAAGCAACTTGGACGACCTTCTTCGGCGTTCTGTCTTGAGAGGTTTCTTCGCTCTCGGCAAGGCCATAAACTTCCAGTCTCCTTGGTGTAGGAACATTGAAGGAAAGGCCAGAACTGGGAAAAGTTGAAGTCGAAACTTCCTTCCTTCGATCCTCGGATCTTCGGCCTGCCGGCACCGGCGGGCCCACCTGTCCGCCTCGTCCCTCTCCCCACACATAAAGTTCTCCTTCCTCAGTGACGGCGGCGGAGACGTGCTTGCCACATGCAATCTGAGTCACTCTCTTCCCGCGTAGAGCGCCTTCCACTCGGCCACCCACAAGGCCTTTCTCTTTCTCCGTTCGTCCAGCCCACGGACTGTTTGCATCATGTGCACTTGAGGCTTCTTCGGTGGCGAGCGCATCTATATCTCCTTCGCCTTTATCGCCTCTTAGGACGCCCCACAACCAACTCCTTCGCTTTGTTCTCGCGGGATCTCCCGCTTGCACCGCCTCAGCGCTCTCCGAAGTCTCTACGCGTCCGCACTCTCCGTGAGCATTCCCCCCCCAGCTATAGACTTCCCCCGAGTCTGTGAGAACCAGGGTGTGGTCCTCTCCACACGCGACGGCGTCCACGCGAGCCGAAAGGCGACAGAGACCTTCCACGCACTTGGGAAGGGTCTGGACCGCAGTCTCCGCTATGCCCGAGGCAGACAGGTGCTTTGTTGACGACCGGTAAGGCCTGCCACCCGGCGAGGCTGACGCAGGTGTTTCTCTTGGCCAGTCATGCCCCAGACGATTCTTTCCACCCCGCCCCCACGTGAACACCCGGCCCAAAGAGGTGCAGCAGACGGAGTGGAAAGCGCCTGCTGCGCACTGAAGGATAAACTCTCCATCGTGGAGCGCTGACGCTGGAACTGGCTGCGGTGTCGACACACTCAGAGCGCTGCCGCCCAGACCTAGCTGGCCGTCGATGCCGCAGCCCCAGCTGTACAGTATGCGAGATCTGTCGGTGGAAGAGCCCTCTGCCTTGTTTCCGCTTCCAGGTTCCGAGCACGATGCCACGGCAAGATGGGAGAGCCTTTCTCCCCGCCCAGCGAGACCGAATCCTCGGAGGTGCTCTCTACTTCGTGACCTGTGATCTGGTACCTTTTGAGACGGGACGTGAGAAACGCAGCGCAGAGCGGTGTCTTTCTTTCTCTCGCCAGAAGCCCTCGAGCCCCAGGATAAACAGACGCAGCAAACCGCTCCCGTGAGCGCTGCCCCAGAAACCCATTGGACGCTGCGGCGACAGAATTGCTTCTGTGACCCGTGCCAAGCCTCTCTCGTCCCGTCGAAGTCTCTGTTCGAGTCGGTCACAAAAGAGAGGAATCCACTCGTCAGAAGTGCCCTGCGCGTTGAACCGCATCGCTGCTGGACGGGGATGTAGTCACCGGCAGACGAAGGGGAGAGTCTGCCTGGGGTTGAGGCGGCTACTTTCGAAGCAGACACCGCAGCCCACCGAGCCCCTTTGGGACGAGACGCGAAGATTGCAGCCGCGCTTCGCATGCTTCTGTAGAAACATCCAAGAGAAGACCGGGAGATGGTGGAGACGCGCGCGCAGCTCTGCGCCCGACACGGAGTGCATGACCAGCGAACCTCCGTGAAGCGAAAGAGTTTTCCGAGAAGGCGAATAGCAGGGAAGGCAGACAGTGTGGATTGCAGAAGCGCCAGTGAAGGCACACAAAAGAAAACAGCGCTCGTTTGTAATGCCCACAATTTCCGTGATGCGGAAAACTCGAAAGACCCTAATATGCCAGTACGCAAGGTGTGCCTGAGAGAACAGGAACTTTAGACAGCCCGTTCGAAAGCACTAGAATGCCGTGCGCTCGGTTCTTTTCCTCAAATCTGAGATTGTGATCGGGGACTACACAAGACCTGCTTCAAGACACCACGACCACGAACACTTGATGAACCATAATGGTGACAGCCGCTTCCGCGGCTGGAATATAAGAAGCTCGAAACGAATGCACCAATGAGAGTGGGGAGTGATCTCTTCGAACGGCGAAGAACTCGAAAGTGAGAGGAGGGAAGAAGTGGAGGGTGAAGACAGATAAACAACAGCGGGGAAAGCTCCTGCGCAGAGTGGGAAGAACCTGACAAGAAGATGCTCGAGACAAGCGCGACGAAAGAGCAGATTGAAGACTTCGAAGAAGAGAAGATAACCAGGAACAATATGACAGAATTTAAATGAAAGAAGGAAGCCAACTGAGAGAGCAATGGAAGCAAACCAGCGAAACACACCTTTTTTTCAACCACATGCTAATTCAACAGCGGTTCAATTTGCGCATGCACACCGGGAAAAGAAAACGAAAAAAAGCGCTCAAACTTGATTGGCTAGCTCAGCACCAGCTGCCACAATTAGATTTCGCTATAGAGCAAAACAACACACTTCTTTCGGCTAAAATCGTAAACGGAAGAAGCTCGATCCTACATACACAGCATGAATCGCAATCGTGTGAACCTTCACTCTTCTCAATACTACCCAAGTGTCGCTGAGCTTTTTTTGTCTTGTGCACTGTAACACTGTTGGTCTTGAACATGAGATCCCGACTCGGTAGTTGAGGTATCGTTTTCCAACCAGCTGCAGTGTTTCTGCCTTGCCAGCTGGCTCTTGGGTACAGCGTGCCCTATCCACCCTCAAGAACGGAATCGCGTAAGCACTCGAAGATGCTTGGAGCAAGTCTGTTTGGGAGTCATGTCCTTACTGCAGTGCCTTGGCTGGATCACCATAGATGTCCCTTTGAAGTATTTGTGGCCCCGGAAAACGTAGAGTTCAGCTGGCGGCTCATCATGTAGGTGTATGTTCTCGGGAGATGCCATTATGCGAGTATTCCCAGTTGTTTCTATGAGGCTGCAAACATGAAAGTACAAACGTATGCCCAGTAGAGTCTATGTTAAACGCCTTCATCTGTTGATTGGGGCAACACAGTGTGATGACAAAGAAAGATAACGTCACGCCAACTTCCCGTATTCGTTTAGAACATCCACGCACTTCCGACTGTCGCGCTTGACATACTGCCTGACCGTCAGCCTCATCTTCCAGGGCAAACGGCTGTCCGAAACTGTTGCAGGTAGCGGGGACTACCACGTGTGGCTGGATGGCGAAACGCGTCGTGTTTCGTTGAGCTGTTTAACTACGCACCCGTGAAGCAGCAAATGCGAGGGGGCCACCATGGCGTGGCACCAAAAATTCGTTGTTTGGCTCAGACCTTGCCCTCTCAGTTCTTTCGTCCAGTCGAACGGTGAACTTCCTTCTTCCTCAGCTATTCCTGCCTTTTTCTTGGAATGACGATACCTCTAGAAAATTAACCCTATAACGAGTTGCTCTTGCATAGAAGTGTGTGTGTCTCAGTGTGCGGGGTTGCATTGACCAGCAGATATGACTGGCAGTTTGTTCGGTTCAAGTCTCACGCTGGAAGACTTGGCTATCTCCTGCTATCTTGTAGCAAACTCAATGGAGCTTTGAACGACTCACGTATTACAGCGCACAGTTTAATGCAGTTGTTCTCTATTCTCGACACATGCCAAGAAAAAGACACGGGTCTCTTGTGCCTTTGTGCGCTCCAAGGATGAAAGCCGTTTCAGGTTTGGCGAGTTTTCAGCGAACATACGAAGCTTGTCAAACATAAAATGGGCAGACGTATCTTCAGTCCAAGGCAGGGACGGGCTGTGTGTATCTGGTTCAGGTCAGCGACAAGCGGCAAATTACGTTGTTGCAGCATGCTAGTGCCGCTCTAGCCGTCACTCCCCCTTACCTAGCTAAACCAAAGACAACCACGCGAGTTTGTTTGTCCACTGCACTTTGTCGTGCCTCCCGAGCGTCACTCAGGCAAAGATGACACCATTTAAAATACCTTTACGCTTGCCAGACGAGGGATCAAGTGAGGGTGCCTCGGATTCAAACAGACAGTTAATGGGTCACAACAGTGGTGGATAGCCTTCCATTTTGGAAGAAATCCAGTTGGAAGATGTGGTGTACGGTTAAGCCTCTCGAAGGTGAGGAATATGGTCAGTGCACCTTTACGGTAGCCAGAAACAGTGTGGGTACGAGGGAAACAAGAGATCCGGGCATCCCAGTTTTCCTGCTGGTGGTGTGCTCTGTGACAGCGCTACAATACCGTCCCGGTGTCGGACAGGTGGTGCTCAGCTGGGTCTCTCCCGCTGACGTTACTAAAACGCGGCAGTTCCACGATGAAACTAGTGAAATCGGAAACCATCGAGAAGCCCGTGGAAGCGAACCCCGGCGTTTATCAGGCGTCAATGAACCAAGCGATTCAGGTAGCGCAGGCGGCTCTGTCAACATACCACGTTCTACCTCTTCTATCCGTCTTAGTGCATCTTAGACAAGGGAGCGTTCACCTGAGCCTCCTACAACATGTCCAGAATGAGAGCATCTAGATGTCGACATTGCAAAGGATGTAGAGGAAGAACAAGAGAAACCTCGAGAGGAAAGCCGTCGGTCACAAGCGTTGCACGAGAAGAAATCTGACTTTTGGAAATCGACTGAACAGAAAGATACAGATGGTGCTGGGGGCACGGAGACGACACAATCACAGCAGCTTGCAGCAGAACTATAAAGACTGAAAAGCAAGCATGCTTCAGTCCTTGAGGCGAGGTCAAGTCTCTAGAGGAGGAGGCTACGCAGAGAGGGGAACAGCAAACGAAGAGAAGAAGGGGAGTTAACTCGACGGTGCGTTATTCGGTCAGCGCTTCAGGAGCTGCGCCTCTCACGCACCCTAAACCGTTCGCTTGAACAGCGGCGTGAAGAGCCCAACCTCGCCTTACTGCTGGCACGGTTCCGACGGCAGAGGATCAGTGCCTCTCTGCAAAACCAGACTGCTGGAAATGATGAAACGACTGTGGAAATACTCGCAGTGCATACCCGAGCAGCACACCTACTTCTAGCAGTTACCCGGGGGGAACGGCGGGGACCCGGGTCATAGAAATGGAATAAAATTTGGTTTGCAAGTGGGGCGTTCACAAGAGAGCTGTTTCTTTCTCTGCATTTACCCAGTGTCAATCCCTTCGTGATTATCCAAAGAGGTAATGCTACTAGTGTCGGCGAATGGCGCCCGCTCGTGTAGTAAACAGGACCTCGAAATCAATTCTTTGTGTGGAACTGCGGGTGAATGACAACCGTGGGCTAGCGCCGCCGTATAATGTACTAACGGAGAGGAAAACGAAGCAAACGCGGACGCTGGGCCACTAGTGGGAGAGGTAATCACACCCGCTCGGTCTGTGGCGTTGTAAGTCAAATGCTTCAACGAAGGAACTGCGTACTCAAGTTTGTGAATCGAGTTTAAATGGAGGGCACATCGGCTTATACAACTGGATCGCTTTTGCGAGTAGCGGATCAATCAGTTTTCATTAAATGCACCCTCCTGCAGTTGGCTGCAGTTGGTCCTCCCCACGGATGCCCCACGATCACCTCTCTTCCAATAAACATCGAAAGCCTGCCCATATGAATACGAGTATTCAGTGCAGTTCGTTGCGGCAACTACATTCCCGTACGCTGTAAACTACAACCTACGAAGATAAACGGTGCCCTGGTACGCTTGAACGGCGGCACGAACTCTTGTGGCGAACAACGAACGGAAACGGACGGACTGACGAGAGCTTCAGAAGAAAGCATTTTCTCCCTCGACTTCATATTTCTCTCGGATGCTCACCTCTATCTAGACATCGAAGGAATGGAACTTTCGTTCTTTTGCACTAACTGACCCGTTTACTCTTGTTCGTGTTCCCCCATCAAGCGTCTGCTCGCGCGAACATGAGTGTCGTGACAATTTGGCCCTCAACACCGCCGAATTTGAAGGCTTTGTGACGCAGTTGGTCCAGGACTTGAAAAAACGGTTTGTCACCGTTTTCCCGCTCGCAAAAGAAGCTTTCCAACTCTTCCCGTGTGCAATTGCAGGACGTAAGACAGAGGAGGCCTCGAGCGGGTAGGAGCGCCCAAATCCGCTGCACGTACACCTTCGGTATTTTCAGCAGATAGAACACATCAAAGGTGCCCTTGTCGTGAATGATTGGGAACTGAGGGAGAGCGTGGAGGATAGACAATGGCTCACTATCCTTGTGGCCACCTTCGACGGCCTCCCCGCAGCACCAAAAAAGCCTGCCGACGCGCTCAACACCTCCCGAAGTGTCTCGGCACTTCGATTTGAGTTCTCGCCACCGCTCTGATGTGGGGGCTTCCTTTTCCGTGGAATCTGCTCCATCACTGCGTTTCGACTCTCTGTCGCTCTCCTGGGTATCGTTGCTAATGTCGTGGGACGCTGTATTGAGGGAGTCGGAGGCCGCTTTCTCCGCTCGTCGCGTTTCTCGTTCAACGCAGTGCCTCCTTCTTGCACTCTGATAGACTCTGCAGAGCCATCCAGGCGCCTTCGCGTCAGTCGGCGACTTCGCACCTGATAACGCGGGCAATTCTCCGGCTCCGCCTAGCGGGCTCACCTTCCTCAAGTCCACGAGGGCCAAGCACACGTGGGGGAAACGATAAGAGACGACGGCTTCAGGCATGTCAGCTGTCGAGGAAAGGAGAGACCTGTCGTGGCAGCCTTCACCCCTCTGATCCCCTACCGTTTGTCCAGATGACTCTCTGGCGCGAAGGGTCTTCCGCCGGCGTTGGCGGTGCTTCTTGCGATGCAGCACTCTGCTTACGTTTTGGCGGGCCAGCTGGATGGCCGCCGCGCTGTAGTCGACGCCAGCTAGCGCCGTGAATCCACGACGAAGGAGACGGAGAAGAAATATACCATTCCCGCAACCCACATCTAGAATCGGTATTTGCAGGTGCCGAGTGGCTGCATCTGTTCCTTCTTCCGTCTCCGAATTAGCAGCGAGTTCGACACCAGCATTTCCGCTGGCAGCGCTGGGAACCCTCCCTTCGCTGAAAAGCTCCTGAGTTTTCGACAGAAGCCAGTTCGCGATGGCCTCGCTCTGCGCCTCAAACCATTCTTCGCCGTTGCCTTCGTAGACTGTCGTGGTGTCGCTGTCCGCGCTATCATCGGGGTCGGTACCCTCACCTGACAGACTTTCTTCCGCATCCCCACCGCATTCGCTGCCACAGGGTGAGGCCAAATGCAGCTCTTGTTCGTACAATTCTTCCCAGTAGTCGCGCAAGGCAGGCAGGGGAAGGTCTCCTCGCTCCCCTTCGCCGTCACGACAGCCCGACGAGTCGGCGCAGGTGGTACGGGTCACTTCCCCGCGGAAACTTCTTTCGCTTTCACAATCACGAGAGGGGGAAGGAATATTTGAATCTGCTGGTGCGGAACTTAAATCTTTTCCGGCATCGGGCAGCAGACTCTGTGGACTGCCCGACTGCTGGTGTGACACTATGGAGGAGATACCATTCAACGGCTTCCGTTGAGGTACCATGGCTGCCGACGGAAAACACGAAAATGGTGCGGATCCTCTCGGAGTAAATGAAGCTTTTAGTAGGAAATCAAATGGGAGATTCTCACTGAATGTGCGCCTCTCGTGAGTCAGGCCCCGACAGAGGTCTTGGCGAGAAGCACTCGAGATGTGCGTTATCCAAGGTAATGAAAGAAGCGCAAAGCAAGAGAGGAACGAAGCTTACGGTGCTGGGACGTTTTCTGGGTGTCAAGGAAGTGGACCAACGGAGCCGTAAATCCAAACAAGACGTGCAAGCATATCTCTCCCACACGTCTCAACTCACGGAAGTGTTGTCAAGTTTGCATGCAGTCGAACAGAAAAGCTCGCTCGTACGCTAGATTGACGCCACAGTTGCATGCCTCAACGGTAGACACGGGGCCCTCCCAACCGGCTTTCTCGTCCGTGGAGCAGCGCCGTTTGAGGCAGTTGTATGATTGATTGTTGCAAGTCATCGTTTCGTGAAACCTAGAAATGACACCGCAACATCATGCAATCCCGGATGTGGGTCCTGGCTTTGCTGTGTCGGAGGAAGGTCACCGGAAAGTGAGACAACGAGCTTCCGGATCACGCTATGCCAGCAAATGGTGGTCGCTTGCCCTGACCAGCGAACAAGACATGCACTTGTCTGTCCATTTTCTGTCACCGTGTCGTCCTTGGGTGATTCAAGCTAGAAAACATCTACTAAAAAACCGTCTGCCTTGCCTGCGAAAGGATCAAGGAGGGTTACGTCGGATTCAAGCAAGCAAGTTAGGAAAATCGACGGTGCCCGGCAGCGTCGCGGTCTGGACACGAGCCAGGTGGTGGCGTGCGCTACTCTACGCCTCTGAAAAGTGGGGAATGTGTCCTGTACATGCTCATAAGAGTGGGAAACAAAGTAGGGATGAGGGCAAGCAGGGACTTGGGGATACCTTTATTCCCGGTAATGGCGTGCGTTGTGACGGCGCTGCAGTATAGTCCCAGAATAGGCCACGAACTGGCCCCCTCCGTCTCTCCCGCTAAAGCTGCTGAAGAGGTTCTGTCACGCGATGGAGCCGGTGAACGCCGTGGTTCTTACGAAGGCCATGGAAATGAGTCAAGGGGTTTATCAGGAATCGATGCACCAGGTGATTCAGGTAGCTCACCCTCTCTCTTTCGCCGACTATACACTGTGTTCTTTCGTCGTCGGCGGCCGAAGAGGGAGGTTTCGCCTGAGCCCCATAAAACGTGTCCAGAATGTGCGAAGCTAGAAGCCGACATTGCAAGGGATGTACAGGAAGAACAAGAGAGACGTCGAGAGGAAAGCCGTCTGTTACAAGCGTTGCACAGGAAGGAATCTGATTTTTGGAAATCGACCCAACAGAAAGATACAGGTGGTGCTGGGGGCACGGAGACGAGACAGTCACAGCAGCTTGCATCGGAATTAAAGGAACTGAGAAGAAGGCACACGGCAGTCGTCGAAAAAAGGCTGGACTTTGAGAGGAGGAGGTGTGAGAGAGAGACGAATTGTCAGCGAAGAGAAGAAGCGGATTTGGTTCAAGAAAGATCGAGGCGTTCAACGCTGCGGAAAGAGCAGTATATCCGCAGCGCGAACCGACGGGCTGAACGACAGCGTGTATTTTTCCAGAATGAATCAGCAAATGCACGCTTTCTCGCTACGGCGACTCTGTCCTTAATGCGGCAGCAGGTGAGGGGAGGTTCTGATCCTTCGGTGGCAAATATCGTAGCAAGTTTGCAGGCGCTTCGTCTTGTTCCACCCGTAACCAAGGGGGAGCGGCGTGGACCAGGATCATAAAAGCAGGAATATGTTTTTTAAGTGGGTCCTCCATATGGTAGTTCCCTTTTCCCCAGTTTTTTGTGGCGAATCCGTTCGTGGTCTCCAAAGTCCTGCGAACAGTGTCGATGTAGTGCATCAAATCATGTAGTTACCAGGATATCGACATCAAGAATTTGGGCGGCCAAGTGGATGTATGGCAGCTTTGGACCCACACAGATGTGATGTAGGATACTGTCGAAGCCAACTTGAAAGTTGAACCCCATGTGGGACAGTTTTTTTAACTGCGGCTGTATTATGACGGTCCAGAGGTAGGCGAATCTGAATCAAATGTTATCAAAGGCTGACCAGCAGACTTGTGGAACGCGGTGGATCTTGTTTTAACGGAGCCACAGACGTTTTCTCATAGGATGGGTCCGCTACGTGTAGCGGGGCAAGCATATTTTACACAGAAATCTGACCTGGGTTTCTGAAGGAGACTGCCTCCCTCCCATCGCCACGGTAGATTTACAACTCCCCACGAGTTGAGCCTGAACAATGACGATATGTCACCGCTCGCTTCCTCACTCCCTTTGCGAGCTTCACCTCTGCAGCAGCATTAGTTCAACCATCCAACCCACGATCTTTCTCTGCAGTAAGTGGCACGGCCTGACGTAAAATCCTGTTCCGTCGGAGTACGCGTTGTGTTTTCTGATGTCGCTTCGAGTTTGGTCGGCTACAGCTTTGGCGTGAAGAAGGAGCATAGACAATTCACGGTACCTCGGAGGAGTCCTGCTTGCTCTCACTTCCAAGCGCTTGTTCCTTAGATATGCCTGCAATGTCTACAGCAGACGCAAAACACTTTGCTGTCCGTGGTTTTCCGTGGCTCAAATGTGGGTGTAGAGAAGTTGAAGAACGTCCAAGGCTTCCGTAAAATTTACTCTCAAATGCTACGCTGTGTGGTAAAGCATACATGTGCCACTTTATAGTGGTGGGCTGGGAATTTTGACATCCTTCTACTTCGGTTGACGAGACATTCGAGCCGTAGAAGGCAGAAGACCAACTGATGCTATGTAACGCAAACATGTTACACTGCGTGCGTCCCGAACGCCTGCGAAACGTCGCTCTAAATTTCAGCGAGCCGTCAGCACAGAGAGGGAATCAGCAGTGAGATTTGCGCAGGGAACTCGCCATATTGGTCGATGATCAATTCGAAAATAAGGAACTGTCACTTGTGGAGTAGCACCAACAGAGAGATTGGTGGAGAGCCACGCTGGCACAGGCACCTTTCATCTACCAGTGCCACGTTGCCGCCACGCGTCGGTGCACTCAGCAGCTCTCTGTCGTCAAGGGCTGAACCACACGGTTCCACAGAAGAGCATCACTGGCCTGCACGCAGAGCAGCGACACTGTGGGACATGTAGCGCAGACGGCACCTGGGGAAGGAATTCAGCACAACAGGAATGCCGTCTGGCTCCTCGATGGACGTGCGGCTTCACTCAAGTAAGCCAGAGTGGACTGACAGTAGTCGACGATCCTTGAGACAATGCGACTGTCTGGTGTAATCTGCTGCTGAGTGTGATTTCGGACGGTGTACATTCCCATGTGCAGTGTGTACTTTTGCTATCTCACACCGCAGGCCCACAGCGTTGTCCCACGAGAGTAGATGTTTAACGAGTGCACTACCATGCTTGCGAGTGTCAAACGACTCCACTGCACAGCGAGGCATCCTTAGACATTTCAAAGATTCAGTGACAACGGCACAGCCACCCCGCGAGGACAAATGTAGCAGAGCTTGTCTGAAGTTATGGCGCTCCACCGCTAGCCACAACCCGACCTTTGTGCCTGTTTACCCACAATAACAATTCGAGGTGTTGGGGATATCTATGATATTGGATCAATGGTAGGCTTGTTATTCTTGGACTGCAATCAAAGGTACCCTGGCACTGCTGGCAATTGAGCGTCGTTTTGACGTGGACCTTGTGAAAGCAGCTATCGTGCCGGGCACACAGGGACGGACTCAAGAGGACACACTTGAGAAACAACATTGGCGCTTCAGAAAACAGTATCTATACAGTTGTCGTGTGGCCGATGAACTGAACGGAGCATCCATGCTGTGGCTTTGACAAGAAGAGACGCAGGAGGTGGAGAAAAGGAGGTCGCGTCACCCCTCGGACAGAGGCAATCCTTCAGTTTCAGCGAGAGCATTTTGCAGACATAGGACAGGGTAACCGCTAGCATACTTTGAATTAGGGGCAACTTGTACAGGCCGCGCGTTTTAATCCCTTTTTCACTTTACAAGAGTCCTCTGTTTCATGTCTCGCAAGATTCGGGTAAGTCTCTTTAGAATTGCGTTAGGGGGAAAGGGGAAAAGCTGTTCTCTGCGGGACCTCCCGTTGCCGGGCATGCACACATTTTACGGTGCCCTCCACCCCTTTGCTAGCTGAAGTACGACAGTCTGGAAAAAAAGTGTAGAAATGGAACGGAAGACCTCTTCCCCAATTATTTCTGGTCTGCTGCGTCTGCCTGGTTTTGTGGAGGCTCCCCAAAGACAGAGACTTGTCGGCTCCTGTGTTCATTTCCGTCTGGGAAATTTCCCAGATGCACACATCACGGAGGTCTTGTGAAACGCACCCACGTCGCGCCCTGTGAATCCTTGAATGACGAGAAAATCCTACCCCTTTACACTACTGAAAACGTAGGGAAAAGTGTGTGGTTCAACTTTATACCCTAAGTTAGCCACCTATCGGACGTTTGTCTTTTTCTGACTGGTTAAGGTAGAGGCCACTGCTCTCTCTTCATCAAGCCGCCCACGTTTGGGCTGTAGACTTTTCGAAGTTTCGCTGTAGCTGGCCCTCTTCAGCCACAGCTTTTCCACTACGGCCGTCCACTTCGCCAACCTCAAGAAGTCCTTTCTCACCGAAAAGCTTTGCCTTGTTCGCCTCTCTGCGCTGCCGCGCAGTTTCTCGAACCTCGGCACTCGTGCCAGAGCCGGAAGTGTGGCGACGTCGTCACTCCCGTACGTCTGTAGCGCTTCTTTGCTACGAGGGCACACTTTGCTTCAAACAGACTTGAAAACTGTGTACCGGTTTTCATGTGAGTCAACGATTCTTGGCGAATCCGAATTTGTTGTCCATTTCCTGTTTCGAAGAGGTTGAAGTCTGCCAACTGCTCGTGGACCTCTACTCACGGGTTTCTTGGAGAGGGCTAGACGATCCAGGCGAACTTTCGACACTCTCTGGCACAGGAGAGTCTCTCCATGAAGCATCGACGTAGACAGCGTCCGGAGGAACTAGGTCTTGATTGGACAGACGGGTGACGCCGAGAAATCGACTGTCCCGGGAAGAGCCCGAAGGCACCCGTTTTGACTCCGTCACACAGAGCAAACTAGAAGCGGCGTCTCGTCGAAGATGCGCCAATGGCTTCTGTGGACAATGCAGCTATTCAACCGCCAAAGCGGAGCAGCGAGACAGGGGGGCGCTGGGATAGCGGCCTGTCCTCGTCTCCCGAGGCCGACGCTTCAGGACACTCGTCCTGTCGAAGGATGACGCCAGAGACCGTGAATGACGGAACGTCTCTAGGCTTTTTAGAGCCGGAGCTGTTGTCGGCTGGATCGTCTCGTGTGCGCGTTGCAGGTAAGTGTGCATTCCTCAGTCTTGCGGTATTTGTCTGTACAGAGGTACCCACCGGGGAAACCGCCCGACGGAGTGATGGGCACTCCGCACTGCCAGGGCAGAGGTCGTTTTCCGCTTTCCGAGTTTTCTAGCTGATGGAGAAGATCTCGGGGTTGGTACTTAAGGACATAGTTGACCTCAGCACAGGAAGTGAGGCCTCGAGCCCACTTGCCCCAGTGTGTGGAAGAAGGGTGGCGAGCTGGTTAGCCGTCGTCGTGCTTTCAACTCGAGCGAGTCGAGAAGCGCCCACCGTCATCGTGAGGGAGCATCACTGATCGAAGCGCCCCGTTTCCTCTGCTCTCTCGCGCTTGCAGTGTTCTGAAGGCTTCTGTTCTGTGGTTGCATTGCACAGGCACCGGTCGCCCGTTCCCTGCCATATGAAAGCGAGCGTGTCCAGTGCCGGGGGGGGGGGCCTGTGGGCTGATGCCATAGACTAAGAAAGTCCCGCGTCTGTCGCTGTGTTAAGCATCCCAGTGAGAAGTGGCGTACAGCACTCGTAAGGAACTTGATTTCCGCGTGCAACCAACGCGAACTCGCGTTGGTTACACGAAACAAACTGTCCGACAACTGTTCGGCTCCTCTATCACAACCAGGGGTGTCTCCGTTTCTGTCACTCGGCTTTTCTGTCTCCAGTCCGCATTCGAGGCTATCCGCCGGATGCTCCTCCACCTCCACAGACTGTCGTCCTGCGCATGTTGAACGATGAGACACTGCAGCTGAGTCGTCCTGCAGGCTTTTCCGCCAGCGCAGCTGCTGCCGCTGCCGCCGCGGCAGCCGGGAACTACCTAGGAAGCTCCAGCGTTGTGCGGTGCGGGACTCTGCCTCGGAACGCGGGAGTGTGTAGCGGGAGCACCCCTTGCTACCTCTCTTCCCAGAAAGAGTGGACGCAGGAGTACTCTTTCGACAGAGTCTTCGGCCCTGCCGCTACGCAGGAGGAGGTGTACGTCAAGACGACCCAGTTCCTGTTGCCTCATGTCGTTCATGACGGCGTCCACGGTGAGCGATGTTCTCCCGATTTGTGTGTGTCTGCACCCCGCCAAGGCGGGCTCTTTCGTCGGCTTTTTGCCCCGAGGGGGGGGGCGACAGCAGCAGTAGTCTGCTATTCCCTCTAACAAAGGCTGAGCACCTTTGCTGACGCCGGGTGCGCCCCAAGCGCATGTTCCTGACTCGGATTGGAGCAGTTCGTGGCACTCCAGAAAGCACTCGGAGGCTCTGCTTTGTTGCCGCAGTGTGCGGCCTCTTACCTGTTGTCTCCACAAGACACACGCAAAGGGACGGGTCACTGGAGGGTTCCTGATGCACCACTCTTTCTGCAGCTGTACTCTGATTTCCGAAAGGGGTGCTCCTGCTGCTGCAGTTGAACTGTTCGAGCGTCTGTGAATCAAAAATACGGTGGTCCGCGAAACAGCTGCGCGACTGTGCACGACATTTCCCCTCAGGGGACCTGATCTTGAATACCTAAGACGGGAGCCCCCATGTTTATGGGCCGTCTTGTAATCGCCGTCATTGCTGCAACTGTTTTGTTCTGTTTTTTCAGCGACGGTCTTTGCCTATGGAGCTACGGGGGCGGGGAAGACGCACACCATGCTCGGCACAGACCAGCAGCCGGGAATTATGAGACGCGCAGTGCAAGACATTTTCTTTCTGCTTGAGCAGCTGGAACGTTTCGGCAAAGGCTCCGCACCGACAACTTGTACGCGAGCGGCGAGTGGCCTGCACGCAAAAGGCCGGTGCGAAGCTTGCCCAGGGTGCGCCATTCACCAGAGCTCCACGGTTCACGTCTCGTATCTGGAAGTATACAACGAGAGAATCCGAGATCTTTTAGATCCCAGTCGAGTCTCCCTAGAAGTCCAGGAAGACTCAGGAAAGGTTCGTGTGAGCAACCTATCCGAGCACCCAGTCGCGGGGCCTGAGGACGCCCTGGCCCTTCTCGCGCAAGGAAACAAAAACCGCTGCTGTGCGGCGACGGCGGCGAACTCGACGAGCAGCAGATCTCACGCCATTTTCCAGGCAAGTGTCGCGCAAGCAAAAGAGACCCGTGGTTCAGATTCACTCTCTTCGTCTTCGGCTCCTAGGACCGTCGCAGTTGTTGTCGCGGCGGCAGAGGGATGGAAAAGTCAGTAGCTCGATGCGTGATAACTTCCGCCGCACTGGGAATGCGAAGTGGGTGTACCCGGGTGCACAGTCAGTGAGTAGCAAAGGCGATGTTCCACGCTCTCAGGGGGCAGAACCTCCGAAGGATTCCCTCAGACACTGTCTTCCCCCCACACCACGCGAGTCTCTGTCCCATGTGTGGTCTCAGCTGGTCGTGAAGAGCGAGTGGCTTAGCAAAACCAAGGGCACTTTCGCCAAGACCGAGGCGAAGCTGTCTCTCATCGATTTAGCTGGCTCAGAGCGAGCGTCCGCGACAGTCAATCGGGGCCACCGGCTGCAGGAAGGCTGCCACATCAACCAGTCTCTCTTGGCTCTGGCGAACTGCATCAACGCCCTCCACCTGCGACAGCAGATGGAACGCGTTGCTTCAGGAGCTTCCGGCAAGGCGGCCAAATGCCCAACTGGGTCGTCGAAACCCGACGCCGTGCCCGCGAGTGGACTTTCGGCCATGTCAGGTAGGACAACTGAAGCGCCGCGGTGCGGCTTCTTTCCGCCAAAGAAGGCAGGAGCAAATGTGGTCAGGGGGATGCATCAGTAGAGTGTAGAGCGCAGCAGAGTCCGTAGACAAAGTCCCGACGTCGCTCTCTACGCCGAAGGGTCGACGTCCACATATTGTCAAGCCTCTGCTTCCCAATCGATTCCATGTAAAACCTACAATTCGCATGTTTGGTGGACATCTAGCCGCTCCTGTACACGCATCGAGGATGTATTGATTTGTCGCAGGCTCGGTCTCTTCAGTCGCCCACAAGCGGAGTCCGACACCCAGTGGCAATGACTTCCCATAGGGAGGCGTGGCGTGTGCACAAAGTATTTCCAGACAACGAATAGGTTTCTGTCGACCTCGAGAGTCGCGTGAGACATGATCCCCTCCAGGTAGAACGTCTCTGAGCTGGAAGACCTTCGATACATGTCCATGCTTCTTCAGGTCCGGTCTTCGTGAACTACCGAAACAGCAAACTCACGCACCTGCTCAAGTCGTCCCTAGAGGGTCACTGCCTCGTGGTGATGATTGCCAACGTCCACTTCACAGCTTCAGCCTACGCGGGTGAGCAGCTCTCCAGCAGACGCGCCAGAGGCCAGAGTTCGTAACGTTCGTTCCCGGCAGGGGAACGCACATTTTGGAATCGAAAAAACTCTGGTTTTGATTAGATTTAACAAATAGTCTAATGCAGATTACTTTTAAGACCGGAGAGTGCGCTTAGAACTATCCTTCTGAAGAACTCGACGCTTTCCCTTTGGAACTTCAAGCGGAACGTTTTTTTCAAAGTGACGGAACTGTTCTCTGAGTAGTCAAAGCTGTGACTGACCGTCAGTACGGAGAGATCTTGTTCCAAGCAATGTCTCCGCGGCGTAGGGACGCCATCAACTGACGAGGACCTTCCGGGACCGACGACAGCCCAGTTTTTTTCTTCGGCACAGCCGAGAAAGACAAGGAAGCACATCAACGTCTTTTTGCGACTGTTTTGCTCACACGTCTCCCGATCTGGCTCCGTTTTTTGACCAGAGGTGCCACTCGGAGGGCGGTCACTTTGCATTCCAGGGCGTTTATACGTCAGACACGAGCGTGCAGGAACTCCGTTGTGCCAGTCTATATTGAGGGTTCGGAAATTGTTGTCCCCGACTCGGCAGACACTTTAGATAGAGGGGAAGCGGTTTGTCCGTGAACAGAGTTCCAGTAGCAGTTTCAAAAGTAGCCATACGTGTATATTAACGTTATAATAAGTGAGACGTTCAGGGATAATCTATATCCGATTCTTTCGACGTTTCTCTGCGTTGTGCGCGTCGTTTTCGTGCATCTTTCGCAGAAAGCAACAACACACTCAAGTACGCAAATCGGGCAAAGAATCTGAGGGTGAATGCGGGGGGTCTCCGCGGTGCGGGACTGGTGGGGGCCGCGTCGACGTCACAGGACAAGGCCCGCCTTCTGCGGCTCGTGCACGAGCAGGCGCAGCAGCTCAAAGAGGAGCAAGAAAAGTCGCTTTCTCTGGAGCAGAAGTTAGAGGCAGCACGTCAGGAGAATCAAGGTCTCCGACAAGAATTGCAGCGAAAAGGTCTTCAGGTGGAGAAGCTGCTACGCCGATACCAGGAGCTCAAAAAGGCACGCATGCAGGGTCCCGGTGCCCCGGAGGCAACCAAAGAGAATCGGGAGTCCAATACGCGGTGTTCGTCCAAACGCGATTTCTCCTCGTGTAATCCAAAGGACCTCGAATGTCTGAGCGACAGAGAAAATGCAGAAGATGTGTGCATGTCGTCTTCGACGCCCAAGAGGCAGTTCATCACACGACCGGACTCACTACAAGGTTGTGCGTGTTTTGTCTCCTCCAAGGGGGAGACTGGAGATGAACTAGCTCTTTCCGCGAATGTGCAGTGTCCCGTTAAATGCTCGGGAAACGTTGTGGAAGCCTCTCCCGCATCCACCCCGCTTCGGCCATGTGTCGGAGGAACCCCCTCTCGCCCCACCGGAGAGGCCGAGAGTGATTCACTTCAGTCGGTTGACCCCAAGAGACCCAGTCGACAGTTACGGTCTGCCGAAAGGAGCCGAACGAGGCGCGCGGGGATGTACTCACTCAAAACCACTGGAGAGAACTCGGAAGCAAGCCCCGGGGTCGAGGCAGCTCACAGTGTTGGATGCCCTGCGCGACCTCCGTCCCCCAGCAGCGCCTCACTGCGCCGCTCGCTGCGTCTGGCCAGTCTGCCAGAACGCAGAACCTACGAAGCACAGTGCTCGTGCTGTGACGGCTGGCGTGGAGATGACCAGCGGGCGTCTGAGGCTACGCTGCGGAGACAGGACCGGGAAAATGTTGGGCACCCGCAGGACCACGACACCAAGAGCGAGCCGAGCACATCTCTCCGTCGAGACGTGGACAAAGGTCTGTCGGTCGCTTCTCCGACGCCCCTCTCTGCCCGGCGAGAACGGAAACGCGGCGCGTCCTGCTGCGACAGCGCACTCTTCACGACCGCTGTGCCAACACCAGCGACTTCGGGGATTCCTCCGACCTCTCCGTCCCCTGCAGAAGCGTCTGACAAGCAGACACTGGCGCCTGCCGAGTTTCCCTTGCTGTATGGGTTGCGAACATCTCCGAAAGAATTGCCCTCGGACTGTCCTGAGTATCCGCGTGGGCAGGGCGGAGCGGGAGCTCACGCGCGCTGTCACCGTAAGGCGGGACCGGTGAGTGAACAGGACAGTGGCGGATTGCGGTCTGTGGATCTCGAAGCAGCCGCCGCAGCCGTAGAGGAATCTCCGGAGAAGTGCACAAAAACCGAGACGCTTCTCCGGCGAGGTGGCCGCCTTCCTCGGACTGGCAGTCGGGGGGCAGGGGGAGCTGGAGGGCGCAAGGCGATCGGGACGACTGGGCGAGGTCGGGCACCCATCTCGACGCATGCAGCGCCTGCCTGCGCCTCGAGCCTCAGCAGTCGAGGCGGGAGGAAGGGGGTGCTCCCCTCAAAAGAGCCCAACAAAAACTGCCGGATCGGCACGTTTCTGAAGGAGACGACGAAAGGCCCCACTTGCCGGGGGACGGCTCCTGTAGGAGCGCCGCAGCACCAGGCGAGGAGTGCTGACAGGAGGAGGGGAAACAGTCGCGAACGGCGAGGAGACGCCAACCTTGACTGGAGAGCGCCGGGCGAGGACAGGCAGGCCGCAAAGGAGGAGGGACAGCTCCACGCAGAGAGCAGCTCGAAAGACAAGATCTCGCTGCATCCGGCAACGCGTAGCAGCGCCAATGTGGAGACAAGCAGAGAATTGAGGGCTCTCCGATCTGACTTCGGCTGGCAGTCACGAGAGAAGAAACGACGAAGAATCCGGGACATGTCGGCAGCGAGCAGCACCACGGCAGAGGATCGTTCATTGCTCCGCGCGCAAATGGCGACCAAAGACAGCCTTTCTCGCTGTCGAGCCAAGCGAGTGACGGGCGAAGGTGTTGTGCGGAATGCTTCATGCCTTCGTGTCGAGACCACGATGGGAGAGGTATATCTGCCGCGGTCGGTCGAAAGCCAGGCAAGAGGCAATGTCATGCAAGAGCCTACAGCGCTGGAAGCCAGCACCACGCGAGAACCTTCCGTCATGTCTGACACCTGGAGTTTCGCCTCCGAGTCAAGTTTCACGAAACCCATGCAGTCGCGTCACAGTTTGTGCGAAAGTGAAAGTGGTGCAGCCGCTGAGGCATCGAACGCAGCGGAGGGACCTACCTCATCGGCTGCGAGAGATCGCCCGTTGCTCACAGCTGAGAGGCAGTTGCAAGTCTGCCACCAATCAACGGGGGCTGGTACAGCCCATTCAGACACAGCTACGCGTCGCCCCAATCGGTCTGCAGACGGGAGCTCCAACGCGCGCTTGGGAAATGTAAAAATTCCTGTTTGTAGCAGCAGCGACCGAAGTGAAGCCTTTCGGAAGACCAGCCAGTCCGCATGCGGTCCAATTAAGCGCCCCGATGCGGCAGGATGCTCGATTCCGACGACTCCTCTTCTCGAAGCCGGTGCCACGGGTGGGCTCGCCATGAAGGAAGGAGAAAAGCTTATCTCTTCTCGCAGTGGCGACGGAGGGAAGAGTGTGAAACCGTGTGATCTCGGGGCACGGTTCGGCTGTCTGAAGAGCAGAAGCACCTTACAGGGTGGCGCCGAATCCACAAGCAGATAAGCGCCGACTCGGGGCTCGGAAGGGACGTGCGCAGCTGGCTGTAGTGGGCGCGGGAACAGGCACTGACCCAAGTGCCGCAGCGATGACAGATCAGGTATTTAGTTCTTTGTTTAAGCAGAGAGCAGTGGATAAGCAGGACGGGGGGGAGCGCTACCTAAAAAGAATGGATAGTTATCACCCAGGCTGTGTGTGCAGTGGCCCAGCTACACGGCTAGTGTCAATTAATGTAAGGTTCAACGGCTAAGGCGTTTTCCAGTCCAGATATCCGGCAGCTCGGTAGTGGGAAAAGGACACACGCGTGACAAGCAACACTTTGACGCGGAAAAGATTTCGAGGCCGGATTGGATGGTAGGCCTCTCTCCCAAGGGTAGGCTTCGTCATTGATCTTACCACTCATTGAGTCGGAGAACTGCGATCTACCCAGGCTGTTCGAAGGCAACGAGTTCGGCTGCGTTAGTAATCTCTGGAGTGTGATGAGCAGGAAGAGTGAAGACAGTTTTTACGGCGCCCTTTGATGGTTAGTATATCCCAGCGGCAATACAGGACTTCACCACGGTTATAGAATTCACGAGACGCAGGCGGACCTGGCGTAGGCAAGCAGGTGCCACGAAGATTTTGAGAGTTGTCTTTTGGGACGTCCGAATAGACAGAGGAACGAAGGAGATAACTCCGGGCGCATGACGGGGCGGATGCGTTAACGTAGCGAAACGCAATCTTTGAATATGATGCCAGCTTCATGTACGGGGAGCGTCATCTTTGAGGAAAGAAGTATCGCCCAGAAGCTGCGGAGTGTGGGGACCGCAGCGATTTGCCACACAAGGAAAGAGTAGACAGTCAAAAGCCAGCAATAAGGTAGCGGGTAACTGACAAAGACAGAGTTCCTACTAGGCCACGACGATGGGTCGTCTGCTTGATCTGTTGACACATAATGTCCAAACTCCCCCGACACGCTTCAACAATTCACGGAGTTGGCCACACTGAGTAGAGCCGGCGAGTACATGCGGGTGAAGAAGCGTGCGAACTGTGCCTGTTGTTTTTTGTCGAGGAATTCCTGTGTTTACAGGGGGTTACCGAAGCCCTCATCCACTATCGCGAATTTTTGCCCAGTGCGCACAGTATACACGGGGAATGCTTTGCCGACAGGATCTCTCGTGAACTCGTACAGTAATCTATCTGCAAAAATCAGTGCTTCGGAGTTCTAGAATCTTGTGAAGACCGTTTTGCATAAATACCACTTTCTTCTGGCCTCGGAGGTGGTTCTTCTGACGCCGTACGTCTGCTGCAAACTGGAGTGACTGCAATACTAGGCAATCAAGCCCACACGAGTGACAACGTAGCTGAAACCGAATCAAGGCGGTGGATTCATTTCTATGTGGGTGTTTATCTCGAGGTAGCTACATGTATGTTCGCAACAATTAAGAGATATCAGGACGGACAAAATCCTAGAGTCTACGCAGCCTTTGTGTAGAGGACACGACAGCTTCCGCATGTGGTTATATGTACCCTCTTCCAAGCCGCACGTTTCTGTAGGCGATGCACATCGTAAGCATCTCCACAATTCCTCTCGTATGCTGTTAGAAACAGGCATTCTCCGCGTCACCAGAAGGGACTCGCAAAGCAGGTATATCGTGGAGACCTGCTGTTAACTACGGAAGACTGCGCAGTGGCTTTCTGATTGTCGAAAAGCTGATACTACGCCTATTCGGGAGAAACCCGTGGATTCACCTCTTCATTACGACTTGCAGTGTCATAAATTGCTCTAATATGGTCGTTCAGTTTTTCCTCTAATCGAGGACACTAGCTGGGTACCTGCATTTTCGCGGCTGCGCCACAACACGCCCAGCCTGACAAAGAACGAGGTGGAAACATGATCAATTTTTTCGCAGAACACGGCAGGCATAGAGATGAAGTCATACGTTCTAAGGCGAACACCGGGGAATTGTGCTGCTATGCACAAGCTTGTGCCCTGTGCCTCCTGTCACAGCAACAGCCTCTGTTTGACGCCGGGGCGGTTGCTGGCTTTTCGAAGTGCCCACAACAGAGATACTTCCTCAACTGAAGTGGTTTGCTGTCCTTTGTCTGCCGCCGGACAAAACAAGACAGTTTTTCGGTGGCAACAAAAAAACTCACGCCGTTACCAATGTCCCATGCGAATGCTGCCGCTGTGTCTGCTGAACCCAGAAGTGACAGGTGTGTGCCTGGGAGCTACATTTAACACTGTTTGCCACTTCGTTGTGAAGTACCAATGAAGAATAGTTGAGAAAGCTTCTCGATAGTGTTCGAGCTCTCTTTCGATTTTACCTCAGAAATTGAAGGCGACGGTGAACGTTCACTCTGCCGAGGGCAGCCCCGGACAATAAGCCGCTTCTGCTGTAGTGAAGCAGGTGGCATGAAGCCAGCAGGACCGTTTCGATCTCATGGATGGAATTAAACGTCACCAGACTCATCTGAATAATAAATCCAGCCATAGTGTGCATTTTGTCTTCAGAAAAGGGGATAGGAACTTTCTTGTGGGCGTGACGCCTCGTCGGTAGTGTCAATACGTGTCGTAGGAGACGACAGCAGCCGTAGAAAGACGGTTTATCTGCGTGAAAACCGATGTCGTTCCCTGGTTGCAAATTTACCACAACGAAACCATGAGGATTCCTTGAATAGTTTACTGGGTTCCTCACTTCGTTGTTTTTTCAAGCCTTTACTGTCGCACAAGGATGAGGAGACATGGATACCTGTGGAGGCTCATTGACAGTGAAGCCTCGTTGCCATGCCGTTGATCGTCAGGGCTGACAATCGTCGGCGTCTTTCGTTCTTTCCAATCTTCTATTCGCCCTCGTCTCAGTCCACGGAAGTTTCTGCCAGGATTGCAGAGAATTTATTGTTTCGATAATGCACTTTGTAGCTGTTCCGTTATCCTTATTAATTGTAGTGTACGACTGTGCTACCGGACACCGCGTTTGCGTTGCATGCTCCAGCGTCCGCGACTCACACAGAGTGGTAGGTTGTAGGTTGCGACTTTGCTAGGAACAACGAGTGCGCCTTCCGTTTTGTTTTCTTGTAAACTTGTACGGAACGAAAGTGGTTTCAGTCTGCCACAGCAAACCTCAAAAGAAAAGCGGACAGACGGCAGCTCTGTGTATACACAACACTTACGCTCCTGTCCGTTTTACTCTCTTCTGTCGAGTAAATTGCACTACATTGTCTGCGGTGTGTCACAACTTTTGTCACAATCATTTTGAGAACGACCATCGAAATACAGCAGGGACCGTGGCGTCGCAACCCGGTCTCTCTGCTGTCTCTCTGCCGTTGCATCCCCAGACGGGCTACTGGGACGCCAGGGAAGTGTTCGTAGGCAAGAACGCCTACGTGGGGACCGGAAAACTACTCCGGCTCCGTCGCAGCAGGGCAATGTTGCCAGATGCTCGTTCTCTTGCCCAGCCGAATTTAACGCTTTGCAGGGAGAACTTGGGAGTCTCCAAGCACCGCAAGTGTGAGCAGGACCTCCACCGTGGGAAGTCCGGGTTTCATCCTGTTCGGCACACCATGTGACGGCAAGGCGTTCACAGAAAATGTTACGTGGAGAGCGGATGATGTTCAATAAAGTCACAGTCGGCTGCCTTCTGCCCTTGTTTCCACGCGTGTTCCTCAAACGGACTTGTTCCTTGCATTCCGAGTGCGTGATCACGCGTTCGGGAGGGTTCGTATGTCGCGGGCATTTACGCTGTGGCAGAACCGAAGGTCGCGTGATTGCGTGGGATGGCATAAACACCATCCGTAGTAGAAACGTTGAAGCGAGTTTGACCTTCCGCTGTTCGTGGCAATGGGAACTCGAATCGCCTAGGAGAGGGCAGCGAACTCATGACGCAACCGTTTCCTACGTCCCGAGGATCGTTGCTAGATACGGACCCCCGTCTCTTCCAGAAAATGTAGAAGAGAGACGTATCGGTACGGGGGTGTCTGCAGTGAGGTCATTTCCAAATTGCTGCCGACTGTCCTGTGGAGTTTCTCGTGCAACCTTGCACTCTTTCAGCCACACTGCGAATCCTCAGGATGGAAGAGAGGCCCAGTCGGTCACCAAGGCGGACGGTGCACTCAACGAAAATAAACTGACTAGAGAAACACCAGATGCGGTTTCAGACACACTCAGGAACAATGAAGGCCTAGGGCAGGAGAACGACCAGAAAAGGAAAAAGGCTGAAGAACTGGCGGAGAACGCGCGCATGGCGGAAAGTCTCTGGCAGACATTCGTTCCTGAGAGGAGCTGGGGACTGACGTCTCCGGTGTTTTGGGTGTTGTTGGTTGCTGTAATTGCGTTACACGAAATCAATGAGAAGCGCGATAGAGAAAGAGCTAATAGCAGAACCGCAGCTGATGAGACGGAGGCAAATCTCCGAGAGGAAGTGGAGAAGGCAAGAGCTAGAAGAAGGCGGGAAGTAGAAAACTAGATTGTTCAAAACACTAAGGGCCTTGGCGGAAGAAGAAACGCGATCTGCTGCTCTGTGCAGCCGGAATGACATGATTCGATGTATCTCCTGTTGGCGTGGTCGTATGCAGAGGCTCCCGAGTTGCCGGCCGTTCTACAACAATAGAATCAAATAAACCGCTTTAACATTGGAGAACGCTGTTTTCTCAAGGGTACTTGTCCTGTGTTTCTGAGAACGTGACATATATTGAAAACAGAATGAAGGCTACTTGCGGCCGACGCCAGCTAGTGGAAGATTGATCATAATCGGCGACTCTCGTATATTCACTTTTCATCTGCTGGCGTAACCCCCAGATGTCATCCTGCCAGGACTGCTGCCGCCCGGCTTATGCGCTGTAAGTTCTCAAAATATTCAGTTGTCAGGGCCACTAAAATATGCTAAGTGTCTCGTCACTACACATAAACAGGCAGTTGGATTTCTGGTTTAGCGTGCACTAGGATGCCTTACTATTCTGTAAAAATACGAAATTGTGCTCGGCTACGTGCACACTAAGACCACTCAATAATTGCATGCTTACTCTTTAGCCTCAGCCTTCCATGTTCTCCAGGTTTGCTTCACTATAAGAACCGAAAGAAAAATCATAAGCACATTCACGGAACCCAGACAAAAAGAATCGTCAGTGTACGTGAGCTCACTCAGTAACAGGCGACGTCAGTGAGGGAGCCTGGACAGGTGGCACTTCAGTCAGGAAGTTCGACTGCACATGAACTTTTCCCACAAGAAACAGCCAAGCTATTGACACTTTTTCTAGAGCCACAGCCTTTGTACATGGCGCCGATGCAGAACTGAGACCCTTTCCCCCAACGTTTCGGTGGCCGCTGAGAAATGCTTTCTACTGCAGGCAATACAACGCCAACCACAGGCCATTTTACGACTTTCTACACTCTTGGATTTGGCGGGGCCACTGAAAGTTTATGGACATCAAGACACCCGACTCACAGCGACTGCCCGCTACATTGAAGCTGGATCCTGCAAAAGAGAGGGTACGCTGAAAGTTAGAGCTCCTTCGTCTCTTCGGTCGGCAATGGAGCTTTCTGAGTTGTCTTCCCCTAAAAATTCGACTGGATGGAAGCTGTGGGTATTGCTTGGGGAACTCGGCAGGTGTTTGATTGCGCATGATGTTCAGGGTGACAGAGCCTCTGGTTGATAGCATGAAAGCGGGGATTTTGTGCGTGCATGCCAATTATAACCATTGCTGCAGAGGTGGGAGCCTGTTGTTTGGGGAGGGGATCATGGCGCGTGCGGCGAGCTGTTTGCCTTCAGAACTGCGTCTGAATACTGGGCTTGTTTTGAGATTTCTTGTCAGCGGTTGACCGAGACGGACACGTACGACGGTCGTGACTTGACCCTGGGCCTTCGGGGATTCCCTACATCTTTCACGAGATCCCAATTCTATTATGCGCTTGTGCGAGGGGAAGAAACGCCAGAAACAGTGGGTCTTTTGCTTATTAACGCCACCAGCTGCCCCTCAAGAATGTTTTTCGCCAGACGTCTCAGAAGCTGCGGATGACTTCGGCGACTTGCTTGGAAGCTGTCGTCATTAACAGTGTTGGCTTGGTACAAGCATATAATCAATCCGGTAGTAAGGTATAAGATAGTAGCTAATATACCATATAAGATGTATATTGCTTATGAAATAGCACTACCTCTAATAATCTAGGTCATACTGTATCCCCAAATAATCACCCATCCACTTTGGTAGAAAGGGTAAACCTACATGAGTTTGGTCGATGTTACGCGATTCGGAATGTTAGCATCTAGTAGCAAGCGTAGGGCATCGTGAACTGGTCTGTACTGAGAGTTTAGTAGTCCTGCCTCCACATGTAATTCCTCGAAACAGTTGGACGGTAGATGTCGCCGAGTGAATTGACTTGGCGGTTGCCGTCCAAACCAAACGGCCTGTTGCCACCACAAATGATTGTTAAAGTTGTTACTGCAATTGGCCCGCTGTCATGCGATTCACTCATTCTATTGGGACCTCTGACAAGCCTGCGCAGCAGAGTCCGGATGACATGGAGCCGCGCCGCAGCTGTTAGCGAGAGCGCAGCCAAAGCTAGAGCCCCGCCCAGACACAGGGGCCTTCGGAATGACGGCAAATGGAACTAACCTGCACAATATGTTCGAAATTATGTGCGCGAATCCCTAATGTTACAGGAAGCAGGTCTCCACAGCTACCTGCACGACCTGCGTGTCATGCAGACGCCGCAGTCAGACGGCAGTCGCAGGCTATAACAGACCGTACTGTCCCCTTCCACACACACGGAGGGACGTTCGTTTTCCTCTTGCTCCGATAAAATCGCCTGTCTCAGACGCCACATCGTTACCGTACCCTCGAGTGTGCTGCTCGAAAGCATCAGTCAAAAAAAAGAACGGCTCCGCCTTCAATGCAAAACCAGTGACTGTTCAGTTAGAAACTGTTTCCCCGGTCGGTGTCAGAGAAGAACGCTTGTGTCTACCACATCATCTGCACTAAAAGCTGTCCAGAGGTAACTAGGGGAAAACTTTTATCGCACTCTCCACGCTATTCATCAGTGCTGCAGTGGACGATGGCATCTGTAAGGTGTAGCTCGCTTCTGTGACAACCATTCTGACATCAAACTCCTTGGTCGAATGAGTTGCGACACACTTTTCAGAAACGTTCACCTTCCACGCCACCGTCGTCCACTTGTCAAAACGAATCAGTCGTTTTTTCATCCCGATCAGCACACATTGCTTACCGAGAAGAACGCCTGTCTCCGCAGACACATTACACATATGAAACAGGACACACATTTGTACGTCACCACGGAAACTCTTTTATACCAAGCAGACACGACTGGACAACGGGAGAACGAAACCACGGGGCTGTTACCACAAGAATCCTTCTCGGCAAAGACCTGAGTCGCATTACGACACACACCGCAGAATGGATCAGACTCGAACGGAAAACCTGTAAAACACATTCGATGACATTATTTATTGCCCCTTAATCCCGCATGAAAAGCAGAAACTCTACTTCCTCCCCTTTTAAGCTGTCAGCACGCGCAGCGCTTCTTGACAAACTGTCAAGTATTTACGCACGATTTGTGCACCTTGAGATTGTTCTCGCTTTCGCTGTCAACTGCGTTTTACCTTTCGAGCTGTCCAAAGCGCCACCCGTGCTCTCAGCACCACAATCGCACACGATTACTGCTGCTTCGTTTAGTTAAGAGAGCAACTGACCGACATTGGTGCCATATGCTTTTGAAAGGCACTGACGTCCCACAGCATTGTCCCCCGTTTTGTCAGGTCTTCAAATGAATCCTATCCATAATCCACAGTCCGAGAAAAGATGTGGAACGTAAGCTGCACGCCTTGCCCCAAATCGCCGCCAGTACACACGCGACGCGAATGAACATACCATATCACAGATTACCAGAATCTGATCTTGACCTTCGATGCGATTGTAAACGGTTTGTTTCAATTTCTCGAGTCGAACGCCTACACAAAAAAACGCGAGTTTATCCAGAACCTCATAACAGAGGCATTACCCAACACCTGAAGTACATACAAGCTAGCTTCAGATAAACGTCAGTGTACCCATGTCTTTCCTTACACCTATGCATCCCACAAAATCGCACATCATTATTTCTTGAAACAAGTTATCCTACCCAAAGGATATCCTCATGGAGGTAGGTGCTCAGACATGGCAATTAAAAAGACAGCATCGCATCATCAAGCTCCGGATGCACGAGAGACCCCAACAGAGGAATCCAACATGATAGCCGAGTTCACGTAAGGCTAGAACGTTGCTCAATGATCTGTCACAGGGTCATGCACCCGCGAAATATCACGTCGTTGTATGCGAAATGAGCGACGAATAACAGGTGACTCGTGTAAACAGCGAATATTTGATCGACTTCCTCAACAAGTCTTCGAAGCTGCTGGTTGAAGCGAACAGTGCACAATCACGTCTGTCCCCACGCCCATGATCGTGGACGTACCCTCACGCATGCAAACCCAAAAAGCACCTGTCAGCCGCCTGTCGTCTCCAACCTGGTTACCGACAACAACACTCCCACTTTCTTTAAAGAGGTTCCTTTGTACCAATGTGCACTAGCCTCGAGCACCTCCATTGCCGTCGCCGTTTAGCAGGGATACACTGAAGCTCCATACAACACAGGAAACCCTGCGACGAACCACAATGGACGAAAGCGAGCCACCATGCAGGTGGAACCTAGAGGTCTTTGTCACGCTTCTTTCGAGTGCCGGATTGTTACGCACACAGGCAAGTGGTCAGAAACATGATGCACTTTTGTGCTGCCCAGCGGTATACAGAGGCACGCAAAAAACCGAAATAACATTGGATTATCCGCTGGAAGCGTGATTGTTTGCTGGTATCGGGAAACGGAGCCAAAATGGTCGTTTGAGAGCAAGAAGTAGTCGATTAGTTGCTTGATGGGGAGCTTTGGCTTGCCGTTATCTGTAAACACACACAGAAAACCATACGCGTTCGCCCGCATTGTATGCGTATTCGAGTTCCACTGCATATATAGGTCACGTTTCCACAGGAGTTGCCATGGGGTTCCACTGTGAGTGCAGCAACGGTTCTGTCTTTATGCACAACGCTAGATCTCGTGCAATGCTGAATCAAGACTTGACCGACGCTTACTGTAATAGCAAGTGTCGTTCAGTTCCGTATCATACGAACTCGGCGAGTCCTCAGGATCAGCGAGGCAGAGGCTACAGTTAAGATTATCTGGTCGAATTGCCTCCATGAGGTACTTGTGATCTTCTTTATAGCGAAGATTTAAGTCTCCCGCAATGATAAGAGGCTCAGTCGCCTTCACCAAACCTTTAGGCAAGCCACCCCCTTTCCAACGACAACAACCTGCTCCGCCCGTGGTCATGTCCTTCCGCTTGGATTTCCGCCGCTGTTTTTTGTCTTGTCTCTTAGAGGTCTTATCCTCACGTTTTTCTGCATTATCCTTGGGTTCCTCAGCCTCCTCTGAAGCAAATTCTGTCTGCTCACACTCCTCCATACCGGAGCGAAGCCACGCTGCCAATTCTTTTAATTGGGCTACGCGAATTTTATTGTTGGAATTCCCCGATTGCAGGTGTGTTCCTACAACATTATAGATCTTGCCCGCCTTCTCAATCCTCGCCAAAATTGCACCCTTGTTCTCAAGACAGTCAGGAAGGGCACCGCGGTAGTAAATATAAGCATGTCTCTCCAGAATCGGCCACTTTGAGATTATGGCAACACCTCCATTCCGACGGGCTCCCTGATAGTTCCCGCTCACTGACGTCCACGAATCCCTGTGTCGACGAGAGGCAGACTCTGAAGCACTCACGTTCGGTTTGGAGCTATCCGCAGTGTTTGCTGCTTCCGCGACGCCCTCGCGTTTCCTCTCTTGTTCCTTGCCCATGAGTTTCGCGGCAGGAGGAAGGCAACAGCCACAGGGACAGCAGCACAAACAGGGGCATCTTAGACACACGCAACACTGACAGCAGGTGCAGCAGCAATCCCCACAGTCAGGACACGCGCAAGGAGGTCCGCTGTCGCTACCGAGAATACGCGTCTGGTACGGAAAAGGGCAGTCTTTGTCTTGCTCTAAAGTTTTGAGGAGGCGCCACACTTCTTCGGCCCAGCACTCCTGAAAGATCATAACGTCGGGACGGTAACTTTCCGAGACCTTCCGTAGGTATGGAAGTAGCTCGCGCTCCCTGCTCCACCAGTTCACTGACAGAGAACAACAGTCCACAAGCATCTGAATGTTGAACGATACCAGCGTTAACTCGTCAGCGGCAGAATTCAGAGACACGTTGACGTATGTAGAGCCTCGGGTCATCAGTGGGGGCATCCTGTCTTGCCGAGGTGACTGTGGCACAGTCGTCACGGGATCACTCCCGACATCTTCACCCTTGGTGGTGACAGCACGCTTCGACGGGTCTGGAGTGCCATCCCGGGTTCTTGTCAATTTCGCAGGAGCAGTACGGCGCACCGGAGTAACTTGCTGTCTTGCAAGCTGAACTTGGCCGCCTGACGCAAGTGGGGTCGCCATGGGTGGCAGTGCGCCTACCCGACACACAACAAGGCTTCGGCAAAAAATTATTCGCTTCGCGGAGCGTTGAGCTACGACGTTGTGTGAATGATTGGCTCCCAGCGGCGGTGGGGCCACGAGGTGGTTGCTACGCTGACCTTTAGAAACAAGAAAAAACAGAGGCGTCGAGGAGCTCTGGAGCTGATGTAAGTAAAGCGAGCAAAACGCCGACGTCACGCGCCCGGTAGCAAACAACAGCTTTCGAGCAATTCAGGGCAAGAAAGTACCCGATTCAGCGTCATCGGCTGCAGCAGTCGCCGCCGGAAGACATCCCATCTTCCACGTTGCTTGTCCCCTCTCAGCACAAAGCTGATAGTGTTTTCCTGACCTTCACACTTGTCACCTCGCCGCTGTTCCCACCAACGAAGTAACCTACGAGCGCAGTAGCGGTTCGCCGTCCCTGCACGATCAAAGTCTTTCGGGCATACGCCTTTGCCAAAAAGCTTGCCAACGTCTAAGAATTGTTAGCCTGTTTAGTTCCAGGAGACAAAAAAGTCAAACCACTACGACCTGGTCTCATCAGCTGTTGTTGCCGATGAAACTTGCGTGCCACAGCCGTGTTGACGGAAGCTCGTGGCCGTAACTCCCAACATTGCACGAAGACGAGCTGTACAACAGTCTGGTCGGTAGAAGGCACACAAATTAGATTGCGCTGCATCTACCAAAACCAGAAGTACCACGGAGAGGTGAAATGAGACGCAACACCTCCCGTCAAAGACCGTCTCGACACTCCCCCGCTTGGCCTCCGGCGCTACACTGTGGTGTGTTTAACTTACACCTGAATAAGATACCAGAGGGATTGCCACACAAAATTGCTACTCAAACACACGCAGTATACACAAGTATGCAGGCAAAAAAAAGACAGTTTGCCTTCCCGTCGCGAACAAACCAGCAGGCCGTCGCATGCCTGTCCCCCCAGTACCACATTCGCAGCTATGAAAGCTAGTGGGTGAGTGAAATCAGATTAGCTAATACTTCGTTCACGGGCCCATATTAGTGCAAAACTGAACAAAAAGCGCAATACCGGGACCTGTGAACGCGTTCATTTGTAAACAACTCTGGAAGCAGACAATCCTCGCCTGGAGCCAACTAGCCAAGACTGTTGACATGGGAACAAGCTCAACCGCCGTCGCAAACCCGCCAGCACCCGCCGGCAGTGAAACTTGTGGTGCCGAATGAGAATGTCTGCCAGTGGCTGAAATAATGGAGAACTGACTCTTTCCTTTCAAGTTCGTTCATTTCAATAAATGTAGTCACCCTTGTCCCTTTTTAACGAGGCAGCCAACGAGCCAGCCGCTGCGTAAAGAAAAGGCCTGGCGTTTAAATCGGGACTTCGCCAGCTCACACGCAGAAGAGTGAACACTATATTTTTTTCGGCCATTTTCTCCATTCCAATCGAGGGAAGGCGAATGAAATGTGTTCGGTCAAGAAGTGGATATCGTTCTTGTCGAGAGACTCATGATTGGAGAGACAGTCCCCTCTGCGAATGCATAACATGGCCTCGGTGACTGTTCAATCGGGTACGTGAAGGGAAGTTACAGCACGCATAGCGCACCTCAAACTACACATCTTCTAGTGGCGACCACAAATCCACAGCTACGGTCTGCCGTGAAATTTCGTTCACTAGCGACGCGGTCAATAAACAGCTCTTTTGCGGCCTCATTGCGCAGCTCTCCCACACAGCCAAACGATTTGCTCCAAGTAAATGTGCATGGAACATCAGCTCTCTCCCTTCGACAACGGCATGCTGGAAACAAAGAGCAGTCCCTGCCCCGCGATATGGGGGAGCGACACTTCCGCCTCAAGTCTCGAATCATTCTCAAAGAGTCTGCAGTTCGGCTGCATTCTTTATTGACAAACCCCCTGAGTAGAGTGGTCTTTCAGCTAAATAGTTGCGAACGGAACTGAGCAGAGGGTGTGACGTCGACGACAACGACAACAGGGAAGCGCCGGCGAAAGCTATGTGATGCAGGCGAATTGGGCAGTCCAGCATAGTCGTTGGTTAAATAGACGGCGAAATGGCAAGATTCAATTTGCTATACATGGGGAAATCACAGACCAGGAACAGCTAAAACTGTCATTCAGGTGAGGTAACCCATCATTCCTTTGGCAGTAGTTCCGAGAGCACAGTTTTTCAGCGTAGCGGCCAAGCCATTTAGAAGTCTGGAAGCTGTTGCGCAATAAAATGTACAGAGGCGAGGTCAGACGCGCAAACCAGTCCATCTTTGACTAGATCGTACGCAAAGTAGTCATAAATAAATATCCCACATTTTAACCTGATTTGCTCTCTAGAAAAGGAGATTTGGAAACGTGAGAACAGTAATCACCAAGGAGAAAGGCTCCTAAAGATGTGCTTAATTGCCTTCGTTAGCTGTAATTTACGCTGAAGCTGCGAAAGCCACCATTCAACAAGAATGACAAGCAAACGTAAGCTCCTCGACACGACTTAGCCATCAACTCATGCAACACACGGAGGATATGGTGCTGGCACCAAAGCTCTCACTGACTGAGCCTTGAAACGTTACTAGGGCTCTTCCTTCACTCGAGATAGCATGACTTTTTAGGTTGATAGACATCACATCGTACGAGACAATCACGGTATACTACGACGCTGTTTTGGACTTAGCGATCGATATGCAATACCTGAGATGCGGTTCAACCTTGACTATCGACTGCCACCTTGGAGACTTCAGACGTCAGCTAACAGCCTCTCTACAAATGTGAACATTCTTGATGCCAACCCAGTCATCTTGAAATTGCTTTTTTGTTCGATCGATAGTCCCCATGGGATGTATAAATCACTTATGAACGACTAGGGTCGCCGAGGCCCACGAAATCCGCGCGACCCTGCTCTTCAGGCAGCGCAACGTGACAAGACTTGTCCACCGACGGAAATCGATTTCAGGCAATAAGGATTCTCACTTCCAACATGATAGGAAATCCGCAGTGTTTCAGACTTCATGAAAAACGCTGCAGGGAGGCTTCTCTGCAAGACAGGTCGCATGACAATTCACTGTAGCGGCGCTAAGCTTCAGCACTGGAACAAACGTGAGGAGGAAAGCAGAGGAAAGAGATTGGCAAGCTCGACAGACTGAAGCGCTTTCTTACGCTGCGTTCGATGCGAATCCAGGACGGCTCTAACCCAGTCAGAACATTTAAGGTATAAGGTAGGAGCTAATCTACCATATACGTTGTGTGTTGCTTGTGGAGTAGCACTACCTATGATAATCAGTAAGTATACTGTGATCACTAACAAATCCATTTTAATACGACTCTTTGTACTACAGTTTATCTTCGAATTAATTGCGGGAGAAAACTACTACTCACACAAATGGGCATAATCCTTGAACGGTTTGATTAACAAATGAGGATAAGAGGCAACTATAACCGCGGCTCGACGAAATGTAGCTATAACATTGTAGCTGGTTACGAGGAGATCTTCCAGAGTATATTTGAAAACTCGACCTTTATATACAAACTGTACAAATATCATGATATCTCTAGAGAGTTCCAATCCTCGGAGTGTATCGGCCCCTCCATGTCGGCTTATTACTCCCTTGTTACTGTACAATATCCCAGTTAAGGAACGATAGTTCACAGCTACCTATAGATATCCTACCTCAGTGGTAGTTCTTGGCATATTATGCGATGTTAAAAGTAATTCCTTAAAAACTGGTGGTCGTTACAGCTCGTGGCAACACTGGGGCACTCGTTGGACTACCAATCATCGAAACGAGGGAAACCAGATGAAGGTACACCAACGCAGTCGCGGAAGGCCGTGCTCGAAGTCTGCCCACAAGAGATGGAAAACTGTATCAGAGGAGTGTGAGAGGAAGTGGTGTGTTCACTATTACTGCAGCAACCTTGTCCGGTCGCAATGCCACCACAGTGTCGTGCTTCAATTTCCCACGAGTTCCTAAAGAAAAAAGGCGTTGTGGCGATAATCAGTGAAGCAGGCATGACCGCCTGCGTATAAAGACTCGAACTGAAACCTGGACGTCAGCTTGTTGGTGGCCCCTGGGAATGGGCTAGCAAAGCTGGAGACGCCAACCTATTGTCAGTTCAGGTGGCGTGAGCGACTTGTTTTCCACAGTCACTCCTACAGATGAGTCCGCTTGCTGTGCCTGCGAGTCAGCCGGAGGTGAGATAGTATAGCGTAGGTTCCAGTTTCGAGGATACTGAGTTATCGCTATTCTCTGAGAGGCACGTATGATACAGTCGATAGCTTCTGGTAAGGAGCTGATGAATTTCTTTTCCCTAGCGGGGGCGTGAATGCGATGTCGCGAAAGAGGCTGCGTCTACAGGCGCGCTCCGGTTTGGCTGGAACATGCGGCATGCATCCATGCAGAAAACACACGTCCAGTCAAAACGAATACAATCTTCTGTTTCGTCCTTGCTCCCCATCCTCCTAGCACATCAACTACCCAGCAGACACCCTGGTATAACGCGTTCGTCGCAACTTAGTCGCGCTGGGGAGCACCCTAGATTAGGGGATCTCTTTACTCTACGCCACTAGGGCATACGGTTGTTTTTTTAATGCTTGTTTACGCACCGAGGACTTTCTTTGGGAGCGATTCCATTAACAAGAGAAATGGAGCCAGGAGATCGACAGGTACCAGACAGTGTGCACAATTTTCTGCACCATACTTATCAACCCCCCGTATGCCATTGCGTGTCAGCCAGATGAGAGGGACACCGGAACATACAGTCTCTATTACTCGTCAGGAGATCCTACTACCCTGTGGCGAAATCTGGTCAGTATCAGGTACTGAGTATACAGGATAACACTGCAACTCTACAGTGTCTTATAGAGTTGACATTGCCCAGGGACATATGTACTAAGGAACAGTATGTTGTGGAGGCTTCCATACCCCGAGGCCCACTGCTTTGTTGCTTGTGGGTTGACGTACACGAAAGACGCGAAGACCATTCGCACGTAGCGTACGACATGTAGCGACACAATTAATTGTTCTGTTTGAAAGTTCAACCGCATTTCGAACATCCCTCGAGCACGACAGGTGCTTCCGCCGAAGATTTGTACATTGTGGTGCCTAGACGTATATTCGGGAGGCCCCAGTCGATCAGTTGCGGCACATGCCTCGACATTATAGATCCGTCGTTTGCTTGAACTACGCCGCTGACAGAAACTAAACGGGGACTGCAGATCCCGAATGATAAAGATCGACCCAGCACGGGAACCTTCGCTGCTCATTGAGCACGCTGAATAATTGGGCTCCAACGCGCACTGCTCGTCGATCTGAGGAGGTGTAGCGGCGTGTATAGAGGGGTTCATCATGGTGCCGACGCCACCCGTGAAATGGCGCGCGGTCAAGGCTGTCACTCACTGGACGAAAAGCGGGCCCTAGAGGCCGCATCGTTGGCCTCTTGTTTAGGCAAATGAGCGTAACTGTTTTCAGCCGTCTCATTTCCCGCATAAAGCCGCTAGTACCCGTTTTACGTGCTATAACATCGGTCTCAACATTCGCAGGGAATACCTTTACACCCTTTTGGGGGATGCTGCACAGCAGGTCTCGGGGCCACGCCTTCGATGGTGACGAGACGGCGGGATCGGAGCAGTGCAGACAGTTTCGTGGTATGGGACAGTGCCCGTGCATGCCGAGCTAGAAGTTGAAGTCATCAGCGCACCCGCCGGTCCGCACACGTTTTATTTTCTTCTTGGTGTATCGTCCTCTACGCCTTAGTTTGCCTTTTTAGGCACGAATTTCGACGGGTGAGGCGTCGCTCCCTCGTCTCAGCCGCTTGGCTCTGCTATTCTACCGGGTTTCCCCTCGTCCCGGCCGCGTCCGTGGTTTGTGACTGTTTTATTTCATGTACAGAAACGGTAGCGCTACAGGTGTGAAGGCCTGGATTCTACGCGGCTGTCTGTTTTGAAGTCTCCTGATAATACGGGTTGACAGAGTTGCCTCCCCTCACCTTGCTTCCGCACCACTTGGCAAATCTTGCGGCCGCCACTCCGCCACCACCACTCTTACAAACTACGCAAAGTCTGAACTGCGTTCGCCGCGTGCGGCCTACATGAGGACAGAGAACGCCGAATCCTTGGAATTTCGTGACACAAAGAGTTGATCCACTCTCGTGGTCTTGTGCATCTGGCACTACCCCACTCAGCGCCGCATGAGCGACCGGCTGGATGCCTCGCGGCACCGAAAGCGGAGCGCCGGTACGCCTTCTCCTTTCTACACTAAGCAGGAGGCGAGCAGGAGAACGGCGGCACGACTCACGTTAAGCTGGAAAAACGCCGTTCTGGGGCCAACTCGCGGCACACGTTTTTTTTGCTCACTATGTCAAGGCCCCCCTATCGGCGGAACTTCCACGGCACTCTTCCGAACGACGCGCCCTCATTGAGCGTGGAGTTTCGCCAGGTTACACAGTTGCGTATAGTGAAAGCGTCAGAACGAGAAAGCTCGGTCCTGTCTGATAGAGAGGGGAGAAATTTTTACAGGAAGCGCTCAGTATAGGGCTGATTCGTCCCGTACACGTCCAGAGCTTCTCACTCGGCTGCTACTTCGCGTCGGTTCGGTAAGCCAGGCGGACGGGTGTGTTAGGTCTCGCGTGGCCACCTTTAGCGTCTTTCCACCGAGCGTCCAGGCGACTGCGAATGTAGACGTGGACTCGGAAATTCTGGGTTCATCCGGGCAGGAGGCATGACAAGAGGAAGCGGCAAGGACTGGTGTCGTCACTCGCCTTCGATATGGCGGCTTGACGGGAGTATGAGGCAACATGTAAAAGGGGAAGGAACAGCACGCTGTCGGGGGGGCATCCCCAGATGGGTGCTTCTGCTGGTAGTCACCTTGACGGTCTCAGTGCCTGGCGGTATCCCAGCCGTGTCGGCAAACTCTTCAAGAAGAAGAGATATCCAGAAAGAAATCGAATTGACGACGGACAACGGCGGGATGCCAGTGCCGGCTCTCGGTGATGTCCTCAATCCATTTAGCAGTGAAGGAAGCAGGTCGCTAGCGCAGGGCCCTCAACCCCGCAAGCTGAGCGACGAGTTGCAGTCGACAAATGAAAATGACAAGGGAGGAGACAATACTAACGCACCCTCGGCAGAACCTGCGAATTCGAAAACGTCGAAAAAACGACGTAGACGAGCGCGTAAGAGCGATGCAGAGAGCGCAGACAAAACGGAACTTGAGACGAACCAAGAAAACAAAAATACCGCCAAGAAAAGGGGGAAAAAAGCGAAGAATCAATCACAAGAAGATGGACCGGTCGACGGTGCTCCGGCGACACCAGAAGATACTGACGCGGAGACTGGAAAGAAGACGAAGAGGCGGGGAAAGAAGCGGCGATCGAAGAAAGGTGAGAAGGCCGGCGATGCCGCTGCAGCGCCCGGGGAGGGCGGTGTCGGTAGCGAGATGACAGAGGCGACAACAGCGGTGGATGCGGAGGTGTTGGCGACTGATGGATTGGCCGGTGATGCGGCGGGGACGCCAGGAGAGAGCGACGGGGCTACCGGAAAGAAGAAGAGGCGGGGAAAGAAGCGGCGATCGAAGAAAGGTGAGAAGGCCGGCGATGCCGCTGCAACGCCCGGGGAGGGCGGTGTCGGTAGCGAGATGACAGAGGCGACAACAGCGGTGGATGCGGAGGTGTTGGCGACTGATGGATTGGCCGGTGATGCGGCGGGGACGCCAGGAGAGAGCGACGGGGCTACCGGAAAGAAGAAGAGGCGGGGAAAGAAGCGGCGATCGAAGAAAGGTGAGAAGGCCGGCGATGCTGCTGCGACGCCCGGGGAGGGCGGTGTCGGTAGCGAGATGACAGAGGCGACAACAGCGGTGGATGCGGAGGTGTTGGCGACTGATGGATTGGCCGGTGATGCGGCGGGGACGCCAGGAGAGAGCGACGGGGCTACCGGAAAGAAGAAGAGGCGGGGAAAGAAGCGGCGATCGAAGAAAGGTGAGAAGGCCGGCGATGCTGCTGCAACGCCCGGGGAGGGCGGTGTCGGTAGCGAGATGACAGAGGCGACAACAGCGGTGGATGCGGAGGTGTTGGCGACTGATGGATTGGCCGGTGATGCGGCGGGGACGCCAGGAGAGAGCGACGGGGCTACCGGAAAGAAGAAGAGGCGGGGAAAGAAGCGGCGATCGAAGAAAGGTGAGAAGGCCGGCGATGCTGCTGCAACGCCCGGGGAGGGCGGTGTCGGTAGCGAGATGACAGAGGCGACAACAGCGGTGGATGCGGAGGTGTTGGCGACTGATGGATTGGCCGGTGATGCGGCGGGGACGCCAGGAGAGAGCGACGGGGCTACCGGAAAGAAGAAGAGGCGGGGAAAGAAGCGGCGATCGAAGAAAGGTGAGAAGGCCGGCGATGCTGCTGCAACGCCCGGGGAGGGCGGTGTCGGTAGCGAGATGACAGAGGCGACAACAGCGGTGGATGCGGAGGTGTTGGCGACTGATGGATTGGCCGGTGATGCGGCGGGGACGCCAGGAGAGAGCGACGGGGCTACCGGAAAGAAGAAGAGGCGGGGAAAGAAGCGGCGATCGAAGAAAGGTGAGAAGGCCGGCGATGCCGCTGCGACGCCCGGGGAGGGCGGTGTCGGTAGCGAGATGACAGAGGCGACAACAGCGGTGGATGCGGAGGTGTTGGCGACTGATGGATTGGCCGGTGATGCGGCGGGGACGCCAGGAGAGAGCGACGGGGCTACCGGAAAGAAGAAGAGGCGGGGAAAGAAGCGGCGATCGAAGAAAGGTGAGAAGGCCGGCGATGCCGCTGCAACGCCCGGGGAGGGCGGTGTCGGTAGCGAGATGACAGAGGCGACAACAGCGGTGGATGCGGAGGTGTTGGCGACTGATGGATTGGCCGGTGATGCGGCGGGGACGCCAGGAGAGAGCGACGGGGCTACCGGAAAGAAGAAGAGGCGGGGAAAGAAGCGGCGATCGAAGAAAGGTGAGAAGGCCGGCGATGCCGCTGCAACGCCCGGGGAGGGCGGTGTCGGTAGCGAGATGACAGAGGCGACAACAGCGGTGGATGCGGAGGTGTTGGCGACTGATGGATTGGCCGGTGATGCGGCGGGGACGCCAGGAGAGAGCGACGGGGCTACCGGAAAGAAGAAGAGGCGGGGAAAGAAGCGGCGATCGAAGAAAGGTGAGAAGGCCGGCGATGCTGCTGCGACGCCCGGGGAGGGCGGTGTCGGTAGCGAGATGACAGAGGCGACAACAGCGGTGGATGCGGAGGTGTTGGCGACTGATGGATTGGCCGGTGATGCGGCGGGGACGCCAGGAGAGAGCGACGGGGCCACCGGAAAGAAGAAGAGGCGGGGAAAGAAGCGGCGATCGAAGAAAGGTGAGAAGGCCGGCGATGCTGCTGCAACGCCCGGGGAGGGCGGTGTCGGTAGCGAGATGACAGAGGCGACAACAGCGGTAGATGTGGACCTGTTGGCGACTGGTGGATTGCCCGGTGATGTTTCGGTGACACGGGAGGTCGGTACCGAGGTGACAGAGGATACAACCGCAGCTGAGATAGACCAACTGGGGAGTGATGGATTGGCCGGTGATGCGGCGGGGACGCCAGGAGAGAGTGACGGGGCTACCGGAAAGAAGAGGAAGAGGGGGGAGAAGAAGCACCGATCGAGAAGGCGTGAGAAGCGGGGCCGTGCGGGTGCGACGCGAGGGGAGACTGCTGCCGACGCGGAGAAGACAAAGAAGACGACATTGGCGGTGCTGGACCTGTTGGCGAGTGGATTGACCAGCGATGCCGCGGCGATGCCGGGGGATAGTGACGGGGCTACCGGAAAGAAGAGGAAGAGGGGGGAGAAGAAGCACCGATCGAGAAGGCGTGAGAAGCGGGGCCGTGCGGGTGCGACGCGAGGGGAGACTGCTGCCGACGCGGAGAAGACAAAGAAGACGACATTGGCGGTGCTGGACCTGTTGGCGAGTGGATTGACCAGCGATGCCGCGGCGATGCCGGGGGATAGTGACGGGGCTACCGGAAAGAAGAGGAAGAGGCGGGAGAAGAAGCACCGATCGAGAAGGCGTGAACGGAGCAGTAAGGTCGCTACATTGGCAGGTGAGGGTGATGCCGTTGAGGGTGAAATGCCTCAGGACGAAGGTGTCGTCGAGGTGGCGGCTAGCGGTGACGACACATCTACTAGGTCAGTCGCGCAAGAAGGTCTCGACTCTGTCAAAAACGCAAAGAAGACACACAGAAAGCGGTCGCGGACGCACAAGCGGAAGACTGCAGACGACAAGACGGCATCCGAGCATGCGTCAGAGGCTGGCAAGTTTTTGCTGGCACCCGAGACCGGGCCGACCGTCAGTGAGGAATCGCTCGCTCCCGGAGAGACGACGAGTCCAGAGAATACAGAACAGGTGGCGTCTGACGTGCGTCAGGAGACAGACACTGGAGAAAGCGAGGCCGCAATGATGTTGGAGAAAGAGGACGATGATACCGCCACAGGGGGTAGCGAGGAGGACGAGGTCCTCATGCCTCAGGACGAAGAGGCGCGCGAGCAGGAGGACGCAGGCGACAATTTGGTGTCTGAGCACGGACTAGAGGCTGACGAAGCTGTTTCGGCTGGAGAGTCGCCTACGTCGGAGAGTACAGAACAAGTGACATCTGCACTGCCTCCGGCAACTGACGACGAAACACAAGAGGCCTCGAAGAAAGCGAAGAGGAGGACCGCGAAGAAGAGCCGATCCAAGAAACGTGAAAAGAGCAGCGAGGACATGGAGGCAGAAGCGCGCTCAATGTCGGGCCAACACGGAAAGAAGAAGGCAGACAGAAGGCGGTCGCAGAAGCCGGAGAGTTCAGGATACTCCAGGTCTGTTGAGGAATCACGGAGCACTGACGCGGACTCACAAAGCCGAGGGCGACATGACCAAACACTGAGCAGTCTTAGAAGAAGAAGAAAGAACATCGGATCTGCTACGGAGGAGGCATATATGGATGGTGACGAATCCATTTCGGAGGCTTCGGCGACACAGAAGAAGCATATGACGACGGAGAGCAGACGGAGAAGGAAGGGGAGTCGCGAGGCAGGTGGGGGTTTCGATGAATGGGTCTTTCAATCCGATGACGATGAGAGCATTGACTACTCTGCGGAGCGATCTCGATCCACCAGGCGCCGGCGGGCGGACAGAGACGGGAGAGACAGGAAGGGAAGGGAGAGGCGCCATATGTCCTCGAGGAGTCGGCACTCAGAGGAGCTTTCAGAGAGTCCCAACAGTGATTCAGAGACCCGAGCAGCGACAGAGGATGGTGAAACGTCCAGGACAAGTCGGCGGTCACACCGGAGGCCATTTACGATGTCGATGCTGGACGACGAATACGATGACGAGCTCCGTGATGCAGATGACCTTGACGAGTGGAGCATCTCGTCTTATCCAGGTGCGTTTGAAGAGATCCGCCGACATTCTGAGACCGGCCACAGATACGGACACAACACCGGGGTGCCAGGCAGCCAGCGAAACAGAGAGGAACGAGAAATAAGCATTCTGGATCCCTTCTACCCCCCCAGCCAGCATGTGCCCCAGGCCGACTTTCTAACACAGGACTCTCCTTCGCAGCGGCCAAACGCGGCTCAATTGACGGCTCTTATTCAGGCAGGAGTTGCCGCTGTCCAGGCTGTCGACAAAGTCGCCGGCAAAGCCCACGGCGAGGCACCTCAATCGCAGCTGGCGGGACCAGGAACCGCCGTTGGGAAGACACAGTCTGCCAGCCACGAGCAGAAGGACGCCGCGCGGGCGGCGGCGCGAACTCTGAATCTGGAAGCTGTTGCGAAGTTGCTGCGAGGCCACCATTCAGACGCCAGGGCTTCGACGCAAAGCGTCGGTGCCTTATTGCACCGCAACTACTCGCGGCTTGGTCCCTCCGCGACTGAGAGTGCGAGAAAGCTCCACTGGGAGAATCTCATGACGGCGCTGACAGCGCCTCATTTGCGACAGCCAGAACTGTATCGTTCATCCAGCAAGCATCGATCTGAGCGACGAGGCATTGACGGTCTCGACGATATCGTCAGAAACCGAGATTCGCTCACGTTTGCTCAGGACCGGTCCTACGAGTCAAAGGAATTCCTCACACCTGACAGTCCCGTATACGAAGACGGGTGGTCCCGACGGGCGAGTCGGTCTCGGATGGAAAGTGAGGACTCGATGTCTGTCGATTGGCTTCACAAAAAACACGAAAGCCGCCTGTCACAACGCAGGCGACTGGAGAAGCAGCGGCACCGCAGCTCGAAGTCTCGTGGAGAAGACAGGGACGAAACATTCGATGACGCAGATTCAGGAAAAGACGGACAGCGAAGGAGACCCGGGCACATCGTCGCTTTTGAAGATAGCTACCCCAAGGCCTCTCACTTGGGCGACGTGGAATTGGTGGATGACGAGGAGTTGTCGACAGACATCGAACAGCTCCATTCCAAGATGAAAGAAGAGCTCACGCGTGACGGCGAACTTGAGGCCTCATGGGGAAGCTCTGCAGACCTGGAAGGTGAGACCGCACAGATTGCGCAAGGAGAAAACTGGGATGATGGATGGGAGAAGGTCGAGGAGAGTGAAGCTGTGATGGAGCCAGCGGAAGTACAACAAGAATCCCTGCTCCAGCGAGATGCGCCGGAGACGGACGACGGTTGGATGCAGACTCCAGTGGATCCAGGCGACTGGAAGCGTGCTATCATGGAAGTGCTCAAGAGCGGTCATGTCAGCGGTGACGTCCCCCTCAAGCAGTGGCTGCCTGGAGACAGCTGGCAAGAGTTTTCAGGACTGATGTCGAGCATCTCCGACGTGGTCCGAGGTAAGACGGGAGCGATACGACAAAAGATTGCGACCTACGGATCTGTCTGCACACAGTCATCGCAGGTGGGATCTTCGGATCGGTCAAGGAGCTTCCACCCGAAGGCGCTTTCCTGTGTCCACCATCCTCGTGATATACGGCGTTCGTCAAAGCCTTCCTGTGCGGAATGCAGACCAAACGACTCTTGCCTAAATTCGACTGACTCGCTTTTCTCCAGACAGGCCCGGGAAATGAGGACAAAACACAATTGTGAATCGAGGACTCAACCCGGTGGGGAGAGGGAGGGAGACTGCAAGAGTCCCCATCGATGTGGCATCTGTCTTTCCCGGTGACATAGCCAGGTAGTCCTGGACACTGAATCCATGAGCGTGCTGTACACCACCACCACACTGGACTGCGTAAGATAGCTGGAAGTTTTGGATTTCAATATCCTACCGGTGTTCATGTTTGCTTGGAAGCAACTCTCTGTCCATTTCAGTGTTGGTGTGCGATGTCGACTGGAACGCCAAGAGTTTTTGTCTGAACATCGCCCGCTGAGATCTGACATAAATCTCATGCTTTCTTGACCCTTGGCTTTGTTTCATCATCGTCCAGGCCAACATACAGAGTCGACAAGCTCGGAGCGTTTCGGAGCCTTGCGGATGGCCAAGAAGGAAGAGAAGCCCCTCGTGCAAATGGATGACTCGTGCTTCGAGAGGAATGTGCGATACAGTCCAGGAAGCGAGTTCATTGTAGTGTGGCGAGGCGTACCTACAGCATCGCACTGCCAAGCTCTCTGCAAGCTGACAGCTCCGGAGTGTCACTTCTTCTCTTTCGTCAAAAGTGCAGTGCTACCACTCGAGCACCAAGTGAGTCGCGGGATGCATTCAGGCTGTGTGAGGCGGTCACGAGCTAAGAACTCAAATGCCTAGCGAAGACATCGGACAAACGGGGGCTCCGTGACTGGCGCCCTTCGACTGAAGGCACGGCCCTGGGTCCTCATCGTAGACAAGCACCACCATTTCGCTACGCAGAAATGCAGAGACGAGAAGAAAGCGCTTCACTTAATGGCTTACGCAAAGGGTATCTCACGTATGCGGAGAGAAAAATTCTCTTGAGCGCTTGTGCCACGAAAGCCGTGATAGTGGTGGCTGCAGACCGCGTAGGGCTCTTCCCCCCTGTTCCTTGCAAGAAGAGCTGAAGGTTGCCTTCGACTCTTAGCCATTCGATGCTTCGGTCCTGGTATTTTGTGGATAACGTGACCGAGTGAAGCACTGTGTGGATTGGAGGTATCCAGCCACCCAATACTCTGGATTGGACACAATGGTCTGTCCTGCCGCGAGGCGCGGTCCCGAGTGCCTTCTTTGAATAAACGCCGGTTCCATCCAGCGGTATGGAGAATCGAAAGCGCATTTGGGAACTTTGTGAGTATCGTAGAGATGCTTTTCACCTGATGCATATGGGGTGTCTTGTACCAACAGGGAGCGTGCTATTTGCTGCCGCGGAAGGCCCCCGTCGTTCGTGTCCCATCACGAGGTGTGTTTGAAGTCACTTCTGGCCCTCGATCGTGCTCACCACCCACTCCGGACTCTCCACCTTTGGACCTCGTTGCCGTGACAAGCAGAACAGGTAGGTTTTTTACGGTTTACGGTTCGACAACGCCCAGAACCCCCCTTCTCTCTGTTCTTTTTCCGATGCTCACCTGACAAGAAAATTCCAAAATCACGGGCAGAAACTCTGTTTTTGTTGCGGACGCAACGGATTAGCGCAGCCCAGATGCAGCGGTGAAACACTTTGGAGTTTCCCAGCTACAGTTCAGGGGTTGGGGTCTCGAGTTATCCACCAGGTTGCAGAAAGCGATTTCGCTCAGGGTCGTGGTAGAAGCGAGAAACAAAGCCTGCGCCGGTGTTTTGTGGCTGAACATCTCTTGTCGTCCTACGCTTGTCTGCAGGTTGCCCGAGCAGTCCGTCTGTCTGTGATTCGCTGAACCTGCCTTTTCCACTCGGCAGCCGCTTCAGCCCGTTCTGTTCCACCTCAAAAGAAGGGCACTGTGCAAACCTCGCGAATGGCATTCCATGTTGCACAACATGCAATGACCACCCTGGGAACCCGTGTCCAGGTAAGATGAAGTCGAAGCATGGAGAGTCTGTGGGCAAGCTGCGTAGACATCTCGAGTTATCTGTGGAGACTATTGAGTGTGTATCTGGGTGCCTCCGAACGTTCTAAAGCCCTGAGGGTGCCGGCGCCCTTCTTCTTTCGCTGCTGTGTGCGTTTTTTCCCTTCTGGCGTGTGTTGGGTTTTGGCGACTTGCGAAGCTAATGAACCTTGGTGGAGGCGTCGCGCTTTCTTCGTCTCTGCAGAGAAGACATGCTACGAGTACAACGTGGACTACACCGATGGAACAGAACTGCGCTTTTTCGCTGCTGGTGTCGCGAGTCGCGGCGCGTGCGAGTCGCTTTGTCGACAGACAGAAGGCTGCACGCACTACTCGTACTACTCGACCCCTCAGCTTCCGCGGCACCTTCGCGGCTCTTGTTCGCTGCGGGCATTCCGCTTCGCCCCGAGAAACCGCGTGACCGTCGAAGGTCTGGAGGCTGCGGGCGACGGCCACTCGGGAGCGACGCGGGCCTCTGTGGTTTTCGCGCCTTTGTTCTGCGAGTATCCACAAACGACGACGACTACGACAACGACGACGACGCCGCCGCCATCCAGCAAATTGTCTTGCAACAGGCCAAACACCGACTTCTGGGGCCACGATCTCGCCTCCTTCAAGGGCTGTGTCTCCGCCGATGCATGCCAGCGGATATGTCAGTCCGTCGACGGCTGCGTAGGATTCACCTATGTCAAGCTGATGCAGAAGTGCTACCTGAAATGGAGTGCGACGGTGGAGAGACATGTGGAGGGCCACGAGAGCGGTCCCCGGTGCTGCGCGGTGGCGGGATCCGACGCCTCATCCGACGGAGACGGGGCAGGTTTCGTTTGTCCAGCCCAGCGAAAGAAACCCTGCGTGTTTGCAGGTCAGGACTACCCCGGGCACGACATCACCATCAAACTGGATACCGTGTCGGCGTACAAGTGCTTCCAGCTGTGCAAAGCAGAGCGGCGCTGTGAAGTCTGGACTCATCGTCCGGAAAAGAAGATGTGTTTCCTCAAATGGGCGGAGATTCCCTTCTACCAGACGGTGAGCGAGAAAAGGCTTCTTCTGCAGGAAGAATTCGTTGTCGCGCCGGGCGCGATTACCGGCTTTGCAGACTGCGAACCGTTTTACGGGCCTGACGCCGACAAATTCACCGTGCCTGAGGCCCAGGCAAAAGCAGAGGCCATGCGGATTCTCTCTCAAAACCTCCGATACGGAAGGGACGAGGGCTCGACCACAGGGGCGTACGAAGAAACAACGAACAACGGAAGGAAGGAATACGCCAGACCGCTGTCGCGTAGCCGCCGTAGGGGCATGAGCGAGGACGAATCCACCTCGCGGCGTTCCCGCTCCGCAGAGTTCAGTGAAGACGAGGAGTCGGTGACCAGGCGACGACGGCTCAAGCGAAGGACCCGCCCAGTTCATCAGGACTCTGAAGAAGAAACGCATTCGATGACAGCACACCGGACGAAACGCAAGCACCGTTCAAAGCGGAAACACTCCACAATGGATGAGGAAGAAGATTTCCAGACGAAGAGGAAACGCGCACATCGTCAGGGGCGATCCTAGATACGGGGCGACTTCTGACGACAGGAGATCGCACTTGAGAACGCGAGGAAAGAGCAGCGGTTTTCTGATCTCGGCCACAGTGGTTGCGGACAATCTTGCACAGCACAGCGGTAGCTCACCGCGAATAAAACGCCACTGTTTGGATGCACTCACGAAAAAACAGGGGAGTCCCGAACGAGCGAGAACGGCTACCGCGACTGCTACGCACTGTGGACGAAGGCATGGTTGATCCAGGTGGTGTGGACAAGCTGTACAAACAGGTTGGTACTTTTGTGGCCATTTTCCAGTAACAGAGAAACATAGAGGATCGTGGCCCAGCACCTGCAGAAGTCCGGAACAAGGAGTCTTCGACACGATCACGTATCAACGTTTGTGTCTTCTCACATAGTCATTTCGATGGTATTATTTCTGCAATCAAAGTCGCTTCAACTGCGCTGTAGCCGCCGTGATGGGCCCATAGTGGGTGATCCTGCGGAACGGAAATGTTCCTCGATCTGCTTCTGGGAACATCCTGATTGCTTTTTGTGTGTCACGACTACGTTCCTGAGTACTAGATTTGTTTCACTTCTTGCGGGGGTGTAGTTTTGGTCTCTATATTGTTGTATTTCTGCACTCGCCATACGGCGGGGAGCTCACGTACAATTGTGGTTCATCTTTTTTCAGTTAAGTTTGGTGCCACTGTTTTTCGTTTGGCAAAGCAGTGCCGAGTTCGCGGTGATAACTTCTGTTTTTTGTCAGGGGTCGCACTAGCATTCGTCTATCTGTGTTGCGAGACACTGGCATGCCACCGTGGCTTTTGGCGACACACTGGCATTTAATGTTGTATATCTGTGGAACACCGGTCAAATTCAGCAGCTGTTATGTTCAACTTTGCTGTGTTACACACATTCCTTGGTACGGACTACGGGCTGGTGCCTCTAGCTAAATAATTGTTTTACTTTCACAATTCTTTTTGACGGTGAGTACCATCGGACTTGGTTTCCAGCAGAGACGCGGTGCAGAGTACGAGGCTACTCGCAATGTAGGCCGCGATGACCCTCCTTGTTACGAGCAGCCTTTCACCGTCTGACCCTGGTGCACTCTTGGGATGTCCATCTCGACGTCACTGGGTGCCAAGTTAGTTAAGACAATGCTAGAGGTGATAAAAACATGGAGAGTAGACGGTACCATAAAGGCAGTCAGAGCTGTTCTTGAGTCATCACGTGGCGTTTTGGCTTCATCATGAATGTAGCGGCCGACAACAGAAAGAGTAACGCTTCCGGCGAAAATAAACTTTAGCGATATGGTCGCAAGGGTCCATGTCAGTCTACTCTCGAATCAAAGATACTAATAGAGAACCAGGCGGGAAGACGAGACAATAAAACCGCCTCTTGATGGCTCGTTCGTCTGCCTTGACACGGGCACCAGATGACCGCAGAGGCGTATCCGTAAAACAATCCTATCAACCTAGAGTACAACGAAACCAATCGTTTCGGAAGTGTACGCAGACACGTGCGTACAGCAAAACCAAAGGCGAAAACATCTCCGCATCTAAACCTTGTCTGCCTGTTTGTGCATTGTCTCAGAATTATGCTCATACTCGCTAGATCCACCAATCCATACCTCTTTGTACAGGCAATCCCACGTGCAGATTTGCCGCACAGATGAGCCGGCAATAAGCGCCGGGCGTGCCCACTCTCGATATCATCCCAATAGTAGGCGCTGATTATCACCTCTTGCGAACTGTTCTTCGGCAAACGAATCTCCCAGTGACGCTTTGCGTGTTTGTCCAAGAAAGGTGACAACAGGGTAGCAACTCTTGTCCACAGCTTACAGTTTAAAACATGAACTGCAAAGAAGCTGGATATCGAAGTAGCAGCATCGAGAAACTCTAAGACTTGGACGGTCGCTCTGCTTGTTTACGACATTGTAACTGAGAACAGAAAAAGTAGCTGCTCATGCTTGCATAGATTCGCAAAGAAAAATAAGTCAGGTATGCTGCATTCGTCCAGCGAATCAACGTGCAAAACTTGTTGCAACCACAGCTCACTTCAAGAATTGTTACTTTGGCTTCGTGTTACCTGAAAGATAAAAGGCGCGAAATCGTAAGGCGACATCAAGTGAAAGGCGGAACAATAAACCAATGTTTCCGGACAGTGGAAACAAATTGCTGGCCCCTACATCTGTGACCGAGGAGGAGTTTACGAAAAGTGGAGATTGTGCAGTCGAGGAGTCGCTGCCCCGGTTGTCACAAAATACGGCGCGTGCCGAGTCTCGCGGCACTAGCCACAAGCAAGCAAACTGACCGCTAGGAAAAAATGGAATAGCCGAGGCAGAACGGGTCTTCTGTGTCTGCCGGAAATTTGGTCTCTGTTGTCTTATACAACCAGCGTGTAGACCTGTTTTCGGGCGACCAGTTTTGCTCAGAATGAAGACACGAGTGGCAACACAGAAACCAAACACAGCACGAATGACACAACAAACAACAAATGTTTTCACCGGCGTTTCTGCCGAAGCCAGAAGCGAGCCGCGGGAAAGCTCTTCCTCTGTTGTTTCGCTGCAGAGAGTCTCGCATTATCGGACCCTTTCGCTTGTTCGAAGAAACCAATCGCTGTCGCGGCTGCAATTTCGCACACTAAAATACCTGTTTCCGAAGGAATAAGCAAACATCGTCTCATGCTCGACTCATCACCGTTCCTTTGTTTCTATCTCATCGTTTGTTCTCGAGATTTACTCTAACCCCTGACTGCGAGGCACGCAGACGGCCAGTTCTGCATGTGTTTAACACGTGGAAAAAGACGAACGCCATTCGGATGACCCCGCCCGGGCTCAGGTGAACCTGGGACGCAACTACGCTACACTAAAACACTGTGGGAAGTCGGCCTCAAACGAAAACGCTGCCTGATTTGCTTAACTGCATTTCACTCAAACTGCGGGAGCACAGTGTTGTTTTCACTACGCCCGACGCACAGTGGAGACAACAATAACGACACCTGATGAAAGCACGCTTCCTTGGAGCAAACGAACTACACACGGGATAAAACCGACTCTCTCGTTGCGTCCGTCTTTGACCACCAGGGAACAACAGGAGGACCTGGAGGGAGGCGCAGGAAGAAAGAGAGAATCGAGGAAACCGAGGAAGCCAAGGGTACGAAGCCCCATCGAAGCGTTTGCCTGTGCTGTCTTCCATTTGACGATTTCCTCCACGTGCCATGGGGACGCTAGACCTTGGGATCCTTCCCACTGGCCTCGATGGACCATCCCTGCTATCATTCCTACAGTTCCTACAACATCTCCTTCTCCCGTCTCCTCTCTACCTCCTGCGTATCACGCCCCTCCATTGCTTCGGCAAAAGACCTTTCCAAGTTGCCGCTCGTGCGTCGAAGCTCGTGGAACCTGTTTTTGAAGATGCTCTGTCTGCTTCTGGCATCTCTGAGCTTCTCCGCCGCTCTCCTTTGTCGACGTCTGTCTCCTTTTGTGTGCCCCAAGGACACACGCGCCCTTTTCCGTTATTCTGGGTCTTTAAGCCGTCTTCCAGCATCCGTTGCCGTCGTTTCCTTCGTTCCCTCCCTCCCTCATGGTGTCTACTCACTGCGTTTCCCCTTCTCGTCGTCTCCGTCTTCACTGTTGGCGACTGTGGATACAGTAAGTCCGAGTGCGGGGCTGTCTTCTTGGCGCATTTTATCGCAGGTCGAAGCAGGCGAAGCGGAGAGCGATGGAAGCTGAGAGACGAACGAGAAAGAACACTGCAGCGTCTCCTCACTGGCAACGCCCTCGGCTCTCCAGTCCTCTTCCGCTTGCGTCGCAAACCCGGCCAGAGACGGAGCCACGCGTCGCGCATTCTGCAAGCTTTCAGTCCAGCCGCGGCGACTCTCTTGGAGGCACGAAGCAGACACCCACAAAGGGCGAGGAGACACTGACGGAGAGAGCGTGAGCGAAGAGCACGGAGAAGACGCTTCGCCGTGGAAATCTGAAATCCCCCCAGCGGGAGAAGCACCCGGTCGAGACGGCGAAGAAAACGCCTGAGACGGGATGTGCGTGCGTTCAGAGAAGCGCCGTTGGGTAGCCTCGAGGGCCGAGGGAGACCGAGGTGAGGACGGCGACGGCAGAGGCGAACGAATCTTCTTTCGTCCGCGCAAGGAAGACAGGAGTCTGACAATCTGCAGGAGTCAACACAAGAGTGAAGATTGCGAGCACGCTGTGTTCCAGTCTTTCACGAGTCTAGCGCAGAGGCAACTCACACGGAAAGTTCCAAGACATGACAGCGCGACTGGCGACTCGCTCCGTCCACACTCTCTTGGATGTGTTGGGAGATTTAACATGCACAGACAAGAAGTCCGCGAGCCAGACCACTGAGACAATTTGACAAAAAGCGTATCCATACGTCTAACGCGATCTACCTTTCACGCGAAGATTTGAGACAGAACCACAAGACTATGATGAGACACAGTTCGACAGTGTAGCTCGACTCAGATAATTCGCCTTGGGATAGAAATTCTGTACCGAACCACATAAAACCGCGATGTCTTTCTGTCGTCTGTATAGAACTACTAATGCTTGCTGAGGTCCTTGCATCTCTTTAGCTCGCTGCCTACTTGAAATCAGACCAACATAAACTCCTTTTTTACGGACCTAAAACCCAATTTGTCTTCTCCAGCTCTCCTCGACTGCATGACATGCGTGAAACTCGTTTCTCTTTTTTCTGCTCTCTCTGAAACATTTGTGTTCTACTCCTTCCAGCTGCAGCACTGCGGCTTCTTCAATTTTTTTCTCCCATCTCTGATGGTCTTTGTGAGGTGCTGAGCTGTCGCCGGCGTCCCTTGTCCGGGACTCCACCCGCGAAGCGCAGGTCGCTTGTCGTTGCATGCATCTTCATTCTCCTTTTTTTCCGTTTGAAATTGAGTCCTTTTGTCTTTTTTCTAGGCCACGCCTTTTGCCCCCGCGAACTTCGCGCCCGCTGCTTTTTCCACTCTTCTTCTCTCCTTCTGTCGCGTACCCCAGCCAGGCAGATGTTGGCGACAGCGAGGCTCGCTAGCCAAGGCACCGGCTCGCTCTGGAGAAGCAAGGCGACAAAGACGAGGGCGACGCGGCGCAGAGTGGTGAGGATTGAGGAGCAGACTGCACCGACCAGTTGCATGCATTTACTCCCACAGAGCTGCGCGACGGCGCCGCCGACCGCGACAACCACACTGCATGCAAGCGGCGAAAGCGACACGAGAGACAGGAAAAAGAAGCTGTCTCCGAGCGCCCCAGCGTCAGGGGCGCTGTCGGGGTGCGGGTGGAAGGCGGTGGAGCTGAGACGCGGAGATTCCGAGACTGGCGACGGCGACGTCCGCGGAGACAGGAAGCTGGCCGACTCCAGACTCGAGGCTCCGGAGTCGGCGAACACGGATCCCAGGAAATACCGCAGTCCAGCAGCACCCTCAAACGAAACACACAAAACAAGGGAGAACAGCAGACCGTACACGCTGCTCACGAGCATCAGGGTGTACGGACAGAGGCGGTGGCGTCGCAGGAGGACGTGATCTTGCCTGAGAGCGACACGGAGAGAGAGAGACAAACCCCAGGACGTGACTTGGGGACGCGGCAAAAATGTCCAGGCGAAGCACGAGACCTCAGGCTCCCTGTTCTGCACGGACGAACAAGAACATTCGGCGACAGAGCACGACCGCGAGACGGAGACATCGAACCGGTGTGGGGTCAGCTGAATGTCGTAGGAGACTGAGGTTGCCCACACTTCAGCCGTCTTGAGCACTCCAATGGAGTGGCGATGTACAGAAATCGTGACGAACTTGATGGGTCCGTAGGTCACAACTGAAGTTACAACCCACAGTTGGAGAGATACAAAGGTTTACGAAGTCAGCGTGGAGTGACCAGAGAGGTGACGTGATGGCCAGAGGAAGCCAGTGTGAAACGCGTCTCAGTCAACCTGCATCCCAACACTCTGCCCTCCCTGCTCCGCACATCGCAGCCATGTCTGTTCCGGGAGTCGTGAGCGAAGGTCATTCTTTCTGCAATCCGAACAAATCAGATCGCGTAGTGGAGAAGCGGACCGAACTCGTAGTCTTACTCGTAGGAGATAGAACTCCGCAGAAAAAGGGTATCGGTAGACTTGTCTCGGAAACAAAGACTCCCAGCAGGAAGGTTCTGGCTACACTGGCATCGGGTAAGTCGTAAAAGGCGTTTGCTCTCGCTCGGGATACGACTACTATCACTGACTAACGTGATACACATGAAGTACGTTCTTATATATATATATATGAAAGTAAATACCACTGGAAGCCACACACAATCGCTCTGCGGCGACGCGGCTACCGTTCACTTTCACTGTGCGCCTCTCCACAGTTGCCACCGATGGCACGCCGAGGTTTCGATCTCATGGTCGCGTTTTTCAGGGATACCTGGAGACTGAGAATGAGTCGAGAGTGAGGCTGGCGAGAAGCACGAGATTTCCGATAATGCGCTCTCTCACGCCTGCATCAGAGGCCCCGCTTGCGCTCGCTCGGTTCTTGTCGGAGGCGCATGACGCGTTGAATACGTAGACCCAGACGGCCATCCACAGGACGCCCGCCACTTCCTTGCGACTCACGCGGCGCCCGAGCAAGCCATTCAAAATCAAAACCCCCACCTGAAAAACGAAGAGTGAAACCAAGGGACTCAGACATCCCGCGCGACGCTTCTGCATCCACAGCCTCTCTCACCTGTCGCCGAAAACGCGACGCCGCGATACAACTGCCATGCGGACTCCATGCCCCAAACCACATGTAGAGGACCCCAGATGGGAGTGAAGGTAGAAAGGCGATTCAGGAACTTGTGGGTGGAGAGTTGTATCTCCACATTGAGGTGACACACCGATGGAGGGACATTCCATCACGCACAAATGAGCAGCAAAAGGAGACGGAGAGACAGAAACTATATCGGTAGCAGACACTCCTATCCATTTGCGTGTATCTAAAGCCAAATCAGTCGTCGTTCGTGCTCGTCGAGTGATGGAGACTTTGACCTGCTTGTGGAGCCCCAGAAGCGCGGTGCGCGCCGTTCGAGCCTCAGAGAAGACGACGAACGACGACAGTTTCTCAGACTGAGCCTGGGCCTGTCTTGTAGGAGAGCGTATCAGGTGTTCAAATGTGACGCCCTTTAACGTTTTCCGTTCCTTCGTTAGTCCAGTAAGTTTCACCGTCCTTCGGAGTTCCTTGGCACGTTTGTAGGATTTTAAGGCTCACAAACCACCGGTTCAACGCGGACCTACCGGCTTGGCGCACTTGGAGACTGCGAGGGTAGCGAAGTCAACGACAGTGAGAGAGTGGAAACTCGCGGCTTTCGCGGCAAATGTGCCGAGAGAGACGAGAAGCAACTCGCGTCGAATGGCTGCATTTTCCGCGTCCGCGTCTTCTCCTTTTCCCTGTCGGAGACTCGCTGGAAGAAGACGAGACCCGTGATGTCTCTTTGGTGCGAATTCCACTTCTCTCTGCTTGACGGCCAACGACGGAAACGGTGATGCGAGCGTCGCCTCTTCGTCTTCTTTCCCCACCACCACGACTGGCGCCGAGTCCCAGGAAGACAAAGGGGCGCTTGTAGCACATAAATCGTTCTTGAAAGACGTCTCTCTCTTGAGACCTTCTTCGCTCTCTCTCGTCTCTCCCGTCTCTTCATCTCTTCCTCGCTGACTCCGACAGCCTGCATCTGTCTTCTCGCCTTCTTCTTTGAAGCCTGTGCGACCCGGAGAAGAAACTCGACATGTGCGTATTCGCCAGCGCGAGCAGAAAACAGAGAGGCTCTTCCAGAGGCGCATCCGGGAGAGCGAAGGGACCCCGAAGAGTCGACGCGCGGATGCGCGTTTGCCCTCTGTTTGACAGATCGTCGAAACAAATGCATGCGGAGCCAGTCTTCCGAACGTCAACCGATGCCCTTTGTCACCCACCCAGGCCAAGACGCGGCGTGCACAGTCGCCAGTCGGGAGAGAAGAGCATGGAAAACATACGAATTTTCGGAAGATTGTTCCACTGACGTCCACGAGCGCCTGGTACCACGCCGAGCGAGATAGAAACGCTTTGCCGAGTCTTCCCCAGGCCTTTTGTGCACCTTCCTCTCTCTCTGCCTCTAGCGACCTGCCTCTGCCTAGACGTTTCCGTTTGCCGACGAACCTAGTCCCTTCCGACGTCTCACCGTCCACCACAAAAGCTTTGCTGCCTACCACGAGAGCTCCATTGTCAATCGCGAGAGCTTCTTTGTCAATCGCGAGAGCTTCTTTGATAATCACGAAGGCGCCTTCGTCAATCATGCAGGCCATTCGCTCCCTCTCTACAGCTGTTTGGGTTCTCTCGAAAGCTCTTTCGTCGATGTCGCTCTCGCGCTGACGTTGTCGATCCTCCCGCTTCCAGAGATCAAGGAGCAGAAGCGCGAGGAAGGCGACGAAGGCAGAGACGGCGCAGTTCAGTGCAAGTACGGTGAATGTGTAGCGAAATGATTCATTCTTCTCGTCGAGCCTTGGAGACAGAGACAGCAAGCATTCCTCCCTGTGCGCCGCCTGACGTGTCGACGGATGCCCCCCTGCCGCGTAGGAAAGAACGTCAGAAGCAGAGAGAGACAGAGAAGAAGACGGAGGCGAGAGAGCAGAGGAGAGAGCAGAGGAGAGAGTTGCTTCAGCGCACCGAGGAGAGGAGGCAGTTGCAGAAGGCGGTTTGTCGTAGAGACGTCGTTGTGCAAGACCCGCAAAGATGTACGGCACAAACATGCCGACAACCACCAAAGTCGCCCCCGCCAGAGAAGACGAGCCTTCCATGGCGCTTGCATTCCCAGTGCGCCTTCACGAAGAAAGACGCGACGAAGCGAAGGGGAAGGCGCGAAACTCGAGAAAACGGGGAAAACCAGGAGACAGAAGCGAAAGAGAAGAAGAGAGGGGAGAGGAAGGTGCGACAGGGGCAGACATGGAAGGGAAGAGGTGAGAGAGAAACGTCACAAGGACGAGTGGAGCAGAAAGCGAGAGTCGACCAGAAAAGGCCTAAAGAAGAGGGACAGGGCAGACACCCGCAGAGAAAGAGAGGAGCGAGATAGACATAAAAGAGAGAGGAAGCAGCGAGAGGGCGCCAGCATCAAAAGTCACCGGATGTCGGGGGGGCAGGCACGGAGCCGTGCAGCTGTGTGCGACGGTCTCGTTGTCTCTTTGCTAAAAACCTTGAGAGTTGGAAGCACCGTAGTGTTGGCCTTCTCTATCTTTCTTCGCTTCCCTTTTCCGCGAACCACGAGACTGGCAGCGCGTCTCCAGACAGCCTGTTGAATTGGGGGGCGAGCGAGCTGTCTGTTGTTGGCGTGTGTCAGCACCCTACACAAGTCAAATCTGAGTGGTGCATGCATGATGCACCGCATCGATAAGAAAATGTCTCTCTTCTCCTCCACCTGTTCGAAACGGTGACGGTCTCATGTGCAGCTCGCGCTCTCGTCGCGCTAGCTCCGCCACAGGGAAGAAGTGGAGTGTTTTTCGGCAAAGAAGGCGCGAGACATCAAAAGACTCGCGCAAACCTGAGAAGGCGCCCCTAAAGGGACAAGCTCGAGAAATCGTGTGTATCTGCCTGTCTCAGCGGCTCTACACAGAACGGTCCAGTGCCGAGAAAGAGCGTTGATCGCGCAAGTTGAGTAGCGCGTGACAAGCGAGAAAGCGTATTGCGCTGGGGTATGCATGCAGAGCGGTGAAGAGCGCTTTTTTCGTGAGAAGTTCAAACTGATAGAGCGAAAAGAAAGAAACCGTTTGTGTGTATGTCCACGATACACTTCCCTATCTAAGTAGAGCTCTATAGATGTCTATATGTTGGGGGAAAAGAATTAGGCAAAGTCACGTCGAGTGACTCTTCACGCGTCTTGTCACTAAACTGAAGCGTCAGAGCCTCAAAGTTCCTTGTTTTCTTTGTCTCAGTCACCCTTTTGCTCCTCCAGCTTTTTTGCCTGTCGTGACTTCTTCCACAGTCCATCTTTTCTTGAGTCAGTCTCTCCTCTAAAAAGCCGTTTCCTCTGTCAGCTTCGGGCCAGTGTCTTGCGGTGCGTCCGCTGCCTCTGTGTGTGTGTATGTTTCTCACAACTCTTCTCTCGCGTTGAACGTGCTGTTTCCAGGTGTTCCTGCCCTCTTGAGGCGTTCTACTTCTCCTTTTCCTTCCCTTTTGTCTTTACTCTCTTTCACCCAGTTCGAGGCAGAGCGCCGCCGACCTCTCCATTCTTCAGCTCTCCCCTACCGTCCGAGACGGTTGCCTCTCTCTGCGGTGCCTGGCATTCGGCACTCCTGCCGGCTTCCTCCTTTTCCTCCTGACGTCTAAAGATCCCTTCAAAGCTTTTTCCGACAAGGTGGAGAGCCTCGAGTCGCCATTTCTCTCCATCATCTCCCCTGTGCTTCTCTGTAGGCCTGTCGGCACCTCAAGCCCTGTGCGGCGCACTGTTAGGTCCACGCAGAGTGCTGCTCCGCAAGCAGCCTGCATCAACTGTGGTAGACTCGCTGTTGCTTTCTTGCTTCTCCCGACTGTTTTCCTTCTGCTCGTCGACTACCCCAGCACTGGAAAGGACGAGAGCTTCCAGCGCAGGTCTTCGGTGGTGGATGCGTTGGGCTTTTGTCCTCCACTCCTGAACGCGTTCTTCGCTGAATCCCATGGTTCATCCAGTTCTGCGAGGCCATCCTCTCTGCCTAGAGGGCCATCGAGCCACTGGCTGCACACCTTGAGGAAACGGATCTGCTTCTCTGTTGCTCTTATCTGTGCACCCTTTGCGAAAATGGTTTGAAGCACGGCAGCAGAGGAGCCAGGGAAAAGCAGTTTCTTGCCGTACCTTTTCCACTGCATCCCTCCTGCTCTGCCTGGGAGGGAGCAAGCGACGACAGCGGAGACTGAGACAAGAAGCGATCCGAAGCGGACTCGCCTCTCCGTCGAGTGCCGACACACAGAGAGAGAACAAACGAGGGCAGACAGAAAGTCCGCGACTCGTGAATCGTGTATTTCGCTTTAGAAGCGTCTCTGTAGACCTGTCTACGTCAGGTCCACGCCTCCTACCACCACCCGGTCCTCTCCCAATCGTGTCTCTTCCGTATCACTGAACTGTCCTCTTTTGCTTCTCCTTCGTCCTCTTTTGCTTCTCCTTCGTCCTCTTCTGCTTCTCTTTCGTCCTCTTCTGCTTCTCTTTCGTCCTCTTCTGCTTCTCCTTCGTCTTCCTGTCTTTCTTTGCTTGCTTCTCGCTGTGTCTGTCGTCGGCTGCTTCCAGTTCGTATCTCTGTTCCTTGTTACGGCGTCGTGTGTAAATTGGCGTCGACAAGATGATGGAAGAAGGTAAGCCGCACATGCGACCGTTGCTGGAAGGCCGACTGCAGCATGCGTTCCACTTCCTCGATCTAAGATGTCGGTGGGACTCTCCTCTCGCTTCCTTCGACCTTTTGATCCTCTTGCCTTCTTCCCCTCGCCTTGTCGTCGCGTGTCTCGCTGTCCGCTTCGCTGAAGGTGCTCATCGCCTCTTCGTTTTCTCTCCTGCTTTCTGACTCGTTCCCTAGAGCGCGCCGTGAGGAACCTCGTTCTCTCCATTTGCGAATTTCGCCTGCAAGCTGCTCCGTCGCCTCGGGAAGCCGAGACAGCAGGTGGACGCGTTCCTGGGGGGAGAGTCGGCAGTCAGTTGCTGCTTGTCGGAGGTGTGGGGTCGGAGAGAGGCGCCGCGCAGCTCTTGATGCACGGCGGCGCTGACGAGACCCAGTGCTACGACGACTTGCATGCAGTCGAGCTAGGTCAGACATGAACGGCCGTGGAACTCAAGACGCAGAGAGGAAGAAGACAAGACCGCCACAGGACAGATGGAAGAGGAAGGAAAAGACGGGAAGAAAGGCGTCAGACAGGACGACGGAGAAGCTAGGGAGAAAGGGCGGGGCAGGAAGAAGAAAACGGAGATTTTCAGTGGCTAGTCGGGAACCAACATGCGACCGGGAGGAACTGGAAAAGAGAGGTTGGAGAGGCGAAAAAGAAGGAAACGAGTTTCAAGAATGGACGCGTTACCTGTGCCGATAACGAGGCACTGAGAGTTTGTGACGGATGCAAACAGGAGCCGACGGCGTCGAGTGCTGCATGATTGTCGCGTAGAACAGTATAAAGAAGAAACTGGGGCAAGCGGAAGAGAAAAGCAGGAGACAGGAGAAAGAGGGAGACAAGGGGAGAAGAGAAAAGGCGAAGAGAGAGGAAAACTATGGTATCGGGTCTGATACGAAAAATGAAGGAAACGCGGGAACAGAAAAGAGAAAACAAGAGGCTGTTGTGTGCGGCTGTGTACAGTGACAGCGAGTTAGCCGCTCTGACAGAAAACTGAGGACAACCTTGTTCCTATTACTTTACACTCAGCCTGTTTCATACAGTGTGAGATTCTTTTTTCCTCTATTATCTCTGGTTTTTTCGCAGAACGCGGCCTATGGCGAGAACTGAGTGTTGGAGGCTTCTCCAAACCCAGTGGGGTGTACGGACACACGATGCGAGCGTGGAATGACCGAATCGTGCTCTTCGGCGGTCTAGCAGCCCAAACAGCTCAATCCCTTGCAGAAACCGAACAAACGCAGACGGTAACTCTCTCCCCAAATCATCTGCTGTCTTTATCTTCAGCGCAGTCATCGATGCATCGCGACATGCTCCATACAACACTACAAACATGTATATACACACATACATATGCATATATAAATACATATATATATATATATATATGTATATGTATATGTGTGTATGCAGCCGTACATGCATTGTCATTTATATATATATATATATATATATGCACATATGTGTAAATTGACATGCAGTGTCACATACAAGATGAGAGAGAAGCGCGAGGCCTGATGAAGGAGACGAGCATGCACAACGACCACAGAGGGAAGTTGTGACGTTGCGAAAAATCCTTTTCTATTCTGGCTGTGGGTTGTCTTTGCCAGTTTCCTCCTCCCTCATTCATGGGTCCCCAGAGCGCAGAGTGGCTGCACAATCCGCAGCCGAGCAACAGTCTATTTATTCTCCAGGTACGCGCTGGACTCTGCAAGCATGTGATGAATGTAGAGAGCAGAGAGTCGATTTCCGTCCCCATCTTAGTCTTGGTGAGTTAGATCTATTTCAGAAGCATTTCGTGCTTTCGGGAGCTTCCCAGAGTCGCGGTCGCCGAAGACCGGTTGCTCGCTCGAGTGTGTGTGTCGGTGCTCGTCAACAAAGATGAACTTGTCCTGTGTATGTCCACTCCATGCCTCTTGACAGGCGTCCCTAGAGCTCCTTCTTCCGCCTGTTTCATAGGACGAGAGACGCCGCATTCGCTTGTGGCGCCTTCCTTTTTTCGCTTTCTTCCTGTCGGACACTGGAGGGCGCTTGCATCAGCAAGAAATCGGCAGCAGAGCGACCTGCAGTGTGTTCGTGCATGCAGGTTGACGGTTTGTTTTGGACGCAGCCGGAAGTCGAGGGCGAGGGTCCGTCCCCTCGAGCATTTCACGGTGCCACAAGTGAGCCATTTTTCAGAGTTTCTTTGCTTTTTCGATGCTCCGCCGTTCTTCGACAGTCATCCGTCTGTCCTCTCTGTCCTCCTCGGTCTCCATTTCTTCTCCACTTCTGCCGGGCTGCTCTCTCCTCTCACCTGGGTTCCCTCGCTGAAGCTGGTGGATTGTTTCCTCTCTCTCACCTCAGTCGCGTCATCCGGTATCTCTTCTCGCGCAACGTCTGGATAGAGGCGTGAAGGAGGCTGAACCTCAACTCTGCTCGGCTGCTGCGCGTAGAGACGGAGTAACGAGGAGACACAGGAGACATCTCGAGTGGAAACGAATGTGTTCGGTGGTGTTCCATTCTTCTGGCCTCTCGAGGCAAGACTTGTGTGGCCAAGTTTCTTGTTTTCCGCGTTCTCTCTCTGTGCAAATCTCCCCTCTCTTCGCCGCACTCGCCGCCTTGGAGTCTTCCTGTTTCCTTTTCAGTCTGCAAGGACTTTCTTGTCGTCTTCGGAGGCGCGACAGATGCGAGGCTCCAGGAGGTGAGAAGAATCGGGAGGGCACCGTTCGCTTCTGCCTGGGGACAAGAACCTCCAGGAAAAACCATGGGCCTGTGCACCCACGCACCAGTGAAGCAGAAGCGATCCGAGGGGAGGCTGGTTCTCTGTGCTCTCTGCTGTCATGATTTGACAGAGCAGGCACAGGAAGAAAACATCCAAGGATGTAAGACCGTAGAAGCCTTCACGCGGCGTTAGTCGTCCTATTGTTGTCGAATCAAGAATGCCGTTCCAATTCTGTTGTGCCACCGTCACGGTTGCTTGGACCATCTTTCATGAGCGTCGCACCTTGTCAGTTCGTGTCTCCAGTATCCTTCCCTGTCACTTCAAGTTCCCGCTGCCCTCCACGCAGCTGCTTGACTTCACAAACATCATGCAGTTTTGGCGGCCGCCGAATTCACCTTGCTTACTATACACTTCATCTAGAAATATCAGTCATACGTATATATGATATATATATATATATATATATATCTGATATATGTGTATATTTATATGATATATGTGTATATATGTTAATATTTGTGTATTTCTGTGGATGAATTTCTATTTTTCCGCATCGCATGTCTATTTCTTTGTTTGGATAGTAAATGCTGTGTAGCCGTGTACACTGATATCTCTGCATCGTACATCGTATATGTGCATTTATAGGTAAGATAGAAGAATGCAGGATGTGATGCAGAGAATCTTCTGGGTGAGTTGAGGCATATGCAGGAAAGGAGTTCCTGGGCACAGTGTTGGTGGGAGTGTCGGTGTCTCTGACCGCACTATTGCGTCTGTGATTCTTGAAATATAACGACGGAAAGCTGTCGAAAAAGAACTTTTAGCTCGGACAGAAGAGTCAAGCAGGAACAGACAGTAACTTCAACAGACACGTGAAGAAAGACTCCTGTGTACGAGCTTACCTGGCGACGCAATGATAGAAACATCGACAAGCCATCAGCGAGCTCCTGAAGGATTCTCAGGAGTCCAAAACGGCACGGGGCGAGGAAACTGACCGCGCGTGCGTCTGTAGGGAGGGAGGTATATACTTGAGAGAGACAGGATATCTCGCTTGGGCCGTTTGCCTAGAATTTGCAAGGGATTCTTGAACGCTCTCTCTCTCTGTGCAGCCTTGCAACGATCTTCACCTTCTCGACTTGAACCGGAATACGTGGTACTCACCGGCCGCCTCTCTTTCTCCGCCCGCGAAGAAGAGAAGAGCTGAAGAAGGAGTTGAGCAAGACCCTCCGACAGAGCAGGATTCACCCTCTCCAGAAGGAGACAGCACGGATGCAGGACCCTCCATCAAAGTCTCTGGCGTCTCGCCGTCTCCGCGCGTTGGTCACGCCATGGTCACCGTCAAGCAAACCGAGAAAATCCTTCTTTTCGGGTGCGTCTCTTCCACTCCTAGCCTCCGTGTCGAGATCTACACAGCGAGGGAGACTCACAAGGACAGAGATAGAGAGGCTGGTACACAGATGCGCAGGCAGCGAAAGGTGGAGACACGAGTGGTTTGATGGAGAATCGTTTCCAAGCCTTTAGGCGTCTAGGTTCTTTGGGAGGTGGAACAGCAGGTGTGTAGGATGTCCTCCAGTGTGGAGTGAAACGTCGCAGACATCGCGCAGGCACTAACCGAGAGGGAGACACCAGTTGGGGGTTCTGCTGCTTCGGATGTCTGTCTGGGTGAAGCTGCGGACGCCGGGTGTTTTTTCCTTTTCTGGATTTTCCCGGTGTTGAGATGCATGTCCCGTAACCGCGACCCTCACACAGCGGGTGTCTTTTTGTCTTCTCTGATGCAGGGGTGCTGCTGATGACAACAACTTGTACTGCCTAGACTTCCAGGTGTATCGACGGCCGAAGCCAGGAGCGTCTGAAACCGTGCGTTCTCTGGCTGCAGACGGACAAGACGAGGAGATTGTGGAGATGTCTCTATCTTGGTCGCGCATTGAGGTAAAAAATCCACGTACTGAGCTCTTGTCGCTTCGCGGTGCTGCTGGTCGGAATGCCCAGGTCCGTCTGCCTGCATGAGCCTGAAGGGATTTGACGACGACTTATTCTCACTTTCTGACCTGCCTGAGTTTTCTCCGAGACAGAAGAAGGCGAACCAGAAAATCCCAACGCGATCCCCGATCGCTGTGCATTCTTCTCTCGCGGGGGCCTGCTTGAGACATGCCACAGAGCTGGATCTCCTCCATATCCCACGGCATCGAGGGTCGTCCATTTCTGTCATGTTCCAGACTGAACAGTGTGGAGGTTCAGTGTCCTGTGACCTGAAGGTTGTCCTCCATCGACTGGATTCTTCGCATTTCTACGCACCTAGACACCCGCGGAGACAAGTCGCGGGAACAGTGCCTTTTTTGCCGACCTGCTCGTGGGTGGTGGATCTGTCGAAGGTCCACACGCGTTTTGACGCATGCACGTCCGCAGTCGCAGCAAGCAATCTTTTTCAGCGACAAAGAGGAACAACGGTGTTTGCTACGGAAACAAGAGACAGAAGACATTTCTGTGTGTCTCCCCCGTCTCCGCCGCTTGCTTCCTCTTGGCCGCATAAGTACATCAAAGTAAAAAAGTTTTGCCTCTCTCTGTCTCCTCCTTTCTGTCTCGTCTTTCTCTCTTTTGTACTCCCGTCCTTCTTCTCTTCTTTCTTGTTTCTCTCTCTCTGTACCTCTGCTTCTTGCTATCTGGTCATGTGTGTGTGTATGCTATGAATGCCCCCTTGCATGCACAGACTCACCGGACAGGTCCCGTCAGTCGCGGCTTCTTCACTTTCGCTCAAGTTGGCCCTCAGCGTTTATTTGTCTTCGGTGGCCAGCCGTTGACCGGTGCCGCTCCCGACGCCAGCAGCCCAGCGGATTTGTACGTACTGAATTTAAAGACCTACCAATGGCAAAAGCCGTTGTATGAAGGTGCGTGGAAGCTCGAAAGGATCACGTCGGTCCTTCCAAGGAGACCTCTTGTCTCCGTCCTTCCCTGGAGTCGCAAGGCGCGCGCGTCTCTTGACGCTCCTGCCTCGACACTCGCGTCCTCAATTACGCAAACATCTCATTGTTAGACCCCTTCAACCTCACAGTCCTGATGAGTTTCCATGACGCGCGACGAAGAGACATACAAACTTGCACTCTCCCCACTCTTGCCGGCACATCAACATACACATACATGCCTATACTTATCTATATATATATATATATACAGATGTATATACCTGTATGTATTTAGACATGATGTGTATGTGTGTAGTGGCTGTGGAGGGTGCATCTTTGTGTGCTTTCTCTTTGGATCGATCTGTGCGATTCCCTAGAGAATGGTCGTTTATGTAAACTCACGACTCCCGTTCGATGTCTGTGTGACAGAAAGTATCTCTGTCTTTGTATCGGTTGTTTCCTGATGCCCAGGTCAGCTGGCTCTACGGGCAGAAGCGGCGGCAGTGCTCCACGACAAACTGATTGTCTTCGGAGGGGGGCGAGTTTCCAGAGTGCAAACTCCCGAAGCTCCTTCTGATGGCCAGAGTGAGAGTTCTCGTCAGGCGAAACCCAACGCACTAGGTGAGAGGAAAAACGCGTTCAGATAGAACCTGGTGTAGATGGTGCATCTTCTTTCGAGGAACTCCTTTTTCCATTGGTGAAACGATTCCTGCGGGCGAACTAGGCCCTACAGAACAACAGGAATCCGTATGAGAAAGATTATCTAGGTAATTCGGGATGCTCCATGGCCCAAAAAACTGCGGCGTTGTGAACATCTGCACCTCCGGATTTATCCTGAATCCAGAGAAAAGAGATGGCGCCCGAACTATGGAGCTCTCGTCGCCTCTCGCACAAATCTGTGTGCATGCATGCACCAGATGAAGAAGACTCAGTGTGCGTTCGCTTTTTCGCGCCCCTTCGTAAAGCCTGTCCGGTAACCGGATTTTCCTTCTCACGAGCAGCCTTCTGGGTGTGACCTTCCATGCTCACAAAACTCGAGCTGTATGTGTCGAACGGACAAGCCTCTGAGCAGCCAGGATACTCAGGGAACGTTTGGTCTCCCCTTCTTCGTACACCGTTTCCGGACCTCCATGAGACGAAAGAGTCGAACCTGTTACTGGGGAGTACATACGACGAGTTGGAGTACTGATTTATATCCTGAAGGCCTGTGTTTACCGTATGCGAGTTTTGGTCTGGAGAAGGGAGGCTTTTGATGACTGTAATGGCTGTAGCACGGAAGAAACGCACTTGTCCCCGTGGTCGGATCCATCCGAGGAAGACAGTCGCTCTTAGATCCGGTAAACAAAGACGTGCAAGATCAAAAACATCTAGACTCGCCTTATCATTGTGTTTACACCGAACCTGCGAAAGGGAAACACATCTTGGCCGTTTGGGTATTTGAAGGTAAATGCCATTCAAGCATGCAAATGCTGGGCGATCAGCGTGAGAGGAGAGTCTGCGCATGCTTCCCTGAGGATGGCGGGAGATGTCTCAACTTGCCTGTTTTTTTTTTCCGCGTTGAGTGCTGTATCGGCGGTCGCATGCAGCGACGAGTGTGGTCTCATTCGCCTTTGCCGCACTTTTTTGGTTTGTTCTATAATGGATATCAACGATTTCCATCGTTTTCGGACATATTAAAGTCTTGTGCTTCTTGTAGAATCTCCAGATGGTTTTAGAGTGACTGTAACGGTACCAGCTTGAAAGAGAAGGCCTCTCAACTTGTGCTGAGGACTCGCCACAAACCGTACAAGAATCGATGATGTCCATCTGTGCACCTAAGTTGATGCTGTTATCACACGTACTGTCAGGGAGAGAAAACGACTTCTTGTCTTTGACTCTGTGGGGTTGTAGGCGAGGCAGGAGCAGGCACCCTCGCGTCTGTGCTCGGTGTAGGCAGCTCCTGTCGCATGAGCAAGAAATTGTTCTTCCTCAACGTTCTGGAAATCAAAGAAGGCTCTGCAGATGGAGAGTTCAAGTTCAAACTCGTCACCGTTGGCGACTCCGGCGTCGGCAAGTCGTGCCTCCTCATGCGCTTTGTGCAGGTGATGAAAGCATCATGACAGACATGTCTCAAGAGACTGCACTGGAATCCAACTCTCTGCGTTTCGCATGCTGTTGCGATTGAAGAGAAGTGAACTCTTGCTCAACGTGTGTGGGGAGATCGGGTCCTGCCGTCGAGGAAGAAAAATGTCCTCGTGCATGCATGCAGTTTCGTCTCTTCTTCTCTGACGAAGCCTCCACCTGGCAGTCTCACTGCCCACCCTTTCTGTATCGAACGCGAACCTCCTGTGGATGCGCGTACCTTTTCGTCTCCATACTGTCGGTGTAAATGTGTTCACGTTAGGTCTGAGTACGTATACTTGGTCCCTGTAGCTCTTCGTACACATACACAACCTATATATATATATATATATATATATATATATATATATATAGGACGAGAGAGATTTGTATGTATGTATGTATGTATGTATGTATGTATGTATGCCGTCGTATGGGGGTTTGGTGCAGGCTTTGCAGAAGCGTGTGCAGAGATATTTTGCGTGTGTTTTCTGCCTGTGTTGCATTTTTAGGACCAGTACTCGGCCTTTCATGTCTCGACCATTGGCGTCGATTTCAAGTCGGTCCTGACGATGGTCAAGGGCAAGGTTTGCACGCTGCAGCTGTGGGATACGGCGGGTCAAGAGCGCTTCAGTGGGGTGACGGGGAACTACTACCGCAACGCCGACTGCTTCATTCTCGTTTTTGACATGACGCGAAGAAGTTCGTTTCTCCACATCGAGAACTGGATCAAACAGGTTAGGAGGGCGATCCTGCGTCTTCTCTTCCATTCGCACAGGCACACGTATTTGCATGCAGCTGCATGCAAATACACACACATAGATACCGCGACTCGCTTCGCGCAGCTGTGCTTCTTCTATAGCTCGCCCCCTGTCTTTGAATCGTCACATGTGCAAATGTAAAAGCTTCTTGCCTTTGATATCTTCACTTCTCGAACTCTGGACTCTCAAAAACAAGACGTACGTATATGTGTATGGTAGGGTATGTCTGTGCCGTGTGTCATGGCTGTGTCCTTGTCCTGGTTCTCGACGTCACCTGGTGCATACGCTGGTCACCGCTGACATTTGCTTTCACTTCCAGATCAAAGAACACCATGAATGCGGCCCGTCTACGATGAAGCTGCTCATTGGCAACAAAGCGGATCTGACTGCCTCGCTGGAAGTGACTGAGCGTGAAGCACGGCAATGTGCAGACCAAATCGGTGCCATTTATGTCTCGACTTCCGCCAAGGTACAAACGACGTTCATCTCTTCAGTATTTTTATATAGATAGACAGTTATAAATGTGTGTTCCACCAGAATGTCGGCTATCGCGCGATGGCGCAGACAAAGGCCGCCCAGTCGATGCCGTTTCTCCCAACTTCTGCTAAGGGACAAAACCATGCACGTATTTTCATTCACGTATATACGTAGATGTAGGGATATGTGTGTGTGCTGTGCTGTGCACCATAATGTCGGCCATCTCAATGCTTATCCGTGAAAGAACTTGTACGGCCGACACCTACATGAAAAGCAAGGACTCGACGTTTTATGTGCGCCTCCTTCAGACATCGGCAAACGTCGACGCGGCGTTTTTGGCGGCAGCTTCCAAGTTGGTGGAGATGCGTCGCCGAGCAGTGGCGGCGGCCACTGCGAGCGGCGCTGGCTCTTCTTCAGCTTCTGAGGCTTCTGCGCCTGCTCCAGATGCCCCGGGTATTTCTCTCCTGTCCAGCGCTCTTTCTACTCCGCCTCGTCAACGAGGACTGTGCTCAGGATGCGTAGGTTCGACAGGCTTCGGACCTCAAGCGCCGCAGCCGTCGAGGATGACAGAGGGCCGAGAAGGCAGTGGCCATGTCGCCTCAGCAGGGAGACTCTTGTCGCAGGAACTGGCTTCGTCGGTGAACAGCGTTGACATGGCGCGGCCACAGACGTCTTCTTTCCCTGCCCCGAGCCGACCTAGTTAGGCAGAGCGCCCTGGTGCTTTGCTACATTGATAGAGGCGCAAGGCGACAGCATGGAAAAGGCTACAGGCTGTTGAACAAGGTGCTACGGTCGCGCGCCTGATTCGCATGCGCTTTTTCTTCTCCTCGTCCGTTTGCCTTCTTCCCGGCAAACTGGTTGCGTTCCTGCTTTTCCTTTCGCGTCTGCCTGCGTCAGCGGCGTGTCTCTCCCTTTTTCCTCGTTCTTGTGTGCAGTTTCGAACTGCCTGTCTCCGTACGGGCCGCCTCGCCTTGTTGATTCTCTGCTCTTTGTGTCAACTGTTTCAAAGGCAACCGGGAACGGCCGCCGGACAGCTCTTGCTTGCGGATAGCGATGGGACAGAGAGCCCGTGGCGCTGGTCCGGAAAAAAAAGGGATTCTTCGGTGTTTTCTTCCGCGTAAACCTGGTCGTTTGTTTCTCCTACCTTCTACAATGGTAGGGAGTTTCAGATCGCCTGCGGCCATCAGGTTTCCGTACGTGAGGTAAAGCCAGAGGGAACTCCGCACTCCCGTTCGGATCCGAGACAGTGGGAGTCTTCGTCAATTTCACCAGTTGATTTGTTCGGTCACGTTTTCTTCTCCCGCATGTCGCGTGGCGGCCGCCGAACCGCTTTCTCAACAGGAAAAAGCTCATAAAGTCGCGGCGACAAACTGGTCACGACATGACGGCACAGACAGCTGGAAGCAGTGTCCTGGGTCGATTGACGTTACGAAAAACGCTTCACGCCGAGAGGCAAAACGACAAATCAGACAACGTAGCAAGCGAAGAAGATGGTGACAGCTAAAAGGTTTTGGTGCTCTCTCAGAAACGATTTCCTCGTGTCACTGTAGCCTGCCGGAACACTTGTCAACCGACTGTGTCCACATTTTTTATGCGCACTGACTGGCATGAATGGCCAGAGGCAGGCATCAGCAAGTCACGTAGGCCAACGCGTGCGCAGAAACGCTCAAGGCTCGATTGTGGGTGGGGGTTGGTAGCATTTTATCGACCTAAACAAGGTTTACACTTAGGTGGTGCGGTTTTCCTGATCTGGACGGATTCAGCGGTCGCAGATTATCGATCTGCAAATGGTGTACACTTAAGTGTCGCGGCTTATTTAGTTAAGGGAGCTTCGTGGTCGGAGCGTAACAAGTCAACAGAGACGTATCGCCAATCGTTCGCGGTGAAGAGTCGAAACTGACAGCACATCGTAGGGAAACTGAGAGGGTGCTCCTTTCTCTCCGTCGTTTGCACTGCACCATCCTGCAAGTGCATAGAAGGAAAGTTGTCTGCTGTCGTGGGCAGAGAGCAACAGTCCAGCACTCTAGCGGCATACAGAACGATAACGTATTCACGAGTGGATACACGCACATCTGCGTCACCCGCAACTCGCTTTCGTTCTGATTGACAAAAAGAAAACAAGGCGAGGTGAGACTGTGTGAAATGCCACATGAAGAGTCATCCCTTTTCTTCGATAAAGGACACAGGGGTCTCTGGCACCCCCTCGTCAGCTCTCTCCGACCCGAGGCACTCTCCCTGATCCCTCCGAAAGGAGAGGAAAACGAGAGACGGGCAGCTTCTGTATTTCCGCTAGACAGCCATCTCCATCTGGATTCGTCCGTGCGGGACGTAGCCCACGACCTCAAAATCCTCGGCGGTGAAATCGTCGATTTCCTGGTAAACGAATCCATAGAAACGCGGCACCATGCGAGCTCTTTGGGCCATCGAAGCGCCGAACACACGCGAGAAACCTATGGCCGTTGCTGTCAGGTCTAACGCCAAATCTGCCGGATGATACAAAACTTCGTGTGATTGCTTCTTTTCCGTATTCTGGGGATCAGATACATGTGCGCTGCCACCGAAAATGGCACAACACACCCGCGAAACACGAGACAAAAAGCAAACACAGAAAAACGCTCAGACGTCCTCACAACCGCGTGGAGACAGAAGCATTCTTGAACATTCTTTAGCAGTTCGCCCGCGCTAACTGCACCAGTTTCCTCTATTGGTCGCGTTCCCCCTCGAGCCACGGAGGTAAGGCATTCCGAGCAAATGGGTTTTCCACCTTTACCTTGACCTTTCTTCCACGTTGCACCCCTGCCTTTCTGACTATAGGCCGAGTCGAGGCAGCGGCGCAGAGCTGCAGTCTCCCCTGCGCGTCCTTCTTCTGCTGGCATCGACTGTGGTTTTTCCTTTGCAACTTGTGCTCACCTTGATGCGTTCCTTGTTGAGGATGTTCACAATGGGGAACGGTCTCGGTTCTCTCCGCAGCTGCTCTTTTAAAGCCTCGACATGGTTCGTGTAGACATGCGTGTTCCCCATGAAGTGAATGAACTCCTTAGGTTTTAGGTTGCAGACGTGTGCAACCATGAGCGTCAAAAGCGAATAGGAAGCGATGTTGAAGGGGACGCCGAGGCCGACATCGCACGACCGCTGATACATGATGCAGGACAGCTCCTTCTGGTCGTTCACGTAGAACTGGCACAACAAGTGACAAGGCGGCAGCGCCATTTCGTCCAGCGCTGAACCCAAAAGCAACAGCGTAGGAGAAATGTGCACGGTGAGAGAAAACAGCGCGGAGGCGCCACCATCGCCGTGGCTCGAAGTCCCAGATTCGACGAAGAGCTGACGCGAACTGCGATCGAGGCGCAGCCAACGCAGAAAACGCGAGCACCTCGGCGATAAAATAGGGAAGACGCTGGTAGGTAGGCAAGGCACGAGAGGGAAGAAAGGCGCTGAGAAAGCGGGGGCGGACGAAGCAACGGCGGCGGAATGGCAAAACCACGGAATGGCCATGTGCAGAGAGATCCAGGGAACACACACGAGTACTAACCGGGGGCAAACGCTGCGAGCAATGAAAGGCGGGGGGCAGCCTGCGGCGCGGGAACTGACAGACAGACTACTAGGCATACAGACACCAAGAAAGACGCAAAATGGATGCAAGACAGAGAGGCGTTGCGGGTACAAACACGCGACATCGTTTGCGAGAGCTGCAAAATGGAAGTAGACTGAGGTCGTTTGTACTCAACCACGGCTGCTCTTGTGCCTTTCCCATGTGAAGACGCAGAGACGGCACAAATGCAGAGAAAACATGAGGTTAAAACGCATGCATGGGCACCTGCGACAATAGACAGATGAACGACACGCAAGGCTCACCTGCAGGATTCCAGGCAGTCATGAGCATGCGACGATCTGTTGGATTCGTTCTCAGCATCTGGATCACATTCTTCAGCTGGTCGACGCCCTGACCTGCAAAGAACACAAGTGAGAAACGAATTGCTGGACGTCTTTCTTCTCCAGGCCCCTGACGCTGTGCATCTGCGCAGACATGTGTGAACGCAGGTGTAAAAGGTTCCAGAAAACAGCATACAAACACCGAGGCCTGGAGGGATCACGGGATGGGCGAGTCTACATCACCTGATGAGGCCATAACCGGCTTTCGTCCACCTTGACATCCGTCACAGGATGAGAGGGAGCACTGCGTCGTACATGTATATGTCTGTTATGTCATTTCCTGTCCGCGTCTGATGGAACTTGCGTTTTAAAATGGCCGGATCTGCACCTGAGGCAAACCACGATTCAGCCAGGTTCTGTTGTGCCAGAGTTCTTCCGCTTGTGCCCCTTCCCTGCACACATTGCCGGGATATACCTGTGTAGTCTGTGTGCATGTCTTTGTATGCCGCGCCGAAGTGTCTCCACTGGAAGCCGTAGCCCGGGCCGATGTCTCCGACCTCTCGGTGGGGGAGATTGCGCGAATCGAGGAACTCGCGTGTCACATTCTTGTCCCAGATCTAAGACGAGCAGGCACCAACACCACGGCGATCAACAGGCATGAGAATCTGCTGAGGCTACGCCCCTACTTTGTGCGGTTGCGAATCGAGACGCGTTTTCACAGAGCAGACGACGCCACGGACACGAACGCACAGAGTGGAACATGCGAAGAAGAAAGTCAGTGCTATGGGAAGGTCTAAACGATCCCATTAGCAGCGTAAGGATCAACTTCTGACAGCGCAGGGTACATACACTCGCGCCGGTCGCCACGAGGCAACACAACGGACGTTCTAGAAAACATGTAGACACACGCAACTATGAGTGGTGACTCGATGGTAATGCCACGAAAGCAAAAACGAAAAGAAACCAACGCCGTGGAGACATCTGAGCTTCGGCAGAGACAAGAGGTACAACGTAGACTTGCCTTCACGCCCTTCTCAGAAAGATGGTTTGCGTTCGTGTCGCCGCGAATGAACCACAGCAACTCCTCGAGGACCCTGCGAAACAACAGACGACCGACACTGTTCAATGATTTCCACTCTCCTTTATCTGTCGCCTTCGCCGGAGTTTCTCTGCAGCGACGCCACATCACCCCACCTTCGATCTGTGCTCTCTCAGGCCATATGCAAACCAGTGCGCGCATAAAAAAACGAACCCAGAAACTCAAAGGAAGGTTGCGGAAACTCCAGACACTCAGAAACGGGGGCACAGCGCATGCAGATAAACAAATCTGGTTCGTGCGTGACTCTAAAGTAGCGACTCTTCACATACTTGACATGTCGAACACGCACACGGACAAACAAATTTGTACGTTGGTTGTCAAACAGTTAAGAATGTCTGAAGTCAAATATATGCATTCACTGAAGACGCCCTTACCCTTTCCAGAACACACGCTTTGTGGTGAGAAGTGGAAAGGCCTGATCCAGCGAGTAGCGCATAGTGCAGCCGAATTTGGAGATGACACCAACGCCTGAAACAGCGAAAAAGAGAGAAGGACGAGGAGCAGAAGACATGCACAGAAGGGCATCGGTGTGAAGCACGAGGAAACGCGCCGCACAAAAGATGCGCCGAAATATCTCTCTGTTCCTTCGCCTCTTTACAATGGCGAAGGGTATTATTCAGAATACTGGCGCAGGCCTTTTCTGACCCAGGAACCGGCGAACCTACAATCCGATTCACGGTGGAGGGAGGCGCGTACAAATGACAGTTGCTTGTCGAGACGCAAGACGTGGAAGCTCGTCTATCGCGGAATGCAGACTGTGAGTAGAACACAGTTAAATAGAGGCAAGGAAACGAATGACAGAGGTAACAGGTGAAGATGGAAAGACTGAAGAAGCGAACGAATTGAACATGGAGCAGAAAAGGAAGGCGGCGGAGAATAGCAAAGGGTGGATGAAGCAAAAGAGGGCTTGCGGACAGAATCACAGGAGAAAACGGTGTGGCTTTTTCTCGCAGTCGCCGTTACCCGTTCGGTCATCCATTGTCCTTCCATTGTTAATAATGTCGGCAATGAGATCAAGGTACTGGAATTCTTCATGGCCTCTAAAGTGAACATGCGGAACGGCCCGAATCAGTTCCTTTTGCTCGCGTTTTTTCCGGTCTTCTTCGTCCATCCACGCCAACACCGGGGCAATGGCTGCGGCCGAAGAAGGAGCCTGCAACCCGTGCACGGGAGTTGTCTCCCTCGTGGACGTCAAGGAGCTCATTGCGTTGCTCTGCAAGAGTCGACAAAGGCAGAAAACGGGGCTCCGGTAGGCGTCCCTGTATATCGCCTCACTGTGGAGCGCCTTCTGGCTTTTCAGGAACAAGGCAAACACACGGATGGCCAGCCAAAGCTGCTTCGGAGACGACTCCTCCAATTAAGTACGATACACGTTCAGCACCCGTCATGAACATAGGAGGAAAAACGACAAGTGGTGTACTCGCGGCATCTCTGTCTCCAGGGTCGCAGTTATTTCTACACACCTCGCACGGCGGGTGTCTCTACTGAATTTTTAAAAAAATCTCCACAAAGCATTGCTCTTGATATCTTTGTAAATCCACGGTTTCTCCACATTTTCCCTTCTCTTCGTGTTTCACCTTCTCTTTGTTGTTTTTCTTATCTACGCGCTTCGGTTGCCTCTTACCGGTTCCGCAGTGGCTGCGTCGTCAGTCTTCCTTCTCTTCTCGAGAACCACAAAGTCGTAGGGTACCCCGTTGTCTGAGAAGGTCTTGGAAATGAAGATGGGTCGATACGTCGCTTCATTGTCCTTCTCTCTTCCGAGCTCCGGACAAAAGGGAACGAACACAGACTCGGCAGGAGCTGCAGCCTGCGCAGCAGTTGATTTGTTTGAAAGAATGTCATCTCCGGGGAACGCAGGGAAGAAAACGTCGCACGGAAACTCGCGGGCTACACGCGTGATGTACAGGTGAGAGGCAACGCCCAGAGACAGCGCTGCCTCGTACAATCCCGCTCCTCCTGAAAGCACAAGCCGAGAAGGGTGGGCAAACAGGCGACATAGTCTGGACGCACCAACAGGAAAGAGAGAGAAGCCGAGCCACGACGCCACAGGAAGCAACGCGAGAAAGAGGACAACAGCTGAAGGAAAGAACCACGGGTGTTCGGTGACGGCCCACTGAGCGCGCTTTCGCAGTGAAGGGAATAGAAGGCGTTGGGGAAGGTAGAAACAAGAAGTCACGTTCAAGTGGACAAAGCGCTGCAGCAAGTCAAACGGCGAGGTAAGATTCACAGCCACATCACACAGCATAACGGGCGTCCCTCTCGCCAATGCCCTCTGCTTCGTTAAAGCTGCATGTCTTTTCATCCTTGCCAGTCTTCCCTGTATCTTCTCTAGATATTATCCATACATCTGTATATACATGTATACAGTTTCAGTACGTTTCTGACCAAGAATGGAGTTCCAAGGAGTTTAGGACAACATACCCACGACAAAAATCTGGTCGACAGAATCCTTGTACTCTTCCTCCAGAAGGCTGAGAGCTGCTGGGAGTGAAGCACAGACTCGGACGCGCTGCTGGCCTTCAGCTTGAGGCTTCTCCGCCGCAATGTCTTCTTCTTTGCTGATAAACAGAGACGAAGAAGAAAGCCAGAAAAAAAGCGTAACGGAGGTGTACGGGCAAACCAAATGTGAGAGGAAGGTCTGAAATATCCATGGAGGGCCAGGAAACCTATAGTTGCATCGGCGTCTCAGTATATATGCATCTGCATATAATTCATATCAACAGTCGTGTGTAATATCGGAGGTTTCACGGAACTGCTTACACATGGAGGTACCGGCGCAATCGTGACTTGATGCAGAAATGTTTGCCCGTTCCGGGTTGGATTTGAGAGACTGGACCGTCTTCGCGGCCCCGGATATGTTCGTTCGAGAGTTGAGGATAGTTGTGTGCCCCCCGGCTCCTCCCTCCGATGAGCAGATTCGCCGTGTGCTTTTTGTTGGTGTGTCTACTAGACGACGGATGTTGGGAAACATTTGAAGACGTGGAACAGCGTCCACACTCTTGGAGATTGACACGTCTCAAACAGCGTGTGGCGACTACTGTGTGTGCTCACAGGGAAGAGGAAACGACGATGTTCAATCTGTCCACGAGGGGTCTAAACTTTCGAGGCATGCTTTCCCAGGTTTTCCGTCCCATGACAACGGCGTTGAATCTCTTGCCGACTGATGGAGAGGGAAGTCCAGAGTCGCCCGTCTTTGCAAATTTCCTGGGAAGCCACCCGTTCAGGCGACTGGCTTCTTCGGGCGTCGTTTTTGTCACACGAGAAAAGTGTTTGAAATCTGTGGTCAAGTGGGGCCACGGGAGGCCGTTGTTGATGCCGATGCCCCTCTTGGGGGTCATCGCGACGACCAGACACACCGGTTTCTGCATCTTCCCAGACACGACAACGCCCCGTAGAGCAGAAACGCACTACTAAAGCGAAACTTCACCCGTCCCTGCTGCACTCAGAGCAGTGCTCAGCACTGCCGTGTGGTAAAATGAAAAGGTTCTACGAGACACGCGTCTCCGGATCAACAAGCGAAGGATCTGCACACCTGGTCTCGATGTCGAACAAAGCACGGAGGAGAGACGGAAAGTGCTTACATCGAACACGGTTATCAAACCCGAGAAAAAGAAACGAACAGAAGAAAAAGGAAACCTCCGCATACTTTTAAAGAATGAAGTTCCCCGATTTTCCCAAAAATGGCGTCATTTTCGCGCACGGCAGTCAGATAACAGGTGTAGCGGCTGCCCACCAACAGAGACGGCGCGGCCGACAGGACGCTACTGGGACTGCGAACAGCAGCAAGATCGGATCTTCCCCGGGCGGGTTTGAATGCAAGGTTTCGTGCTGTCGAAAAAGAGAATGGAACTTAATGTCCACGTAGTTCGCGCATGAAAAGCGTCCTACCACTCAAAAAAGACAAAAACCGCACTCGCGGCGTTGAATGTGCGGGGGAACGGATGGCTCTCTTTTTTGGAAAGCGAATGCAAAAAGACAAGACGCAGACGCATACAACGTTAGTCCCCTGGCACGAGAGATAGAGGTGCTGGGGGCCATTGCGGTGTCGTGGATTTACCAGTCATGGACGAGATCGTTCCGGAGCCTGTCTTTCCTGAAAGTCTGAAAAAATTGCGGGAAAGTCACGCATATGGAACAGCACCGGGGCGGGACAGAGTTGTCTCGACAACGAATGACACACAGGAACTACGCGGGGGGTGAAAATCGAATGACATGCTAGCGTTCAACTTCTGGAAAGGTGGTGGCTTCTCGATCAGGAAACTCCGTTTTCTAGTGTTGAACAGGTGCGCTCCGAGAAATCCGCACGCGGGCTAATACGTGGTAAGACAAAAGACCAGCCTGTCGCCGGATTTAGAAGTCGTGGCACTACATACGGACCTCTGTACGAGACATGCCGATGCCAAGGGCGTTATCTGGTGCTGCGTGACCGCCAGTTTCAGACAGTACCGCGTCTACTAAGTTTGAAAACGCATATGAACGCGTTTGTCGGTTACCATTCATTCTGCAACTGTCTCAGGCATTGCGTGAGCAAAGCGAGCGCCTCGCTGGTAGTCCCAACTGAATATTATCGAGTAAGCACACTACTCCACGGACATCCCTAGCGCTCTTACCTGTTCGTAGGGCTAGAGAAATGATTCGGATATGGTTACACGTGACCACGCCAAAGTAGAAAGGAATTAGCATAACTCAGTCAGGCAGTCTCCCTGAGGACACCTGCTTGATGATTTGTGAGGACGACTCACGGGATTTACAGCCTGGTGAAGCTTCTACCCGGGTAAGGGCTCGGAGGAAACGTGGTGTTCTGCAACTGCGACACATGGTGTTGAATCCCCTGCGATGCTATCTGGCAACAGAAAGTGTTCACGGCGAAAAAAGATGTGACTCTGAGACCATGTTCTTCCAGGGTGCTTGCACCTCTTGGATTCTACGGTAGTGAAGGATTAACAATTTTCCCGTGGCGAACGTCACTCTTTCCCTGTGTGTCCTTTCGCCAGGCCATACGCGGTTCCCGACAATCTCACTGTTACTAAAAGGAGTCGCATTCGGCTCTCCCCCACGGAAGCTACTCACACCCTGCTTGCAAACATCTGTGAAGCTTGGCAACAAGATGGGACACTGTTCCTGTACACAAGGAAATATAGTTTCCCCCATAAAACCACGATGGGAGAACCGGGACAAAAACCGCCGTCTTCGTGAGCATGGTCACAGGCAGACAAAACAGCTGCTCGAGCCGACGTCGTCAGTGAGGACATGCTGAAGGCGAGGAAGAATTTTGTGGCGGTTGACACCCTCTCTGTAAGCTAAATGTGGTTGCCATAACGCCCCAGCTCTAGGCGTTTTCGAGCGCTGAGTCTGGTGGGTGATATTTTCCCGTCTTTAAATCAGCACGCTGGACCGCAGCCATCGAAACGGCACTATACGAATCGTTGGATATTTGGTTGCCGCCACCCCCCGACGGAACTGGTTGATGCCTTGAAGTCTTGTTACGCTCTTCACGCTTGAGAAGACTCTCCACCTCTCCAACATCCATGCATCGCTCACGTCTGGCAATCACAGCCATCTTGCGAGCTTGAGAGTCGCCCCACAGGTCGATGGGGAAACTCACCTTGATTTGCCTGCGGGTTTTCGGATGTATCCAGTTCGCAACATATTTCTGCTTTTGGCGGTACACACCGACGGGCAGTTGTTCGTCATAAAATTTTCTCTTCCGGCAGCCTTCATTACCATTTGGGAGGCTAGGTGTCTCGTTCTCTGAAGCGACAGTCGCGCTGCGTCTATGTTCAGTTACGTGAAGGCACCTTGACCTGTTTTTCTCTGTGCTGCCCTCGTCGAGGTTGTGTCCGCGGCCACCTGCACGTGAAGCAGCCCTTGATTTGTGTGTGGTTCGGTACGCGTTTGCTCCAGCTCTGCGATCGGACCCTCCGTTAACCGTCGTGGTGCCGCTCTTTGTGGGCGACCCTGTCATGGACGTTTCAAAGCGCTCCTTTCCCGTACAAGCTGCCAGGACGTTAGGTCCTAGATGAGCCCGCGCAGCCTCGTGGGCGACTGGTCCAGTAACAACAGACTGGAACAGAACAGCAAGGAGTCTCTGCTTCCGGGAAAAGTAGTCACCGTCTTCGTGCCCCGCTGGAACTTGCATTGCGTCCCCGTGTCCGCCCGCGGACGGCATCGTGACTCAGTGGAGGGTCAGTGCCAAAAAAGTGTGATTCACGAAACCTACAAATCGTGCGCGTCAGATGCCGCCTAACAGCTCCTGGTAGCGCAGATCAGCAGCAAGGGAGCCGAATGCGGCCTCGGGGCAGCAGCCCGTCCGCAGCCCTCGTCTCCGAACATAGCTTTGACAGCGAGGGTGTTTGTGTAGAAGTGCGGAGAATAAGCCTAGCTCAGAAACCCTAAAAACCGACAACAAACAAAGACTCACAAAACGTCAGGTAAATACTGGACCAAATCGAAATATCCATCTTCTGGAACCTACTGATACGGACACCGATGACTGCTTCGTTTAAAGCGAAATGGGCCCGGCCACCCTTGGCTGCAACATGCTTGTAAGCAAGCGCAGCAATGCTCATCTGAAATAGGAAACGGAACACCCATATTTCCATGCGTCCTCTATGGGGCTCCCCCCCTTTAAGCAGTGACGCTTATCTTTTTTGCTGCATCCGCTGTCGAAAGTCACTGCTTAATTCACACCGTGCCCTGCTCACGTGAAGCGTTCTCTTGAAACTTCTGGCAAACCCAGCAAGCGGACCGAGTCAGTGTCTACCACAGATTACACGGAGTCCCTCACCTCATTTACACAGGATGCTTTTCCAGAATCGCATTGTTCAAAGCACTCAAGAGCTTACAGTTCGCGCAGGCGCATTTATGGGTTGTCAGACGTTTCGTGACGTTTCCAATTTGGGCAGCGGGAGTCGTTACATCTCTCTGGTACGCAGCCGAATTCCAAAACTGTCCAAAGCCTGTTGCCGCTGAACTGAAAAACGGTGGCAGTGCCAACTCTTGCCTAGGGGCCAGGGAGTGGTCACAGAAAAACGAATACGTAAAGCATAGTCAGAGGTCAAGGCCGGTAGACTTACGAACATGGCCGTGGTGGCACACGTACAGTCGATTCGGCTTCCGGTTTGTTCGCACCAGTCTGGGCCCAAGAAAGACGACAGAAACAAACTGGACGTACGACAGTTTCCGGACCAACCACGGGTTTCATACTCCAGAAATGTGTGCGAGAAACGGACAGAAAACCGCCACATACATCAGAACGGCTGGGGCAAGAAGGCCCGCGCTGAGGCGAAAAAGTTCAAGCCTTCACCAGTAGAACCTGCAGGTTAGTCTCCACCCTACACAACGCATGCGCGGCCGGAATTTCCGCTTGCTTTTGGCAGTTCGTCTGATACTTTCATGCGCTCGAAAAATGGTCCTGTCCGACAGTTTCTGCGGCATCTATTGTACTTTGCTTGAGTTTATGTATTTCATTCTTGGAATCTTGAGGATCAATCGGTTACTAAACTGTCGAAGACTTGATCTTTCTGTAAGCGTCTCCCTGGGACTCGGTCACTCGCTGGTCTGTGCTTTGGCATGCCGTTGTTGGGGGGCCAGCCCGCCACAAGCAGCACAGACACCAGTACAACCAACCTGTTCCGAAAATAAAAAGTGCTTTCCCTTTTTACATTATATGAGGCAACAAGATGACAATCTCGGCCTCATCAACAGCTCGTGGGTGTGCGGCGCCTCCGCTGCACGCCGAGACAGTCGCCCGGTCTCCTCCATCGGTGAAGCCTGCAACATGGTTGCCGCCTTCGTCCTTGTTTCAGGGGCGCTGGACGAAATTCTTGTTGGCAGCAAGCGCACTTTTTGCGGTCACAACCCAACCTGTTCTAGGTCGGCTCAGCATAGACGGCATGCCTCTGCCCATGGCATTCGAGGTGTCAACCAGGGTGATCTACCTTTTTGAGGACTGGCCAACAGAGACCACGACTCAGTTTGCGGGTGCGTGTGTCGCAACATGTATCTTGGGATTCATTTGCGTCATACTTAAAGTTGTTCGGCGATACGTGGAGAAATCCCTCGTATCGCAGGAGAACGTAGGCAAGACAAAGCTTATCTTCGGTAGCTTCCCGCTGTATTCCAATAGCGTGCGCTTCCTCGTGGCTTTCGTCAACTACTCGTGGGATTACATGCTCATGCTTTTGTCGATGACCTTCAACGTAGGCATTTTCCTGAGCCTTTTGCTAGGGATTGCCCTTGGTTTCCTTTTTCTCGGAGATCTCATGAGTGTCGAAGTAGGGTCAACCAAGAAACCGTGGAAACCGTGTCAGTGTCCGAATCACCCTTGCTACACACAGCAAGAAACAGGCGAAGGCACGACAGCTCAAGCGTGCATGTCACCTGCCTAAGGCGGTACATCGGGAATCACCCGAAATCAATATTGACACAGATTTCAGAGGCAGCGCTTGAACCGGGCAGTTGTCCACCGATAAGCAGGTGTCTCGGGAAGCCGGCGGCGGAATGTGTTGCCGGCACCCGGAGAACTCTCCTTTACCACAAAATAATGTCGGGATCAGAAATAAGGGCGCCAAGGGTGTCTACGTCCCACATTCTTGACTTTCTGCTGTATAACGCCTCGATGAAGTAGATGGCTCAAGCGCTGTTACTGGCGTCCACCTCGCGAACGAATAACGAATTCGGAATGCCTCGCAGCTGGTTTGTTGGGGGTGGAGGCGGGGGGAAATAGAACTGGACAAACTGTGTGTGCGCGCAATTCCGGAGATAAGGCAGGTTCGTGGATGAGTCGTCTGTCGCTTCCCGTCGCCGCATTCCGTCGGAGCACATCCATCGACAGGGGCTAGCGCGAACGGGGAGGCAGCACGAAACATGTGAAGTAGCTGTGACGCCGTGTATTACAAGTGCTCTGAGCATCGTTTCTTGCTCTCTCTCTAATCTCGGAAAACGTGCGGTACGCGCGTAGTTCTTGATATCCCATATCGGTGTCTGGGTTGGATTCTCGGTGACCCCGGTCCCTTGTGTAGTGGACCGTCTGACTTGGGGAGGCTTTGTTATTATGGACAACATTGGCGATTGCCGCACTCAAAGTCACAGTATCTAGGCTTTTAAATTTCGAGAGTGACAGGATAGTGTCGTAGAGGCAGAACCAGTTAGGGTTACGGGCGCCGAGGCTGCCGCAATGCCGCGTGGATAGGCGGACGTTCGACACTACATCACCGAAGTGGACTAGCGAAAGGAGCAGCAGAAACAAGAAACAGTTCAGTCGCGCTGCGTCTGTCTTTACTTTGAGACACATTTGTATATAGCGATTCCTCGTGACTGGCTGTGTTGTGGCACGCTTCTGATCCTCCGGAGCCACTACCGACACCGAAGGTGTCTGCACCTCCCTTCCCTTTGCTGTCTATGGTGGGATGTATATTTTCCGTCTAATTTTTTGTGTTGCCAAGTGCAATGGGGAGAAGTGGTCTACATCTCTTTCCGTGCGCATCTGATCTCACAGTGAGGTTTCATTATGTTGGCGTATACTCGATACGGTACTGAGTGTTTCACCACCAACACCGGGAACTTTTTTGGTCTTTCGGAACTCCTCATGTTGCAGCCATCGAACGTTCAGAGCGGGTATCAATTTTTTTGCCGCATACCGTTGATAATCATCGTTTGTTGTAATCCAGCTCAGTTTTGAAGGCACCATGGAGGAAACAATAATTCTCTGCTGGTGGGTGCATGGCGGAGGGAACATCGCCACACTGTCAGGTTTCGAGGACCTTGCGAGTAGCCACAGCCACTATGGATTGTGTTAAGACCAGGCAATATCCTAAACTTTTCAGACATTGGGAGGTCTCCTTATGTAGAGTAAGAATAGAGGTTCAACCGCGGGTGTGCCCACGGATTACTGCATGTTTAGATCCGCAGGCCAAACTCATAGGCCTTGAACACCGTACTGGAATCCGCGCTGAAAATAAACAGGGCACGTCTTGGGGAAAGTTCCTGTGAATTGTTCGCGGGTTAGAATGGAATAGCGCGGCGTTCATTGTCGACTGTAATCGTGGGACGGATAGCGCCGTAGCTCGCACTCTTTCCCTCAAAATCAAATGTCATCAGGGTTTCAGAGTAGCGACACACATGACTAGAACCCGGGGGGAAACGAACCGCTCTAGGTGTCACGCTGCGAGATGGGCAGCTGCCCTACCATTTTTTCGTTAGTTGTCATAGGCAATCAGGGAAATTCGGCGGAACGTTGGTGGCAGGTGTGTGTGTGTGAATTTTCTTGAAGTGTGGTATTGCATGGCATGTTCGAGTCTGACAGTTGAAGCTGCAACATCGTGGTTTTACCACCCGCTATGCACACCCACTTTTGATTTTCTGAGTGTCCTTATATCCGTACGGGGCAGCGAAACTCAATCTTCCACTTTCACATGGAACACCCCAGTGAACAGGGGTGCTTGACGAGCACCTGACTTGCGGGTTCTCTGTAAACACACCCTATCGGTCACGTTCTCGAAGACTACAGCATTGCACGGCTTTAGAGCCCAATCGAGGACCAGGGAATTTCATCTGCAATGGCCTGCTTCACATTAACATAGTTCGCCACGGAACAGAAACTAACGGCAGTCAAACTCCACTAACACAGACTTGGTCGTATGTCCGTTGAAGGAGAAAGTCTCCTGAAACGGGTGAATGTGTCGGCCCTGCATGACATGATGCTTAATCCGAAGGTGAATAGATGTTTCACAGCAGCAACGCTCTCGTTCCGTCATGGATGGCTCTTTTTTTTCATTAAGTTACCTGGCCTCAGCCCGGCCGCCTCACGTGTGACACGCCAGTTCGAACACACGCATATGACCCGGCGTATGCGCCTTACCTCAGGACAGTGCGGATGTTTGTTGGATTCCTCCACACTCTTCTTGTGGTTTGCATTGTCAGGAGAAGCTCTCCCCATCTCACCAGCACAATGGCTGTCAGATGCGATCCTAGAGGTGACTGAGCTCATGCATGCTGTCGATTAGCTGCATGCATCGTCTTCACTTGCTCCTCTTGCTGTGGTGACTCGCAAACAAGGGCTAAGCAGAACGCGGAGCACTCAGAAACTGTGACCTACACTCTTTGAGCTAAGAGAGACACATGTTTCCTTTACAGCAGAACGTTTGGCCTTGAAATTCCGGATGCTTCTTCACTACGAGGCTCTTTCATTGCCTCTCACCGCTTGCATGCGCGCAGTGGCGAAGCACGGCTCAATTGCTGGGGTTTTTCTTCCCCGGCTTTCCACTGAAGTGTGAAAGGTTTTGTTGGGTCTTCTGCATCAGCCCTTAACTATATCAGTTATTTTATCCGACCGGTACATTGATCTCACTCGTGGGATACTATCAGCTTTGAGGCCCTCGTCGTGCGGAGACAAACTATACACACCCACGGCTACGGCGTGGCATTGCTCTTCGCTTCCAAAAAAAAGCATGCATAGCGTCCCTACAAGTATCCTACAGTCTGCGATATAGTAAGTGTTTTTCTGCCTTACAACTGGAATGCTTGCTGTGGGGCTGCCGTTTCAACTGTACCCGCCCAAAAGGCAAACTGCCATGTTCCGCGTTACTCGCCATCCTCTACCGATTTCTCGGGGGTTTTTTCGCTCTTTGTATTTCTTTGTCGTCTGGCTAGACAGCTACATTCCAGCCAGTTGAAACAAATGATCGCTTTTTTCTCTTTCCAGACGTGTGAAGACAGAAAGTTGTTCCACATGGCGACTTAGATCCCCTGTGAGTGGACACTCTCCCCAGTCGCTGTTGCCTCGCCAGGTGGTTCGCTACTCGAAGAGGGCAGTTATTTGAACGACAAAATCCGGAAGAGAAAACACGAGTTAGGGAGAAGAAGGAATCTAGTGGGCCTCTATGAATGTGAGACTCCATTCAAAATGTGGCTGATTGGACGCGTTGTGCCTCGGTCGTTTAATGGCTTTCCCGCTAACGGTGGCGACAAATATCTCGGCGGAGCGTCTGTCGCAATGCAGTCACCTTCCGCATGCGGTCACCTTCGTCAATTCCGAGTCTGTTCTTTTCCTATCCGTTCTTCGATACCCCGGTCGCGAAGGCAACGGCTGCAGGAAACCGCAAACTCCGTGGGGAAAACACACAGAGCAGACAGCAGGAAAGAAGGAAACCGGGAGAGGCAATGGATGCAGGACTCTTCAGCACCAGTGGTGAGAGAGCGACGGACAGAGACAACGGCACACGTGGTTTTTCAACGACCTCGAAGAGATACGGAAAAGAGGAGCGATGCGACGCAGGCCAGAGAGCGACGGCGCAGGGGAGCCCCCAAGAAGAGGGCGTATTTCGAAAGGGGTGAGCAAGGAGAGGAACTACGTGAAATTTCGATGGCTTTTCGAGTTCCGGA